>NC_051067.1:12138676-12853676 GCF_004664715.2 Peromyscus leucopus
TTACATTCTGCCACATGGCGTTACCTCATCTCTGTACAGCCCATCTTGTTCCTCCACATCTGGCTGGTGACATCACCACTCTTCTTCTCTTGCTTCCTCCACATCTGGCTGGAGACTTCACCATTCTTCTCAGTAATTGTCTGTCTTTCCCCAGAAGTCCTGCCTATTCTCTCCTGCCTAGCTATTGACCATTCAGCACTTTATTAAACTAATCACAGTGACATATCTTCACACAGTGTGAACACATATTCCACAACAAGAGGTGACCCTGCTGAGGCTAGGGGATTTCTCTCTGAGGAGACAGAAATGCTCTGATGTCAGTAAGATGATGATTGCTAGCCTGTGGTATGATGAAAGCCACTGAGTTATCACATCAAATAAACAAATTGTGTGCTATTGACAAATCCATTATATAAAATTCACAGACAAAAATATTCAAGGAGCACTGAGGAAAAAAAAGTCTGAAAAACTGCCACAACAGCCCATCACTAACAACAATGCGGTGGTCTTTCCAGTGGCATCTTGTGTGGCTGCCCAAATGAACAAAAGGACTTTCTGTATGTGATAAGGAGCCAGTTTCAAAACACAGGATATATATATATGTAAACCTGGTTTTATATAAACATACATATTCTGTACTCTGATTTCTGAAGAATCTATTTCCTTATTTGTGTAAGAATACTAAAAATAAAATAAAATATCTGTATCCAGTCTCCAATGCTGCTTGGAAAGGAGGAAGAAAATGACGTAGACTCTATCTGAATCCTAGACTGTTTGTTGTTGTTTGTTTACATACACTGAAGTTGCGGATGTTATGGAATAAGGATGCATTTCTGTATTATATGAATGGAAGGAAGAAAGGAATGATAGAGAGAAGGAGGGAGGGAGGAAGAGAGAGAAAGAGAGAGAGAGAGAGAGAGAGAGAGAGAGAGAGAGAGAGAGAGAGAGAGAAATAAGTGCGTGAAGATGCGGAGCTGTGTGAGCAGCTGTTCCTTTTGTGTCTGCTGGCTGGTCAGGCTGGCTGGTCAGGCTGGCTGGTCAGGCTGGCTGGTCAGGCTGGCTGGGGCACAGATGCTTCCTCAGCAGACTGACGCTTGGGCTTCAGTCATGGCAGCACAGAGGAGGTTGAGTTCACCGTAAGAAAAGAGGGATTTCCTGAGCTCAGGACTGTGCCAAGCTTTTGACTCCTTCTCTTTACCACCTACTCATTCCGTTTCTCCTTCTTTTCATTTTTATTTCTCACAATTCATTTACATTTTAGTGGTAATGTATGCCTGTTCCTTCATTTTGTATAATTCTTTCTTTATATCTGTACAAGCGTAGGCACACACAAATCACAGTGTATGTATGGAGGTCAGAGGATATCTTATAGAAATCAGTGATTTCTTTCCACTAATATAGATTCTGGGGAAAAAACTCAGGTTTTCTGGTTTAGTGGCAAGTGCCCTTACCCACTGAGCCACCTTACCATCTCATTTTATCCATATTTTTAAAAATTACATTCCATCTTTACTATTTATATTTTTTGAGGAAAAATAGAGCATCAAATAATTAGTTTAGAAGGCTTTCT
Organism: Peromyscus leucopus; assembly: GCF_004664715.2. NCBI lineage: Eukaryota > Metazoa > Chordata > Mammalia > Rodentia > Cricetidae > Peromyscus > Peromyscus leucopus. Next base: position 12,140,247 of record NC_051067.1, read on the forward strand.
ACTAATGTGGTGGAGACGGCAGGGCTGTCACAGAGTAGGGCAGCTCTGGTGAGATTTCTCTAGGGAAGAAGAACAAATAGTAGCCATGTGCATAGATGAAAGACACACAGACAGTAGATAGGTAGAGAGTGGGAGGCACATAAATCATGGGAATGATAGAAAAATAGGTAGATAATAGGTAAAGAGACAGATCAATGGTAGATGACTGGCAGATAAATCATAAGTAGATAGATATATGTAGGTAAGTAGATAGAAGATTGATAGGTAGATAGAGCTTAAATACATGATAGATATAGATTAGTAAATAGGTATGAGTGATGGATGGATGGGTAGATAGATAGATAGATAGATAGATAGATAGATAGATAGATAGATAGAAAGAAAGAAAGATAGATAGATGATAGGTAGGTAGACAGATGATAGAGACAGATCAATAGGTAGAAAGCTGATAGACACAGGTAGGTAGATAGATTTTTACATCTGGATTTATCCAATCATGTTCTTTGTGTGGCAGTGGGATCTGAGAAGCCCTGTGGTCTACCGTCTTCAGGCTGCATACTGGGGAAGCAGGTGATGTTTCTTGAAGGGCTGAGATTCTTGGAGCTGATGGTTCTGATTCCCATCCAGATCTGAGGACTAGGAGTTGACCTGGAGAGCAGAAGACCACACTGCTGGACCACTCAGGCCTGGAGCACATCCCATCATCCTTTGATCTTCTGTCCTGTTGAGGCCAGCGATGGAGCCGTGGTGTGTAGCTGTATGGTCGCTACACAAGTGTGTGGGAATGAAGACACAGAGGCATCTTAAGAATGAATTTAGCCTATCGTGGCTGCAGGGGGGTCCAGCCTGGAAGGACTGAAGCACTCTTCCCTTCACCTAGGGCATATTTATTTACTCTTTTTTACAGTTTATATAGTTAATTTCTGTACCTTTAAAGCAACCTAAAAGGAGCTCCCAGAGACCAAATGCCAGGTGCAAATTTCTTGAATTATCAGGTACCTCGGTTTTCTGGGTTTCCTGGACCAAGTTTTGCATAGGCCTTTGATCTCTGATCCTTGACTCTCAGACAAGATTCACATAGGGCGACAAGAGAAACAAGAGGTAAAAGAAACAAAAGGTGTGGTTAAACAAAGGAAGGATTAGGGCTGGGTGCTGCTCTCTGGAGCCAAGCCAGGAGCTCAGCAACAATGCCTCTACCGTGGTGTGATTTCATAGTACAGAGGCCCACCTGCCTTCCTCAGTCTCTCAGTCCAAATGCTGACTCCTCCAGCAACACCCTCACCTCACAGGCACACTTAGAAATACTTTAACCAGCTATCTGGACAGCTTTGGGCTCGACCAACTGGACCCATAAAACAATTACGTCAGCCATAGGCCATCACTCCTTAGCCCTTCAGTCAGATTTTTCTTTGGGCTGCCAGCTCACAAATAATGACACAGAGAAGTCTTATTAATTATGAAAGCTCAACCTTAGCTTAGGCTTGTCCCACTACCTCTTATAACTTAAATTAACCCATTTATATTAATCTACATTTTGTCTCGTGGCTTTTTGCCTTTCTTTCATTCTGTATGTCCAACTCCCTCCATACCTTGTTGGCATCTCCCTGTGCCTGGAAGTCCTGACTATACCTCCACCCAGCTATTAGCCATTCAGCTTTTTATTACATCAATCACAGCTGTACAATTCCACACAGTGTACAAATATCCCACAGCATAGCCCTGAGAGGACCCGAAGAAGACATGGCCATCAGAAACTGAAAGGAGAGTTGGAGGAAAGTTCTTTGCTGGAGAAGCCATGATCCCCAAAGCTGCCTCATGTTGTAAACACTGAAGCATAAAACCTGCCTTTCCATGACTTGTACATGAGTCTGTGGATCTACAGCAGGGGGAAGCATGGGAATATTCAGAAGGGAGATCTGCAGACAACACACACACACACACACACAAACACACACACACACAGAGGCATGCACACATGCTCACACACAGAGATTCATGAATTGGGGGAGGTAGCCACTGGCAAGTTCTATAAAGAAAGTTTTTAAGGATTTATTTATTTGTTTGGTGTGTGTGTGTGTGTGTGTGTGTGTGTGTGTGTGTGTGTGTGTGTGCTACAGGTGTGCATTGTGTGTATGTGCATGCCACATGTGTGCAGGTGCCCATTAAGGTCACAATGGATTCCTAAGAACCATGGGAAACCAGTGCAGCTTCCTGGGGGAAAAGCAGGGTGAGGAGTCTGGCTTTACAGAATAAAGAGCTCAATGGAGCACTTTGACCCGGATTTGTTGTGCAGTGGCCAACTTGCCTTATGAGTCTGACATTTATTGCGGTTCTGATTTCTTCCCGCTCCAATTAGCACTTCACCCTAACTTTTGTTCTCATGTGTTATTGTGGGAATGTCAAGACCAGCTGCAGATGTGCTTGGACAGGCCCTGGGCAGGAAAGCTGTGCTGAGTGGATGAGAGTTCCCTGGTGAATACAATTCACACAGTACTTTGTTTTCTGAAATTGCTTTGGAGAGAACTCTTGCAGGCTCAATTGAACTTTATCTCAACAGCTTTGGAAATGAAGCACTCATTTCAAAAACTGCCCACAATTCATTTCTAATTCACTTTTAATTGCTCTTTCAGAAACAATATTTGAAGAAAGATCTTCTGGCAATGAACAAATTATGTTCTTCTGTCTTTTTAATTCTGCAAAACAAAATGTGGAGAAGAAGGAATGCAGGTCAGAGGAATTCTCACTCCAACTTACCAGATAATCAAGGTCCTTCAAAGGAACGCTACAGTTGCATCCCCAAACCAAGTGTGCTCTTTCTAGAGGGTAAGTTGGAGATGCCCCTTGGACCCACATGGAAAAGAAGCCTAGTTCTCACCGCCTTCCCCGCTGGCCTGAACACCAGCAACCTGAGGGCTGTCTGTGATGTTGGCTTCATTTGGATATGAGGTAGAGGGGTGATTCTAGCAGAATAATACAAAGTGGAGGCTGGGAAGATGGATCCCTTGGTAAAGGGCTTGAAATTGACCCCAGAACCCATATTTTATTAAAAGAGGACAAAAGGGTCAGATAGTTTACAATTGTAAGCCTAGCACTGGGGAGGCTGATACAGGTGGATACCTAGGGCTCACTGATGTACAAGCCTCCAGCCACACAATCTCAAACAAAACAGGGTGGATAGAACTCGAAGAGCAACACCTGAAGTTTTCCTCTGGCTCTGGTCTTTACATTCACAAGCACACCCCTACATACATGTGCACCTACACACATGTGAATGTGTACACACAAATAAAGTAGTCCTTATTGCTGTGGATGATTGATTGATAAATAAAACACTGAATGCCCAGTAGCCAGGCAGGAAGTACAGGCAGGACTAACAGAGAGGAAAATTGAGGGAACAAGAAGGCAGAGAGGAGGAGATGCCCGCCTGCCTTCCAGGAAGCATCATATAAAGGCAGCAGGTAAAGCTACAGAACATGTGGCAACATATAGATTAACAGAAATGGGCTGAGTATAAGAGTAAGAGCTAGACAATGGTAGGCCTGAGCTAATGGCTGAGCAGTTTAAATAATATAAGCGTCTGTATGTTTATTTTATAAGTGAGCTGTAAGACTGCCGGGGCTTGGCAGGACCCAGAGAGAAAAACTCTAGCTACACCTGATATTTTGCCCTTTGATAACTGTTACAATTGTGTTTACCCGTTAGTACCAGCCTCACACAGCTGTGTATCAACACACACCCAGTGTATCAGTGAGTTGTGGGGAAACATACCTCCACTGGAGGCAGATTCTAGGTATTCTGGTCACAACCATGTTCCACTGAGATTTGTGACCTGTGAGCCCCACACAGCATGTTTTCACATTGCCATGAACATTTGAAGTCACTTCAGAGGTTTCAAGGCAGTTTTTCTCACTGGAGTTACCTGGGGACCAGATTTATACCCTGGCTGATTCCAGTTTAGTCTTATGTGTATCTCTTTTAAGGAGCTCTCCCTTGGATTCTAGCAGTGAAGTCTGGATCCCTGCAGTGTGAGAAGACAGAAAATAAGGAGCCCCGGAACACAGCCTTTCATAGCGTTCCTGGACTGGGCTCTAGGACCCCAACCAGACACTGAAAGGGTCAGCTGTTCAGCCCCTTCCATCAAGAGTCACAGCATTTGCAGAGAGACTGCTCTCAGCCTCCCACAGACTCAACCATCTCTAGATTATTTATAATACCCAATATGGAGAAATTACATTGCAAATAATGCTTATGTTCCATTGTCTAGAGAATAATGACAAAAGTCTGAGTGTGTTCAACACAGGTGTCATTCCCTTAGACAAAGACTTTTGACCCATGGTTAATTGAACATGTAGATGTGTAAACCCAAGGAAGCATGGGAACTTTCAGAAGAGAGACCTACAGACAGTACACACACACACACACACACACACACACACACACACACACACACACACACACACACGGGTTCATTGATGAGAGGTGACTGCTGGCAAGCTCCTGTAAAGAGAATTGTTTAAGATTTATTTTGTATTTTTATGTGTGTGTGTGTATGTGTGAGAAGGAGACAGAGACAGACAGACACAACATGCAGAGACAGAGACAGACAGACAGACACATGCACACAGAGAGAGAAAGAGAAAGAGAGAAAGAGAATGTGTGCAGGTACCTACAAAGGCTAAAATACATCAGATCCTTGGAGCTGGAGTTACAAGAGATCATGAGCCTCCTCTGGATGCGGGTGCTGGGGACCAAACTCAAGCTATCTCTCCAGCTAACAGAGAACTTTCAGTGTGGATTTCTGGTGTCTCCTCACAGGCACAGGGATACAACCTACATTAAGTAGAGGCTGACTGCAGGTTGATGGTTGCCTCCTAGAACATTTGAACTTTGAACATATGTCTTCCTAAATGACTGGCTTGAGTTTCAGAAAAAGAAAAAAAAATTATCGGTCCTGTTTTATCCTCAAAATTCTGTGGACCTTTAGTCCAAGCAGAGATGACAAAAACAAAGGCACCAGAGTGAGAGACCCTCCCACCTGGAGGACATCCTAGAGGAAGAGTCACAGCAAGGGCTCCCACAGCACGTGAACTAAATCCACTTCACTATGAAAATTTCTCTTTTGACAAGCAGATCCTGGTTTATTAATCCTCTGGAGGCTGAAAACCTCCAAAGAGATGAGAAGACACAGCCCTTTGTGAACAGGACTCTGTGCTCATGGTACAGTGCTGAACTTTGACCTCTGACACTTACCTATATTTTGAGTCATTTCTCAAGATTTCCTGTCTTCATCTCCATAAACAATGATTGACTTATATAAATGCTCTCCTACATTATGGCACAGTTCTTGTTCATTGCCATATTTTCCTGTGTGTGACTACCTGAGACATTCTGCAGAGCTTAAGCTCCAGTTCAATAGTAGTCCACATGCGGTGACTCCTGGGACATCTGTCTGTTTTGAGGGAAATTCTAAGTTGTGAGGTTGGACTCTGAATATGCTCATGACAGAAGAGACAATAAAGATCACAGATGGCCTGTTTCCCCAGGGTCTCCCTGTGACTCTCTTACAATTCCCCCAGAAGAAAGTGGGTCTGTGTAATTCTTTATTTATATACAATTATAATAAAGATAATGATTTTTATTATTGGCTTGTAGACCGGAAACTGATATAGTGGCAATGCACACGCATCCAAGATGGAATTTAATGTGTGAAGCAAGCGTAATAGGCAGTAAATAGAACAGAAGCACTGAATAAAATAGTGACCCCTTGGGTAAAGCACTGTAGCATCACAGCAGTCTATCTGGTAATGGACACAACCGTTAAGTGACTAACAAGATGGTAACACATATGGCGTGGATACACTGAACAGTTTGTTCATGTCCTGAGCAAGACAGAGCAGGATGGCTCAAGATTTCAAGTTACTTAGAATGGCAATTTAATTTTGTGAGCTGTTGCATGAATATTCCTTTTAATATTTTTAGATCTCTGTTGGCTTCAGGTAGCTGAAGCTATGAAGAGTAAAACCATGGATTGAGGAGTGGACACACTGTGTAAAACATCTTACATTCTAGCATAGGATCTGTGTCACTGGAGGCAGTTGATGCCAGTTTTGCGATTCCAGTTGACTCTCAAACACAGAGTTTTTCAGTGTATTTTCAGTGCCTCCTGAAGTTATGAAGGAGTCTGTGGAACGTAATTAAGACTTAACTCTGTGCCTGCTGGAGTGATGGGGTGCGGGTGACACGAGACCCATACCCGTGATAAAGTGAGTTCAAGACTTAAGTCCATAATGGTGAGCTGAGTGATGCTCATAAATCTAGGGCAAAATGCCAACGTTTGGGTACTTTGACAGAAGGGAGAGGGAACACCAGAATAAAGTGTGTGTGGCTCCATTCAGCTTTAACTGTCCAGAGTTTCAAGCCAGTGTGAGCATGGCTAGTCTCCTACATTGCTCTGTTACAGATTGCACTGCTGTCCTGGCTGCCTGGCTTGTGCACACCCTGGAGGCCCCGCATATTCCTCCACCACCCCTGTGCCTGCTTTCCTAGCGGGCCCCAGCCAGGAACACGGTGGACTTCAGTGGATTAATTGATGGCATGCCGCTCTTGCAGCGCACCTCTGTAGCTGCCAGGAGATCCAAATGCTCTCCTGTCTGCTGCCTGAGTGCATAACCGATGGGCCTTTCTTTCAAAAAGAATAAGTAAGAAATGGTTGAAAAACAGCTCCGTTTGCAGCACAGCTGCAGAGAGTCAGTTACCACCCAAATGTTGACAAACACCGAACTGTTTGGGAAGACAGACTCCAAAATCCCTGAGAGCTAACCTCTGCTCTGACGGATGCTGCAGAGATGTCTGGGGTTTTAAGTGTGTGCATTAATAGTATATAGAGAAAGAAGTCACGGGGGGGGGGGGGTGTTGAAGGGGCCGCTGTGCGGCACAGCCTGTGCCAGCGTGAGTCGTTGCAGGCACGCATGCATGCTTGCAGACAGACCTCAGTGTGCTGTGTGCAGGGTTCTGTCTGCACAGTGAGCTCTAAAATGTTAAATAAGCTCTGGTGTGTGCCTTCTCGGCTGCACTGCCTCCTCCTCTCCTCGCCTTCTCCCTCCTTCTCGCTCCCACTTGTCTGTGTAACAGTCTCCCCGCTATGACATTAAGGAGGTGGATTTGATGGTTTCTAAATCGAACTCCAGTGCTGGCATTTAAGATTCCAATCTGCTGATAACTTCTAAGCTAATGCTTTGCAAGAGAACGCTTACATAGATTTCTAATGTATTTTATCTTGGATTTTTTTTAAAGACTCTGTGTGTGTGTGTGTGTGTGTGTGTGTGTGTGTGTGTGTGTGTGTGTGTGTCTGACTGTCTGTATGTCTGTCGGTTTCTGTACGTCTGTGTCTTTGTGTGAATGTGAGCAGAAGTCAGAGGACACTGTCTGGCTTCAAGGACAGAAAGCTTTCCCTCCCTTCCAACAAGGCTGACAATTGTCTATAGACCTGACACTCATCCATAGGTGCCACATGGAAACAGAAGCCAAAGAGAGCCACAGGGAGTAGCATGTGGGCTCCAGTGGTTTCTCTCTGGTGGTGCTGCTATTACCCTATTCGGGCATAGGTGGACAAGTTTTGTGGGGAGGTGTTTGGAGTCAGTTTGCAGAAGGTACTCGCTTTGGGGATTTTCCTCATTTCTTTGCATTCCTTTCTATCGCTATCCATAATGGCTTATCTTGACTATTGTTAGCATTTCCAACATCGTCCTTTCCAGCACCCAGGGTCCTACAGCTGCGCATGCACTGCCAATATTCAGGCAAATGTCCAGTCAGCACCCAGGGTCCTATGGCTGCGCATGCACACACATTGTAAGCCCTGGGTCTTAACGGCCATACAGCACATAACATATGCACGTGCACTATGTGTCCCCATGAGCCTCTGTATGGATACACTAAGATCCCCCCTTTAAAAGCAGTCTCCACCCATTCCTCGTTGTCTCTCCCATCACGTCTCTTTAAAGGTAGGCACCCCCTCTTCACTCCCTACCAATAAACTCAATGTGGGTTTTTTGTATTTTGTGGTCCATTCTCACTGCCATTAAATATGATAACTGTTGGCTTGACTGAATTTGTTATCATCATGAAAACCAAACAACCCTCTGGACATGCTTGTGAAGGGTTATCTCCACTGAGTTAATTGAAGTGAGAAGAGTTATTTGGCCTGCGGGCAGCACCATTCCATGTGAGACTGAATGAAAAGGAGAAAGTGGTTCTGTCCTGGTTTTGTTTCTGTTGCTGTAATAAAATATCCTGGCAGAAGCAGCTTAGGGGAGAAAGAAGCTATTGTAGCTCACAATTCCAGGTCACAGTCCACCACTGCAGGGACAACACAGCCCAGGGGCTCGAGTTACATCCCATCCACAGACAAGGGCAGAGAGAACAAAGGCACCCAAGCTTACTATTCACTCATTTCCCTACTTGGCTCAGGGGATGGTGCTGCCCATTGTGGGCAGACATTCATCTTCAATTAACACAACCAAGACAGTTCTCCACAGAGAGGCCCAGAGGTCCATCGAATCCAGACAATCCTTACTGAGACTTCCATGGAGGATGATTTTACATTGTGTCAAGTCAACAATTAAAACCAAACATGACATAAGTGAAGAGCAGCATTCATCCCTCTCTGTTTCCTGACTTTGGATGCAAGGTGACCATTTGCCTGAAAGATGCTGAGGCTGAGGCTCAGGCTTAGACTGCCCAGAGGAATGGTCCTTTGTGAAGGTCAGCCAAGGGTCTGTTATCCCAACTGGAGCTGCAGAGGAGGTCCTGGTCCACAAACCCTTCTGAGCAACCTCCTGAGGAAGACCTTCTCAGGTACAGCAAAGGATAGGCAACATGGTGGTGGTGGGGCATCTTCCTGAAGCTGCATCTGAGTGGCCAGTTCCAGCCACTGGATGACTTCCAGGATCTCCCATGGAAAGAGCATCAGGGCAGAAGCAGAGCTGATGTCTTTAGAGTCCAAAATTGAGTGTGAGTCACAAATTTACAATGTGGCAGAAGGTTGAGGTCACATGGCAGATATTTGGAGGGCACTCAGTTCCTAAGAAGGAATCACAAATTCAACTGCCATCAAGAGGTCACCAAATGAAGGGCTGGGGCTTGAAACACACATGTTGTATTTCCTCTTATGGTGATGAGTGTAGATGCGCCCCATACCATATACAGGACATTCTTTATTAAAATCAGTCACTGTTTACAAATTCAAACTCAACTAGGCATACTGTGTTTTGATAATTTTTCAGGAATGAGTGAGTGTATGATTGTACCAATGCATTCATTTATTCATTGTGATAGGTTCATATTGTACGTGTCATTACGTACTTTAGTATAATTAAATCTCTTCTGTGAGGTTGAATTCAGACAACACTCTAACACGATGCCTTGTAAGAGTATGCGTTCTCCTTTTAATTCCCATTGCTCTTTCCTAACAGAATATGATATACATTGTCAAAATAATGCAACCTGAAAATTCCAATTAAACATTTTTTTCATTCTATTTTATGGACACAGCAGTTTTGCTTGCATATACGTTTGTACACATGTGAATTTAGTGCTGGAAGTGTACAGAATAGGGCATCTCATCCTCTGGAACAGGAGCTACAGATGTTTGTGAGCTGTCACATGGTAGGACTTGAACTCAGTTCCTCTAGATGAATAGTCAGTGCTCTTAACATCCAGCCATCTCTTCAGCCTCATAGTTGTGTTTTAATGGGGACTGTGGTGTCCTTGACTTCTTTCTGCTTCTGTTCAGTTGGAGAAGGACACTCACAATCAGACAGGTAGCCTGAGAAGCAAGCTGATTCAACTAGAAACGCTTTTATTTGTTCTCAAAGTCACAGTTTGTTCTCAGAGTCAAAGTCACATTTTAAGCCATAGCTGAGCCATGTAGCATGAGGCTCCACCACACAGAAAGAAAGAAGAAGTAGGAGGTTTGGAGGGTTGCCAGGGTGAATATGGCAACTGGATTTCTAAGAAGGGCCCAGGGACTTGGCCTATAATGCTCATTGAAAATGAGATAGGATATAGAATAGCAAAAATCTCTAATTGAAACTTCAGACAAACCAGTAAGGAATCCAAGAGCTCTTGAATAAAGTAATATACTTTGTTTTATATGGAACTTGGGCAGGAGTACACCAGCAAGAAGGTAAAACTATAATGCCTAGCCTCATGAGCATGTGTCCCTGTGGAGGTGGGCTTGTAGCTAAAGCCTGTAAATACAGAATATTTCAAGTAATGTACATGATTTTACATAACAGATCACATGCCTAGGGGATCACTTTGTAGTGACCAGGGGATGCAGAGAGAAGACCTTAACCTTCAAGCATGTACCCATGACCCACTTTCTCCATCTACTCCCTATCTCCCAAAATATCCAGTACCTCCCAAAATAGTGCCACCAGCTGGGAAATAAGCCTTCAACATACTATCTGTGAAGAAAATTTGGTTTTCAAACCATCACAGTTGGGAATGATTCATACATGGTTAGGTGGGTTTGGAATGAATTTTCAGTTCTTTCCTCACTGGAATGGGAAAAGATTCTACATTAGTTTTGTTGTTTGTGTTTTGGTTTTGGTGAGAGAATGAGGAATACTATCTGCATTTTGAAAAATGTCAGTCTTTCCAGGATGTACAGTAGGACCAAGGGTTGGAGACCATGTTGGAAGCGATTTCCGTGGTCAAAGAAAGAGGTAACAGATAAGAACGGTGATGAGATGTTAATGTGACATAATGTTGATAGGAACAGTAAGCTGGGGAAAGAAGTCTCCCTTTGGATGTGGTTGAGTGTGGCATTGTGGCAGGACATTTCCTGGGGAGATGTGGCCAGATGTCTCCTCGCACCACACAGGCACTGACGACAGACCACAGAAACAGTTCTGCCCAAGTCCAGCTTGGTGAACTATGAGCTTATTCAGGCTACCCACAGAAGCTTGGGTGAGGGGTGACTTACTGGAATACGGGTGACTCAAAGGTATCACAGGAAAGCTCATCCAACATGGGTGACCATTCACGACAGCTGCATCCCTGCAGCTCCCCGCACACCTGGCAGGCACCTCCACCCCAGACTCCTCTCCCCACCAAGTGTTTACAGCTTTTATAGCCTTAGGGAGGGGCCTTGTGAAGCAAGCAACTTTCTGTGCTTATTGAGCCTTGTAAGTTTCATTAACTTCCTGAGCCTTCTTTCTTCAAGAAGAGAATGTTTCAGTTTTGAAAGAGACGGCTAAAGATTTGGTATTGGATCAGGGAGATGTGACACTGGACAGTATGAACTAAAGCACCAGGAAGGAAGAAAAGAAGGAATCGAGGGATGAGAGGGACGAAGGGAGGGGGGGTGCTGCACTCCAGCTAAAGATTCTACAAGGCCAAATGATTGAATTTGGAAATTAATAGAGTTAAAATGTTGCAAACCAGAGCTGAATTATCTTGGGCTATTTTATTCCCTTGGAAAGCCATCCATCACCCACCTGTGACTGACCTAACGGTTCTCCTTACTAGCCAAGCTTTACAATGTGTCCTTAGCACACTGGCTCTCACCAGACCACAAGCTAAGAATGTCGCGGAGTGCCCACCTGGAGTTGCTGTCCCGTGACCCCCTCCAATGTGTTGACTTCGATTAATGACTCTCCTTGTTCTGTAACTGACAAAAAGTCTCATAGCCACCTCCACAGTAGAATGTGGTTCAGGAAAATTTGAATTGGGTTCCTCAGATTTGACTCCACAGTAAACTCTTACCCCCTTTGAGGTAAGAACTGCTTTTTGCACCAACAACAGTGAGGCTCCGGGCAGTGCCTGAGGGAGAGAAGGAAGTCAAGGCAACATTTGGGGGAGGGGGTGTTTTTAATGGAAGAATTGCTGAACTCTTATGTAGGAGGCGGCTACCCAGGTCTGCAGGTGGAAAGAAAATGGCAAGGTTACTAGAAAGGAGAGGATTTTCCCCTCCTCATACTGCTCCTCATTCACTGCGGTTTCTGTCTCATGGTCACAAAACCTTGCAAAGCACAAGGCTTTGCTTGCAAGGTCCCAGAGCAAAGGAAAACGTGCAAAGTTTGGGCGGTTTCCCTCAAAGACCTTTGATGTCCTGTGACTCCCTGCAGGCATGTTCTTTCCACGCTTGGGAGGCAAAGCAAACTGTGGTCTGTACAAGCTGACATGAGTGAGTTCTTCCTGTCTGACATGATCAGGGGGAGATCTGTGAGTCTGGTGAGAAGACTGAGCCCGGTGAGTTGAGGCCAAGCTGCATTCACTCACAAGCCAATCAAAGAAAAGTAGTGAAGATGCTGGGAATCTGAGCCATGGGGAGGAAGCAAGATGCTGTCCCAGTGTGGACTACATGATGCTTATGGAAGCTGACAGTGCTGGACCACAAAGCTTCAGGGAGTAGCCACAGCAGGGCGTGAACCTGTTGGCTCAGTCTCCTGGTTTCCGTGTGCTCTTCGAAATGATGGGAAATTGGACTGAAGTTATGCTCGGGAAGCCAAGCAAAGGTTTGGGAGCATCACAAGATATGAGCGTGTCTTAAAAGGAGGTGGTTACAATGTAGACAAACCTTCTGTGGCGGGATACAGAGGTGACGGACTGGATGAGGAGAAAGGGTCGACAGTTAGAAATCTAGGTAGTTTTGAAGATGATTTGAGTAAAGGTGCTGGAGAGAGGGAGATTTGTGGGCAGGCAATTTCTAGCCGCACAACGCCGACACTGAGGTTCGCTGAGTGACTAGATGACAGGAATGACAAATTTTTGTGGTAGTTTTGAGGACTGAATGGTCATGGTGGCACAGAAAAAAAATCCAAGTATTTACCTCGTTGGCTTTTGAAGGCATCAAGAACAACTTTTTAATGAGATCCACCTTGAGACTTTTAGAGAAAGCTCATGAAATAATGTTTTTAAAAAGAGATTTGCTTCATTTTCAATTACATGTGTATGTGGGGGTGCGTGTGTGAGTGTAGGTGCCCACAGAGTTCAGTAGCAAGCAGAGGATCCCCTGGAGGTGGGAGGGAGTGTGAGCCATCCAACGTGGGTCCTCTGCAGTACATGCTCTTAACTGCTGAGCCATCTCTCCAACCCCAAATAGAAGCTGTTATTTAAATAATTTGCAAAGACACTAACTGCATAGAGTTGGGGCTTTATCAGCCCTGCAACCTAATAAAAGAGTTGTATCTCTCTTGATAATGTCGGGTGGTTCCAAATGGATAATGAGCACACGGCATGCTAGCCTATCTACTTGTTGCAGTCAACCTCAGATTTTTCCTGTGACACACAGAATTAGTCAAACCTACCTTAGACAAAGTGTATTCTTAACAGAGCTTTATCCTCAGCACTGTGAAGAAAATAGACTACCCTCATTCCACTGTGAGTCCTTGAGCCTTCACAACCAGCCTGGGCTCGGTCAGGAAGCCTCTCCATGGGAGACAATGAATGTGCTGGTGTATTGTTGTTGTTTCTGGATTTTATTGATTTATGTTTATTTTATGCTTGTTTGTTTGTTTGTTTTTAAGACAGGGTTTCACAACCTACCCTTGAACTCATGTATAGTCTAGCCTGACATAAAACAGTAACTCTCCTGTCTTGGCCTCTGGAATACTGGGAATCGCAGACACATTTCACCATGTCCAATTGAAACTTGTGTAGAGGCGTTGCTCAGATGAAATAAGAGGTTCTAGAATGGGGGAGCAGCAAGAAGGGGTCTTAGACCATCAGCAGGGAAGGGGGGCTTTCTGAGGGAGTGTAGTGAGCAGGGGCAGGGGGAATGTCAGCAGCTGGGGGGCATGTCAACAGCTGGGGGGTATGTCAGCAGCTGGAGGGTATGTCAACAGCTGGGTGGTATGTCAGCAGCTGGGGGGTATGTCAACAGCTGGGTGGTATGTCAGCAGCTGGGGGGTATGTCAGCATTTGGGGGGGTATGTCAACAGCTGGGGGGCATGTCAACAGCTGGGGGTATGTCAACAGCTGGGGGGGTATGTCAGCAGCTGGGGGGCATGTCAGTACCCTCAACACGAAAACATTGAAATAGTGACATTGCTTATAGTCATTGGGAACAAGTACAGAGGAGAGACAGGCTCATGTCACCAGCACAAGTGAAAGTGAGAGCCTGGACAGCAGTGACAGCCCAGCAGGGCTCTTCTGGTTGCCTCTGGACCCACACTGAGTTCAGCAGAGAGGCCTTCAGTGCAGACTAGGAACTCTAAGAACCAGTTTTTCTCTCGACAATGAAAGAAAGGATTGCTGAACCTCTCTGTCCAGGTGCCGATTCTAAGAAGGTGTAGATGCCAGAAAGAAGACTTCCTGGACCCACCCTGAGCTCTGGGTTGAACGAAAGTGCAGAGTTAGTACGAGTCAGGTCTTGCTTGCAGACATTTCCTTAGCACTCTGTCATTAAATGTACGGATCACACAGCTCAACCTACTTAATCAGAAATCTTGTTTTAGTGTGCCCCCTACCTGTAAGGACTAGAAAGATCAGTGGTGGGAGACTCTTCCCATCTCAGGGAACCTCACATCTGGGTGGGAATAACACATATTCATACAAAAATCACCTTTTGTCTGAGGTCAGTGTGTGACCATGAGCTGGGTACAAAACCTGACCTTTTAGATTGTAGAGGTCAGGGATGGGACAGTCACACCAGGGCAAGGTCAAACCAGACAGGTCTCCAGACAGAGCTCAGAAGACACAAAAAGAGGAAAGACAGAAAGAAGCCACCCTGAAAACAGCTGCCCCAGCACCACTCAGTGTCGGTGCACACCCCCACAGCCCACCAGCCCACTCAGTGTCGGTGCACACCCCCACAGCCCACAGCCCACCTGCTCTCAGCGCTTGCATGTTTTCATCTGTGGGTTTATGGGCTGGCTCCTCTCACATTTCCCTGCTCTGCTGACAAGCTCTAAGTGTTGGGGATCTGTGTTTGTTGTCGCATTGGCAGGAACTCCCAGAATCTCTAGGAACACACTGGAAGTTACAACGGAAGGGTGTACCTTCGCCTCTGCAGCCCTTTCCAGGACGGTCTGCTCCTAGCACGCCGCCCCACAGACTAGAGACAGCTAACAGACATCGAGACAGGCAGAGCCGAACTCCAGAGAACAGGCAGCCACCTGCGCTGTCAAGGTCCAGCTCCTTTGTGCTCTGCCCACTTACATCAGCTTCCTGGATCAGGGCACTGGGACATTAGCTCAAGTTGCGAAAGTGCTTGCCACACAAGTGTCAACACCTGAGTTCAATCCCCAACGCCCACAGAACAAGTCAGGTGCAATGTTGCAAGCTTGTAATTCCAGCACTGCGGAGGTAGAGATTGGGAGATGCTGGAATGTGCTGACCACTTAACCTAGCTTAATCAGTGAGCCCCAGGTCCGAAAGAAAGACCCTATCTCAAAATGCAAGGCATAGAGTTAGAGAGCTAGCCAGGAGTTGCAAAGGACCCAGGTTCAGTTCCCAACACTCACATGGTGGGTCACAAATGCCTTAACTGCAGTTCTAGGAGAATCTGGTGCCCAATTCTGGTCTCCAGGGCTCCTACATGTACACACTGCACACAATCTCAGGCAAACCAAAGTGCATGCACATAAGTGAATAAATCTTAAAACAAAACAAGGTGTGTGGCTCCTAAAAATGACCTCTGACCTTCATCTGCATAGCTACACACATGCCCTCAGTCACACAACACACACACACACACGCACACACACACACACACACACACACACACACACACACACACACACACTCACACCATAGGAAATTAAAAGGTTCCTGAAGCATATCAAACTGTCACATCAGGGACTTCCTGGCTCCTTTCTGCTTTCACTGTTTCTCTGTGCGTCTCATCTTCTAGTCTCATTTTCCACACTTGCTCCCAAGTGATTCAGAAGATTCTAAACTCCCAGTGCTAGTCAAGACGGTCCTGAGTTGACCTTGTTTGTTCCAGGGTCCAGCTTGCTTCCTCCTTAGGGCTTATCACTCGGTGGCTCAGCAATGGTCCTGCTAACCAAGAGGGACACTGCATCCCCAAGGCGGTTAACTTAGGTCCTGTAAATTTCGTCCTACTAATTCGCCATTCAGAACTGTGCCTAGCACAAAGGCAGAAGTTGATTAAAAAAAAAAAAAAAACAACCCATAGACCACTTAAGTTAAGGTTGATAAGCCTGAGCTCATCACCACGCACCACCTCAAGTCTTCCCAGTGAAGAAGCTTTTGCTGCCCCCACACCACCCCCGCCTCTCTGCTTTGCTCCTAACCAAAGAGAAGTCTCAGCAGTTCACAGTGAGCCTCCACCATCCCACCGATCCTCAGCAGAGATAACTCTTCCACTTCCCATCACAGAAATCCACCCCCAGAGAAATCCTAAAATAGCAGGAAACCTACACGCCACCTTCCCCCAGGCTGGAAATCCGTGGCATCTGTGGCAGCAATGGCGAAGTCTGTACTTCATCTTGTTTGTTGTGTTTATTTTGTGTTAGTGGAAGGGGTGGCAAGGAATGAGTGGAGGTCAGAAGGAAGCTGGTTCTCTAAGTCAGTTCTCTCCCTTGGGGTCAAACTCAGGTTGGAAGCCTTGGCAGGAAGTCCTGTTCCCTGCTGAGCCATCTCACAAGCCCTCAAAGTTTGTGTTTTAAATGCAGGAGTGACATCACGGGGGATCAACACAGAAGGACTTTGGCTCCTTCTGTTGCACAGAGTAAAGAAACACTTAGAAGCAAACACACCTGTAGCTGGAGGGCTTCTCTCCAGGTTCCCCAAGCCCCGCAGTCCCACAATCCACTTATAAAATAATCACTCAGACGCTTATATCACTTATAAACTGTATGGCCGTGGCAGGCTTCTTGCTAACTGTTCTTTTATCTTAAATTAACCCATTTCTATAAATCTATACCTTGCCACGTGGCTGGTGGCTTACCAGAGTCTCTACATGCTGCTTGTCCTGGCGGTGGCTGCAGTGTCTCTCCCCCAGCCTTCCGCTTCCCAGAATTCTCCTCTCTCCTTGTCCCACCTACCTCCTGCCTGGTCATTGGCCATCAGTGTTTTATTTATATAGAACAATATCCACAGCACACACCTATTGCTAGTGCATTCTTGATTGTGATAAGCCAATTAAAACTTGCTAAGTAACAGCGGTTAAGAGCACATGCTGCCCTTACGGAGGACCTGAGTTCAGTTCCCAGCATCTATATCAAGTTGCTCATTACTCCCTATGATTCCAGCTCCAGGAGATCTGGCTCCCTCTTCTGGCCTCCATGGACACCTGCACTCACATGTGCAAACTGACACAGAGATATGCACACATACACATGAATAAAATAAATCTTTAAACAAACAAAACTTTCCAAGTAAGCTGATCTAAAGTGGTATGAGGGCAATAATAGAAAGAATTTTGATTTTTTGAAGGCATATAGGCTTTTTGTTCCTGAATAGATGTGGAAAAAAGACTGGATTTTGTAGCTGGAGAGCTTTTCTCTCTGGGTCCCACCAAGTCCCGCCAGTCTTGGAGCCCACTTATAAAATAAAAATACAGATGCTTACATTATTTAAACTGCTTGGCCATTAGCTCAGGCCTATCATTGTCTAGCTCTTATTCTTATATTTAGCCCATTTCTATTAATCTTTACTTTGCCACGTGGCTCGTGGCTTACCGGTACTTTACATCTTCTTTGTCCTGGCGGTGGCTCCAGGCGGTCCCTCCTTTCCTTCCTCCTTCCCCAATTCTCCTCTTAGTCCTGCCTATACTTTCTGTCTGGCTATTGGCCAATCAGTGGATAGAGTGATATCCACAGCAGGATTTATTTTAACACAATGAAGACAATTTTTTTTTTTTTTAAAAAAAAAAAAAAAAAAAAGGAAACTTATTTTTCAGAAACTCCATGTTCTCCTTCAGATATATATAAAACAAAATATCCTACTGGAGACCTTTTAATCTAATTATATTTTTTATTATATTTATTTATCTAAAGGGAGGGTCAGAACATGTGAAAGTTGACAACTTAACAGGAATCAGTTCTCTCCTCCCGCCTTTATGTGCATCCATGGGCTGAATTTGAATCACCACACAGGATAGTAATTACCTCTACTTGCTAAGCTGTTGCAGGATATTTGATCACACTGTGAACTCCGAGATTGCATTATTTACTGGAAAAATCCGTGTCAAGTTGTGGTGTGGTTCAGCCCTAGCACACACCTTTAATCTAAGAGTTTTCTGCTTGAATATTGTAAACAGGTTTAAATAATTCAGCCACAGGTCAAGAGGTGGAGCAAGCAACCAGTTGATAAGAAAAAGCCATAGAAAGTAAGAGGGAGTCAGAAGGACGGATAGAGAGACTCACAGGAAGTAGATGGGAGGGACATTCAGTTGGAGGAGTTTTGTTGGAGACAGCATAGGAGAAAGGTCTCTTTCCAGGAGGACAGTGGAGGGGGAAGGTCAGCTGGGTGCTCTCTCTGCCTCTCTGAGCTAGCAGGTTTTCATCCCAGCATCTGACTCCCAAGTCCCTATTGATAAAATAGAATGATAGAGACCTAGTTGAAAACAACACTGAGCCATCTCTCCAGCCTTGCTTTTAAATATATAAAACACAGCACAGCAGTGCTGTGGGTGAGATCATATCTTTAGCATCTATGACACAGTTCATATCATAAAAGTCCCCATGACTCAAAATTAGCATGTCTTTCATACAGTAAATTAAGAACACAGGTCTGCAGAGCACAGAGCTATGTTACATGCTTAGGTGAGCAAGCCTGAATATTTAATCTCTTAAGCATACTAAATTCTTAAATTCTAATTCGAGCTGTTCATCCCTGGTACACAGAAGCAGCTGCTGTTTGTAAACACCTCTTGTGACCTGAGAGCTTGTTAACTGAGTCCAGTGCATTGTTAAACTCTTCTGGGCTCGGCATCTGGTGTACATCTGGGATCCTAGTGCCTGAGAGGCTGAGGCCTCTGGTCCTCTGGTCCTCACACACTGTGGCATATGAACACACATGCACACACTTCACACACCTGTGAAGGGTCACGGAGCCAGACAGCACCTCTGGGATAAATACATAGTCAAGGTAAAGCAGGCAGTATTTTCTGATGTGTTTGATGTATGAGAGAAGGAAAAATGTGACCAGTGACTTAGGGCACTTTGGGTGACAGAGCTGCAAGATGTGGCCTCATTCAGTCATACCTGGGAAGCCACAAGTACACACACTTCACACACACACACACACATACACACACACTACTACTACTGCTACTACTACTACTAATAATAATAATAGTAAACTAGGAATTTCAAAATCTCAAAGAAAGATAATATTAGTAACTGCAAAAATGGAAGATAAAGTAAAATGTTTGGTTCTATGCACGTGTGTATGTGTATGTGCACTCAAGTGTTCACACAGAAGTCTTGTGTGCAAAAGGAATCATTAACAGCTGCCTGTGAAGAGAGAGCTGTTATCTACCTGTTTGCAGGGTAGAATAGGTAGAAGAATCATTTGAAGTCCTTGTGTATCAAGTACCTTGGGCACCTGACCTTTTCAAACTAAATTAAAAGTCGGAAACAAAGCATGTGGCTCCTGCCTCCCTGCCACCGTATCTTGGAAAGATCATGGCACTCTGTCTCTTCTCCCCGGGGCTCAGCAAGCATCCCTAACCCATAGATGCATTTTCTCACTTCGATCTTGTGTCACCCAAGATCATAGTTTTCAGAGCACTGGTGAAGAAGGGCCAAACACTCAGCCTTTCCTTTTCCATTCCAACCCCTGCTTTCTCCCAAACAATTATCTCCACAGAAATGAGAAGCAATTTGCCTTTGAGGTGAATGTCCATTTCGCTTCACAAACTCAGCTCTGCCATGGATGAAAGTCCATTTACGTTTAATAAATAATTCAATCAAATTTATATTCCGATGCCGTGTCTCATCAGACCTTGGAAAATTGGTTTTGATGTCTTCGGGGTTTTTTAATTCCCTCCCCATCTTTCTCTAGCTCAGGGCTCACTGGTCCTTTTGTTCTTGGCTGGATGTGTGACTCTTACAGGGCTCTGATTTCTTGTTGCTGTTTGTCTGTTCCCACAACAGGGCTTGCTGGAAAGGCTATGTCTTCATGCCTGCCTGAACCTCAGAGGTGACCCAGAAGTCCCCTCAGTTGCTGAGTCAGATGTAGATAACTTGACTATCTTCCCCTTAGTTCCACTCCTGACACTCATATTTTCAATGCTAGAATTAACTTGTGCCCAATATAGTCCACATGGTATGTGTGCACATGTGTGCACATGTGGACCTGTATTCTTGTGGAGACCAAAGGGTAAGCTCAGGTACCATTCCTTAAAAGCTGTCTACCTCATTTTGATTTGGAGAATGTTTGCTTGTTTTATTTTGGTTTTGGAGATGGTCTTTCATGGGAATCTGGGCCTCACTCGTTAGGCTGTGTGGGCTGGCTAGCAAGCCCTAGAGATCCACCTGCTTCCACCTCCCAGAGTTAAGATTTGAAGAATCTGTTAAAACAGCAATTTTGGGTCCTGCTGTTCACATTACAGTGAGTACACTCCTGCTCTGAGCTGTATTTTGCTCAGAACTTTGGTCCTTGTAACATATAGTCCATGACTCTCCAGAAAACTTCAGCACACATTCATAAAAGCCAAGCTACAGCATGGCTTGGAGACCTGCCCTTCTCCTTCACTTCCTGTCCTCCTCCTTCACTTCCTGTCCTCCTCCTTCACTTCCTGTCCTCCTCCTTCACTTCCTGTCCTCCTCCTTCACTTCCTGTCTTCCTCCTTCACTCCCTGCCCTCCTCCTTCACTTCCTGTCCTCCTCCTTCACTTCCTGTCTTCCTCCTTCACTCCCTGCCCTCCTCCTTCACTTCCTGTCCTCCTCCTTCACTTCCTGCCCTCCTCCTTCACTTCCTGTCCTCCTCCTCCCTGCCCTCCTCCTTCACTTCCTGTCCTCCTCCTTCACTTCCTGTCTTCCTCCTTCACTCCCTGCCCTCCTCCTTCACTTCCTGTCCTCCTCCTTCACTTCCTGTCTTCCTCCTTCACTCCCTGCCCTCCTCCTTCACTTCCTGTCCTCCTCCTTCACTTCCTGTCTTCCTCCTTCACTCCCTGCCCTCCTCCTTCACTTCCTGCCCTCCTCCTTCACTTCCTGTCTTCCTCCTTCACTCCCTGCCCTCCTCCTTCACTTCCTGTCCTCCTCCTTCACTTCCTGCCCTCCTCCTTCACTTCCTGTCCTCCTCCTCCCTGCCCTCCTCCTTCACTTCCTGTCCTCCTCCTTCACTTCCTGTCCTCCTCCTTCACTTCCTGTCCTCCTCCTTCACTTCCTGTCCTCCTCCTTCCTGCCCTCCTCCTTCACTTCCTGTCCTCCTCCTTCACTTCCTGTCCTCCTCCTTCACTTCCTGTCCTCCTCCTTCACTTCCTGTCCTCCTCTTTCACTTCCTGCCCTCCTCCTTCACTTCCTGTCCTCCTCCTTCACTTCCTGTCTTCCTCCTTCACTCCCTGCCCTCCTCCTTCACTTCCTGTCCTCCTCCTTCACTTCTTGTCCTCCTCCTTCACTTCCTGTCCTCCTCCTTCACTTCCTGTCCTCCTCCTTCACTTCCTGTCCTCCTCTTTCACTTCCTGCCCTCCTCCTTCACTTCCTGTCCTCCTCCTTCACTTCCTGTCCTCCTCCTTCACTTCCTGCCCTCCTCCTTCACTTCCTGTCCTCCTCCTTCACCCCCTGCCCTTCTCCTTCACCCCCTGCCCTTCTCCTTCACTTCCTGCCCTCCTCCTTCACTTCCTGGCTATAAGGACTTGGACCTTCACCATGCATAAAAGGGGAAATCGACAGATTGTACATCTTTTTGAACAAAAAAGTTGTTTTTTTTTTTTACATCCAGGAAGCAGTTTTCCATCCCTCTTCTCTTCCCAGGCCCCCCTTCCCAGCGCAGCCCCTCTATTCCCAGATTGTATGTCTTAAGGCTGGTTGAAAACCGAGTTCCTACACATGAGAAACTGAGACTGCCTTGTGGCCACGTACAAGCTCTCAGGTTCCTCTTGGTGTTTCTTGGCAACCTGATGACAGGAACTGATTTTGTGAGAAGGATTCTCGGTTTCATTAAGGCAGTGGCTGATGGATGTATGGGGATTCATGGCCATGTTTTTTTCTCCATTGGAATCTTGTCCTTAAAACTTGGAAAAATAATAGAAAGACTTTAGTCTCCTTAGTTCATAAAAGGACAAATCGAAGAACATACAAGTGTGGATGTACCAAGCATATATTACAGCCAGGTATGAAAGGGTTCTTATGTAACATGGGTCATGCACAGTGAATAGACACAATAAAAACTTAAACAATAACACAATCAGGATGCCCTCTGGGATACTTCGGTGGTGGTATTAGTCCCACTTGTGCAGTTTGCACTGTCATTGTGAGACTTCAAGGCAACTGTGTCAACAGCATGTCCCACCCCAGCATGAGTGACAGCCTCTTGACAAGTGTCCGGATACAGTCCCCTGCACAAATGCAGCAGGAACCTCCATGGAAGAGTCTCCTTTGGCCCAGCAATCCTTTACTGTTTACGTAAGCCAGAGGTCACAGACCTCAAGCACTGTCTCCGAGTAAAAGCCAAACCCCAGGCCCTGCATTGTGTCCTGGGTCAGGGACTCAACCAAGTCAAAAAGGAAATCTAATCTCTACGTGCATACAGTTACATTGCATAATGAAGCTATAGGGTATCTCCCCATGTTTTGACTAATAAAACACACTGAATCTTGTCTACATGTTTAATAAAGTTGCCCCTCAGTGTCTACGAGGGATCTATTACAGAATTCCCATGGCTCCCAGATCCAATCATGCTCCAGTTCTTTGTGGAAAATGGTGAGGTGCCAGGCATGGTAGCAGGTGCCAGGCATGGTAGCAGTAAGGAAGAAGGATCAGGAGTTCAAGGTCAGCCTCAGCTACATCTCAAGTTGGAGAGCAGCCTGGGCTACATGAGACCATGTGTCATAGAAAAAAAATAATTGAAATAGTGATGTATTTGCATGTAATCTTCCATAGACTTCAAATAACTTCTAGGATGTCCTATAATATCTAAAGCAAAGTAAATGTTAGGTGGTTATAATACTGTGTCATTTAAGGAATCATGGAAAGAAGAAAAAGTCAGATGTTTCACACACATACACACACACACACATGTCTGAGCTGAGCTCTAGAAAACGTAAATGCACACATGTGCACATAATAAGAGCCATCTCCTCTGGCATACCTCTTCAGAACTGTCTCTACTGTCTCTGAAACATTTAATAATGTGAAGGTGGTTTTCCAGCTGTCCGACTGCTGTTGACTGGTAGGTTTAGGGAGGGAAGGGAAGAGGCACCCCCCCCCCAGAGGTACCAAGGAGACAAACACTAAGCAACAAGTTCTTAACGGAGGCAGGGGCATCAGAACAGGAAGGGTCAAGTAAGGCTCCCTCCTGCTCACTCCCACCCCCATCCTCCTCCCCACCCCTGGCACAGCAAGTGTCCTCTTCTTAAGGTTTGCCCTGGGGAGGAGGGCAGAGTTCATGTGTGACCTAGGCTCTGCATCTTATGCTAACTCAGAGCGGTCACCTTTGTCCGTATAGGGAATGGGAATCAGTAGATGTGTGGTAGTGAGCTGGGCAGCCAAGCTTGCCTCCAGCTCCCCTTCCCCATTAGCAAGGATGAGGGGGAGTCCTTGTCAGTTCTCGCTGCTTCCGGCCTAGTTGCCTGCCAGACCCGTTTCCCTGACTGCGTGACATGGCCTTGATGTCCGTATGTTTTCAGAAGAGCAAGATGTCTGAGTGGAGAAAAAGGAGCCTTTAGTTTTTATTCTCATTTTGTCACGATGAGAAAGTCTCACCCCTTCAAGTCGCTGCCAGCAGCAATTACTTGTCCTGCTTCTTGTGGGAAGCCGTGGCTTACAGAGAGAGGAAAGGCAGATGCAAATCAAAGTCAAAACACCAGAATGAAAGTGCTCATCAAAGGCTGAACATGGCTCTGAAAGATGAAAGAAACAGTCCGCAGACCACAGCCGGAAGCGAAAGCTCGAGAATGAACAAAGAAGAGCTGGTGTTGTGGAGGCTGCAAAGAGACAGTCAGGCTGCCAGTGGGCTCCGGCTCAGCCCGGGGAACTGTTGGGCTTCAGCAGGAAATACAGGGGCTGGGGCTGCAGTTCCTTGCTCAAGTGTGGACTGTTTCCACGTTAGATTCAGCATCGTTTGCGGATTGCTCTGCAGAAAAAATGAGCATCTACAGACAAGCAAAACCTCAGCACTCAGGAGGCAGTGGCAGGTGGATCTCTGTGAGTTCAAGCCCGGTCTGGTCTATAGAGTGAGTTCCAAGTCACCCATGGCTTCATAGTGACACCCTATTTCCATAGATAGATAGATAGATAGATAGATAGATAGATAGATAGATAGATAGATGATAGAAATATGATAGATAGATAGATAGATAGATAGATAGATAGATAGATGATAGAAATATGATAGATAGATGATAGATAGATAGATAGATAGATAGATAGATAGATAGATAGATAGAAGATAGGAATATGATAGATAGATAGATAGATAGATAGATAGATAGATAGATAGATAGACAGACAGATGATAGATGAAAGCATGTGTGAACTAGGGCTAGGGGAGAGACAGGAATTCACATGCTTGTTTTTTCTTTTTCTAAAAGAAATTTCAAACCCTTCTTTTGCCTCATTTTGTGTTTCTATTATATATATTCTTTTTCCTGAGTATTTTAGTATAATATTTTTGCCAGGAAAACCTTATCTTGAACAGCCTATAACATATTTCTGATTTCAAAACATTTAAAATTCATTTTTAAGTTATTATAGCAAAGTAGAAGGCTTTATCATACATTTTCATTCCTAGTCTCACTATGTTTTGTTCTAATTCATACCCTCTCCTGCTGTCCTCACGGTTCCTACCCCTCTGTGGTTTGTTCCCCCAGTTAGTACCTCCCTTTAGATCTCTCTCCTCTTCACCATCCCCTTTCTAGGTTCAGGACTTACAAACAGACACATGCATCCATGCACACACACACAAGACATACACACTACACACAGTACAACACAGAGAGAGACACTATGCACACATACCACACACAGATATACACACTACACTCACACACACATAGAGAGAATTTTAAATTTAGCTCCACGTGTGACAGAAAGCACACAGTATTTGTCTTTGTGAGTCTGGCTCGATCTCCGTAATGATTTCCAGATCTGTCCATTGCCCTGCAAATGGCACGCCATTGTTTTAAGTTGCCTCTAGTCGGTTATTGGCCAGAGCATCAAGAAAAGCAGCTGGTACACAGGACTGTTGTCCCTGCTCTAGGGCCCTGGGGTCGCCCGCATTTTAACCTGTGGTTCTCTCAAGATGGCGCCTGAGTCAGACAGACTGCCCAAAGTGGACTTCTCTCCACTGCTGACCCTGGGCCCTGGGAGGCACTGGCTCACGGAAGCCTGCCACTGCCCTGGAAGCCTCCAAGGGGCCAGGGATTGTCCTGATGATGTCACCCTTCTCTCACCCGCTTTCCCTTGGAAGAGACTTCTGCCTCCCGCTCCGCACGTGCATACCATGCAGTTGCAGGCCTGAGGGTGTTCCCCTTGCTTCCGCTCTGCGCCCTTGCCAGTCTCTCCACTTCATTTCTCAGGCGCCCTCTCCATCCCTTCTCTTTAGAGCGGTCCAGCCCTGCTATCTTCCGATTCTCCCTCAATGGTGACGGCTGCTGTCGGCCATCTTAGCTGAGGGCCGCCTTTGTAATACTTCCAGCATTGTGAATCATTTGTGCCAGACACTTGCTAAGCCGGGTGGGTCCGTTGCTTGTGTCAGGTGTGTCTGTCCCACCGCCCCCGCAACCCAGTGACAATAATGCTGGTCACAGGCACGCTCCCAGAGACTCTTCAAAAGCTCCGTGGCCCGGTACCGCCCAGCTCAGGATGTCTCAGACACTGCCCACAGCATCTTTGGAAGTATTCGAGATCCATCGTCTACAAGTCTATAGTGCACAGGACGGTGGCCCCAAGCATCCCTGTTGTTTTCTGGACTACAGCGGGATCCAAAGACTAAAGTGACTTAAGCCTATAGCCATCCCCTCGCCCCTCTGCACAAGCAGGTGACTACAGGCCCGGGTGCTCCGAGCCCTGATGAAGTCCTTAGATTCTCCAGTCAGGAAGCTTTCTGATGGCTTTTTCAAAGTTCCTCTCCCTCAGTCCTGGTTCTGGTTGGAGCCTTGTTCTTCACCTCCTCTGGCTGACACACTAGAGTCTGGATCTTCACTTTGATCTCTCTCTCTCTCTCTCTCTCTCTCTCTCTCTCTCTCTCTCTCTCTCTCCTCTGAACAGTGGGCTAAGTGGAAATGGGTACAGGAAACTTGAAATAGAACGGTATTTTCACGCTGTGTTCACTTCCACCATAAAATACAGCATGCTGGGCCTCCAGGGGTCCCTCTGACTGTATTTACTTCTTGGAGCTTCTCTATTGATTATTTTATCACCGCCTGTGCTACGCAGGAAACTAGGGACCAAGTCAGTGTGTTTGGTCCACTCTCCTGTCAGTTTCCTGTTGGGGACTGCTGACCGGCCAAATAAAACAACTAAACCAGAGAAAGCCTGTGAGTAGAGAAAGCTGCATTACCCACAGCAGGCAAGGGGGTACACATATGATCTCCAAGCAGTGTTCTTCCTGAACGAAGGGAGACAGGGCTCTGCTCAGGGGACTGTTTATTCAGGAAGTGTTCAGGGTAAGGGCACAGTTCTGTGCATGTTCAGTTGAAGACCTGCTCAGCATGAGGTCATCACTTAAGAAGGAAGGATGACAGACGTATTTGGGGACAGGCTTAGTTCAAGATCATGGAGCACATGTTTGTATGTTTCAGATGAGGGGACATGGACACTTCTGGGCATGCTCAGCTTATGTTGTATAGTTTCAGCTGGAAATAAAAAACAACTCTATGGAGGTGTGCTTGGGTACAACTTTGCTCCTAAAGGTGCTGACTCACTTAGAAGCTAAAAAAGCTACTTGAGTAGACCTTGAGCACAGATAGACGCCTAGTGACTTGTCCATCAGATGGAGCATCCTCCCAACACGTCCTTTTGGAGTATGAGCAGTGAGGGAAATGTGCCACAGGGAAGGGCAGAGTGTAAACACCTTTGGAGTCATCTCTTGTCTGTCACTCTCGATTCAATGCTCCATCTCAGATCAGCCTCTAACAAGGCATTAACCACCAACGTGATACCACCCAGAATCACCTAGGAATGAGCCTTAAGGAAGAATCTTGTAGATTGGGCTGGCCTGTGGGCTTGTCTTTGGGGGACTGTCTCAACTTTTGATTGATGTAGGAAGACCCAGCCCATTGTGAGCAGCACTGCTTGTTACATGGGGGTTCCTGAGCCATAAGAGAGAACAAAGCTAGCTGACAGCAGGTGGGCAATCAGGGAAGCGAGGCTGCATGCCTTTCCTCTCTCTGTTCTCGACTGTGGATGTGAGGTTTCAGTCCGTACCTTGACGGGTTTCCCTACAGTAAAGCACTGTGACCTGAAATTACAAATCAAACGAACCCTTTCTCCCCAGTGGCATTTGTCAGGGTCTCATCACAGCGACAGACATGGAACTGAAATAAGGGCCTTCACTCCTTGTTTCTCCAGCTGCCACCCAAGCCTGTCACAATAAGAGAAACCAGAGACTAGGGAGATGCTGGGAACCAGCGAGGCACGGGCTGGTTCTGCTGCCTGCTCGGCTCCAGCTACCTGCTTGGCTCTGGCCAGCAGCTCCCCATGCTCTCAGTGCAGCTCTCCAGACTTCTAACTCCAGCTGAAAGCGCAGAAGTTAAAATTCACTGCACTGAAAGGGAAGGCTGAGAGGTAATATTTTGCCAGAACCTGGCAGGCATTTCTACTAACTCAGATGCCAGTATTTCTCCACTCGGAGATAAATCAGAGCCTCAAGGGAGTTCACAAGCACTGGTTCCCCACCAGAGGCAACTCTAATTTGTAGCTGAGCCAGGAGTACAAGCCAAGGTAAATGGCCCTGGGCTGAGCCCTATAAACTGAAGCTGCAGTGGGTGTGGAAGTCAAAAAACAGTGCACCAGCAGAGAGCATCAGCCCCACCTTCCTCCCAGGAGTGTCAGCAGCCTGGTGCAGAAGTGGGAGGGCCTTACTGCCCATCCTAGCTGCTAACACACACACACACACACACACACACACACACACACACACACACACACACACACACACGACAGATGCCTGGTGGAGATCACTGTCAGCTCAGTGCTCCACTGAGTCTGCACTGTGTGGGAGCTGCCTATCAGCTACTTTGGGGGTTGCTGTGACCAGATACCTAACAGGAAGTGACTTCCCACAGAGAGGGCTTACTTTGGCTCACAGTTTGAGGGTTATAGTCCTTCATGCTAGGACACGCATGGCAACAGGTGACATGTGTACAACTGGGATTCCCCACCTCATATCTCGTGGGACAGGAAATAGAGAGCAGATAGGTACTGTGGCCAGAGTACACAAGCTCAAGGCCCATCCACAGTAACCCACCTCCTCCTCCAGCAAGGCTCTACTTCCAAAACAGTGCTGTGGACCAAGTACCTGGCACATGAGCCTGTGGGGGACATTTCAAGTTCAAACCACAACAGTAAGGCAGGCAGGGGGTGTTGCAGGGCTTTTCAGGAAGTGCAATCAATCTTGCCCAGGTCCCCAGGAGCAAAGCTACTAGATGAAAGGCTTGCTTGGGCAAGGACACAGAATTCATGCAAAAAAGTCCCCCTTGGTGCCTCAGGCAATGGTACAGGGAGGAACAAAATTTTTCCCAGAAGAATGGCTGAGGCCAGGAAGTCTGGAATGGGAGCCTGGCGTGAAGCATGATGCAGAAAGGAGAAAGTGAGTAGGTGCCTCAGGGGACAGAAACCACGTGACAAATTTATCTGGAGACAGTAGGGGAGATAAGGCACATTGAGCAATGGAAATCAACCCCGGGAGAAGCCTTCACTACAGGCATCAGGAGATTTGAGAAAGCGTGATTAATAAAGCTGAGAATGGGAGAGTCACGGAATGACTCCCTTAGTAAAGTGCTTGCCTTCCATGAATGAGACTCTGAGTTTGAGTCCCAGAACCCACATAAAAAAATAAATTAATAAAAAATAAAAGCTAGACACGGTGGCACACACTTGTCATCCCAGCACCGAAGGGGTGGAGACAGGGGGATTCCTGGCACTCTATGGCCAGCTGCCTAGCCTGCTTGGTGAGTTCCAGGGTAGTGAGGGACCTTGTCTCAGAACACAAGGTGGATGGCTTTTGAGGAACAACACTCAAGGTCAATCCCTGGCTTCCACATACATGTACATGCAGAAGTTCAGGAGCTCACCTCCTCCCCCACGAAAAACATTCACAGATGACCACACACATAAAGTTAATTAATTTGAGGAAGTAGTCTTTTACAAATTAGAGCCACAAGGCCAGACTGCTGGAGAAGGCTAACACAAGCAGGAGATGGGTCACACAACAGAATCAAAGACTATGGGCAATGCAAAAGCCCGTGGTACAAGCCACCCTGGGGCAGTGGAAGGCTGCAGTGATGGCTGGCGAAGGGGGAAACAGATTCACATGCTACTGGATCACAGCACGCCTTGAGATCCAGAGTGTTCAGGGCTCAGGGTCCTTCCGATACGTCGTGGTTTCTGTCTCATGGTCACAAAACCTTGCAAAGCACAAGGCTTTACTTGCAAGGTCCCAGAGCAAAGGAAAACGTGCAAAGTTTGGGCCGTTTCCCTCAAAGCCCTTTGATGTCCTGTGACTCCCTGCAGGCGTGTTCTTTCCACGCTTGGGAGGCAAAGCAAACTGTGGTCTGTACAAGCTGACATGAGTGAGCTCTTCCTGTCTGACATGATCAGGGGGAGATCTGTGAGTCTGGTGAGAAGACTGAGCCCGGTGAGTTGAGGCCAAGCTGTATTGACTCACAAGCATGCCTCCTCTCCAGCAACCTCAAGCCCACGTCAGCCTCCGAGATTCACAAGAGCTGAACCTTGGGCTCCTCCAGTGAATATGTCTCTTTTCTGACAGAGATTCCTAGCTTTAAGCCAACCAACCCCACTGTTTACCCCGTGAGTCCTAACCTCTGGATGATGGTTCTTAATTAAGACTCGTGACCTAAATAATGGTAATTTATTTCATTTGCAGCTGTTTGAACTTTCTATTTTTCACTTTCATCTTTTTTTAATGGAGCTTTGAAATATAAATCAAGGAGTAAGGTTTCTACAAAACCATACAAAACTAATGATGCTGTGGGGAATCCAATAGGTCAATTCCCATTCGCCCTATTAAATACAAAAATAAAGACCCTTGGTTCTGTGGAGCCCTCAGGGCAGAAGAAAAGAACAGGGGTGGGGGTGGGGGGGGGTAAGGAAAGTGGGTCTCCACTTCAGCCTCAAGTTTTTCTTTCCCTGTTAAGTTTCTCTTTTTCAACTATTACTACACCAAAAAAGGGGGTTAGGGGACCCCCCATGACTGGGGACAGACCCAACCAAATAGTGGCTGTTTCCATACTCACAGACAGGAGCAGCGGACTCAATCCCTATATCACGGGAGCATGTGAACATCTTATGTCCAATAGGAGAACAGGGGGAATCACCAAGAGAGGATACTTGAACTGAAATCGAGCCTCCCTTAAAAATCAGTGGCTTTCAGCCCTACGGCCATTCTATACCCAAGAAGTCTGTACCACTTCCCATAAACGTTCCCCTGGTGCCAAGCCCATTTATTATCATTTAATTGTTCAACTGAAGGAGCTGGCTGGAATCACCCTGTCATAATTTAAAAAAAAATTGGACAAAGCAGACTCTGACCAGCCATGATGGCTCGTTTAAGTTCATTACTCATTTTTCTATACATATTTGTTCATGCTGCTAATATGTAGTTTGGAGTCATCTTCAATATTCTTCATGTTACTCTAGAATCAAATCTTATCTTTTACTCCAGGGCACAATGGCAGCCAAGATTTCCTTTGGCATCATAACTTCAGGACTTTTCTTTCTACAGGTTTATGAAAACTTAGCTGGGTGAGGTTGCTTTTGTTTGTTTGCTTGTTTGTTTCATTTAAACTTTAAGTCAGTGCATGACCTTGAGTATGACCTTCAAGCATTCTTGAGGCAACTGTTAACTACTTACAGATTCATGGGTGGAAGACTTATAGTCTTAGGACCATCCTTGAAGGTGCAGTGGAAGGTGTGATACAACAAAACCTTTAACTTAATAAAGGGAACTGTGCTGTAACATTTTAAAACTTAAACTTGGGGGATGGAGAGATGGTCCTGGGGTCAAGTCCACTTTCTGTCCTCCCAGAGGACCTGAGTTAGGTTCCCAGCACCACCTCAGTCCACTAATGATCACCTGTAACTCCAGGCTCCAGGAGATCCAACACCCTCTTCTGGCCTCCTCAGATACACGCACGTACACATACACGCACGTACACACACACACACACACACACACACACACACACACACACACACATTTTAAAATAATAAAATTAGTCTTAAAAAAAAGACAGAAAGAAATGTATATATGCCTTTAATAGTATCCTTCAAAAAGATACCTGATTATCATCCCAGTCTCTGGAACCTGTGGATATAATCTTTTAATATTTAAAGGCTGTCAAGCTAAAATCATCTGGATCATCTGAGCAGTAACTAAGCCCAATGACAAGTGTCTTTGAAGAAACAGAAGAGGAAAAAACCTAGCCAAGGAAGAGGCCATGTGGAAATGGAGGGCAAGTTTGGAGTTACAAGCCACAGAGGAAACTGGGCCTGTGGAACAGGGAAAGGGGTAGAGCGTACTGCTCCAGTAGAACATCCAGAGGGGCCTCCAGCCTGGCTTCTGACCTCAATCACAGTAACAGAATAAATCCTATTTTACACAAATCTGTGGGCTTTTGGTACAGTCATTGCATAAGACGTGATAATTAACTTTCATTACCAACTTGATATAGCCTAGATTCACCTGGAAAGATGGTCTGAATAAGAGGTTATCTGTATTGGTTTGGTCTATGGGCATTCCTGAGGGAATTGCCTTAATTAACTGACCTGGGAAAACCCAGCCCTCTGTGGGGGGCACATGCCCTAGGCAGGAGTTCCTGCACTGTGTAAGAGTGGAGATGTCAAGCTGAGCACAAGTGCACAGGTAATTCATTCTCTGCTGTTCCATGTGGATATGACCAGCTGCTTTGAGTTCCTGCCTTGACTTCCCCACAATAATGGACTGTCTCCCAAAAGTGTAAGACAAGGTAAACTCTCTCTCCTCTAAGTTGTTGGGTTTTTGTTTGTTTGTTTGTTTGTTTTTTGGTTTTTCATTTTGGTTTTTCAAGACAGAGTTTCTCTGCGTAGCTTTGTGCCTTTCCTGGATCTCAATCTGTAGACCAGGCTGGCTTCAAACTCACAAAAAATCTGCCTGGCTCTGCCTCCCGAGTGCTGGGATTAAAGGCGTACGCCACCACTGCCTGGCTGCTCTAAGTTGTTTTTTAATCAAGACATTTTATTACAGAAACAGAAGTAAACCAGGATATCATGCCATGTTTATTTTTAATTGAGCTGGCAAACAAAGTATACAAATTTTTCCCCCATATTCATATACAATCCCTGAGTCTCACCTGGTATGAAGCCTGCACTGGTCCATTTCCTGCTTTATCATCCACTCTGTGTTGAGACAAATGCCCAAGCAAGACACGCAGTGCTAGATGCAGCACAGTTTGCATTATGCAGAACTGGAGGGTGGACCCCAGATTTTAGTAAATGCCTTCAAGATATTCAAGGAGATT
This sequence comes from Peromyscus leucopus, assembly GCF_004664715.2. Lineage (NCBI taxonomy): Eukaryota > Metazoa > Chordata > Mammalia > Rodentia > Cricetidae > Peromyscus > Peromyscus leucopus. Next base: position 12,173,065 of record NC_051067.1, read on the forward strand.
GAAGAGATCTGGGCTCTACTTCTACTTCTCGGGACCTTACTTAGTATTTACTCCATGGAAACATCCATATCCTTTGTACAAGTAGATCCTGAGATGGAAGCAGATGGACATTAGACCACCTAGGTTGCCCCTAAGACAAGATTAATCAAAGATGTGGGGCTTTTCAAAATAACCGTTAATGCTATTTGAACAATTGTCCTGGTTTCTTTTTTTCTTAAAACAGGCTGATCATAGTTAAACAGAAAATGTTTAAGATTAAAAACAAAGTCATAGAGAGCAATAGAACCATGTGGCGTTTTTAGTGAGAAATGTCTGTCTTGGGCTCCATATTTGGACATTTGGTCCCCAGTTGGTGGTACTGTTTGGGGAGGTTATGGAACCTTTAGATCCTAAAGGTTCTCAACCTGTAGACTATGGCCCTTTGGGGGTAGAACAACCCTTTTACAGGTATCACTTATTAGGTATCTTACATTTCAGATATTCACATTACAATTCATAACAGTAGTAAAATTACAGTTTTGAAGTAGCAATGAAAATAATTTTATGGGGGGGAGGGTCACCACAACATGAGGAACTGTATTAAAGGGTCGCAGCATTAGGAAGGTTGAGAAGCACTGCTTTGGGATGTGTGGCCTTGCTGGAGGAAGTATGTCATTGAGGGTAGGCATTGACAGTTTATAACCTCGCCCTATTTCCACCCCTCACCTGGTGTCCTTGAAATGTGATCAGTCAACTTCCTATTCACACCTCCTACCTCCAGGACTTCCTCACTATAATGGACTCCCCCTCTGAAATACAAGCTGAAATAAGCTCTGTTTTTAGCAAGCTGCTTTTGGTGATGGCATTTGTTATCACAGCAACAGAAAAGTAGAAACCAGAAACAAACAAGCAAAAACTTTCTTTAGAACAATTGCCTTGTCAGAGAGCAGAGCCAATAGCAAATCCTGTCACCAGGGGAGGAACACGCTAAAATGAGTCATCAAGATGCCAAGGGCCCCACACCTGGGTCTCATGTGACTCACGTGCAGGTAGGAGAGCACCCCAGAGCCAGTGCCTCTGGAGGCTGAGGCCACGCCTCCCTGCCTCCCTGCCTCTCGCCGCTAAGATAAAGGGGGCGTAGGGATGCCCACACATGTCATTGTGAAGCTATAGCTGTACGGTTACTCAAGCCCCTAGCCTGCAGCTTCTCTCTGGGGTGTTTCCAACTGCTTGGATCAATACCAACATTTGCAACAAACTCAGCTTCATGAAAGTAAAACAAGACAGACGATGAGTGCCCCTATCTGACTGGATTTGCCTCGTGGGCATGATGAGCACAGCTAAGCATTGAACCCTCAGCATGTTTGCCTTTCCAGCTTCCCCTGGATTCCTGACAGACCCACGGGTGCTGTGTTTTCTTACTCCGGGTGTTTGTGGTTTATACACACCTTTCTGTGGCCTTACCTCCAGACAGAAATCCTGGCAAGAGAGAAAAATAGCATGACTCATTTGGCTTTGTTTTCATTCTTAGAGCGCCATCTGCTGACCGTCACTTTTTTTTTCTCAGATTAATTCAGGATCTGGAAAAACCAGCCTGGCTAAATCCTCAACTTCCTCCCAGCAATCTAGCAAGAAAGCCTTTCAAAAGACCAGGCCTGTGAGCTTCAGGTGCACAGACTTCTGACTTTGGTTTACGTTGTTTTCCATCGGCTTATCAGCTGCAGCTGAATCTACTGATATTTTAACTACTGCCCTGTAGTCAGGACCCCGCCACTCAGGCTGCAGCCTGGAGGGACTTCCAGTCCTTAGCTCTTAACTAAGTCTCTATCATTCTATTGGCCAATGAAGACTCAGGAGTCAGATGTGGGGTGAGAACCTGCTAGCTCAGAAAGTCTGAGAGGCAACCAGTCGACCTCCCCTTTTGGCTGGAGACGCAGCACAAGAGCATCTCTCCAGTCATCCCAAACCAAAAAGACTCTGAAGCTTCACATCCCTCCCTACTTCTTCCTGTGTGTCTCACCATCTGTCTTCTGGCTCCTCCACACTCTCTATGGCTAATTCCTGACAACTAGTTGCTGGCTCTGACCCCTGATCCAAGGTTGATTTTGTTAATACAATCTTGGTTTTCACATTGTGATCAAATATCTGCAACATTTCCCCCTTTTTTGTCTAAATAAAAAGGAAATGTTTTAACTCTAACACGGTAAAACTAAATACAATAAGAACAATTATGAAGTATTGTCTAAATAAAAAGGAAAATATTTAACTCTATCACAGTAAAACTGTATACAATAATGACAATTATCAGGTAAGAATTACATTCACAATGTCCAGTCCATTTGTATTTGGCAAATTCAGAAAAAGTACTCTATTATCTATCCTAACTTGGTGAGTGCAAAGTTTTATACCTAAACCACTTTCTATCATGACTTGTATTACCAACCTAAAAATATCCTTTTAGACCTTAAAACATGTTCTTAAATAAACAACTTAAGCTTTTATGTCTCTCAATATTTGTAAACTTTACATCCCATTTGTGAGTTTCTTTTTTGAATTTGGTAACAAAGAAAATGGTCAAACTAGCTGGGTGGTGGTGGTGGTGGCGGCGGCGGTGGCGGCGGCGGCGGCGGCGGCGGCGGCGGCGGCGCACGCCTTTAATCCCAGCACTCGGGAGGCAGAGCCAGGTGGATCTCTTGTGAGTTCGAGGCCAGCCTGGGCTACCAAGTGAGTTCCAGGAAAGGTGCAAAGCTACACAGAGAAACCCTGTCTCGGAAAAAAAAAAAGAAAGAAAATGGTCAAACTATAACTATTTCATTTTTAACCCCATCAGAGACCTGAGAATGATATATGACCTGAGTAAACAGGAAGTACAGAGCCAGCTTCCAAGACTATAGAAATGAAAGAGACGGCTGGCTGCCTGGACAGTCACCCAAGGTTCATTTACAATGTTGAAGCATCCATCTTTAGCCTACAGGCCTAGAATATCTGACAGACGTTTCTGTGAAGCAGGAACTTTGAAGGAGTGGCCTACCTTGTCTTGGCAAAGTTCAGAAGTTTACTTCCTTTGTGTCCTGCTTGTCCAACTTGAACAGCATACTGTCAGCAGTTGAGGCAAGGGCAGCTTCTTGCCCAGTGGCTGTCTTTGCCACATTGAAAGCAAACTCCATATGGAGTTTCTTCGATCCCATCATCTTCTTTGAAGTAGATAGGTGCTGTCAGGAGCAGATGTGTTTCACTGTCATGAAAAGCCTTATGCTGTTAAAACATTTTAAATGCCATTTTCTGTAGCTATCTGGAGTGTTTGAAGACCACCTATCTTAAACGTATCTGTTTAACTGAAAACATACCTAGCATGACTACAAGTTTGATCACTATAGATGACTAACTACTAACCTGCCTTTCTTATCCTAAATAGTTTGTAATAATGGCTTTCAAGGACTAGAACTTTACATTACATTTTTAAATGAGTTGCATAGGTATAAATACCTTAAACAAGAATAGAAACTTATATACAGTATGTGATAACAAAAATAACCTTAAATTTGTATCAATATACAAAAATCCATACTAGTGTAAAATATTTGAGACTAGTTGTTGTTTAGTAGATTCAATTATCTACTCTTTTATCCTGTCATTACTGTACCCTTCCCTTTTTTTAAATAGAGAGAAGAGGAAGAAGAATGGGGGGGAATAAAGAAATCCCTTAATCCAATCTCCTTTGTTTAGTTTCCTCCCTGATGATAATGAATAACAACTTGCGACTAATCCCTCTAAATAATGAAAAAATCCATAACCCACTGAATAATCAAAACTACCCACCCAGCCTCTTGGAAATGCTGGTGCTATGTTCTTAAAATTACTTCCTGATGTCTGGGGCTAATCTTTAGTGGACCTTGAGAAAATTGGGATAATGGTCAAGTACTGAGAGAGCTAGCTACATCATTTGTTGTCCAGTCTCTGTGTGATGGCAAAGTGCAAGGCTTAACTGAAGTCCTGGCTAGACCAGTCTGTGAGGATGGACCATCTCAGCTATCAGTTTTGAAGTTGTCCTGAGAAGTTTGTATTATGACACTGTTCTTTGAGTGGTGTTTGTCAGCTTAATGGAGTTACTAAAGTCCAGGTGTGCAGTCAAAAGCTTTTCTTTGTTCTTCCTGCCAGTTCCCAATCCCATGGCTGCTTGTAAATAATCATTTAGAGGCTTAATATTAATTAAAAACTGTTTGGTCTATGGCTCAGGCTTCTTGATAGCTAGCTCTTACATCTTAAATTAACCCGTTTCTATTAATCTATGTATTACCATGTGTCCCATGGCTTTACCTGTGTTGTATTACATTTTGCTTCCCTGGGCAACTCTCAGCATCTCCTCTGACTCTGCTTTCTTCTCCTTGTCTCTCTTCTTGGATTCCTCACCTGGCTCTCTTCTACCTTGCCATAGGCCATGGCTTCTTTATTAACCAATGGTAACAACACATATTCACAGCATACAAAAAGACCATTCCATAGCACAGGTGGATTTGTCATTGGAAGGTTACATCATCTATTTGGAGACCTCAAAGGTCACTACCAGGAATGGTCATGGTTCACTGCAGAAAACTTAAGCAAAAGGTTAGGGACCACAATCTATCCAGAGTACACAAACTTAGTTCCTAATTACCTGCTTCAGACTCAAACCATAAAACATGTACAGGAAGCTAGATGAAGCTTATTTCAAAAATTGGTTAGTACTCTGTATCAGACTACTAATATCCAGACAGAAAGTTTATATATAAAATCTTACAGATTTTGAGATAATAGTTATATATTAAGAAAAGTTTTAAAGAGTCAAAATAAAACCAAAGGATCATGAGATTAATGGCAACAGAGGAATCCCTTAATTTTAGTTTTCTTCTATTCTATACCAGGTGACTCTTCTGACATGAGATAGAGATTTTGGATTTTTCCTTTAACAAGCATGCTTGGTTTTAAAAGAGAGAGCCATGCTCCAGCTCCAAAGACAGCTTTGATTTCTAAATGAATTGGGACCACATAAAACAAACAAACAAAATTGCCTTTTATGTCTGTAGAGAGCAGCAAAAACAAGCTTGTTGGAGTTGGGCTAAACCATTAGACCAATTTACTCTTTCTCTTGAGGATATTTTCTCTGGATGATTTATCCTTCCTCTTCAGATGTCTCATTTGTCCAGTGGTCTTTAGATTCCTTAGTTGGATGCTTTTATTTTCCTAGAAAGATAAAAACAAAACACTGTCCCAACCCTAACTTCAGGAAGTTCCTTTTTTCTTATACCTGTTCAAATGAAAGGCATTTGTTAGTCTTCTAAGTTAGTTTGGATTGAATGACCAAGCTGTTAGATGAACTATTGCCTCTTCTTAATCAGGAGGTCTGTTTGAATCTAATCTTTATTAATTTTGATGGTATCCATAGCTTTTTTTCTCCCATGGAAATGAAAGCAAAACCTCTTCTACAATATAACACATATCCTGGTTTCCATTCTGAGGTCAACATGTCATTAAAATATACAGGCTGATTTATTTAGCAGTTTTTTTTCTACTACCCAATGTCTCTCCACAGCCATTGTTCCTTCTTCGTTAGCATTTAAAAATTTAAAATTAACAAAGCATTGTATAATCTGTTTCTGGGGGTCTTTATTACCCATTTCTGTTTATTAAGCATATCCTTTTAAGTGCAATTAGATCTTTTTGTAACTGCTTGTCCTGTAGGATTGTGTGGTATACCTGTAATGTGTGCTTTAAGTTGTAATATGCAAACACTTTCATTTCACTAGAGACATATCCTGGAGCATTGTCAGTCTTAATTTGTACAGGTATTACAATAATGGTCATGACATCTAATAAATGTGTAATTACAGAGTCAGCCTTTTAGAACTCAAAGCAGTTGTCCATTGAAATCTTGAATATGTATCTATGGTGTGGTGTACATACTTTAATTTTTCAAACTCCACAAAATAAAACATATCTGTTTGCCAAATTTCATTCCTTTAAATACCCCTTGGGTTACTTCCTACAGGTAATGGAGTTTGGTTATACAAAGAACAAAATACATTTCCTTATAATTTCCTTGTTGCCAAGTGATGGGGAAAAAATCTTTCTTCAAAATTTTACTATTAACATGTTGTTTCTTATGAAATTCTGATGCTTTTAGCACATTTCCTACCAATCATTGATCAATTTCATCATTACCTGTGTTAGAGGGCTTGGTAGACTGGTATGAGATCTGGTATGTGTTATATACAATTGGTGGTTTCTATTTCTGATTACTTGTAATTGAAAAAAATAACAAAGTTAATTCTGAATCATCTGTAATAAGTTCAGCAGCCTCAATACATAAAACAACTCTTTCTACATATTAAGAGTCAATAACTATATTAAGAGGTTCTGGAAAAATCTAATAATACTATGAAAATAGCATATAATTCTGACTTTTGAATGGAATCATAAGGGCTTAGAGCCACGCCACTGTACTTATTTTTCTTGACATATAACCTACCTTTCCTGGTTTATTTGCATTAGTATAGAATGTAGGGGCTCCAGAAATGGTGTTACTTTTATTATATGAGGTAGAATCCAATTAATTTTTTTTATATTTTGAAGTATCTTGCTTTGGGGATATTTGTTGCTAATCTCTCCCATTAAATTATTGCAGCTTCTTTGCCAATATTCATTTTCTGCCCATAATGGGACAATTTCAGCACCAGTAAAAAGGTATCTTGATTTCTGCTGGGTCTATTCCTGATAATTGACAAGGTCTCAATTTTCCTTTCAGAATCAATTCAGAAAACTTTTCTACTTAAGTCTTTTTTTTTAACTCTGATTATGTGGTGATATATATATATATTCTAAGATAATGTCTTCTTTCTCCATAAGATTTTCTGTGGGAGAATTAGTAGAAGGTAGAAAGACTAGGATATATCAACTCTGGATACAAGTGATTTATGTGTTTATCCTTTAACTTTTTTTTTTAAACCAAATCCAAGTCTCTCTCAGCCTCAGCTGATAATTTTCTTGGACTATTTAAGCCTTTATCACCTTGTAAGATTTGAAATAAATTATTTAGCTCTTGAGTAGCTAATCCAGTTGTGGGTCAGAGCCAGTTAATATCTCCCAGTAATTTTTTAAAATCATTTAGAGTTTATAATTGATCTCACAATTTGTACTTTCTGTGGATGAATTTTCTGTAAACTTATCTTATACACTATGTAATTAATAGAATCTCCTCTTTGTATTTTTTCAGAAGCAATTTGTAATTCCAAACAGGCAAAATTCTCTTTACTTCATCAAATATTTTTCTAAGGTATCTGCATCTAAATCATCCATATAATGGTAAATTATAGATTTAGGAACCTAATTATGAATTATTTTTAAAGGTTGTTGTACAGAGTAGTTGACACAAGGTAGGGCTATTTAACATTTCTTGTGAAAGAATTTTCCAATGATGCTTTTAAATAGGCTGGGAATTATTATAAGTAGGTACTGTGAAGGCAAATTTTTCTCTATCCTGTAGGTATATTTAAAAATCAGTCTTTTAAAATCAATCACTATAATAGACCATACTTTAGGTAATAAAGAAGGCAAGGAAATTCCAGTCTGAAAAGAGCCAATTGGCTGAATCACCTTATTTATAGTTCTCTGATCAGTTACTATTCTCCATTTTCCAAACTTCTTTTTAATAACAAATATGGGATAATTCTAAGAACTGGTCAATTCGTCAATATGTTGAGCATTTAGCTGTTCCTGTACCAGCTGTTCTAGTGTCTGTAATTTTTCTTATATCATAGGCCATTGTTCTACCCAGACAGGTTTGTCAGATAACTATTTTAAAAGTAGGGCTGTTAGTACTTTTGAAAGATTAGCAGCTGTTGTGCCTTATTTATGTACACCCTGAATGGTCTGTGACTGTTCTTGATAATCCCTTTTAATGTTTTTCTCAGAAGTATTCCTTATTTTATGGCTTGTTTCTGAGATTGGAAGAAAGTTAATATGTGTTTTCCATTGCTGCAACAAATCACAATCCCATAAATTCATTGCTATGTTAGCCACATATGGCTTTAATTTTCCTATCTGTCCTTCTGACCCTATACACTCAACCCATCTTTTACTTTGTTTTACCCAAGATAAAGTTCCAATCCCTAGAAGTTGAATATTTATCTCCTGAAGAGTCCAATCTGGATACCAATATTTTGGTGAAATTATTGTTACATCTGTGCCTGTGTCAGTAAACCTGCAATTTTAATGCCATTTATTTGTAGTTTTTGTTTTGGTCTCTGATCATTTATAGCAGTTTGCCAAAATAATTGTTTTTTTTTTTTTTTTTTTTTTGGTTTCTCCTGAAATTTTTGTTATATCTACTGAATATGCTCTGTCCTTGATCACTTCCAGAGCAGTATGATTTTTAACAGCAGATATCACATCTTTTTAATTGCTCTGTGAATGAGTTTTGCTATTGCTGGCAGGAAATAATTGAACCAAATTTGATACTGGGGCCTACAATAGGCCCTCTAAGGTCTTTCCAGTGGCAAAGGATTACTTTACCTGTCCCTTATTGATCTGCATTCATTAGTCCAATGCTGGCCTTTGCCACACAGTCTACATACTGCAGAAGGCTGGGGTCTTCTGTTTACATTATCTCTAGAAAAAAAATTGTATCATGGAATGCCTTGTCTACAATTCCTTTTCAAAGGACCTTGTTTACCACAATTAAAACATCTGACATTTTTATTTTCCTTAAAATTTCTATAAATTACTTCTCCTATCAAAACAGGATCATAAGCACAAGATCCAATGTCCGCTGTATTACTAATCCATTCATCTATTGCTGATCTTGCCTTTAAAAGCCTAATCACCCTTTTGTATTCTGAATTTTAGCATTTTCAAAAGCCAAAGATTCAATTAATATTTATCTGACTTCTGGATACTGATACTATCTGTATCCTCTTTACTGATCCTATCCTCTTTACTACTGAAGTCAATCTTTATAAAAAAAATCAATGAAGGCTTATTTTGGGCCTTGCATAATTTTAATAAATAACTCAAACCTCTCTTGATTTTTCAACCTTATCCCAAGCATTTAAAGCTGCTAAACAACATAGGGCCAAGGTGTGGTCATCAAATTCATGCTGTCTTTGCAACTTGGCATATTGTCCTTTACCTAGAAGCTGATCTTGGAAAATATTAATACCTCTAGCCCTATTTCATTATTCTATGACCCTAGCTTCTTCTGTTCACCATGTTCACCATTGTAACTGAGGACCAGCTTCCAATATTGCTGTAGCTAAATCTTGCCAGTCTTGGAGGATAATTCTATTCTGAGTTGCTCAAGAATTTAACATCTGATTCATATAGGTGAACACATACCATATGAAATGACTACTTCCTTAAATCTTCACAAATATAATATTTTTAAGATTCCATTTAACTTCTGCATAACCTTGTGGGGGTTGTTCTTGTGTAGTGACTAGATAAGCCAAGGTTGATTTTATAAAATCCTTGGGCCACCCTGATGAGGATGTCGTTCTGTATGCTGTGAATATGTGTTACTCTGATTGGTTGATAAATAAAGCTCTTTGGCCAATGGTGAGGCGGAATAAGGCTAGGTGGGACATTCTAACTAGACAGGAGGAAGGAGAAAGGCAGAACGGAGGAGATGCTGCCAGCCACCACCATGAGAAGCAAGATGTAAAGTACCAGTAAGCCAGAAGTCATGTGGCAAAGTATAGATTAATAGAAATGGGTTATTTTAAGATGTGAGAGCTAGCTAGTGAGAAGCCTGTCATGGCCATAGTTTAAAAATAATATAAGCCTCTGTGTATTTACTTGGGTCTGAGCGGCTGCTGGACCAGTGGGTGAGAGAGATTTGTCCTGACTGTGGGCCAGGCGGGACACAGGAAAACTTATAGCTACACCGCCCCTCTTCAATTTCATCATGCAGTGGTGCAGTAGGTTCTGGTCTAAATTCCTTTATCTGTGTCTGAGTATTTTCTTATTTTCATTACTTAGTCTTTTTGAGGCTTGTATTTTATCAATAGTAAGGTTTTCTAGGTTGTGTATTATTAATAGTAAGTCTTTCTAAGGCTTGTGTCTTAACTGTCAAATTTTCATATTTGGTACAATTATTAAACCACTTTTTAAGGATAAAATATTAATTTCCAAACCAATAATAATTATAATTAACATTATGTCAATCCTAACTAAGTCTGTTATCCCTTCATGTATTTTTTCCATTTTCAATCCATTCATAACAGCACCATACAGAGTCCTAACTTCCTACATTGTGATATTTCCCATTCTTAACCTGGGAAAATCTTTCTTTTTAATATCACTTAACTCTCTCCTTAAGAATTTCCCAGATGTCTCACAAAATCTGGTGACTTCTTAATTTGTCCAGAGCAGCAAAGTCAGCTGCAAGCTCAGAGTCCCCTCCATAATTCCTAAGAGTGAATCTTCCCTCTGGAAGTCCTGCAAGGAGTCCCTGTGAGCTGTGAGTGACTGGAGCAGAGCCTCGCAAGAGTGGCAGCGAACTGCAAAGGCACTGGCTGGCATGGCTTCTCTGTTCGTGTGGTTTTGCCCCACCTTAGAATGCCAAATCACTCTGATTTGATCTTTCAGTACCCTATACATGTTTCAAGCCACCCCACAGTGCTCCATAGATATATAAAGCCATGTGTTAACTGAAAAGAAAATTGAAAATTAAAAAATATACAGGCAAATATTCATAATAGATCAAGTAAGTCAGTGTGCTAGATGGTGTTTTGAGTATTGTCTTAGGGTTTCTCTTGATATGAAGAGACACCATGACCACAACTCTTATAAAGGAAAACATTTAATTGGAGTGGCTTACAGTTTCAGAGGTTTAGTCCATTATCATAGTGGTTGGGAGCATGGTGGCATGAAGAAAGACATGGTGTAGGAACTGAGAGTTCTATATCTTGATCCACAGGCAACAGGAAGTAAACTGTGTCGCTGGGTGTAGCTTGAGCATAAGAGACCTAAAAGCCCATCCTCACAGTGACATACTTCCTCCAACAAGGCCACACCTACTCCATCAAAGCCACACCTCCTAATATGTCACTCCCTATGAGTTTATGGAGATAAATTACATTCAAACTACAAGTGTTATTCCAATTAAACATGGAATGGTCTCTATGTGACTGTAGAATGTCTTGCATGGAAGAGTGAGTTGCTGTGGGTGGAGTGCAGAGACTGCAGTATGTTTCCCTTCTTTCTCTTCTGCTATTTCTAGGATGCTTAATAAACACCTTCTAGGGCTGTGGAGATGCTGAGCAGTTAAGAGCACTTGCTCTTCCAGAGGATTCAGGTCCACCACATGGGGTAGCTCACAGTCCTTGTAATTCTAGTCCCAGGGGATCTGGTGCCCTCTTCTGGCTCCATCTGGCACTTCACATGCATGGTTCACTTACATACACTCAGTCATACACACACACACACACACACACACACACACACACACACACATCAAATAAGTAAATATTAGAAAAAAGTCTTCTACCTTGTGATCAATTGATTCATATTTCATGCATGCACACACTTTTGTGAAAACCCATGGCTGCACTATGGCGTATTCTAGTTTCATTTCTGTTACTGCAATTAATACCCTGATGACTTAGGAAATAGAGTTTATTGTGTTCACAATTCCAGTTTACAGTCCATTATTGCTAGGAAGTCAAGGCAATAGGAACTTAAAACATCTAGTCTCATCACATCCACAGTCAAGAGCAAAAAGAATGAATGCACACGTGCGGGATAGTTTACTGGCTTCTCTGTTCTTACATAGTCCAGGGTCCCAGGGTAGCCACTTTCAGGCTGGATCTTCCCTCATCAATTAATGTAATCAAGACAATCTTCTTCAGACATGCCTGCGGGTCAACCTGATCTAGACAATCCTCATTGAGACACCCTTCCCAGGTGATTTTAGCCAGTGTCCAGTTGACAGTTAAAGCTAGCCAGCACATGAACAGATAACGTTGTGTACTTTAGCTCCATCTAGTGGGTATAGGAGAATTTGCAACTAGACTCTAAATGTTTTTTCTCAAAGTATTTACAAACTGTTAGGAAAAGAACTTTGGAGGAGAGGACAAAAAAGAAGGAACAAGAAAAGATAAAAGAAGGCAGGAAGGTCCTGGAAAGCATGGCAGAATGGAAAATGAAAAATCCTAGAAGCATATTTTATTTGGAGTAAGGGCTTCTTCAATAGATACTGGATCAATTCTATCTTTACCCAGTACTAGTGCCTACTCTTCAGTAAGAAGTGGCCATGCAGAGTGGTCATCAAGGCCCTGTGAGTCTACCAATCTGTGGCAGTCAGGGTATGGCCACTTCTTTCTGGGGCTCTTAGCCTTCTTTAGATCTCCCTCAAATACAATCTTTTCCCCTGTTGACACTTCAAAGTTTTATTTTGAGTTTCCTGAGGCCCTGAAATTCTAACCCGATTTCCTCTCAAGTTTCTGTCTGCCTTAAAAATTCTCAAATAGTTTTTAATCCTAGTTTGCTTTCCCATTGCTGAGATAAACACCACCACCAAAAGCAATGCAGGGACCACGGAGGAATACTGCTTACTGCCTAGGTCCCATGCTCACATTCAGCTAAACTTTTTATACAGCTCAAGTTCACCTGCCCAGGGATAGCATCACCCATAGTGAACTGGGACCTCCTTAACAAACAAGGAAATGCCTCACAGACATGCCAACCTGACAGACAATTCTTCAAATGAGATCCCCTCTTCTCAGGTGTCAACTTAGCAACCAAGATTAAAAAGACATCACAGCTCCTGCCACTAAAATTCAAATCTCTTACAGTAGATCACAGGGGGCACAAAGCGATCTAGACCTCACTTCCATTTGGGGACCCATCTCCCTTCCCCCCGGGCACCCTGCCTCACCTTGTCCTCTAGGCACTGGGGCCTACCATGTATTATTCTAGTTGCCTGAGATATCTTCTCACTGCATTGGAAATGACCTGCCCACAGCTACCTCCGCTGTGAAACTTAGGCATCAAGAGAAATGTGGACATTTTATAAAGATTCCTCCATAAGAAACTATCATTCCAAGACAAAGGGAAATTTATATTTATCTAGGCAGAGATCTGCAGCTGATTGCAAATACACATTCATTTATGCATGTTTGAGTTGGAAACTGTGCTGCTGCAAAACTGACTGGATATTTTTTGGAAAACTATTTTTTAACTAGCACCAGATATGGTCTTAAACCTCTGGGAAAAAAAAGTCTTCTTTATACCTACAAAATTGTGTTGTCATTCTGGAAATGAATGCTGAGCACAGAAAGTGAAGTTGTGTGTTGGACAATGGGTAAAAATAAAAATTAAAATTAAAAAAATAATAAAGTGTTCAGAGAAAGGGTGAAAATCTGGAACTTAGAACACTGAATGGCACATGTCACTGGTGGCCTATGACGAGCCAGGATGAAGAACTGAGAAGGATTCTGCAGAGAACAACTGGCCGTGAGAATATGGAATGACTGACAGAGGACTCTGAGCCAAGGGAGAGGCAAGAACGAGATCCAGTAGTGGGTGGAGACAGCAAATATGGGCCAGGTGCATAATGGGAAAAACCTCAACACTCCTCCAGGATGAGAACCTACGGAGCAAAGGAGACATCACAAGGTTTCTGGGGTCTTAGCTATTTCATGCAGAGAGTCATATGCAAGACTGGAGAGACGAATCAGCAGTTCAGACATTTGCTGCTCATCCAGAGGACCACAGTTTCAGTCCCAGCAGCGTGTTTGGGGATCCACAACCACCTATAACTGCAGTTCCAGGGGATCTAACTTCTTCTGGCCTCCACAGACACTCAAACACTTATGCCATACACAGGCCCACACATGCAGGCACAAGCGCGCGCGCGCACACGCGCGCGCGCACACACACACACACACACACACACACACACACACACACACACACGGTAAATGGAGAGAGAGACAGAGACAAAGGCAGAGAAACAGATTCTCAAAACTCCAAGTCCTCTTATCATTGCTCACAGGACAGGAAGTGCGGCGAGGCCAGAGGAAGTAGGAGCATACCCGCAGCCCTGCAGCTTGCAACTGGCATGGCCTCATCTCGACGCTGGACTCAGCACAACCTATGGATTTGCTATGATTGAAAAGTAGGTGGAAGGCCTTCAGAATACAGCGTGCCAGCATTACACCACCTCACTGTCCCAGGAAAGGACAATCAGGGGGACTTTGTCACAGATTTCTAGTCATTCTAAGTAGGACACTGATGACAGACCAAAGGAATGGTCCTGCCCAAGTCCAGTTTGGTGAGCCGATGAGTTTCCTGAAGGTATGTATCTAAAGGGAGCAGGCATGACTCAAAGGTGACTGTATCACTGAAAGGCTGGAGATTCAGGAAAGCTGCATCCTTAGAGCTCCCTACACAAGGAACAGACTCAAATGAAACTCAGGACAAACTTCTGTATTCCTGAATGCATTTCCTCAATTTTTATCTTAATAAATCCCTATTACCCATTAAATAGACTCATGTGGATTGATCTTAACAAGTGGTATGTGTGGTTGATATATTATACACCACAATAAACTTATCTGGGGTCAGAGAACAAAACAGCCATAATATTAAACATAGAGGTTAGGCAGTGGTAGCACACGCCTTTAATCCTAGCATTCTGGAGGCAGAGATTCATCAGGATCTCTGTGAGTTCAAAGCCACACTGGAAACAGCCAGGCATGGTGACACACGCCTTTAATTCCAGGAAGTGATGGTAGGAAACAGAAAGGTATCTAAGGCGTGAGGACCAGGAACTAGAGCCTGGTTAAGCTTTTAGGCTTTGGAGGAGCAGTTCAGCTGAGATCCATTCTGGATGAAGACTCAGGGGCTTCCAGTCTGAGGGAACAGGATCAGCTGAGGAATTGGCAAGGTGAGGAAACTGTGGCTTGTTCTGCTTCTCTGATCTTCCAGCGTCCACCCCAATACCTGGCTCCAGGTTTGTTTTTATTAATAAGACCTTTTAAGATTCGTGCTACAGGTACAGCACACAATCCCACCTCTGACACCATTCCTCTTCAGAGGTCACGTAGGAAGGTAAGAAGTTCTGCCTCTTCCAGCGGTATAGCCCAGGGTCACGGGCAGGGCAGAGCAACTACCTCTACAGCAAACCGGAAGTCAAGTGAGACAATGATCTCTCAGAGTCTGACTCCAGAGACGTACTTCTTCCTGCAAGGCTGGACCCCCTGAATCTTCCCAAATCGTACCACCAACTGGGGGGCACATGTTTAGATGCCTGGGCCTAGGGGAGTCATTTCTTATTTAAGCCACCACAGCCGCCTAACTTTATTAACTCTTAAGGAAGTATGGGCATGTCTCCACATGGAGGTAGGCTCCATTCAAATTTGCAACAGAGCCTATTTGGGTTGTTCAGTCCACAGTCAGAGTGATCATGTTCAGCTCTGTGCAGACACATGCAGGGCCAGACTCTGTGAAAGACCCGCCGCATGGCTGAATGCTCTGCGCTCAGTGTCTTGAAATTCTTTATCTCTGAATCCATGCTTCCTAAGGACCAGGAGATGTGTGTGAGCTGGGAGGACCCATTCAATCAACCGCCTGAGGCCCCCTGACTCGTTGGAGTGGTTCTCCGTGCTCAGGAGTGCAGAGCTCTGGTGGACCCTGCCTGTATTTCAGTGACACTCAAAGCAAGTGCGTGGGACAGCTCCCCTGCAGAAGGCAGGCTGAAGCCGTTTGTCACCCCAAGGAGCCAACCTCACCTGAGTCCAGAAAGAAAGCCCCGAGTTTCTAGGAAGGACGCGCTGACCCTAGTACTCCAGGGATCAGGTGAGAACAGTGCAGAGTGTGATAGAGAGGGAAGCAGCCTGGGGGACTTCCTGCAGCCGGTCCCCTGCTGGAGTAAGAAGAAAAGGAATACCTGTGAGCTGCTAACTGCAGACTGATTTGGGTAATTAGGTGTGCAAGCGGAATAGTCTTATCTTTAGATTAAAAACTAACCAAACAATTCTATTCTAAGGTGACCAGAAAAAGCCAGGCAAGACATTTATCAAAGGAATGTGTTTTCTCTCCTCACAACAATCCAGGAGAGAGACTCTGGAGGGAATGGAAACAAAAATCAACTTTTAGTACTTTGGGCTACACTGTTCTTCCTATATTTAGTGAAACTAGCTTGAAAACACCATACACACACACACACACACACACACACAAAGAAAATTCAAAGTGCTTCCAGTGAAACAGTGGTAAAAAATGTAACCAGACAGAGCCTATGGGGTACAGGCAAAGCTGTGGGGTACAGGCAAAGCTGTGGGGTACAGGCAAAGCTGTGGGGTACAGGCAAAGCTGTGGGGTACAGGCAAAGCTGTGGGGTACAGGCAAAGCTGTGGGGTACAGGCAAAGCTGTGGGGTACAGGCAAAGCTGTGTCCTCGCACTGATTTAACAAGAAGGAATGTGGACATCAAAGCTCTGCGTGTCTGCCTTACAAGTTGAAAAGACAAGGCTAAGTTAAACCAAGAAAATAGTGGAAAGGAAGAAATGAACATACAGACAAACAGAAGATGATGAATGAAAGTCAAATCAACAAAAATAATAACTCCCCGGAGATGAAAGGAAAACGCACATATGATGAACAAATATATAATGCCCATGTTACCACCAAAGTCAAGTGGATGTGTGTGGTCTGGGCTGCCCCCTGAAGTCACGTTGATGTCCCAGCACTGTGCTTAGCTGGCCTCGTCCTTTGCTGGCCACAGGAGAGCTGGTTCACCTCTCATCAGCCATGCAGTGGCTTGGCAGTGGGATAGATACCCCCTGACCCTGCACCCCTCACTCACTGCCTACTGTAGGTGATAGAGCTGGCTCTGAAAGCGGGAGAGCTGGCCACACCCCTCACCAGCTGCAGCACTCAGAACTAGCCCTGCCCCTAGCCTGGACAGTGTGGGAGAGCTGGCCCCAAAGTCCTGAGAGCAGACGGGCTGGCCCCACCCTCACAGGTTACCGCACTCAGGAGATCTGCCCTGTACAGCACAGTAGAGTTCACCCTGGTGGCCTAGGCACAGGAGAGCCAGCCCTGAGGGCACGAGTGCAGGAGAGTTGGCCCCATCCCTCGGTGGCCCTGTGGTGGCAAGGGCACAAACGAGATGGCTCTGCCCCTTGCTGGCTGTGGCACTCGGGTGGGCTGGCCCCATCGCTCGCTGGGGCAGCACTGGAGAGCTGGCCCTGATGGTGTGGGTGAAGGGAGAGCTAGCCTGATGGTAAGAGCACTAGAGAGCTGGTCTCGCCTCTTGCCAGCTGCCATGAGCAGAAGAGCTGGCCACACCCCCACCTGGGCAAAGTGAGAGAGCTGGCCCTGGTGGCATGGGTGTAGTAAAGCAGGTGGACTGACCGACTCAGCGACCACCCATGCCCTGATCCAGGGCTTTGAGTTGGCCTGCCCCAACATCTACCCCATCCATGAACTGCTGGGGGGGGGGTCAGCCCTGCAGAACGGATCTAGTGTTGATAGTGTGGTATGAGCCAGAGGCCTTGAACCAGTCTAATGACTCGTCGCGATTAACATTTGCAAGTAAAGCTGTTTGGGCAAAGGGGTATATACTGTGTGACATTCCATGACACACCACAGTTTCCGCAGTGAGATTTTTGTTTGTTTGTTTTCGGGGGGGGGGGAATTTGCAGTGGCAGAAAGCAAATACGGAGGGAAGGGGAGATGAGTGGGACTGTGAAATTCACAAAGAATCAATAAAAAGTTAACAAATAAGAATCCAACATTCATTCATCAAATAAATTAAAAAAAAAAAAGATCCCGACAAACTAGTGTCAGGGATGAATGACTGTATTATGACAAATGGTACTTACATAAACACACAACAATATATGGAGACTTAACATTTCATCAAAGGAAAGAATGCAAGAGTTGTGGATATCAGTAATTGTAGGCAGACTCTCCTGTCCTGCCAGTCAGTTCCCAAATAACCACACATTTATAATTATTAATAATTCATATATTATATAATATTATAATTAATAATTATTAATTATAAATGCTCAGCCAATAGCGCAGGATTGTTACTAGCTAACTCTTTCATTTTAAATTTACCCATTTTTTTTTATCTACACTCTGCTACGTGGCGTGGTACTTTTTCTCAGTGCAGCAAGTTTATCTTGTTCTCCCCTGTCTAATCAGATTTGATCTCTCCTATTCTTTTTTCTGCAAGTCCCGCCTAACCTCTACCTGTCCAGCTATTGGCCAGTCAGCTTCTTTATTAAACCAATCACAGTGACATATATTCACACTTGTGGAATAAAGGAATATTCTACAAGTAATTGACCAATATAACTAATTGGAAACAGGATATTGCCACAGAACCTATGTACATTCAAAAGATAACTGGATTTGGGGGCTAGAGATGTGGCTCAGCAGTTCGGAGGCACTGGCTGCTCTTCCAGAAGACTAGTGTTTCATTTCCAGCACCTACAGGGCAGCTAACAAGCACCTGAAATTCCAATTCCAGACGATTGACACCTTCTTATGGCCTCTGCGGGCACCAGACACACACAGTGCCCAGATGTAGTGCAGGCTAAATACCCATATGCTATGGGATGGTCTTTCTTTATGATGTGAATATATGTTGCTTTCATTGGTTAATAAAGAAGCTGCTCTGGCCTACAGCAAGACAGGTTATAGCCAGGCGTGACATCCAAGCAAAGATACAGGCAGAAGGAAGGTGGAGTCAGAGGACACTTGTCCTCTGCCCAAGGAGCAACATGCCAGCTGACTGGTAATGCCACAGCCATGTGGCAAAACATAGATTAATAGAAATGGGTTAATTTAAAATGAAAGAGCTAGCTAGTAAGAAGCCTGAGGCATAGACCAAACAGTTTTATAATTAATATAAGCCTCTGTGTGTTTATTTGGGACTGAACAATTCTGAGACTGGGCAGGACAGAAACTTCCATCTACACTAATACACATAAAATAAAATAATTTTAAAATATCGAAGATAAGGATATTTTATGCAAGATCTTCATGTAAGTAAGGAAAGTATAGGTAGAAAATGATTAATCTCTGCCAAACCCAAGTTAACACAAGACATAGAGAAATACCAAATAGCCCTCTATGACAGAGATTTGACAAAGAATTAAAAGATATTCCTAGAAGAAAAGTAAAGGTTCAGTCCTAGATAAAATGTGTCAACAGGAAACTCAGCAAAGGTTCAAGGTTAGAAACTACATCAAATTTTATTGTTTGCTTCCAGGAAACAAACTAGAACATTTCTTGTGTCCCTCCTAAGAACAAAACTCAGTATTCAGTTGGCCAAGGACATTGCAAGAAAGCTAACCCCAGGGCAATCCTTCCAGTGAGCCTATGTACAAAAATACTAACCAAAGTACTGCCAGGCCAATACTGTTGCATAAAAGACAGGTTTTGCAAGGGTGGCAGTGCATGCCTTTAATCCCATCAGCCAGGAGGCAGAGACTGAAGGATCTCTGTGAGTTCCAGATCAGCCTGATCTAAATAGTGAGCTCCAGGTCAGCTACATAGAGAGACCCTGTGTTTAAAAAAATAGACATTGTAACTATGGCATAGAAAGAGATCTCCTGACCTCTGTATTCCACACACACATACATGTCCACACTCACGTGTGTGTGTGTGCATGTGCAACACACACACATACACAGATATACCAGCTCACACACACAAATTCATGATATAAAATAAAATAAATGTGAAGTTATAATTAGAGCACTTTCATCTGTTACAATAAAAACCATAAAGAAAGAGGGGCGAACACTGTCCCCACCCCATGGGGATAGCATTGCAGCGGAGAGCACTGTC
The DNA here is from genome assembly GCF_004664715.2 of Peromyscus leucopus. Lineage (NCBI taxonomy): Eukaryota > Metazoa > Chordata > Mammalia > Rodentia > Cricetidae > Peromyscus > Peromyscus leucopus. The sequence goes on from NC_051067.1 coordinate 12,192,888, forward strand.
TTTTGTGCCTAAAAGCCCCATGGGATAGGATCCTAACCAGTGGTAGACAAGGAAGTCTATAAGGGGCTGAGACACATGCCCAGGATTAGACAGCCCAGAGTGTCAGAGCTGAGATGGGATCCTAGTCTTTGCTGATCCAGAGCTCATAGACTTACCAAGTCACAAGAAAGGCAGCCATGCACACAGCGTTGGGGAAAGGTGGCTAGACTCAGCTCCTGGAGCAGAGCTGGAGCAAATGAGAGACGGAGCTAAAACGGGTGAAGAGAAAGCACCAGGAGAACTCTGGGTGGTGACAGCAGGTTGGACAAATGAGAGCGCGGTGGCTAAAAGGTCACTTTTTCACGTGTTTGCATCCACTATGTGTACGTGTACACAGTTTGCACACCTCCTCCTCACCCCCCCCCCAGCCCTGGGGTCCTGGGCACACACCCAGTCCTGACTGCCCTGCTGTGAACTGTCTATGAAAGAGCAAAGCAGAAGCAGATGGACAGGTGGGAACTCTCGCTGCATGGGTCCAGGCAAGAGGTCCTTCCTGTCTTGGAAGTGGCTGTGGCCTGACAGTTTGTCTCACCGGAAGTCCTCTAACGAAATGCCAACCCTTAGGCCCATCTGAGCCTGAATCAGTGGTGGGCACAGCTGGTACCCACCCAATCACCCAGGAGCTGCTGGCCCCACCCGGGCCTATACTCTATGGCCCCACTCTCATATCAAGTACTGCCTGAGTTCTTTAGGCCTGGGCATGGCAGAGAGGAAAGGTACCATATGCACCGCTCCTTCATGGCTGGGGCAGGCAGTACTCAACCAAGCACCATTTGTGATCCAACCAAGAGCCTTGGGCCTGGGCGGTCGGGCACCACTGTGGTGAGAGAGTGCAGAGTAGGGAGGTGGAAGAGAGAGAGCGGTGGAATGGTTTGCGGGCTGGGGAGAGAAGCAGATCCAGAGAGATGCGGCTGGTGAGAAATAGGCCGGCATGAATGGCCACCTGGCCATCAAGTCCATGGAAACGTCTGGGCCTGGTCTATGACCAAAGGCTAGGTCTTGATACATAGCCCTGGAGCGGCTGAGGGGTCCTGAGCTGATATCTGTGGCTCCTGACATCACTGGGGGCCATGTAGGGATCTGTGGTCTGGGCCATGTTGGTGTCCAAGGGCCACACTGCCACAGGGGGAATGTCATCTGCATGGTCTGCACAGCAACCTGGGGCCATGGTGACAACCTGGTACAGGCTGCTGCCGAGGGCCATGTCTGGCTCCATGGTCCTGCTGAAACTGGGGTCTGTGTTGATGTCTGTGGCTCCTGAGACCATTGAAGATCATGTCAATGCTGGAGGTCTAGGCTGCCACCTGAGGCCATGTTGGTGTCTGAGGCCCATGCTGCAGTGGGGATCATGCCAATCCAGATGGTCTGCACTGCCACCTGGGACCATGGTAACATCTGGGCCCAGGCTGCTGCCTAGGACCATGTCTGGGTCTGTGGTCCCACCACAGCCAGGTTATGTATTGATGTCCATAGCTCATGTTGCTACCAAAGGCCACATAGACACCCAGGGTCTTGGCTTCAACCTGTGGTCATGAGGATGTCCCAGGGCCATGTTGCCACCAGGGATATCCTGATCTGTCATCTGAGGCCATGGTGTCATCTGGGCTAGGGCTATAGGAGAGGGTCATGTCTGGGTCTGTGTCCCTATAGCAGCTAGGATTTGAGTTGATGTCCAGGGCTCCTGTTGTCACTAAGGGCCACGCAGATGACTGGGGTCTAGCTGGCCACCTTGGACAAGTTGGTGTCCTAGGGTCATGCTGATCTGAGTGGCTAGTGATGCTTTCTGGAGCCATGGAGACTTCCTGGAACAGGCTACTGCCTAGGGCCATGTCTGGGTCCATGGTCCTGCAGAGGCCGGGGTCTTGGGTAGTGTCCATGGCTCCAGTTGCCACCAAGGACTCTGCAGATGCCCAAAGTCTGACTAGTCACCTGGGACCATGTTGATGCTCAGGGGCCATGCTGCTGCTGGGGCTATGCTCATCTGAGGGGCTTGTACTGCCACCAGAACTGTGGTGGAATCCAGGCCTGTGCTGCTGCCAAGGGCCATGTCTGGGCTTGTGGTCCTGATGCAGCTGCGGTCTGTGGTGATGTCCATGGCCTGTGTTAGCACACGGGTCATTGAAACCATACTGTGCTGAGCTGACCCCACCCTTCCCTGGTCCTAGGATAGCTGGTCCTGCCCCTCATTGGATATTGCAGCAGTCAAGCTGGCCCTACCCCCTCAGGGGAGAGCTCACCCTGCACTTGAGAAAGACGGCCCTGCCCCTCACCATAGGCATGCACCTCACCTGGGCAGCACACTAGAGCTGACCCTGTTGTCGGGGTCACAAGTGAGCCAGCCCTGAGGGCATGAGAGCAGGAGAGCTGATCCCACCCCGCCCCCTTTATATACCCTCTACAACAATTGGGAGAGAGGGCCCTGCGCTTTGCCTGGGCAGAACAGTAGAACTGGTCCTGGCAATTTGAGTGAGGGGGACCTATAACAATCATACCCAACTCCTGCCTTCGTGTTCTATTGCTGTGAAGAGAGTAGAATGTGGTGGTTTGAAAAAGAATGCCCCCCATAGGCTCATATGTTTGAAATCTTAGTCATCAGAGAGTAGCATTACTTGGGAGGGATTAGGAGGTGTGGCCTTGTTGGAAGAAGTGTGCCACTGGAGATGGGCTTTGAGGTTTCAAAAGCCTAAGCCAGGCCCAGGGGCTGTCTCTCTTCATTCTGCCTGCCAATCCAGGTCTAGAACTCACAGCTACTTCTCAAGCACTGTGTCTGCCTGTGTGCTGCCATGCTTCCCACTATGATGAAAATGGACCAAACCTCTGAAACTGTAAGTGAGCCCCAATTGAAATGCTTTCTTTCATAAGAGTTGCTATGGTCATAGTGTCTCTTCACAGCAATAGAACTCTAAGACACAGCCAGATCCCTTTCACTCCTGGGATTTCACATCTGGGCATCCAGCCAGACCTTTTCTTCTGAATTCACCTAGTGCCACCAACTCTCAATGCTCTGAGAATGCCTGAGTGGCGATCCACCCTAGTGATGCTGGCCTCTTCTCTCTACCAGACCTTGGCCATCTTTCTTTTATATATGGCTTTCAAACTACTTCCTCATCTCTATGGGTCACCCTCCCCAAACACTGCAGCCCATGAGATGAGTGACCTTCATATTCCATGAGTGTGCTGGCAAATTGTCTGGGCATCAACACCTCTGAGATTTTAGATTATTCCTGCCCAGATGTGGCTCCCTTCTCCATTGCAATTACCACTGCCCAGATTCTATCCTTCTCACAGCATATTGTCTAAAGGCCATATCTTCTAAAATCCTTCATGTTTCTAGAAAATGTAGCCTGAGGAATGAAGACACACATAATCTGTAACCTGAAGTGGCCAAGAAAGTTCATCCCAACACCAGGGTAGTCCATGACTCACCAATCAAGACAGACAGTGGTCAGCAGTAGCTCAGACCATCCCAGATAAGGGTACTTTTGATGTGGACTCTGGAACAAGGTGAGAGAGAGAGAGAGAGAGAGAGAGAGAGAGAGAGAGAGAGAGAGAGAGAGAGAGAGAACTATATTGGAATGTTACATAATCACAGATAAAGAGGGACAGATTTCCAACATGAATAAATAGCAATGATGACAAACATGTCTATTTTGATTTCCTGGGAAATATTGTCCTTTTTTGAAGTTTATTGTGTGCTCCCAGATGCACGCCCAAAGACATTTTTTCAAGAGAATTTTTAGAGTACACTAAACAATGTCAAATTGAATGCATTCTATTTTTGAATTCCTGTACCTAGCTGCAGTGGGAAAAAGCTTTCACATCTATCAGCAGGAATGTTCCAGATTCAACAAGCAATTTAGTGACTTTCTATGTGTGTTGCTTTTTTTAGCCCTGGCTTACTATTTATGTGGTCAATGGAACAGTGGTCAGTGCTGAAGAGGAGACACAACATTGCAAGCAGTGAAGAACTGTGCCTGAGGAAGACTGGGCCATCCTACTGCCCTTCTCCTACTCTAGAAGGATGTGGACCCAAGTTGCCTCTTAATTTATAGGAACAAGTCGTGTGGGACTTGGAACATCCTCTTGCCTTACTCTGCATTGTAGCTTAGGTTTGTACCAAAGTTATGCTGTCAAACCCAAAACTTTGTATCAAGAATCAAGTGTTTCAGTGAGCTTCTCTGTTGATATGGTAAAACACTGACCAAAAGCAACTTGGGGCGGAAAGGGCTTATTTCATTTTACAATTCCACATCACGGTACACTGTTGTAAGGACAGGAACTTGAGCATGAAGCTGGAGGCAGGAACTAAAGCCGAGACCAAGAAGGAATTCTATTTACTGGATTGCTAAGTTTTCTTTCTTATATAACCCAATGCTACCTGTTCAGGGATAGCAACTGCCCACAGTGCCTGGGGCCTCCCACAGTAATCATCAATCAAGAGAATGCCCTTACATACTTGCCCACAAGTATAAAATGATGTAGGAAATTCCTCAACTGAGGTCGTTTTTTCAGGGGGGCTCGAGTTTGTGTGATATTGACAAAAACTAACTAGCACACCACGGGATTCTTCCAGAGAGTCCTAACCCAGCCTACCCAGGAAGCAGAAACAAGCTCTTGTAACTCAGAGTGTATACTGGCCTCGAGTGTGCTCTGTGGTAAATGTTCCTTAGAATCCGTATGGTGATAAGAGTCAGGTCAGCTGTTTGGGATTAATGAGAAGGTAATCATTCTTTCTACTAGGAGGCATCAATGCCTCTGAGCTCTTTTGTTCCCAGATCTCCTTTGAAGTTTATCACCAGAGCTCTGAATCACACGTAGTCTTGATGTCATCTTCACTCCAGCATCTCTCCCCTAACCTATGACCTCTACAGTCACTCTCAGAACATGATGGACACCAGAAGGAATGGGAACCTCAAGACAGTCTTGGCCAAGGCAACAGACAACAAAGTTTGGGCTTATTAAACTCAAGGCCAGTGAATGACCAATTCATGGGATGAACTAGACAGCAAATATGGCCATGTTCAAACTTCCAAGTCAGAAATTTGGAATGTTCTATAAGGAATATTCCAGGTGATTTTAGTACCCAAGACTACAGTGTGTGTGTGTGTGTGTGTGTGTGTGTGTGTGTGTGTGTGTGTGTGTACACATGTGCACACACAAATGTTTATACACTTATGTGTGAGTGTGTGGAGGTCAGAGGACAACCTTAAGTGCCATTCCTTAGAAGCTGTTCAGCTTGTTTTTTGTTGTTTGAGACAGGATCTCTCACTAGGATCTGGGGCTTGCTAATTATTATATCTAGGATGCCTAAGGATACTTCTGTCTCTGCCTCTCCAGCACAGGGATTACAAGTAATCATCATACCTAGCTTTTTACATGGGTGCTGAGGCTTGAACTAATGTTCTAAAGCTTCCATGGAAAGTACTTAGTCAACTGAGCCATCTCCCCAGGTCACTGTTACAAATATTTAATGAGTCAAAGAATATAAAATACATGATTTCTGCCTTCAAAGAGCATAGCATCTAGTGGGTAAACCATTTGTCCCATCTCTTTTCCACTACCAACCAGATTTCAATGGAGCCCTTTAGTGGGTAGACCAGTTGTCCCATCTCTTTTATACTACCATCCAGATTTCTGTGGAGACTTTTATAATGACCCATGAGGATGATATGCCAAGAGTCTTTCCATGACAGCTTTCTCTCCCCAACCCTGAGTTGAGTGATCTGAGGGGCAACATCTCACCTGAGACCTCCCACCTTCAAGCCATATAAAGAATATTTTAGTCTGCCTTCCCCAGACTTACACCCAAAGAAGATACAACACTCCCTTCAGGACACACTGAGTATCTGCAGCAGACTGTGGCATTCCTGATTCTTAACTGTGTTCAGTCATGCTTTGTAGGTTTGTACCTACAGAAGACACAATTCCCTGTGCAGGATGTACCATGTATCCGTTGCCATCTGAGGCACTCTAAATCATGCTAGGTAGAGAATACTTGAAACTTGGGTGATTTTTTTCAGCTTGTCACTTTGATTTCATTTGTGATGCATCACAAATCCATTCTGCTACACTCCTTCCTGGATGTACACAGCTGACGTCAGTATTCAAAAAGACACACACAAAGATCTTTAAAGTGTTTTTTTTTTCTTGATGCTTTTGCTGGATTTAGGGAGATGCCACCTGTAATGTAGAGAAAGTGATCATAATTTTGATGGGGCTAATTTCATGATGCATGAAAGTTTGTCTGTGATCTGAGACATTCGTCATCATTTAGACATCAGCTCTGGTGGGTGGTATACAATGAATATGAGCATAGAGCTTTCTCTTTCTCTTTCTCTCTCCCACTCTTTATTCTGTTGAATACAGAAGCATGCACACATCATGATGTCTCCACACTGACATAAGTACAAGTGTGTTCTTGGTTACGTCAGGAACTTTACAAGTCTCTTTTTTTCCCCACAAAGAGACAATGGCAACAATTAGGATGGTACTAGAGAAGGTATGCTTGCTACTAGTTTTTCTCAGAGAAGAGAAGACACCCCAAGAAGCAGCTAGAGAAAGTCAGACATGGTGCATTCAGTAACTATACAGGCAGGGTAAAGGGAACTGTGCAAAGCATTAAACGGCTTGAAACCACAGCTCCAGCCTGAAGACACAGGCACAGGGACTCATTACCAGCAGTGAGGGTCCTTATTTGGAGAAGGCTTCCTGATAGGGCGTATGACCTTCAGGAGAAAACCGACAGCCTGCAGTGACCCACGGGAGGAGCATGACTTTGGCCAAAGAGTTCTCCAGAATATCAGGCCTCAGTGACACCTGAGGGCAGGGAAGGACCTAGGCCTCAGAGATGTGGCACCAAAATTACTCTGACACACTAGGAACACAGATGGGGTAACACTGGGGTCACTGTCACCTGCAGAGGAAAATTTGGGAAACAAAACCCTGCCCGTCTTTCACACTCAGGAGGCCAGGGCTGTGTGTAGTCACAAGATCTTCAGGGGAAATCTCCAGGGCCACTTGAGCACATGAGTCCCTCAGGCAAGCATCAGGGAAGTCCAGTGTCAGGACAGAGACGGTGTGCTCACCATGGAACTCTCTGGTTCTGGCTACAGTACTCAACACAAAGACTCCCCACCTAGAGTCACAATGAGGTACTGGACAGGTGACTTAACTGTCCAGTGACACATGCTGGCCTGACAAGTGGGGGTGGGGGAAGGTCAAAGGGCATAGGAAGCAATCTGAAGCAACGAGTGTAAATGATGTGAATGTGGACAGGAAAGCGAGAGAGAAAGCACCAGGACTATGAAAGTGTAGGTTAAACAGATTGCACCCTTGACCTCACTGGAGAGAACAGAGAAAGAATTGTGTTTTAAAGAAATGAACAGAGGCTCCAGGCTTGGTGGTCCACACCTTTAATCCCAGCCTGGAAGAGAGAAGTACGCAGATCTTTGTGAGTTTGAGGTCAGCCTGGTTACATAAAGATTCAAAGCCAGAAAGAAAGAAAGGGGGGAGAGACAGAGACAGGGAGGGAGGGAGGGAAAGAGGGATGGAGGGAGAGAGAAAGAGAAACTTTGAGGCAGAGGTGTCTCTGTTAAAAGCAAATGGTGGGCTGGGGGGATGCTTAGCAGGGAAAGTGAACCCACATAAAAACCAGGTGTGGTGGTGCTTGCCTGCATCCCCAGTGTTGGGGGTACTGGGTGAAGACAGGAGGATCCCCTGGCAATTACCAGCCAGCCAGTCTAGCAAAACCAGAGAGCTCAGGCTCAGTGAGAGACAGTCTCAAAAACTAAGGTGGAGAGAGATAAAGGAAAAAACCTGATGTCAACCTCCACATACACATACACAAATGCTCACATTCTTAATTAGCGAGCACACACACACACACACACACACACACACACACACAAGCAATCTCTAGCAAGCAATATGAAATGTAGAATACTCATATAGATCTAGACCTTGGCTAGAAGTTAAACTTGAGAAGACCACAGAGTAGTGGGGTCTTGGGCTGTACACAGCCACAGAGTCTGGGACCAGGGAAGGAGAACCCCAAAGATGTTATGAGAGGCACTGCTGGGGTCTAACTCGGCTTTCCACAATAGCTGTGTGACTGGATACAAACACCCACACAATAACCGGAGAGACAAATTGCCACACTGAGCATCGTGCCCTCCGCTGTCACCTCTGTCCTAGGAATGTTTGTCATATCTACAAGGAACGATGCTGTTTTTATTTCAGCAGAAGCTGGGACCCGAGGAACAGGACTTGCGATTTTGTTTTCCTGGAGCCCCACTCCACGTGGCCGGTCAACAGCTGTTTTGATGGCTTCCTATAAATACAATCCAGGCAACAGCAACAGCATTTCCTGACTTGAATCCAGTCCGAGAAGATGCGCTCACCGGATGAGTCATGCTCTTGGCTGCCAGAGTGGGTTCCAGAAGCAGAGCCACTTAATGAAAGTAGGCTGCCTAGAGAAGGCCATGCCTGGGGTCCCAGTTATTTGGAATTGGAAGGTCCTGGTGTATTTGGCTCTTGCTTTGTGTTGGTACTGAAAACAGTAAGAACACTCAGGGGTGGAAGGAGACCTTCGGCATCAAAGCTAAGGCTTTGTCATTCATGAGATGTCCCTGCATTGGAAGTGAGAGGCCATTCATGCCAGTTTTCCCAGGGAAACGTCACTGTCTCAGCACCAACAAGGCTCTTTGCCGGAGAAGCAGTACACTAGTTGACTACCATTGTCAGCTTGACTCAACTTAAGCTCCCCTGGCAAAAGAGTCTTGATGAGGAATTACCTAGAGCAGGATGGTCTAAGGGCATGTCTGGAGGGGATGGTCTTGTTGTTAATTGAGGTGGGAAGACCACCCTGAATGTGGGTAGCGCTATTTCATGGGCTGGACCCTGAACTGTATAAGAGAGGACAAAGTTGCCTGGCAAGCAAGCGGACAACATGGGTGCTTTTATTTCTCTCTGCTCTTGACTGTGGATATGGCTTGACCAACTGTTCGAGTTCCGGCCCTGACTTCCTCCAAGTGATAGAAACAGAACACATGGTGTGTTAAATGTCACTGCAGTGAGAACCCCTCACTGCAACCACACTAAGTACATTCACGGTAGAGTTGGCAACTGAAATAAAGCACACGGACCAACCCTCATGTTAGAAAGTCTTTGTTTTAAAATGTTGATTCACGGCAATCTTTAGATATCTTTCGGGATGGCAGAAAGTCTTGAGATGAGGGTGATAAACGCTACCATCTGACCCCATTTGAGAAGGAGTGTTTACCCAGTGTTCTCACAGTCAAACTAGAGGCACTAACTACAGTGGCAGGTAGACCCAGAAGACACTCTGAATCCTTTCCCGGCTTTCTGGTGATTGCAATGCCACACTTGCTTAAGAGGCAAGGAGGGTGGCATCCCGACCCAGGACTCTGATAGAGGTCATTGTTGCATGCAGCAACTGACATGTGCTTCCTTGTCATTACATGCTGCTTAGAGTGCTCAAAAACAAAGCAAAACAAAGCAGAGGACCTGGCCTGGAGCTCAACTGCTGGAGGGTTTGCTTGGCATGCATAAGGTCTTGAGTCTGATTATCCCAGCTCTGCATAAAAACAGGAATAATGGTGCATGCCAATAATCCCAGCACATGGTGGGGGGTGGTGGCAGAGGGGATTGCAGAGGCAGGAGGATCAGGAGTTCAAGACCATTCTCAACTTCAAGGAAAGCTCAACAAGAAAGAGAAAAAGAGTTGGGGGTGGGGTGGGGTTTCTTAACTACCAAGAGGGTAATGGGAAATTCACATGAGAACAAGCCCCACAGTAGACACTGTGCTGGGAGCAACACTGAGTCACGCTAGCTACCGGGAAGCATGGATGCAGCAGCTGCCTCTTCAGAGAGCCCTGTAGCTCTGCTTTCATCTCCCTGATTCCCCTCCCCCACCCTCTCCAAAGCTCCCCTCTCTGACCTACTTTTCCCATGGGGTCCTGGCCCAGGCACATGGCATGGGGAGGCTGCCGGCTTGAAGGTCCTCAGAGAGCAGCTTCCCCCACCCCCACCCCTGGTTTGCCGAGCAGGTGGCTGCCGCTTGGGGCTGGCAGTCGACCCTTCCAGTGACACAGTGATACAGCAATGCTGACAGCATCCTTCCAGGAATCCTACCGAGAAAGCCGGAACACAGACGGAAGCCAGCTGTGCTCTGGAGAGAAGGAGGTGTTTGCCTGACTATGACACACAGCTCCTGCTGGGCGCCTTGCTCATCCAGATGACCTAAGAATACAGAAGAGAAGCATGACTCCTTCCCATGACATTTACTCACTCTCCTTCCAACCTGTGTGCTTTACCCCTGCAAATGTCTCCAGAAAGAAACATGGAGTTCAGTCAATCGCTAGGAAAGAGTAGAAGGTGTTACTGATGTCTCCATTGTTTGTTCAAACATGTTGAAAACATGTATCCTTTGAAGTACTGTGCTATTTGTGAAAATAACTAAAATCAATATTAGTTAGCAATAACTAAGTGGCCACTTGGTCTTGATGGGAGATTCACGTCCCTTGTCAAACCCCAGCCCGGCCTGGGAATCTGTATCTTCATCCTACCTGGGGTGAAGCTTGCTCTGGCTCATTGCACTTCCAGTAGATGTGGGATGGCCTCTCCAATCAGGGAAAATCAAGAACATGTCGGTGTGTGCTCGCTGTACGTGAGAGCTGGAGACCCCAGGTGAGGGCCTTTTCCTGCAGCCTGGGATTTCAGGATGATCAGCCCCTACCTGCCTGCTCCCTGTGAAGCTGTCAGGGCCCCCACACAGCAGAGAGTGAGGAGAAATCAGTGAAGAAGAGGGCTTGCTGCCGAAGCTTGACTAAAGCTTTTCCATCTTGGCTCACTGACCTCAGCGTCTGCTTTTGACTGGACCCCACTTACTGTTTGTACCAGATAACTGTCCCAGGAACAAGACTGCCCAACCTGCAGCCCCATGGTCAGCAGAACTCCAAAGCATGTATGCATGTACGTATGCATTGTTCATGGGGGCACATGTAGAGACCAGAGGTTGGCATCAAGCTGTTTTCTGAGATTGCTCAGCACCTGATTCCCTTGAGACAGGGTCTCTCACTAAACCTAAGACTGACTAACCAGTGAGCTCCAGGAATCTATGGGTCTCTATCTCCCACTGCTGAGGTTACAGGCCACATCCAACTTTTTATCTGTATGTTGGGATTCAACTCAGGCTCTAATTAACCACCTAGCCATCTCCCCAGCCTCTTGTAATATTGATTATATAGCTCCCACGCTTGGGCTTTGACGGTGGTAAGCTAACATAGGCAGACTTTGGCTAGGGATGTCTGCCAGGCCCAACTCACTTCCCTATATCTAACATGTCTTTCTGGGGAAGCAGGCAAGCACAGGTAAGCTTCTGTGCCAGCTCCAATGGGACAGGGACCAACCTGTATGGTTTCTTCAAGTCTGTTCTTGTATGGATGCTACCATTTCAGATCACATGATCAAGCTGACATCACTCAACCAGAAAAGTGAATGCCTCAGCTGGAGGGGAAGGGGAAGTCTTATTCCTAATATTTCACTAGGTTTTTCTTTTATGCTCTGCTTTTCCTTCCCTATTCCAGGTTCAAAGAAGTATGCTTTTAAAAAGAAGATACTTGTGATCACATGTGTACTAATTAACTGATCTTTTCTATAATATATGTTTAGAATCTACCAGGCGGGGTGGAGCAAACAGAACCTAAGACAGTGAAGCAAATTTTCATTGGCAAGTGCATTGCCATAAGCCCATTGTGTTACAGAGTCCTTGAAAGAGGGCCAATCCTAATGGAGGAGCTTTTGTGGTATAAAATCCTGGATTTTGAAGATTGTATAGAAATGGGAAACTATATCCTAGCATTTGGGAAGCATAAGGAGGAAGAGCATGAGTTTGAGGCTAACCTGTGCTACATAACAAGAGCCAGTCTCCAAAAAACAAAACCATAAAAGTGAAATATACCATTAAAATTTCTATATTAGTATGTCTTGGCTAGTTTTGTGTCAACCTGACATAAGCCAGAGTTATTTGAAAGGAGGGAACCTCAACTGAGAAAATGCCTACATAAGATCTAGGTGTAAGGCATTTTGTTAATTAGTGATTGATAAGGGAGGGTCTAGCCCATTGTGGGTGGTGCCATCCCTGGGCTGGTGGTCCTGGGTTCTATAAGAAAGCAGGCTGAGCAAGTTGTGATGAGCAAACCAGTAAATAGCACCTCTCCATGGCCTCTGCATCAGCTCCTGCCTCCAGGTTCCTGCCTTGTTTGACTTCCTGTCCTGATTTCCTTCAAATGAACCCTTTTCTCCCCAACTTGATTTTTGGTCACAATGTTTCATCTATTTCAATAGAAACCTTGACTAAGACAGATTATATCTTGAAATGAAAATATTTTACATATTCAGTTCAGTGAAGTGTAATGTTAAAATTAAAGGGTGATGATATAGATCAGTCACAGAGTACTTGCCTAGTATGCACAAGGCCCTGAATTTCTTTACCAGCATAGCAAATATAAATGAATAAATGAAATAAATAAATCATGGCATTAAGTTCACCCAGTAAAGTCACAGACTTGGCCTAGTCAAATACTTTCCCAGGTCTAGCAGCTCCTTCCCCAAGAGATAACTATAGAACTCTATGGTTGCTTCATCCAAAACAGGCAAGCAGTGTACCAACCAGAAAGCTTGAAGATTAAAACCTGGAATGAGATGTTCATGGGATGTGTTTTAACACCTTGGGATATTTGTGGAATCTGAAAGTCCATGCATTCACATCAGCTCTTAGGCATGCTTGGGAAAGCCCCAAGCATTTACCTCACAATGACCTCAGACTTTATCAAGAACAGGAGCCCAAAGGCAGGACTGTTACCTCCCTGGAGGAGTTGAAGACGCGCTTTAGGTTGCACATAGAGTCCCCCACAGAGAACGGTCACCAGAGTGATTCTAGCCACTTAAGGAAATCTTTTTAGCTGGCCCTTGAACTAGCAGTGCTGGACCATCAATGACCAAATACGACAGTAATCACAGGCCCTGCAGGATTCATTCAGAAAAGTTGCTCACAGACAACAGAACCAGGACAAACAACCAACTCTGGAAATGAAGAATGTGACTTCCAGCATTGCTGTGTACTATCTAAAATGTTGGAGTTTCAGTGAAAAATATGACACTAGGAAAGAAGCAAGAATGGGAAGATGCTGACAGAGAAGGTCCCCGAGGAAGCCCAGGCACTGAGACTATCAGATAAACACTCCATACAGGCTGTTGGAAATGCACTGAAAGATCTACTGAAATAGCTAAAGGAAACCATGTCTGAAGAGCTTGGGGCAAGACAGAAGAGAGGTCTTCCAACACAGAGAACACTGACAAAAAAAAAAAAAAAAAAAAAAAAGAATTCAAAATCACCATTAAAAATTCTAGAAGTACAGGACTCAAGCGAAGTGTTCACTACAGGAATGAGAAGCCAAATTCAGCCGATTTGAAGACTGAGCAGAAAATGGAAGGAAGTCAGCAAACACTGCTTCAAAGACACAGGCGTGCCCTTCTCTGCATCCACAGTGAAAGTCAGAACAACGGCTGGCAACAGCCCAAACCTGATGAAAAGATCTACATATACCCAAGCATCTCAGTGAACTCTGGGGGAACTAACTCAAAGATACTCACAGTTAGATACTCCACAATCATACTAAGAGAAGACACATGGAGAGAGTCTTGTAGGTAGCAAGAAGGAAGCAACTCATCACACACAGAGGAACCTCAAAAAGATTAAAGCCTGACTCCTCATCAAAACCCAATGGGGCCAAACGGCATGGAGGTGGCAACCTGCCACGAAAGAATAAAACTGTTAGGGGAAGATTCTTCGGCTGACAAGTCTGCCCTTCAAAGTGAAGTGGAAATTAGACACTAATGGTAAATAAAATAAACAATGAAATATGAGGACACTTGTCACTTGCTCACTGTCCCTACAAAAATACTGAAAGAGTAGATAAGGTTAGAATAGAAGGAAAATGAAAATAATTAAAGCCCACACTAAAGAAAATCAAAAGTGCCAGAAGGAATAAAGAGAAGGCTCAATAAGTACTTGGCACAAGAGCCTGAGTTCAATCCCCAGAACCCACATGAAAATTAAAACAAATCCTGGCAGTGTGCTCTGGTAATCCCTTCACTAGGAAGGTAGAAACAGGAGCATCCCCGGCGCTTGCTGGTGAGCCAGCCTAGCTTACTCGGTGGGTTCCAGGCCAGTGAGAAACCCTGCCTCAATAAAAAAGTAGATGGAACCTGAGGAATGACACCTAAGGTAGTCTTTTGACCTCCATGTGTGTGCACACAGATGTGCACCTGCATAAACACATATACACACAAGCACTAGCAAATGTTCATAAATTAAAAGATAATATAGTTCTTGTTTGTAATGCCTCCTTTTGCTAGTTGGTTTAAAATACCACTACATAAAGCAACAACTATAAACACTGGTTTATGGATACAAAATGTATACAGTCATAACCTATAAAGATAACTGCATGGAGGCTCGGTAGAATGGGGGCTGTGGGTAGCAAATGTGTGCATATTGTTGGTCTCAGTGTGCTGCTTCTGCTGCTGCTGTTGAGACTTGATAATTCATAAAGAACAAAGATTCATTTCTTACCGTGTTTGTGCCTAGGATGTCTAAGGCCATGGTGACAGCATCTAGCACCAGCAGTTCCTGCATCTTAGCATGATAGAGAACATCCAACAGAGGGGAAGCACACAAAAGTGACAGAGAGAAAAGGTAAATCAAACTCATTCCTGGATCAAGAGTCCATTCTGAGATAACTAACCCACTCCTACAAGAATAGTCTAAATCTGTGAGGGTGGTACCCACATGACAATCACATCTTAAAGATCCAACCTCTCAATAATAAATAACCAATAGACAATGAAATTTTAATATTTGGGGGGTGGGATCATGGAAGTACTGATATTAAATTGGTGGTAATATAAAGCAGATTCTTTTTATATAAATTAAAATGTTCCTCATAAAAGAAAGTTGAACGAAGATCACCAGAAAGTTGAGACAAAGAGCACTAGCTGTTCTGGTCTATATGGTCTGTGATGATGTCTCAATTGTATTGATAGTCTTTTGCTATGATAGCAGATCACTATGTGCTTAGTGACTTAAAACAACACACATTTATTTATTGTCTTACAGTTCTAAAGGTCACAGCTGAAAATTAGTCTCAGTGGATAAACATCTGGGTTTTCCCAGGCTCTACTCCCTTTGGAATACCTGGGCGAATCACTTCTCGGCCTTTTGGCTACGGTCAAGTGTGGAATACCTGGGCGAATCGCTTCTCAGCCTTTTGGCTAAGGTCAAGCGTGGAATACCTGGGCAAAAGCCATTTCCCTTCTTCCTATTCTTTTTTTTTAATCTCCTAGAGGCTAGCTGCATTCTTGATTCATGACCACAGGTCCTGAGTCACAGCAGAGACACACAGCTCGAGAGTATATCCTCATATCTTCTCTGGCTCCAACCCTTCAGCTTCCTTATAACCCCAGGAGAAAAGAGAGAAGCCAAGGTCATCACTCCATTTTGATCTTTAACTTAAGAACATCTGCAAAGTGCTTTTTTTTCTGTAAAGGAAATGTTTTTGTCTATTTAGGCTGCTATAAAAGATATAAAATGGACAACTTTATGAGCAGCAGAGAGCTGTTTCCCATAGTTCCACAGGTTGAAAAATCCAAAATGAATGTTCCTGTAGTTCTCTGGTAGTTAGTGAGTCCTGCTTCCCTTTATGGTGAGGGAGTAAGATGGCTTCCTGAGAGGCCTGCTCATGAGCCACTCTCCTCCCTACAATTCTGAGAAAATTGCCACACGGTAGGGATCATCACTGGGCTGTCCAGGTCTCCCTGTATGAGAGTAAAAGCACAGGCAAGGTTAAGGACTATCCAGGCAGGATGTCGGGTCATCCACACCTACAAGCCTTCTGATTACTGGGACCTTGCAGAATCATGGGCATCCTGACTGCACCCAGTTCAGATATACAATGTCAGAGCCTCTGTGGTGCCACCTGGATATGAGACTTACTTGGGAGCATGCAGGGGCCAGGGTCTTGGATAGACCTTTTCCCACTTCTCTATGGACCTCTGTTTTTGACAAAATTTCTCAGACTGTAGTGGTGTACTCAAAAGTGAACCCTGAAGAGAAGCACTGCTCTTCAGGTGGACTTCTGTGGAGCAAGCTAGTGTATAGTAAAGTATACACTTATGTAGAGACGGGCTATGTTGCCGAGGAGACAAACATCTAGGCAAAGGATTTGATTGGGATAGAGCTCTAAAAACTAAGGAATCTTCTCAGAGTCCCCACTGAGAAACCAAACAGTGAGCAGTTTGGAGGCCACACACTTATAGTTTTCCTCTTTGTTATCTGTCTGTGTGGTGTGTGTGTGTGTGTGTGTGTGTGTGTGTGTATGTATGTATGTATGTATGTAGTGTGTACATGTTTACATTCATGAGGGTGCACCTCTGTATGTGACTACATGTGCATATATGTGCATATACATGTAAAAGTACAAAGCTGACATGAGGCATCATTCTTGACTACTCCCCATGATATTTGGTAAAAAAGAATTCCTCAAGTGAACCCAGAGTTTGCCATTTTAGGTAGTCTCACTGGTTGGCTTGCTCTGGGGGATCCCTTGTCTCTCCCTTCCTAGAGCTAGAATTGTAGGCAGGCCACATTCACCTATTGAGGAAAATTATAAAGGCCACTCCACGTAGTTAAAAGGAAGATTTATTTAGTGGATGACTTACAAATGAAGGAATAGATAGGTTGCGGGGGTCTGGGGAAGGTATATCACAATCCAGCGGTGTTCTCTGGAGTTCTGCTCAGTCAACCTCCACCGTCTAGGGTCCAGGAACAGAGAGAGCGCTTGCCCATCCAGGTCTCGGGTCTCCAGACGCTTCTCTTGGCCCCGCCTCGTAGGCGTGACAGTTTCCAGAGTCTCAGTGGGGGTTGGAACTTCCAGAACCAAGCTGGAATAGCTACCCACTACATTCACCTAGCATTTACATAGGTTTGGGAGAATTCAGTCTCTAGCCTCATAGTTGGATTATAGGCATTTTACACACTGAGCATCTCCCCAGCTCATTAAGGCCATGTGCCTGAGCCTTGGGGAAAGATGGATTTGGGATTCATGTTAACAGCTCATAATTCCAGAAAAGTGATAATGATTCTCTCCTTTCTAGTTCAAAATGATATCAGCTCGTATTACAACAAAGGAAAAAGTTACACAAGGGGGAAATCTCTCGTCAACAGAATGACACAAGTTTATGATCCTAAACTAAGAATTTAGAATCCTATATCTACAGACATGTGGGATCCTCAGGACAATGCCCACCCTTTTGGGGTATGTGTGTAGGGTCTTCCACTGGTCTATAACTCCCAGATTCTGCAAGGCTGGCTTTCTAGAAATCGAGACACAGAGTCTTCCTGTCTTTCATTCCCAGCACTGGGATGATAAGAGTCTACCAACCTGCCTGACATTTTTACTTTAGTTCTGGGAACCGAACTCAGGTCTTCAGGTTTGAACAGCCAGCACTTTACTGACCGAGCATCTCCCCAGTCCAGAGACACACATGTATTAACCAAACAAAGTAGCACAAGCAAAGGGCACAGGGACATGCCCCTAATTCCCAAAGCTTGGGACTTGCCGGAGATAAACGCTGAAGGCTGTACTAAAGCCCATCCACCTGCTTCCGTTTTTTGAGTTTTTTCATCTGAAATGTATAATTACCTGTCATCACTGGAGATCCTCAAAAAGGAAACACTTAACAGTAGCCTGAGCAAGAGCAACTCAAGACAGCACTGTCCTTAAAGATCAAACATGGGCAGGGATTCTCCTGGCCACCCTGCAGTCTGACATGTCAACCACAAGTAAACATGGCTCAGCTTGTCGCTCTTGCTCTTCACGACTTACACAGCACCTGAGGACTCCACAGTACTCTTGACTTACAAATCTTCAAAGCAACAGTGCCCTATCACAGAAAAAATAAAAGAGAAGGAACGAAGATCACAAGTAGCCTGTTCTCAAAGTGTCACTTTAATCCGTCTCTGAGCTTTCAATTAAAGGCTAGGCTGCTGGGACGGTGGAGGCCGCTGGGACAGCAGAGGCTGCTGGGATGGTGGAGGCTGCATGTTCTGTATGAGGGGATCAGAAGAGAGCAGGCAGAATTCATTTCCGACAGTGCTGTTCACCTGCTCCCTGCACCCTCCCCGCTCCTTAGATGCTCTCACAGAAATGATTCTGTGCACATTCAAAGACATGGTCACATGATGTCAGAAAACCACTGCCAGCAACATCATAGGGTGCATGTGTCCAGCAGCAGTCACAATCCAATATGGTCATGCAGGAAACATTGGATGTCACCTCAGAGGTGGAGATGGGAACTCTGCGAGGCAAAGCACAGCCCCCAGGTCAAAGGTGAATGGCTCTAGACTTGTGCACATGAGTTCTGGATCTCTCTGGAGTTCCAGATCCCCTCCCCGATGTCTCTTTCTGTGAGGATGTGGGGGAGGGGAGTACTGGGGACTAAACTGAGATCCTCGTGCCCTTTACCGATGGAGCCATCTACCCTACACTGTTCCTAGAGTTTTAAAATGAACGAATGCGCACACATTTCAGAGTAGAAGAGTATGTCACAACAGGTGAAAACTGTGTGAACTTTGTAGTCTTCTGTTGAAACTGATAAGCTCTGTTAGAATTTAGTCCTATTTAGAAAAGAGCAATTATAGAAGCCTTGCTGCCCACAGGGCTGACAATTTTACCACCTAGGTCTTTACAGACACAGACTGTCCTGGACCCTGTTGCAGATCACAGAGCTCAGCTCTGCTGGATGACTGGCAGGTCCTGGGGGAGTCCAGAAGCATGCTCAGGTCTTTCAGGCAGGTTTTCCCCGTTTGTCTGAAAGCCTCGGCTACATGACATCATCACACATGTGACTTCCAGCTTCCCAGCTCACCTCTGGGGGCTTCTTCCACACCTCTTCCGTCTCCTCCACAGCCTCTGGGTATCTCCCGAGATCCTTACTAAAGTAAGGATGTCTTCCCAACACACACACACACACACACACACACACACACACACACACACACACACTGTGATCTGTGGAGTTCAAGAAAGTGGAAGAAACATCCTTTTAAATAAAGGCTGTGTGAGAGATATCAAAATACAACACACTCTTTTCCCTAAATGGAACCTTCCAGATCTTTGGGCTTTGTCCAAGATCTGAAGATGATGTTGAACTTGTTGGTCCACATTTGAACCTCTAGGTGGCAGGAGAGGTTCACAGTTGAACTGATACTGCGCGCAGTGTGTGGGTGCTTTCCCAGGCATGTGTGTGTGCATGTATATGTCTGGGTGGTGTGTTTGTGTATTTATATGTGGTGTGCACATGTGTGTGTGCATGCACACACATACATATCTGTGGTGTGTGTTCATGTGCAGGGTGATGCATGTAGTGTAGATATGTGATGCATTACAGATGTCGCTGTGTGTGCTTGTGTGTGAGGCACAGGTAAGTCAGGTGGTGGGTGGCCTCAGAGCTGCAAGCAGCCCATAAACTGAGCTGACACAGCTCAGGAGGGCCAACAAGATCATAGCTTCCAGCCAGTGCCATGCTGGCCAGAGCCAGATCCCCCCCCAGCAAGGCAGATTGAACAGAACCCAGGAGCAGTGTTCCCCTGGCCTGCCCCCTCCTGCCTTCTATTCCAAGTCTACAGCATAGCCCCTTACTGGAACTTTCTGGGTGTTGGGGAGGGGGGGGGCTTCCTTCTATTGGTGAGTCAAGGAGAACTGCCTTTCTGTATCTGCTTTCACAGATCCTCCAGCTGCTTCCAGAGGAGAGATAAATGACCTTTGGTTGCGGTCTAGCCAGACCACATACCTTGGGCAGGGACAATACAATGCCCTGGAGTTGCCTCTAAGTAGCCTCGCTGTTGGACTCTGTGCGTGGTGATAGCTTTGTGGAGCTTTTGAGAAGACAATGGAAAAATGGGACGTTAATCCTTTTGTCTGGGACATCTGATAAAAAGGTCCAGGAAGGGGGTGATAAGGAAGTTTGCAGACTGCAAGGAATAGACTCGGAGAAAGGGAGGGTCCCACAGACCCAGGTGCTAACTTCTACATGGACCTGTGGAGTCTCTCCTTCATGCCTCCTCTGCATACCAGGCTGCACTGCCTAAGGAGAATTAAATGAGGCACCTGGGGTGTCTGGGGAGGCTTTGTACTCTAAGTGTGGGTGTGGGGTGTTTCTACTGCTGGTATTGGCAATGCTGACAGTTTTCTGCAAACTACTTCTGTGGCCTCCTCTGCTGTGAGAGGCCAGTTCAGCTTCTCCTGACCCCTAAGGGTCCTGGAGAGCTCAGATTGCACAAAGGCTCTGGACGGTTCTGCTAGTCCTTACATAAAGGACTGGAGGAAATGGAGGATTTAGCTCTGGGGCTCTGGTCCCATGCAGCCCCACCCAGTGGCCCCTCTTGATGGAAGGAGTTCATTGGCAGCCTCAGGCTGCTAGCTGGGTTCCTGGGCCTTGCAGAAGGTGAGACAAGGTGGCCATCACCAGCTCTGACAGCTGGGTGTCAACACTTGTTTTTGATGGGAACACAGAGAAACTTGCCCTGGGGTGACCTCTGAGTTATATCCCTACCAGATTATTTATTTGGGAGCCAGGGAGACAGCCTGAGCTGGGGCACACTGTTCCCACAGTGGCCTTTGACCTTGGAACAATCTGCTGCTGCCAGTGTCCCTGCAGCTCAGCCCTGGAGACATGGGAGTATCCCTTCAAAGGCTGGGAAAGGGGTGGGGGGGCGGTCACCTTGACTATGCAAGACCCCTGATGCTTGGATGTTCCTGGTGAACTTGACCTCTGTCCTTAATTATTTGTGTCATGTCCAGACATATCCAGTTTCTTCTCACCCGGGCTCGGGCTCCAGTGAGAGCTTCCCGTTTGTTTAAACGCACTGAACAATTCCTGCTAAGCTCCATGTTCTATTTTAAGTGAAGGAGAGCAACCCTTGCCAGAAATGCAGCTCAAGGCTTCTTATCATCCCTCCCCAAGGCTGCCAAGTACTCAAGACTTATCCAAGGTAGCCAGGAAGATTTCCTAAGAGAGTGAGCTGTCGACAGAAACTGTTCTCAAGGAGTGACCAGGCCTGGTTTAAACTCCTGGAATATTCCATGGCTGTGTGCTGGGGGCATGCATATCTTCTCCAAAGTGCTGTTTTCAAGGACAAGCCACCACTGAGCGGAGATAGTTCTGTCTTCACTGCTAGGCCTACATGGTACAGGAGAGTCTCTCTGGACCTACCAGGCTTCCCAACCATAGCCAGTCTACAAAAGACAATGGGTGAGTTGTCCTGTATCAGGATGGGGGTGGGGAAGGGCGGCTGCACAGTGGTGTTTCATGCAGGTCTTCACATCTTCAGGCAAATCATATTATCTTGTTGGAATGTTGCTCGCGCGCACACACGCACAGATTGCTTCCTTTCTCTCATCCTGTCGTGATTTAGTCACCCATTTTTGGTTCTTCCCCAAGAACGATGTGTTGGGCTTGGGGTGGGCTCACTATCCTAGCAAGCATGAGGACCTCCTTAGATGCTCAGAATCCACATTTTAAAAAGCCAGTTGTGGTGACATGACTTATAACCCCAGCACTAGGGAGGCAGAGACAGTCAGTATCTGGGATTTGATGACCATCCATGCTAGCCTATGTGATGGGTTTCTGATCAGTGAGATCAAAGAAAAAGTGGACAGCCCCTGCGGATGACACTTGAGGTGATATACTGGCCTCCTTAATGTAAATGCACACATGTACATAGATGCCTGCATGCACTTGTGCACATACACATGCATGCATGCTCACACACTTACACACACACACACACACACACACACACACACACACACATGGAAAGGCACTGGCGAAGCTAAAAAGGTAACTCAAGGCCAGTAAGAGACACTGTCTCAAAACAAACAGATCAAAGGTAGATGGCTCCTGAGGAGTGACGCCTGGGGGTTGTCCTCTGATCTCCAGAGGCATGTGCACCTGCATACACATGAACACTCCCCCCCACACACACACAGTGTTAATGCAGCCAAATGTTAGCAGACTAACCTGAGGAGAGGTGTGTAAAGCCTGGCAGATGATCAGCAAAGCGGCAGAGAGCCTGCTGCCTTCTGCGGGGTCACTCCAGAGAACAATGCAAGGAGGGAGCCCCTGTGACTCCTGAAGAAAGGGTCCTAGAGTGGGTGTCCTATGTCACATACACTGGGGGAGGGGTGTCTGTGCATATCTAAGGATATAAAAGGCATATGCAGATTAGGATGGACTTGAAGACATCACTGTTCAACCTGATCACAGAGACATAGCAACACTGGCTATGTGTTGTTGTTATTGTTGTTGTTGTTGTTGATTTCTGAGAGACATGAGAAAGGTTGAAGAAAAAGGGAGATAATATGATGATTTCCATGTTTCCCCACAAATAATACTGGTGTGTAAGACATGTCTGAAAATAAAATTTCACAAAATGCTGCCTATTAAGCCTTGATAAAGAAACATTTTGAACAACGCTGAAGTCAAATCTGACTCCAGGGAGCTGAGGAGGTGGCCTGCAGGGTAAAGTGCCTGCCACATAAGCATGAGGACCTGAGTTCGATTCCCAGCCCCTGTGTAAGAATGTTGGGTGTGGTGGTGCACACCTGTGATTCCAATGCTCTCGGGGCAGGGGTGAGGCTTCCCTGAGGCTCTCTGGCCAGCCAGCCTACCCTAACTGACAAGCTCCAGGTTCAGCAAGAGATTCTGCTCAAAAAGTAAGGCAGAGAGACTGAGAGAGACGCCCCAAGTCAACTGGCCTCCACACACATGGATCATCCACCCAAACAAAGCTACAAATAAACTGGAAACGTTTGAAAACAAGACTCTGAAAAAAGTTCAACTCAACAGCACCTTTCCCTCCCGCCAGGTAAGTCATTCTGAACCAAAACAAAAACTTTCAGCTAGAACTGTCGCTGGCCAGTTTGATTTTTTTCCTTCCACTAATGGGTGGCAACTCCCAAAGCTACCACCATTATCAGTGCCAGGTGTCTGAGGTCAGTACCTCTCATTTAACACCCACAGAGCATATCTGAGCATGCTCCCGGCTCCATTTCACAGATGAAGACACAAAGAGTTCTTTAAGTGACCAGGAGGACGCCTTCTCTGGGGCCGACTGGGCAGATGTGGCGGACACCATTTTCATGGCTCTCTGGCTTCTGTGACAGGATGGGGTAGCAGTGCTCTTGCCCAGGGGCCAAAGGGAGTGTCCTGTGGCTGGCTGGAGGCCCGGGTTCTCTGAGGGCAGAGTCCGTCCCTGAGGATGGTGGTTTCCTGGGCCTCAGCTTCTCCGTGCTCCTGTTCCTGTGGGCGGTGTCCACACTGACTTTGCTCACCCAGCCTGGAGACCATCTAGGTAGGAAGGAGCTCTGCAGTTTGGTTTCTTGCTGGTTCTGGTCTCTGCTCACCTCTGCTTCATTTTTCAATCAGCAAGTCTGTAACACTGCAGGCTTGACCCTGCTACTGCAAACATTCAAGGCTGATATCGAGCCTTAATTTCTCTAGAGGTGCCTCTTCGGGGGTCTTAGAGGAATAGGCCCCTCCATGGGTCCCATTTTATTTTTGAGGACTGTGATATAAGCCATGACAGGGTAGTTCTCGCTGAGATTTCACACAACTTCTCAAGGGAGGCCAAATCTGTGGGGGGAAAGCGGAGCTGAGGGCTCCTTGCCTTCCATTGTACCCCCAACCCAAGACATATACTTTTGGATGTATTTTGCATCCAGGGATGCACTAGCCTCAGAGAGAAGGGTGGGAAGGGGGAAGGGCATCTGCTGCTCCTACATCTGTCAGCTTTCTGTCACTATGACAAAACTCCTGAGGTAAATTTATGGGAAGAAAGGTTGAGGGAAGCTCATGGTTTCAGAGGTCTTGCTCCAGTCTGGCTTAGCTCTGTTTCTTCAAACTTCTCTGTGGTGACTTATGCATCTTGGTGCAAGCACGTGGAATAGGAGGCATGCTGCCCTCGGCAGCTAGAAAGCCAAAGGAAAACAGTCAAGGTGACTATGATCCCAGGGTCCCTTTCAAGGCCAGCTCTCCCTCCCCGCCCCCACCCCCATG
Source organism: Peromyscus leucopus (assembly GCF_004664715.2). Taxonomy (NCBI): domain Eukaryota; kingdom Metazoa; phylum Chordata; class Mammalia; order Rodentia; family Cricetidae; genus Peromyscus; species Peromyscus leucopus. The sequence goes on from NC_051067.1 coordinate 12,217,125, forward strand.
GCCTAACTTCCTGGTACTAGGTTCAACCTCCTAAGGATAGCAGCCAAACCTGTAGCACAGGGGTCTTTCTTATGAGTCTGACTGAGACTCCTCAGAGTCACAACTACAATGTCTGTTATGAGGCCACCTAGAGCCTCCACTCAGCAGGAGTGGGGTGGGCTGGAATTGGAGTTCCTAACAGCTCTCCAGATGCTGCTGCTGGGCCTCATATTCCTCTTGGAGAACCCCAGATCTAAGTTTCCAAGTGACACATTTGGAGGGCTGACTGGCCTGAAGCCTAATCAATCAGAGAAGCTCTGTGGGCTTCTGGAAGATAGCAGACTACTGTGGTGATATTTTATTTGTGCTCTAATAAATTCATCTGGGCATCAGAGGACCGAGCCAGCCACTAGATTAGACATAGATGCAAGACAGTGGTGGCACACACTCTTAATCCTATCACTCGGGAGGCAGAGATCCATCTGGATCTCTGTAAGTTCAAGGCCACACTGGAAACAGAGCCAGGTATGGTGGCACACACCTTTAATCCCAGCCTTTGAGATCTCATGCCTTTGCTACTAGTATTTGGGAAGAGCATACACCTTTAATCCCAGCACTAGGAAGGAAGAAAGATGGCAAGGAACAGAAAGGTATATAAGGTGTGAGTAAACAGGAAGTCTTGCCCTGGAGGCTGAGGAGTTGATAAGGTGAGGTTGGCTGTGGCTTGTTGTGTTTCTCTGATCTTTCAGCATTCATTCCAATATCTGGCTCTGGGATTTTATTAATAAGACTGTTTAGCAATTTGTGTTATAGACCACCAGGGTCAAGGTCACCATTCAGATGTGCTTTCATCTGTTACCCAGTACCTCTTTCCTTTCCTTTCTTATGTGTGTGTGTGTGTGTGTGTGTGTGTGTGTGTGTGTGTGTGTTGTGAAGTGATTCTGCTGTGAACACATGTTACATTTTATAGTGGTTTGAATAAAAATGGTCCCTATAGGTCTGCAGGGAGTGGCACTATTAGGAGGCGTGGCTTTGTTGGAGGAAGTGCATCATTGGGGGTGGGCTTTGATGTCTCAGAAGCTCAAGCTGGGCCCAGTGGCTCACTCAGATGTAGAACTTTCAGCTCCTTTTCCAGCACCATGTCTGCCTGCATGCCACCATGACAATAATAGACTAAACCTTTCAAGCTGTAAGCCAACCCCAATTAAATATTTTCCTTTATAAGAGTTGCTGTGGTGCTTGCTTTGGCAGCACGTATACTAAAATTGGAATGGTACAGAGAAGATAGCATGGCCCCTGCACGAGGAAGACACACAAATTCGTGAGGCGTTCCATACTTTTTCTATGAGCAAGAGCATCAAGATCATGATGGGGAAACCTACAGAGACAACCAAACCAAGCTAGTGGGAACTCATGAAATTTGGATCAACAGCTGTGGAGCCTGCATGGGACTGGACTAGGCCCTCTGCATAAGTGAGACAGTTGTGTGGCTTGGTCTGCTTGCCCCACCCTCGCCCCTGCCCGGCAGTGGGATCAGAGTTCATCCCTGGTGCATGAGCAGGCTTTTTGGAGCCCACTACCTATGATGGGATACTACACACAGCCTTGAGGCAGGGGAGGGGCTTGCACCTGCCTCTACTAAATGTACCTCCCCATGGGAGGCCTTACCTTCTTGCAGGAGGGAATGGGGATGTGGGTTGGGATGGGGAGGCTGAAGGGGCAGGAGAAGGAAAGAGGGGGATCTTTGATTGGTATATAAAATGAATGAAAAATTTTTCTTGTTTAAAAAAAAGAAAAAGAAAGGTTGCTGTGGTCATGGTGTCTCTTCACAGCAATAGAAACCCTAACTAAGATAGAAGTTGGTACCAGGGACTGGGGTATTGCTGTGATAGGCCTGACCATGCTTTTGTTTGGAGGAATGTGGACTAATGTGGACTTTAGGATTAGAAAAGCAGTTAAACCCTTTAAGTGGGGCTTAAAGGGCCAGACTAGTAAGAACATAGAAGACAGTGGTGCTGAAGGTGATTTGAAGTGTGGGGGCCTGACTCAAGTAGTTTCAGAGGAAAAGAATATTTGTATGTAGCCTAGAGACTGTTCTTATGATATTTTGGCTAAGAATATGGTTACATTTTGCCCTTTTCCAAAAAATCTGCTTGTGACTAAATTGAATAATTTTGGATTTATTGTGTTAGCAGAGGAACTTTCAAAACAGCCTAGGACAGATTGTGTCATGTGATCATTAGTGTTCACTCTTAATGAAAAGGAAAAAGCTGGGAAAGGAAAAACACAAAATGTACAGTTTGAGGAGAAAAGGGGCACCAGGAAGTGAAATGGAGCTAAGTCCCGTGCTCAAGGAGATAAACAGATTAAGAAATGGAATAAAGGGAATAGTGACATGAGGGCAAGACCCCACACAGTTAACCTTCCAACTTGTGAGAAGGAATTAAAGCAAAGCTTAAATCCCAGTGTGGTGGCGCATGCCTTTAGTCCCAGCACTCTGGGGACAGAGTCTGGTGGATCTCTAAGTTTGAGACCAGCCTGATCTACAGATCAAGTTTTAGAACAACCAAGCTTAGGCAGTGAAGGAAACACTTGAAAACAGAAAGTTGTTGAAAATTTAATTGAATGAGGGGTCCGGGTTCTAGCCCTAGAAAGCAGTAGAACTTGGCAGCTTCAGTCACGTGGTTCTGGCTTTAGAGTCAAAGACAGAAGGAAGGGTTTATGGAATCTCCCTCTGTGACTAAGGAAAGCTGCCGAGGCCAGGCAAGTGTCAGGGGTGTCCCTGAATGGAGGCCTAGAGAGGCCTTTGTGTGAAGCTGAAAGTGAAGCCTGAACTGCCTTGGAGACCCCAAAATGTGGGAGATGCCAGCGCCATGGGATACCTGCTGAGGAAAGCTGCTAACAGAGTGGAACCAGCCCAAAAGAAAGAAGTGTATTGCAATCAACAAAGCTGAAAGGAGTTGGAGATCTGAAGAGCATTTTGACATCAGACATGGAGATTCAGAGTTTGGAGTTTGCCCAGCTGATTTTCTGTCTTGCATTGGTCCAGTATTTCCACACTGTGTTCCCTTTCCTGCATTTTGGAAAGGTAATGTATATCCTGTGCCATTATATGTTAGAAGTACATGACTTTTTTATTTTGATTTTATAGGGGATAACAGTTAAGAGATTGTATGAGTCTCAGAAGAGACTTTGAACTTTGGACTTTTAAACAGTGCTGATACTGTAATAGACTATGGGGACTTTTGTAGTTGGACTAAATGCATTTTGCATTGTGATATGTCTACAAGCCTATGGGGGTCAGGAAGTGGAATGTGGTGAATACATAATGTGTTTGAATAAAAATGTGTCTGTAGGGAATGGCACTATTAGGAGGTGTGGCCTTATTGGAGTAGGTGTGGCCTTGTTGGAGTAGGTGTGGCTTTGTTGGAGAAAGTACATCATTACAGGGTAGGTTTTGAGGTCTCAGAAGCTCAAGTCAGGCCTAATGGCTCACTCAGATGTAGAACTCTCAGCTCCTTTCCAGCACCATGTTTGTCTGTGTGCTAGCATGCTTCTCATCATGACGATAATGAACTAAACCTCTCAAACTGTAAGCCAGCCCCAATTAAATGGTTTCCTTTATGAGAGTTGCCGTAGGCATGGTGTCTCTTCACAGCAATAGAAACCCTAAGACCAATTTGAAGTTTCTTAGTTTTTCTGCTGGTAGGGGGTGCTCATCCTTGTCATACCAACATGCCTCCCATTCTGTGGGTTGGTTACAGTGTCACTGGGTGATAAAGTCAGTCTTTTGTATCTCACCAGACAACATGATCTATGTCCCACTGAGCCTTGTACATTACTTCCAGAGGGCACATGAACAATTCCTCTCATGAATAACAGGGTAAAAATGTCCTGACACCAAAAGCACACAATGTCACCTGCCCTGGGAAAGTTGCTCTAATGTAAAAACACTTCTGGGATTCCATGTATCCTAATGCAAAGTGGGGAGAGGGCTCTGCTCCTGTCCGCTCGTGGCTCTAGAAAGCAGTAGGCAGCATGCCTAGGAATGACATCACTGTGTGTCGATAAAAATTTATTTAGAGTCATCAAATTTTCTGTTCTACACAATTTTCATGAAGGAGTGCTATAATCTGATTTTCTTTCTTTTTTTTTTTCCTTCTTTCTGTTTTTATACCAACGTCCCAGTGGTGGAAAAGTGAAATGGCCCAGTCACTTCCCTGAGTGGAGTGATCTCTCCGTGGCTTTTTTTCTGGGATCAGTAGCTCTACTTCCTTGCACAGGATTCTTTTAGTGAAATGAGATTTGTTTTCATTTTTTGTTTTGTTTGTATATATGTGGGCTTTGTTTTGAGATGAACTCTTGATGTATCATGCAGGCTATCCTCCAACCTCAACCTTTCAAGTGCTGGAATTATAGACATGCACTACACCACCCAGATCTACTAAAGTTTTGTATAGTAGTGAAAATCATGAAGGCTCAGAGCCTCCCTCCACAGGGGACTGGTTAAACAGATTTGGCATAATGAAATAATAGATGTCCATTCTTATAAAGACTTTTGTTTAATCTTCCGTGTACTCAAAGGTGCAAGAATTCAAGATACAATGCTAAGTGAAAAAGAAAAAGATAGAGAAACGTGCTATGTCCAGAGTTGTGGGAAAAATGTACAGATAGATTCCCATCTTCTGATCTACATTAAAATATCTGGAAAGAGACACAAGAGTTGACTGTGATTGCCAATTCTGTATTTTTGTGGGTTTTTTTTTGAGAATCTGATCTATCTAGGTTGTGATGGGAGGGAGAATTTTACCTGTATAATTTTAAATATGCATAATCTCTTAGTTATATAAGTGTGTTTATTACCTAATCAAAATGTAAAGGTAAAAAAACTAGATAATGTCTCTGACATACATAAAACCCCAAATTATTCAGAATATGGTCTTAACTATACATTATTTTAAAAGATTAAATTGTGTCCTAAGCATACACACACACACACACAATCTTGAATGTCACAAATTCCAGAAAGGTCTAAAATCTCATTAAAATCTGAGACACATTTGATGAGTGACTAAAGAAAAATGTGGTCTGTGCTCACAATGGAGCATGGTTCAGCCATAAAAGGATGATAATCCATCACTGGAGACAGATTAGATCGAATGGGAGGACCTTGGGTTAAGTAACATAAGCCAGGCACAGAAAGACAAATAGGGCATGATCTCACTGCATGCAGAATCTGAGAGTTGATGTCATAGGAGAGCCTGGGAGAATGATCATGAGAGGCTGGGGAGTGAGGGGAAACTGGACAATACACACAGAGTTACAGTGAGATAGGTGTAAGGCAAGCTGCTAACTGCTGCAGTGGAGGGGTAACAATTATATTAAATATATATCTGCATCCATAGTGTAAGCTATGAGAACGTCTTGAGAGATTTGACCGTAAAATGTCTAAAGAGATCAATAGATTTACTGTGACTTGACCAATACATGATCTTCTTAGACTGATTTGAACATTATGTAATACACATGTATCAAAAGAGCACATAGTACTCCATAAATGTTCACAGTTCTAACTTGTTGATTGAAAGTTGGAGGTTTGCAAGTCACCACCATGTTGAGATTCCATGTCACACCCACTCAATTGGAAACAACTGCAAAACTTACTACTGCTAGGGAAGGTACGGGCCTCTCATAAGCAAACTGCTGCAGAGAGAAAGTGTATTCAGAATATAATTCCCTTCCTTAATCTGCCTTTGATAACTGTGTGTGCAAGGTACTCACAGGGGCTGTGGACATAGGCCAGCTGGTAAAGCTCTTCCCTTGAGAGTGTGAGGAGCTGAGTTTGATACACAGAACTTACTTTAAAAAGCCAGATAAGGTGATGTGTGCAGTTCTGGAGGGGCTCCTGGCCACCAGCCTTGCCAACTGGTGAGCTCCTGGATCAGTGAGTGAGCTTGTTTCAAAAGTAAAGGAACAGAACAACTGGGGAAGACACCTAATGTCAACCCTAGTCCTCCACATCTACACACACACACACACACACACACACACACACACACACACACACACAGCTGTTAGTGTGCTTGTGGGTTTAACATGGGCTGTTTACAGATGTGTGTGTGTCACACATTGATGAACATTTTTTGCTGACAGAAGCAGACAACAGAAAGAGTTGACATGTCTTGATGGTAAAGCAATGTCTCACCCCTAGCTAAGTGTCTTGAAGTATTGGAAGAAGAGGTAGGCTGTGGTTGCTTGAAGCCCAGGGCTCTCTGCTATAGGCATAACCATCCCCATGCCCAAACCCCTGAATTTTGTGCTGGCAGAACAGACTGGGCATGGCTTCCCAGTATTGTCTCTCCTGCAGTAGTGTGCTCCACTGTTGGAGGGTGGGGGATGGGAGTACAGACCAAGGTCAAAGGAAACAAGAGAAGAGCTGAATTCCAAGAGGATGGATCAATGGACAACTTCACATCACCCCAATTCAATCTTCAAAATATGCTTTTCGCTGACAATGTTCTTACATCCATTGGCTACCAGTTACCAATCCCCTCCCAAGCTCAGGCCAGTACTGCTCACTACACATCTCCTTCGCTGACCTCCAGGGCAAGGACTCTCAGCAAGCAGCATTGTCCATTTATAGAGACTTGGAATGTGCAGTTACACTTCCATAGTAGGGGGAAATTTTTCCCTGTGAGTCAGATCAGTAATCATATATAAAACCAGAGTCCCCCAGACTCAAAACCCCACAGCTCTCTGCTGTGTGACAGGACACAGCATAGCAGTGTTTCAGATGTTGCTTTTTTTCACAATGACCTCAAATCCTCGAACATTCGGAAAGGATTACGCCGTCTGCTCGCCATCTGTTAAGAACAAAACAAAGCATCATTAAAGTTGCCCTAGAAATTGGGTCTGCGATTCCACCAAGGGTCATGGTCTTGAGATTTTAGTGCCTTTAAAGTTGCTGGTCACCTTAACTCAGAGTCACAGCTGTCAAGCCAAAGGTCGTTAGATCGGTGCCTGGTGACAAGATACCAAGCCTGGTGCTGGAGAGATGGCTTACCATTTAAGAGCATTTGCTGCTCTTCCAGAGGACCTGGGTTTGATGTTCAGCACTCACACAGTGGCTCACAGCTCTGTAACTCCAGTTCCCAGGGTACAACATCTTCTTCCGTCCTCTGTGGGAACCAAGCATATATATCTGGTGCACAGATATACATGCAGTCAAAACACCCATACACATAAAATAAAAGTGAATCAATCTAAAAGGACACAAAACCATTTAGCCTAATACATAGAACTGTGCCTACAAGAAAACCTAATCCTTAAAGTACCCCAGGAGTCCCTGGAGGTGACATGCTCTGCCATCCACTGGGCTGTGGGGCTGGTGATGTTGGATGCAGCCCTTGGAGAACAGCACACGGAGCTGTGTGGATTTCCATTTGTGTTTAAGGAGTCTGCTGGGGACTCTGACCGTCAAGACCAGATGGCCCTTCTGAGAAAACCCAGTGGCCAAAAGAGCTGCAGAGGAGGGAGGAATGGATACGCAAGGAGACTGAGTGATAGCAGAGATGCCTCCAGAAATGACTCACTTGGGCCCTGGTGGGAAAGGAGCTGAGGAACGTCTCCACCAGTGTTTTCCTTTTTATGTGCACAAGGACATCATCACACAAGAATCCCACACTACAAAATAAAGATCACTTCCAACTGTTAAAAATGGACATTATGGTTGATCAAAACCATATTTCCTATGGACAAGCTGGGCTGGCAGCCATGGGTGTTCAGGGCTTCAATATGCTTCTATTATAATGATACATCTGCCAGTAACCAGAAACTTAACTTTGATTAAATCAAACAGATAATAGATAGACAGATAGCAGATAGATGAATAATGGATAAACCTATGATAAATAGATGATACATAGGTAGATAGATGACAGATAAATGATAGGAAGGAAGGATAATTGACTATAGACAGATGAAGGCTGATGGTGACTGATCATAGATAGATGGTAGATAGGACCTATTATAGTTTCAGAGAGACACCAACTATTTGCTAGTAAATTTGAAGAAAAAAATAAATGGCTAATTTCTCAAATGTCATTTCTTAAATTGAAGCATTAGCTGAAGAAATATAGGAGGCTAGAAATTATTAAAATTAAAAAGTAAAAAGTCAAGAGAGAAAAAGCCATGTGATAGGTTTATTTTTTAAAAAAGAATCTGAATTCTGGTATCTGAGTCTTCTCAAGAGAAAAAAAATGAACTTATTATTTATGAAACTATAATAACTTGGACACTTTGTGTAGCTAGCACACAAAAACAAAATCTTAGTCAAAATCTGCTTACAATAAGTGCAAAGATCATAAAAACTGAAGCAACAGCAGTCAGAAGAACACAGAGGTTTGGAAACACAGTCATACTTCATGATCACCATGGTCTAACACAGGGAAACACAGGGCTGTACTCAAGCAAGCAGCTCTGCCCACTGCCAGGGACCAGCCAAGTCTGTGAAACCAAGTAACCAGCAGCCAACCATCCACCCTTGGTGTCTTATAGATGACAAGCACTGGTAGGAGACAGAGGAATTCTTTAGAAAGCAATGCTGTGCCACCACAGAGTACAGAGCATAGTCGCCTCTGATCAAGTCGTGTAACAGTGGCCACTTGGGAAGGAGTACAGTGTGTGACACTGAATATTGGTTATCAACTTTATAAGGCTTTAGGTCACCATGAAAACCAATCTCTAGCATGTCTGTGAGAGAGTTTCTGCATTAGGTTCACTGAAATGATAAGACCCTCCCTAAACGTAGGCAGCACCGTTCCATGGGCTGGGGCCTTGGACTGCATGAACAGCTGAGCACCAGCATCCCTCTCTCTCTGTTCCCTGACTCCAGGTGGGATGTGACCAGCCACCTCACCCTCCCGCTGTGCCTTCCCCACCATGATGGACTGTGTACATGTAAACTGTGAGCCAAGACAAACTCTCCAGCCCTTAAGTTGCTTTTGTCAGGAATTTTATCAACACAACAAGAAAAGTAACTCATATACCATGTGTCCTCTTTTCTGAAATTTATTTGGAAGAAAAATGGTTAAAGAGGCAGGGTGGTTTTGACTGAGATGGCCATGCCTCACAAAAGGACATAGATGGCAACCCAGGTTATTTTTCTGACTTGGGGACTGGCTAGGAGGGAAGAGGGAGACAGAGTCACACACATGATGTCTGGCTCTGAAACAAGCTTGGGAGACATGTATTAATATGACAGCATTGGGGTTTGATTGTTTCATTGAATTGACCAATGTAATTTCTGAGATGAGACTCTTCCTATCAGTAACTAGTACCAGGAGCCTCAGTTTCTACCCACGATGCTCACTGAGGGAGAGAGATGGTTCACATAAGGTGGGGATGAGACATATTACCCTCCCTAGGATTTCCCTGAGTCCAGTTTATTCAATAAGCAGGTCATCCTAATGTCCTTTCTGTTGTTGTAATGAAATGCTCTGACTAAAAGTGACTTAGGGGAAAAAGGGTTCATTTGGTATACACTTCCAGGTCACAGGCCATCATTGAGGAAAATTAGGGCAGGAACTTAAGTAGATTAAACCAGAACCCATAGAGGACACTGCTTGTTTTCTCTCTCTCTCTCTCTCTCTCTCTCTCTCTCTCTCTCTCTCTCTCTCTCTCTCTCTCTGGATATCTTTATATCTTTAGCTATCTTTTTTTATACAGCCCAGCTCAAGACCATCTATCTGCTTAGGGATAATGCTCTCCATAAGGGTGTGGGTCCTCCAAACGAATTATCAATCAAGATAGTCCTTCACAGATATGGCCACAGGCCAGTCTGATCTGGGCAATCCCTCAGTCTTCAAGTGATTCTAGGTTGTTTCGAGTTGTTAGCTGAAGCTGACTGGGACACTGGTTATATGAAGGTTTGACTTCATGTTACCAATTTCTGGTAAGCATCAGGCAAAGCAGAGGGAAGCTGAGGATCCAAGGAGCAGAAAAGCTCATGATGCACGGCAAGAGTGTTTCCTGAAGCTCACACCTTCTGTCAGTGGGTACCAGCATAGCATCCAAGGACTACACAATATCACTACTCCTGGGTAGGCTGGTCCTTAAGTGCCAAAGGTTCAGCCTTCAGTTCCAGCAGGCCAGCACCTTAAGGTCATTAGAGGATCGCTTCATTTACAGATCACTGTGCTACAGAGCCATCCATTAACTTACAGCAAAGTTCAAGGGGTGGGAGACATGGAGAGCAGTTACCAGGGGCCTCAGTTAGAAAGCCGACATTACTTAAGCTTGGGAGAAGTCTCAGTTGATAAAGTGTTTGCTGAACAAGCATAAGGACCCATGTTCACTCCCCCAGAACCCACATAGATAAAGCCAGACACAATGGCTTGCACCTATAATCCCAGAACTGGAAGACAGAGACAGAAGGATACTTGACACTTGCTGGCTGGTTAGCCTAGCTCAGTCACAGTGTTTCAGGTTCAGTGAGACACCTTGTCTCAAAAAAAAAAAAAAAAAGTAAGACAGATTGAGAAAGTAAGAGTGATTGAGAAAAACACTCAATCTGGCCTACACACACACACACACACACACACACACACACACACACACACACACACGAAAAGGCTAGTATTTCTTTTTCTATTTATTGGTTAGAGTTGATTTGAACTAGCAGAGATCAGAGATACTTTTTAACTTTTAACCAAACCTATATATCATAAAGCATCCTCATCCACGCAATCTCCTTTCCATTCCCAGGAGTCAGGATAACAGCTGTCTAAAAAGATGCTGCCCGGAGAGATTTGCACCATGTTAAATTTTATAAAGCACAACAGTGTGTTCATTGAGACTGTTTTAGAGTTTCTGAAAACAAGAACAAGTGTCGGTCTCTGAACAGAAGAAATGACCATCAGCAGAGAATTCAAGGGAAATTCTGTGTGGAGAGAAATCAAGATGCTGGAGGTGGGCAATCTAGAGCAGCAGTTCATTGTGGACACAGAGTTCTTGGTGTTTGTTGATATCTTCTGGCTTTTAGTTGGTAAAGATCAGTTGAATGATTGCAGACTGTCTCCCAGGTATGCTCGATGAAGCCATTAGAAACCAACCATGTTTCAAGTTCAGAGATGGACTTTGCTTCTGATTTTCCCCCACATGGAGTCATGGTGCCATTTATTCTTAAGAAGGAGTCCTTCATCAAGTGTTTTTACCTTTTAAAGATCGCTCTGTGCTGTATAGTTTATGAGACCTTGACCCATCCTCTCTTTATACTTCACTTACTGGGGCAGGTTGTATTTTTCAAATACAACCTCCACAGCGTCTTGTGGAGATGTGCTGGCTATTTTATGTCAACTTGATTCAAGCTACAGTCATTGGAGAAGAGGGAGCCTCAATTGAGAAAATGCCTCCATTAACATCAGGCTGTAGGCAGAACTGAAGGACATTTTCTTAATTAATGGTTGATGAGGAAGAACCCAGCCCGTTGTGGGTGGTGCCATTCCTGGGCTGGTGGTCCTGGGTTCTATCAGAAAGCAGGCTGAACAAGCCATATGAGCAAGTCAGTAAGCAGCACTCCTCCATGACCTCTGCATCAGTTCCTGCCTCCAGGTTCCTGTCCTGCTTGAGTTCCTATCCTGACTTCCTTTGATGATGAACTGTGATGTGGAAGAGTAACCCAAATAAACCCTTTCCTCCCAAAGTTGCATTGGTCATGGTGTTTCATCACAGCAGTAGAAACCCTGACTAAGGCAGGAGGGAATACTTTTTGTCTCTCACTCCCCACACTCATTTACTGGAGCTCTCTTTTCCAGTTCAGAAACATTTGTAATAGATAAAGAAATAATTAAGTTTCAGTGAAGCCACACAGTTTATTCTGAGAGGGTTAGTGTCCTTATAAAAGGGTGCCCCCAGAGCCATAAGAAAAAACATGCCCCTGATTTGCCCATATGTCTGGTGCCTGGTTAAGGCAGTACCAAGGAGCTAACTTATACCCTCTGTGCTAGTCTTGAGAATGAGTCTCCCTGATCCCTTATCACATCTGGGCCACAGTGGCCTCCCACGAATCTGAACTATCCTTGAGACCTTCTAAAGTGAAGCGAATGTTCCAGCCTGCTCTCAGGGATGCATTTGCTCAGAGACATTCCCTCTGGAAAGGTGTCCTGCTGGAGCATGGCATTCAGTCTGTGATACAGCGTATCTGAGCTCGTATCTGGGCATTGGCTATGCTGAGTCCAGCCTTCCAGCCATCCCATTCTTGGGGACAGGCATGAGAAGTAGACAATTTCTAGGTGGTTCCTGCTCCCAGCTGGTGGTGGAGACTCCCCAAACCTCCAGTGTGCCATGTCCTACCACCTGAAGTGTTATACCTGCTATGGCCTGAGAATTGAGGGCAGGATGTAACAGCACATCAGAGTGAGTGGACATACCACTGAGTGAATGTGTGTGTGTGTGTGGGGGGGTGACAAGAAAGGCCTTGCTTTAAAAATTCTTGGTGGGGGCATATCTGGCTAGTCCTATGAATTCTACCACCTCCTGTTTGCCAAGATGAACACAGAACTGACTTCCTGTGGGGAGCAAATGACAATTTTTGGTCCAAATAGTCTAGAGCTTTTTTTAAGAATATGTTCTTCCACCCAGTGTTATTCTCAAGGATAACATTCCAAGTTGCTGACTTTGACCACAGCCTCTTCAACTCCCTAATTCTGCCTGTGCTGTGGAAGCTGAACATGGCAACTTGTTTCAAGTTCCCTAGACTGGTTCCTTTGCTCAGGTCCTTAGTCTCATAGGACAGGGGGCAAGATGTGTGTCTAGGGACTGGAGGCATCATGTGAAGACAGGAAAACCAAGAATTGATTTGATTTCTTGAAGGAAAAAAGCACCTGAGGCTGAGGTCCTGTTTGTCACAAGTCCCTTAGCCACGACCAGGATGCTGATTGTCTGGGACAGCAGATGCATATTCCAGAACATCCCATCATGCTGGAAAGTGTAGCAATTCAAGCCTCCATGGTTTTTTTTTTTCCTGTGGTGGAGAAGGGTTGAGCTGAGAGAAAAAGGGTTCAAAAAAGCAAGGGGAGTCTTGGGGTGGTGGACGTCCTGATCTTAACCGTGTTTATGGTTTCACAGGGGGTCCAAGTTAAAACTTGCCAAGCTCTTCCCTTTAATCATGACGTTTACTGCTTCCCGGATACACCTCCACTTGGCTCTTAATAAAGTCAGCATTGCAGTTAAGACTGGGCCATGGGTGTTCTGCTTGTCTCCGTAAGAAATAAAGTATTGAACAAACATCTCCCCTTCCAACTCCTTCCCTTCTTCCCCCTCCTCAAACATCATTTCCCAGATGTGAGTCCTGTCGAGATGTCAGGAAACATCTCATGCTCCCATGCATCTCCTGTATGCCACACACTGATATCCCCTCTGTGTGTACACACCGGCATCCCCTTTCAGCATGCACACACTGGCATCCCCTCTCTCTGTATGTGCACACACTAACATTTTTTCTGTGTGTGTACAGACTGGCATCATCTTTGAGTGTGTGCACACTGGCATCCCCTCAGTATGTACACAACACTGATTTTTCCTTTGGTGAGTTTATTCTCATAAATGTTGTCACATTGGGAAAATGGCTGAACTTGTTATCACGGGAAGATTTTTAAAAATCCACTCACATGTTTGCTATCCCTCTTCAACAGACCAGGAGAAAGAGAATTCCAGAATGAACTGAAGCCCAGACCCCTCCCCTTCTATGTATCACTTTCCTGTTGCTGTGACAGCGTGCCTTGATGGAAATCAATTTGAGGGGAGGGGTTAACTTTGGCTTATGATTCCTGAGGAATAGAGTCCATCACAGTGAAGGAGGTATGGAAACGATGAAGGTGGGAGCAGGAAGCTGACTGGTCACATTATCATCCCCACACCGGAAGCAGAGAAAGAGAACAGGATGTAGGATAAAGCCCTGCCCACAAGTCACACACTTCCTCCAGCAGGCCTGTACCTCCTGAAGGCTCCATAACATTTCCCAACAGTGTCACCAACTGGGAACCAAGTTTTCAAACACACCAGCCTCTAGCAGACAGTTCTCATTCCAACAACCACTTTGAAACTCAATGACTTTCACAAAGGACGTCCTCTTTGAGCTTCCATACCAAGATAAAAAGCTGGTGGTAATGCTGCATTCAGTCATCTAAATTACTCAAACAGTGAGTAAGTGAGCATCTATTTCATGCCAGGTCATTTAGAAAACACATAAATCCCCTCTGTGTGTGCACACACCGATATCCCCTCTGTGTGTGCACACACTGATATCCCCCCTGTGTGTGCACACACTGGCATCCCCTTTCAGCATGCACACACTGGCATCCCCTCTGTGTGTGCACACACTGATATCCCCTCTGTGTGTGCACACACTGACATTCCCTCTGTGTGTGCACACACTAACATTCCCTCTGTGTGTGCACACACTGGCACCCTCACTAGGATAATAGTCTGGTGAGGAAGACACAGTGGTGATAAGTATGACATCTAAGAGGGCAGGATGGGAAAGAAGGAACCAGGGCTGTGGCATCCCAAGGGAGAGCGCCCCCTCCCCCCAATGTGAACACTGAAGGATGAAGGATGGGGATTAGAACTTTGCACTTCAAAAGACCAGTCTTCCAAGCAGTATTTATTTAGGAAACACTCCAAATCATCTGGTAGACCTACGGTTTTCAGAGCCATGGTATGAAATAGACAGCATGGCGGAGACTAAACCCGGGGCTCCGACACTGAGCCACACCCCCAGCCCTTCAAAGATTTTTCCTTACAGTAGATCACTTTCTTCCAACAAAACCCTCTTGGGATGCTAGGGTGGTGCAACTTGGACAATGGAGAGTCTATGAAATCAAGGTGAGGAGTCCACTCCTTTTAGCATGGCCCAGGTCAAGTCCTCGGCCAGTCCCAGCAGCATCTCTTCCCACCATACTGTGAGCTCATGAGACTCAGTCATGGTCCTGGACACGGGGGACAGAGTCCTCGCCACCGCCTGACATGGGCTGGACTGCTCTGAAATACTTCAGACTGGGCTCATGAGCGGGTACCTGGTGATTTGTGAGAGGTGACGCCTCACCTAACCAGCATGGACACAGCAGCAGCAGGAGGTAGTGGGAATGATCTAACATGACACAGGAGGGCAAAGGGAGCCACACTCTTCTTAGCAGGATGAGCTTTAAAAACAAAGGGTTTACGTTTTAAACCTTGGGTTTTCTGCATCAGCCCTGAGCCGCTGGGGACAGACATGAGGAAGAAAGATGTGATGCTGGTCCACAGGGCAGAAGTCCCAGCTGGCTGAAAACAGAGGTCACCGTGTTTTAAGGGGCGTACACGCACACTCTTCCTATGTGGTTTTAAGTTGTTTGTGAAGCTGGCCCAGGCAGTAGAGGTTGGAGTCAGCTTGTACTGGGTCACAACAGCCAATTGTTAAATTGCCAGGACTTTTACAAGCTGGTTGTTAAATCTGACAATTATTCAAGATGAAGTGGAGGAACTTGCAGTCATACAAATCAAATTTAAAAATGAAGGCGACAAATACACCAAACTAATGACGTTCTAATGATTTACCGCATCCTACATCTGTGCCCTTGAGGTTACTGAAGCCTACAGCATCCTTAAGGTGGAACCAGGACCCCTCCATGCTGTACTAAACCACTCTGCAGTACCAGGGGTGGATCCCTTCCTGACCTTGCAATGAATGTCACGATGATAGCTTGAAAAGGCTGTGTGCATCATGGATCTGGCTCTTGCTTCAGAAGGGGGTGTTTTTGTTTGGAAAACAGACCAGAAAATACTCCCCAGGGTGTCAGTGGCCCACAGCCTGCTGCTTGGACACTTGGGCAGTTAGTTAACAGCTGTGTGATCCAAGTAAGTCACTCAAATTTCTGCCAGGTTTCCTCACATGGTTACTTTGAACATGAAGTAAATCAAAGTTTGTGTTGCGCACTGAACCTCATCTGGCTTATAGTATCTATCACAGTTACCCCACTTACCCCCAAATCCCCCTTCACAGCTTCAGTCAGTCAGTCACCTGTGACCAGCCATGGGGGCTCAAAAGAACAAGTAGGAATTTTCAGGAAAAAAAATGTAACTTCTTAATCCTGCATGTTTTGAGCTGTGAGTTGAAATCTTACACCATTGGACTCCATCCAGTAATGGAGCACGAACCATCCCTTTGACCAACACTTACAAGCTCTATGTATTATATGCACCCATGGTCACACAGCATCCCCCTGGACGATCTGAGCAACTCTCCCAGATTCATGGTGCTTGTGTTTAAGGAACAGTTTACCTAACCATGGGTCTGACGTACCACAGGTGTGATGCCAGCCATTCAGCTGTGCCAAGGAGAAACCTTAAGATGCTTCTACAGCAGTGGTTCTCAACCTGTAGGTCATGACCCTTTGGGGGGAGTTACATATCAGATATCCTGCATATCAGATATTTATACTATGATGCATAATAGCAGCAACATTACAGTTATTGAAGTAGCGATGAAATAATTTTATGGTTGGGGGTCACCACAACATGAGGAACTGTATTAAAGGGTCGCAGTATTAGGAAGGTTGATTACTACTGCTCTACAAGGAAAAGGTGAAAGTTCCCAATAAGGTAAGAAAAAAAAAATTATGCTGAGATAGCTGAGCTCTGTGGCAAGAAAGACGGATTGTATACGTAGGATTAGGTCCCATCCAGGATTTGGGGCCTGCACTGGAGTCTCAGAATAAACCCCCTGAAGATAGAGAGAATTATGCAATGCAGCTGTTACTGTTGGCAGTGATGATTTTACACTTATTTGTGTAAATATATGTGCATTCCCCCATATAAATGTCAGGCATCCTCCTAAGGATTCACAGACACTCAGAGGCCCTCTGACGCTCACTTAAGACCTGCTGAGATGGCTTTCACATTGGTGGGATCTGGTGGAGGAGCCTCAGGGTAGACAGGAGCAGTAAGTGAGCATGTGCGGAGGAACATGCCAGAGGATGTGCCACAGCCCTGGTAGGGCTCATGCTGGGGAAGAGGCAATCAGGGTTTTGCCCGGATACTGACAAGGAGGATTACATCAGCCTGGCCCGTGTGATGTCTGAGTAACAGAGTGAGCTTAACATTCCTGTTTAGTCAGCCCGCCTGCCTCCAGGACCTGCATCCTGGAAGAGCAGTGGTGAGCTCAGCTCTTGTTTTGTGAATTCCAGGTTGGGGGTTGGGGGTCAGAAATAGAAAATTTGTTGTGTGGCTTTCCTGGGGAGCTTCTCCTTCCTAACCCTAAGTCTGTCTCCCCTCCCACCCCCACCCCTGTGTGTGTGTGTGTGTGTCTTGGGGGGTGCTCATTTGTGAATGTGTGCACATGTGTGTGTACATGCAGACTAGAGGCCACCATCAGGTGTCTTCACTTTTCTCCACCTATTTTTTTTTTTGAGACAGGGTCTCTCACTCCACCTAGCGCTCAGCCATTCAGCTAGGCTAGTTGGCCACAGAGTGCCAGGGTTCAAGCTGCATCCAGCTCTCTCGTGCTGGGTTTACAGACAGTTACTGCTGTGCCCTGCTTTGTACGAGGGCCCGGTAGATCTGACCTCTCTGGTCCTCATGCTTGCACAGCATGTACTTTACCCTGTCCTCTCTCCAGGCCCTGATGTTCGAATTCTAACAACACAATGCCCTCTTCCTGCCATCCCTCCACCCCTCAGGCCTCCCTGGTCACTGCTGAGTACACCAGTCAACTTGTCTTCACACAGGACCAGGGCCCTTCAGGTAGGCCGGAAGGCTCCGTGAAAGCCCGTCGACCCCTGAACTAAGCTGTAGACACACAGCTGTAAGAACAGAGCCAGTAGCCCCTAAACCCACAGCAGCCGCCATCAAAAGCAGCCAGGCAGGTGCTTTTGGCAGGACTCTCGAGTCTTGCTTTAATCTGTCCTCAAAATCTTCACCTACTGTTTAAGTGAATTGCCCGTGGCTCATTTTATCTGGTATAAATAGAACTGGCTGTTTTTAGACCAGAATATGGGGCAAGGACAGATAATCTCTGTGAAGTCAGAGATTAAGTCGGGGCTGTTTTTATCTTTACTGGAGGACCTAGGTCAAAGCTTTTCATGAATTTAGGGTATGGCGTTTCAGAGAAGAGTTGGAAGGGTGGAGGCCAGAACAGCTGGGGTTCTGTGCAAGTGGGGGAAATGGGGAGTCTGCAGCGGGAATGCAGCACCACGTTGTCCATGGCCCCTGCTGCCAGGCTCAAACAGTGGCAAGAGTGTAAACCAGCTCCCAGTCTGGTCACATCGGTGGGGCTGGTTGACAGTTCCACACCACCCACGGTAGCTTCACCATGAACTTTCTCTGTGTGGGTTGTGCCCGACAAGGACTAGGGAGCTGCCAGCCCTGTTTGTCCTGTAGCTCTGGCCTGGGCAGCACAGCAGGCGGCACGCTCCACCCCTTCCTGTTGGTGCAAGGCTCACTCAGACGTGTGTCCTCTGAATGTCCTGGGTGAGCCTTAACTGTCCTGGCCACATACAATGGAGGACAGCATGCATGGGAGTCCCATGACTTTATCGTCCAAGCTCCACTGGTAATCTAATCCCTAAAAATATGGAGTTCTGTGTCCAAGGAATTCTGACACCACACACTCCCTAATAGACCAAGAGGGACTGAGACCTCCTGCAATGAGTTGTGAGTGTCTTTGGAATACAAGATCATCTTGCAACCAGTGTTCCAAGCAGACTGCTCTCTTGCTGTGCCCAGCTCCTGATTTTGCCCCATCCCCAAAACCTGCAAGAGTCCAGCTCTCTCCATTTCATATACCCCGGGAACCTCCACAGCACAGAGACAAGAAACATGGATCCCTACTTGTCCTAGTTAACTTTCATTGTTAGGTTGGCAAAGCCTAGAGTCGTCTGAGAAGAAAGTCTCAGCTGAAGCATTGCCCAGAGCAGATTGGCCGATGAACATGTCTGTAGAGGGCTGTCTTGATTGTTAATTGATGTAGAAGGGTCCACCCAGAAAGGGCTGTACCATCCCTGGGCAAGTGGGCCTGGGCTATATAAGAAAGCTGTCTAAGCATGAGTCTGTGAGTGGGCCAGCAAGCAGCATCCCTCCATGGTCTCTGCTTCAACTTCCTGCTCGAGTTCTGACCCAACTTTCTTCACTGATGAGCTGTGGTCTGGATGTCTAAGCCAAATAAACCCTTTTCTCCTCTACATTGTTCTTAGTCAAGTTTTATCCCAACAGAAAGGAAAACCAGAAACTACCCAATCTCTCCCAGAGACTCCAATTATATGTGGCATCAGATACTGACACTTGCCCCCTGCATGGCCATTAGGGAGTCCCCTAGTTTCACACAGGGATCCATGTCCTCCTGAACCCCAACGACTTTTCTGTCCTGTGATTTATTCTGTTATTGTGGCCCCTGCCTGGCCTAAGGGCCAGACACGTCTACATGTCTCAATATGAGCTTGTATCCCAGCTGCCCTCTATCAGATGTTCCAATTTTAGCCCTGAGTTTTCTGGGTCAGCTGGCTAATAGACTCCATATAGTGGTTGATCACAACTGCTTTGTTTTTGAAGAGTGATGTGTGTGTATCCTGTGACCGACATAAGAAAGCACCACACACTGGAATGCCTTAAAGCAGTAGAAATGTATCCCCTCTTCACCTAGAGGCAGGAAGGTGGGAACCAGTATCAGCAGGATACCTTTAGAAGACTCCAGGTCCTTCCCAGCCTCCTTTTCCAGATGCTTCAGTGGCAGCCACAATCCAAACTGCCCGTGTTCACATAACCGGAATCCCTCTGTGTGTCACATGACCATCCCTCTGTGTGTCTGAGCCTTCAAGTTTATCTTAATGATCGTTGCAGCTACCAGGACCCTCAGCTACCCAGCAGGACTCATCTTAACACAGGTACATCTGCGAGAACTCTTACCGGGTGAGGTTGCTTTCACAGCCATTCAGGTGACATGGTACAGCTCATCGAGGGCTGACGTGCTGGGCCTGGTGAAGGACCTGGGAGGTCTTCCTGTGCACGTTGAAGCATCCGCTAGCTCCCTTGACACAGAAAGGTGCTGTGGAAAGATGAACTATGTAGCTATTTTCTACATTTTCTATGTACTGGGTTTGTGTTTTCCAAGGGAGAGAGGGAACAAGGTGAGCTCTCTGCTAACAGAAGTCAGTCTCTTTCCCAGGGCTGCCAGCATCTCTGAACGAAAAAAAAAAAGAAATAAAAAGGAAAGGAAAAGACATAACTGTTCCTAGGTATGGTGGAGGAGAAAGTTGAATGTAGATAAAAGGGAGAGCATAGGTAGAGACAGAGACATCTGGGAGAGTCCAGAGTGGACATGGCCGGGCTGAGTTGGGCTATGTGGGGAGGGGGGAGGGACAGAGGGAAGAGAAGGGAACCAGGATCAGCAGCCGAGAGGGCAAAGGTACAAAAGGGGCGGGTAACCAAAATGTCCTGATTATATAGGGACAAGCCTCTGGGGGATGGGCCTCCCAGTCCCTGGGCTGGAGAGTTCAGGTTAGAGAGGGTGGGGTATGCTAGCCATACCCTGTGGCAGGTAGGGACTGAGGGGTTCTGGGAGAACCTGGAGGTCAGGTCTACTTTGCCATGTTAAATAGGTACCTCAGCCATTTGTCCCAGGTTTGAAGCTTAACAATCCCCAAGCCAGATTCCCTCAGAGCTGCAGCTGGAGAGCCAGGCCAACCCATCCTGGAGGAGATGAAAAAACAGCTCCTCTCTGCTACCCTCCACCCAGGGAACAAGCAGAGTGAAGAGCGGCTGGTTCCCATTGCAGGGACCAGCAAGCTATCAGCCCAGGCCCTGGCGACAGTGGCTCCCAGACTCTCTTATGAGAAAAAGATTTAAGAGGAAAAGAAGCAAATTGAAATACCAAGTAGAATTCCAGGCGCCTCCTGAATGGAGAAAAAGAAACCCTGGGAAGTGCCAGGTACTAGAACTTGGCATTTCTTCCCATGAGCTTCCTCATTCATGGTATTAGGAGTCGCCCTCCCCCCACCCCCCCACCCCCACCAAGAGTTCCTCACACCCTCATGCCTGGCATGTGTCCAATGTCATCCCGACAGACTCAGTCACAATGATAGCAGTGGCCACACTAAATAATCCTTTTTTTCTAGTGTCTGGCCACATCTGATTGCAGTTCTGGTTGGGTGAGCTGGCCATGTGACTTCTGACATTACTGAGCTCACGTTTCTGGTGGGAGTGTGTGTGCCTTGTGTGTGTAGGTATGCACATGAATGTCTGTGTATGCACATTTACATGTAGACATGTATATTTGGGTATGTGTTTGTATATGAGTGCTTGGAGTTTGTGCATGGATACGCATGCATGCGTGTGTGTGTGTGTGTGTGTGTGTGTGTGTGTGTGTGTGTGTGTATGTGTGTGTGTGTATTTAGTCAATAGCCTTATGGGTGTGCATACATATTTTCATATAGATGAATGCAAACATGTACAAGCATGTGCATGCATACTTGTATGTGTTGAGTCAACAGCCTGACTAAAGCAGAGAGAGGGGAGGTGATAACTAGGTTAAGGGGGAGATGACCATGGTCTGACCACATGCCACTGTATCCACCTGAGCAGGGAAGGTCACCTGCAGAGCATCCGTTCTACTGTAAAACAAAGCACTGCCGTGAGTCCCCTTGGGTGGGGACTTGAGGCCGAGTCTCAGGAGAAGGGGTCAGAGGTGGTGGTCTAAGCTCCAGGACTGATGGCTTCCAGAAAGGAATAGATAGGACCAGGAGAGGATGCCATCATTCATGCCACTGGGTAGAGAGCTGTGTGTGCCCAAGGATCCTGTGCCCATGAGCCTATGGACTAAAGTGTCTGTCCGTCCTTGGGTAAGTGGCTCTCGGAGCCTGGAGAAAGCAGGCCAGGGCCTCCCAGAAGGATCCTGCTTGGGGAACCGTGGGTTTTCACAGTATATACCAATACTGCATGTGTTGCCTCATCTGTCTGAAACTGCAGCTTCCTTGGGAACTTAGACAGGCATTTACTAATGGCAACCTTACATTTGTGTTCTCTGTACTCTTACTGGAAGTCAAATTATAGCAAGCACGCCCCATTTTCCTCCTCTCACCCAAGATTCACTGAGCCCCCAGAATGGGCAGATACCACTGCCGACAGACTTCAGCCCCCGGATCCTCTGCTGTTTTTCACTAACGGTGAGAAAAGAAGAGGGAGAGAAATGGAATCTTGCCTACACCCAATGCCTCACAAAAGGAGACAGGAGCGTGTCCCTGGTGGAGGGAGGGGTTGAGTAGTAACCAGTGCTCACAGGTTAGCAAGTGATGAAGGGGGTGAGGAGCACTGGTGGGGGTCAGACCCCCTGGCTTGCACTGGGACAAACTATATCTCTGCTTCTTCTGTCCCTCGTTCTCAGTCTTACTGTCCATCCTCTGAGGTCAGGGCCAGCGGAGTTCCTGAGCCCTGTCTGTTCTACTTTCGCCCATCCTTACCTGAGCAGCACTGTAGTATGGACAGATGGGTGGATGAGGAGGTGATGCTGGCGAGGGGCTCTGATGGGAAAGGGGAGAGTTAGAGCTTAAGGAGCAAATGGTGGGTCAGTGAAGAGCTGCCGTGTTCAGTGATTATCAAGGTAGTATTGGGGTACTCAGGCTAAGGCCTGGGAAGAGAGGGAATCTAAGGTACAAGGACCAGAGGGTTTGATGGAGGCAGAGCCTCTGTGAGCTACAGGAGCAAGAGACTGAGATACAAACTAGCCAGTGGTCAGGGTGAGGTTGACCCAAGATGGACCAGAGGACCCAGCCATAGTTCCTGGTGTTCAGCTCAGTCCAGATGGATTATAATCCACATCTTGTGATTGCCTTCTGAGACTGAAGCCAATGACTGGTCCAGAGCCTGTTCAACTCCCAGCTGCCAATTGTCAACCCACCGGGGTCTCTGAGCGATGACACCCCAATCCCACAGACCTGGAGATTCTGCCCAAGGCATGATGACAGTTTCTCTTTCCTCAGTAGTGGGGTTCTGCAAGTCTCTGGTTTACTGACCCCATGGTTTCACATTGGCCTTGTGTCTGATGTCTTTGGGGCCTATCTCAACCCAGGAAGACATGTCCAAGACTTCAGAATACCTGCTGATTTTGTGTTGTGGGGACAAAGAAGGAGAGTAAAGGAAAGGAAGGGTGTTGGCTGGTTCAGTTTGATCCCTTTATATTTTATTATAATAAGCATTATAAATAGCATGGGGAGATGGGCCTGCCGTGATTGAAATGATTTGTGTGGGTGCATGCGTGCGCGCACGTGTGTGTGTGTGTGTGTGTGTGTGTGTGTGTGTGTGTGTGTGTGTTATGTTTATATGCAGATATTTGTGTAGAGGCCAGAGGTTGATGTCTGGTGTCTTCCAGAGGCTGATGTCTGGTGTCTTATTTTTTGAGCAGGGTCTCCTTTTGGCTGGACTAGCAGGCCCATGGTCCCTAGGATCCTCCTGTCTCCGTCTCCGCAGTGGGTGCTGAGATGACGAGCATGAGCCACCATGCCCAGCGTTTTTACAGGACGCTGCAGCTCGAACTCAGGACCTGGTGCTTGTGTCACAAGTGCTCTCCCAACTGAGCTGCCTCCCCAGCTCTCATGTTGAATTTACTCAGCAGTGGGAAACATCGAGGTGAGAGGTCTGCCTGTCTGTGGTGTATCCAGTTAAAGCTAGATACATTGATAAGTGAGGAACCCAACTCCAGTGAAGCGGCCATTCTATAATACGAGTGGAGACGTGAGCAGGGATGTATTGTCATCTGACTTCCTGACCCCCCTGACCCCACTCCACCCCCACCCCCACCCCCCACCCCCCGCTACCTCACGGAGCCCCCAACTGCCAGAAGGACCTCACCAGATGTGGCTACCCAGTCTTAAGCTGCCCATCTACCTAACCACGAGCCAACTAACCCTCCATCCCTCATCACCTACCAGCTATGACGCTGAGTGTGAAGAGGAACCACACCCGCCCCATACAGGGGCTTTTGCAAAGCACCAACATCGCTCCAGAAGCTGGGAGCAAAATGGGTCCAATCTCTCCGACCCCAGCAATGCCACCCTCTTTGGGGTGACTTCTCTAGCTACAAGGTACACTGATAGCAGGTAGGCAAGGAGTTAGGTATGCAGTAAGGAAGGGAACAGCAGGTGTGGCTGGGCAGCTCTGTCTCCCGCAGGTCAGAGGCCCCTGTGCAGGTAGACATCCTTGAAGCTTCATTTAGGTTCTTCCCGCTGTATCAAGAACTAAGACACCAGGGCACTTTCCCACCTGTCACCTGTGCGTACTAACAGAGGGTCTAAAACCTCGAAAGATTTGCTATAATGTGTCGCTTGTACTGTGGTTCTGATACACACACACACACACACACACACACACACACACACACACACCTCACCCACTTTGTGGAAAAACTATAAGAAAGAAATCTGCTCCCACCATGATTTGGGAGGGGAAATGTGTCACCTTTATCTATGTATATACCACTTACTTTATATAGATTCCTTAAAACTTCTTCAAAGTCCATGATGCAGACCTAATGGGCTGCTTTCCGTGCTTGGCAAGGCCAAGCTCATCTTTTTTTGGAACATTTGCTTTGCTTTGCTAAATAAAGTTCTGCTTGAGCTGTCTATGTCCTCTTGTCTATGTCCTACAAGAGGACAAGATCTGAGAGACCCCTGTAACAAAGTTACCTACAAGTTAACCCTAGTGCTGTGTTATAACAAGGTGTTACTTAGCCTCAGCCACTCCAGCAATGGGATGGTGCCGCCACACTTAGGGGGGTCTTCCTTCTATGGTGATACTGAGTCCAGTTAGTAGCACAGTGAAGATAACCCATCACATGGTCTTTCAAGTCTTCTGTGCTGTGCCTTCTTTTGGAATGTCTTACTAGAGAGTTCGAGTCCCAGCATGCCTTGCTTTTCAGCCACTGCAAACTGGGTATATTTGACTTGCGCTTCTGAGAAGGTGCAAGAGATGGACACTCTCCAGTTCTTCCCGCTAAGTACCACCAGTGTCTGGCTAGGAAGCCAGTGGCCATCCTGTGAGCTGTGCTATGGAGATGCCACGGCTCCCATCACCTATCCTGGCCATCAATCCTGTATCAACAAAGAACAGGAGCTGTCCACAGCCACGGCCGGACGCCTGGGGCGTAACTCCCCAGCAGTGGAAACATTGCTAAAGAGATACTTGTGCTGAAGGACCTCAAAGCACTAAGATTTCCTCAGGAATCCCATCCTGGGGAGAGAAAGGCTGGAGTCTGGAGGCAGCCGAAGGAGAAGCTTGTCTGCCTGAAAGAGATTTCACACAGTCGGGCAAGCTGTCAGGTCACAGGCAGGGAAGACTGGGGCAGGCGGCCGATGACAGCAGGACCACCCCTTGACAGACTGCTTAGCTGTGCACACCTCTTGGCTTCCACTTGATTGAAACCTTGTATCAGGTCCCTCAAGATGAACTTGGGGGGGGGTGTCACTGGACCTCTTTATTTGTCCCCTTCTCAAAATGGCCACAATGACTAAAACGCCTTTCTCTGCTTTTCATTATAGTTTATCACTTTAATGGGCACCGTGGCTAAAGCAACTTGTTCCAGCTGCCAGCGCCTGGGCTCTGACTGTAACAGCTCCAAGAAGAGGAAGAAGGCGGGAGAGTGGCCCTTCCCCTAGGTCTGAGCTGAGTCTCGTCCCCTCTCCCATACTGCTACTGAGGTCCCAACTGTGCAGCCACACAATCTGGGCTCCCGACCCTCCAAACTGTACTGCTCAAACTCCTGAGATTTGCTATGCAGCAACAAGTCAGAAAGCCCATGTCTCAGGTTCTGAATTATTCAAGGAAACGTCTTAATTGACTACTGAGTTCTCAGTGTGATTGTATCATCATCACAATAAATGAAGAGATCGTAAGAATTTGGCGCGAAGTTCCTACAACACTGACATTAGATCGTGTTATAAAACGATGAACCCTCGCCTTTCCTTCATACTTATGAGGTGCTCTACTGCATCTTAGGCATCTTCTGATATTATTATTTTTTAATTGAACTAGGTTGACAAACAAAATAAAAAAAAACCATTGGCGGGGCCTCTTCACCAAACCACTGGTTGTTAATAGATCCCAATTCCGTTTGCCAGTGGGGTTGTATGCTCTGATGAGTCACCCCAGCCCAGTCCTCTGAAGCTTGGAGAAACTGTTGTGCAATCCCAATGAGCAGCATCCCTCCTGGCAGAGGCAGAGAGGCAGGCTCGGTGGGAAGTCCGTGCTCCCGGATTGTGTCCTCAGATGCGGTGGCGCTAAATCACCTTTTTCATGAGTTCTTCTATGTCATTGTTTGCTTTCATTTCAGCCACTTCCGCTGTGTTGTCAGGGCACAAATGGAAATGCACCAGTTGCTCCATGGTCCTTTGTGTCCCCGCCACCTGGGGGTCTACATCTAAGAGCTTGCGCACAATCCACTTCTGTTTTCAATCACCAGGAACAGGACCGGGCTTAGTCACCTCCAGGCCAGTTCCAAACAGGGTTTTCACAGAATTTCATTTTCTTCATTGTACAAATTTACATAACACAAACTCTACCTTCTTAGCTGTGTCCGGTGTTCAGTATCCAGCCATGAAGCCTGCTCACAAGCACTGTATACACATCACCATGCCCTCCCTCAGAGCCCTTCACTTTACAGAATTAAAAACTCAGTATCCAAGCTCCCAGCTCCCAGCGGCAGGCACCAGAGTGTTCGGAAATGTATGCCCAGGTGAGCTCAGAGGAGCAGACAGGCTGCCAGCCTGAGTCTCTGCAGCGCCTGATGGGTGCTCCTTAAGGGGCTTCCAGGAAGGAAGAGTACATTATCTCCTTATGGGAGTAATTTTTCCTCCTGCTTCCTTAGCATGGGTTCAGGTGACTCAGATTTCCTGCAGGAGAGAGGGAATGAACTCCTTGGGAAATGACTGGCAGACCGAACTGGATTAACTCATGTTTGGGGTCTCTACCCAGGTCAGAGGTAGATTTTAGATTCCATTATTTTGACCATGAGGAAATATCATTGCCTTAATGGACCTTAGCAAAGCCCAGGGATCTCTACCTTTAAGTCTGCGAGATTAAGGAATAGCAAAATTTATGTTCACCTTTTTAGTATGTGGGGTAGGGGGAATGGGAGGTGGGGTTCAAAGCCTCAGTGGCTTCCTAGGCTACTGTGACATCAAGACTCCAAAGACACACTCAGGAGAACCACTGATCTCTTTGCCCCTCTTCCCAAGTGTGACTAGACAGAATAAATCTCCTTTTCTTTCTTTTTGCTATAAATTTGGCTATTGTAATTGGCTTATGGCGGATGAGGGGCTGAAGCTGTCCTGACTCTGTAAGTCAGGTGACATCAACATTCTCTTCTTTTTCACGACTTAGTGATATTCCATTGTACAGACACTTTTTTCAGTCCCTTCATCTGTTGACTCTGGCTGCTGACTGCTGACTACACATGCCAATGAGGCAGGAGAAGCCCATCCGCCTTGCTTTGTCTGCAGCCGAGTCTCAGTCCTCTTCCCCAGTGCAACATCCTGTGGCATGCAAGACCCCCATGGCTGTCTCAGTGGGTTCTGAACACAAGTCCAGGACCTCTTCTCTTTCGCAGGAAGGTGGGGTGATCCCCCTTCCATGTCATGTGGTCCCACCAGCAGCTGAGGAACCAGTGAGATGAGAATTGAGGTAGGAGGACAGGAAATGGGGTGGAGGAGGGGGTCTAGAGATTAACAACTGAAAGAAGCCAGAAGCCTTTCTGGGAAAGCCACTTGCACAGAGAAGTATATAGTATGTATGGACCCATGATAGGCCATGGGCACAGCTCTCTCTTTTGGAGACAGGTCTGGCACTGTTCCAAGCTCTCTTTCGGTAACCATGTTCTTTCCTTTTAGTGTCCGTAAATTTCTGTACAATTCATTGATTAAAAACTGTAAGATCCTGTGTGTGTATGTTTGTGTGTATAGTCCCATACATGAGCATGCACATGGATGTGTCTATACATAAGGAAGATGTATCTATATGTCCCTATTCTTATATGTTCATACATATGCATGCGTGTGTGTGTTTCTCTGAGTGACTGCAGGTATGTTTGCATATGTATATGCCTAGTCTTTCTCTGTGTGATCGTATGCATCTCTGCATGAGAGTGTGTGCGTATGCCTGCACTTGTGTGTGTATTTCTGATCCAAGTTCTTTATTGGCACCAACCACATCAGGCATTGCTCTCCCACCATCGGCCACAGATTCAAAAACCTAGTGAAAATGGAATCTCGTAGACTTCATTTCCACAGTCTCTCATGCTCCTGATTATTGTGAATCTTTTTTCCTTATTCTTACAGATCTGTGTGTTAGATCTAGCTTCTGACTGCTCATTTTGATCACCTTTTATTACTGACAACATTCATTTAGTACTCCTGCAAAATGCCTGGAATGGACCCTCCCCACGAAGCTGCCCCTCCCCAAGTGAGCGTTAACAGCTGCTCTCAGAGGTGAGCATTTAGAGCAGTGGTTCTCAACCTGTCAGTCATGACCCCTTCGGGGGGTCGCATACCAGATGTTTACCTTATGATTCACAACAGTAGCAAAATTACAGTTATGGAGTAGCAGCAAAATAATTTTATGGTGGGGGGGGTCACCACAACATGAGGAACTGTACTAAAGGGTCACAAGGTGAGGAAGGTTGAGAACCACTGATCTAGAGGTTGGATGCTGGAAACTTCCTTATATGAGCAGCTATCTGGGAGAGCTGTCTCCCACTGGCCTGTCTGGTCACCCGTGTGCACCCCCCTACACCCCAGTCCTTCTGTTACAGTTATAGGCAGTGTGGCGGAGTGTGGTGAGGGTTTCTACACTGACCGTCACCTTTATTTAATGTTCAGTGGAAAAACTGGCCCAGGGAACACAGGGCAGATGAGAGGTCTTCTACACTAACCACATCCCCAGGCATGAAAATATAAGTTCCACAGTGTGGACTTAGGACCCCAGAGTGAGAACAACACACTTGGTAGGTGAGGGCGGGAACCTTGCCTTGCTGTATATCTCAAGCA
This sequence comes from Peromyscus leucopus, assembly GCF_004664715.2. Lineage (NCBI taxonomy): Eukaryota > Metazoa > Chordata > Mammalia > Rodentia > Cricetidae > Peromyscus > Peromyscus leucopus. The sequence goes on from NC_051067.1 coordinate 12,246,161, forward strand.
TACCTTGGGTTCAGGGAGCTCTTCTCAGCTAGAAGCACTTGTGTGCTGTGCTGTGTGGGCTGTTATCAAGTAGACCCTTGGGACTCTGGCAGCCAGAGGCTGTGGTTAAATTGCAAAGGAACTGATAGGGATTTCTAGGAAAAGTAAAGTCACCAGTGCTCTTCTATGTATTCGCAGTTCTCAAGGGCAAGGCAAGTGAAACCTTGATCTTGGTAACTTAGGAAAAACTTATCAAATGTCATCCCCTGGAAGTTCCCTTAAAATGCACAGGTTGTTCTTAGATAAGGAAAGGGCCAGCCAGGACTGACCTTCAGTTACCCAAGGGCATGAAGAAGAGGACCAGCTGCATAATGGTACAATATTAACCCTCTTTCTGCTCAGGGACAGCTTCAACTATCAGCCTTCCACAGTACATTGTAAAATCTCTGGCTTTGAGTCATTATGTAACAGCTTGGCTCATTTCAGCCTGCTGTTTGATTACTCACTTAAGATCATTGCAGATGTCTGTGGGGGTGGGAGAGGTAAAGGGGTACTTTGAGACAGGGTCAGATGCAGCCCAGGCTAATCTTGATCTCAGGATATTGAGGGTGACCTTGAACTATTGATCCTCCGACCCCCACCTCCTGAGTTCTGGGATGATAAGCATGCATCCCCCCCCCCGCCCTTCCCCCCCTCCCCCCGGCTTTCTGTTGTAGATTTTAAAGGCATGTTGAAAGGTTTGGGGTTTAGAGTCCAAGGGGAATGCTGAGATAGATTGCTGTTTGAGTAAGAGATGTGTTTAAAAGAGTTATTAATGCTGTGGGTGGTCAGACAAACAGACAGCATGGTAGGAGCTCAGAGGACAGAGCAAGTCTAAGTGGCGAGGTGAGGGTAACTTCTTATACATTTTAGAAGCAGGGGAGGTTCTGTGCCACATGAGTAATGGGTAGTCCACAGTACACACATCCTTACAGTCAGGCTGCCCCACTTCCTGTTAGCCTGGGGCGCATGTGCAGAATCAGCTCTGAGGGTGGCAAGAGCAAGAATCCAGAAAAACAAGCTAATGGAAGAGCTCCACACGTGGTGTGGCCCTGGCTGACCCCATGACACAACAGAGCACACAGAGTCAGATCTAAACATCTGACTCATGAGCCTGTAGGCTGTGTGACCTTGGCAAAGTCACTTTCCTTCTCAGAGGAGGCTCATCAGCAAATAAGCACACAGTTCTCATCCCAGATCCCGGGTGATCCAGTGCAATAAGGAAGGAGAACATGTCATGGCTGTCAGTCGGTACTGGTTACGATGTTGTCCATCGGGATATGATAACCACATTGTTCTAAACAGTTCTCTAACTCCAGCCCTCAATGCCGGCCTCAGGGACCAAGACAGACCCATGAAAGTATCTGTCTTGTTAGAGCTGAATGAAACCCAAACCAAGTCTGTGCTGAGCTACGCGGCAGTATCAGTCAGCCCCTTCCTTCTACAGGGGCAAGAACTTCAGAGTCACACTTGACTCTTCAAAGTGGGACAGCAGTCACTCATCTGACTGTGTCGCTGGATCTGTCTGTGTCTGCCTGCACCCTGGTGTCTACAACGGGGCAGGCTCAGCCACCCAACCGGACATGTCATCACAGAAAGTAGTAATGGTGAAAAACAAACAGAGGAGATGTAGTCAGTGTCATCATGTCAGGAAGAACAAAGACGTCTAGTCAACCAAGTCCATCTTTGGGGTCCTGACACGAAGGTTAGGTTCAAATAGAAGGCAAGAGGCATGCAGAGCTAGGCAGTCCAGGTCAAGGTGTGGTCCCACCCATCACTGACCCATCATCATCTCAGCTCCAGTCCCTTCTGCAAGGTGATCTGGTGAGAGGTCAGAACCGTGGGACCATTCTTCCTCCTGCATGGGTTTCCAGTTCAGTTATTGGGTTCCTTCATTAGTCTGATAGAGCAGACATGGCTTCTTAGAATCATGCTCGCGCCCCCCCCCCCATAGCTGACATAACATTGCAATTGTGCATTGTTCAGATTGTTTCGCTGTCACCAAAACATGAGTCTGAACAACATCTTTCAACTTAAAATGCACTTCCCAAGCAAGTCACATGACAGATGGCTCGCTTTGTGAGGCTTTAATATGTCATTTTGGGAAGATGCAGACGTGGGGTCCACTTGGGTAGCTGTTGAATAAGTTTCTTTGCAAATGCCTGTTTGCACGTGCACAGTTGACAGAGGACATCAATGGCTGATCTGGGTTGGAGTTAGTTTTCGTTTCTGCGATTTGGAGGCCTCTGGGAGGCTGGAACTCATAGAGCATGTAGGGCTAGGGGCTTCTATTCTAGATGATTGATCTGAAAAAGGGTTAGTCTTTCCTGTCGCCATACCAAAAGATCTGAAGCTTGGTGCTTTATGAGCAAAAGACGCTTACAGTTCTGGTGTTCAAGTATGTGGCCCTGGTGTCTCTTGTCTCTGGTGAAGGCTTTCTGGCTCCATCTCAACATGATTTGCAGGATGACACAAGAGGGAGCGATCACATGACCAGACAGAAAGCCAGAGGGATTCAAGAGTCAGCTTCCTCTTCACAGTAACATGTTCTCATGACAACCAATGAGAGTCTTGAGATGACTACATACAATTCCTTCTGAGGGAAGAACTGCCATGACGTTACCCACTAGGGTTAGTAGTTGTGATATCTTTGGGCATGGCTGCCCTCCTTGAAGGTCCCCACTGTCTCAGTACCACCCCACTTAGGGATCAAGTACCCACCACATGAATCTTGGTGTAATCATTCAAACCACATCAGAGCTATGGTAATGGCGGAGTAACTTGGCCATTTGGAAGGATCCAGACTCTGTTCACTGGGTATTCTTTAGTCAGTCCTGCCTGTTCCACCCCAGGGCTCTGTGAGCAGTGTTCAGTGAGTGCAAAGCTGATGTTTGAATTTTAAAAAGAATAAAGGAAAACAGGGCCAAGGAAAGTCGTGGGGAGCTGTTGCGAGATATTGGACTGCCCTGTGTCACTGTGATTGTTCTACTAAAAAGCTAAGTGGTCGATAGCTAGGCCAGAGGTATAGCAGGAACTTCTGGACGGAGAGCTCTGGGAGGAAGAAAGGCGGAGCTGACAGTGCAACACAGAGGGAACAAGACATGCAGGAGAGAGATAAAAGCCATGAGCCACATAGCAGCACATAGATGAGTAGAAATGGGTTCGTTTAAGTTGTAAGAGCTAGTTAGGAACAAGCCTAAACTATAGGCAGAACTTTCATAATTAATAACAAGCCTCTGTGTCATGGTTTGGAGGCTGGCAGTCCAAAAAAGTCTGCTACAGAGAGCTGCGCCACAGGAACCTCCCCGGGACGTGACAACGGTGGCGGCAGGAACAGAGCTGAAGGAACCTTTGTGCCAATAGCTAAGTCTTCTTGCAAAAACCAGGGTCCAAGGAGCCCTGTTGTCATGGAGACTTGGACTGCTAAAGCTGGTGGAGAGCTGGAGGTCTGGCTGCGGGGTAATCCAGGCTTCTCATTTCTCCTGCAGGAAGAACTAGGCCCTTCCTGCACTTACAGCCCTGTAGGACTGGTTGAAGCTGTTCTTCAGAATGGCCTCCAGGCCACCTCAGCAGCAGCATGACACTACAGTCCCACAGGGAAAATGACCTACAGACCGAAGCTTAGAATCTGGGTCTGAATGAGCAAACACAGCTCTAGAGAGTGCTGGCGGACAGAGACCTGTAACGTGGGTGGAGCAGGCCAGCTGGGGCATGAGGTGGCCAATAGACCAACATCTGGGAGGGAATCCAGATCCTGGCAGGTGGGAGGTCCAGCATGGTATTGGTGCCCTCAGCTCACAGCAGCAAGGCCCTGCAGGAGAATCAGGATGCCTTCACTGTCTTTTTCCTCTGGAACTCTGGATGGAGCCTCTTGTGTCTTTGTTGGGGGATGTAGTGAGTATTGAATGAGGATTCTTTATGCAAACTATTAAAAAAATCAGAAAAAGCTTTCTTTGATTTTCTGACAAGACACTGATCAACAGTAACAAAACTACATTTCCAACTTTCAGAAGGGAGATTCCTGCAATGCTGGGATTTCAGGTGTGTGCCATCACCTCATTTATAAGGTGCCAGAGATCACACTCGGGGCTTCATGAATGCTAAGCTAGTTTTCTATCAGCTGAGCTGCATCCCTAGCCTTTTTAAAGATGTTTATTTATTGTTATGTGTGTGTTAGGGCATGGTTAGAATAGAATACACTTGTGCAGGTGCCCTTGGAGGCCAGAAGAGGACATCCCCTGGAGCTGGGGTTACATGGAGTGATACAAAGTCCCCAGCCACCCCAAATCGGTGTTGGGAATCAAACTCAGGTCTTTGGCAAAAGCAATACATACCTGTAACAAGTGAGGAACCTCTCCAGCCCTGCCTCCCCTCTGGGTTATTTTTAAGCCAGTGATGTTGACTGGCTCCTTCTGAGAAGATGGAAGGAGACCGGAGGAAGGAAGCTGCTTTCTCGGAGACCAATAAGTAGCTTCCTGCACAGTGAGCTAGCTTGAAGCACAGTGTTCCCAGAATACAATCTTAGCCAATATGTGCAGAACCTTATCCCCATTCTCCAGGACAAGGAGGGCAGGTCAGGACAGAGCTGGCCCAGGAGCCAGTAAGTCCTTATGCAGGGTGGCAGTCGGTATCAGGGCAAGGCAGACTGTGTGAGGCAACATGGTCTCCACAACCCCAAACACACATGCAATCTAAAAGATACAAACACCAGCAGGAGTGGCCCAGGGGAGATGCTTATCTCTTCTGCAAACAGACACCCACAGTGACAGCCGCCTTCCATGCTCAGCATTAGCAGGGTCATCCGGCAAGTGGCGACTGGCATATGGATACTCAGCCTTCAATTCTCCCGAACAAACCGGGGACTGTCCAGTGGCCAGCATGGAAGACTCACTGCCGGGAAACTGTCACCTCCTGGGAGAGAAACATGGACCTCAGACTGCTTCACACAGAGAGAGCCACTGGGGTCACTGCTTGTGGTAGTTCTCATTATTAAAATGACAGTGCTGCTGCTAATAACAATAAACATAAAATTAAAAATAAAGCCCGCAGCACCCCAGCCACTGCCACAGCCTTGTGCAATGGGGAGCTGTTGACAGCCAGACATTGTTTACCTTCAGACGCTACAGTCTGGGTGCTTTGCACAAATATTTACTGAGTGCCATGGGCACACAGATACAGACATAATTTCCTACCCTCGAGGAGCACACAGTCTAATGGGCAGATGGACTCGTAAACAGACAGTTTCAACATGAATGCCAAGGTGTGGAACAAAGCACAGGTGAGGGACAGTAAGGACACAGGGAGGGACTATCTGGGTCTATCTATAGGAGGGCACATGTGATCCTAGGGAAAGAAAGCAGGTCCCAAGAGCCATTACACTGGAATATTCCAAGCAGTAGAGTAGCACCAAGAGCAGCTTATGGAAGCATGGAGCCAGAACATTGATCTCACTGTAAAGGTGACTGGGAGGGAACAAGGGGTCAGAGGTCATCAAGAACCTTAAGCATGAGATGCTGATATCATGCACACTGGAGTTTCTTTCCTGGTCTAGGACAGGTACAGATTGCAGAAGCAGCGTCAGAGTCGAATGTCCAGAAGGAGGAGTCCAGTAAGAAAGAGGACAAACTTTGATCCAGGACCCTCACTACCTCCATAGAAAGCCTGATCAGTAGAAATAGGACACAACTCGCCTCTATAACTGTTCCTTTTTCTAAACAAATTGTAAAATTGTTAAAAGGAAATGGGAGGAAATAATGTTTATAATAAAAGCAACTCAACCAATGCACTCCAGATATTATCAACACAGACTCCACATTAAAAGGATGACTATTTCAACTTTTAAGATTTTATTTTTTAAATTTTAATTATATGTACTCTAATTACAAGGAATCTTTAATTGTATGTTATCTCTGTGTTGGTACACTCCAGTGCAGTGCCTATGGAGGCCAGAAGAGGGCGTCTGATCCCGCTGTTTCAGGTGGTGGTGAGCGGCCTGACAAGGGTGCTGGGGACTAAGAGCAGCAAGTACTCTTAACCACTGAGCTGTTGCTGCAGTCCCCAAACGAATGATTTCTAATTCTCCTTTGCATATGATGTCTTCCCAAATTTGGGTATTTTTTTTTTCACTTATGTCCATCTACATTCAGACCAACCACTTCGCTTATTATCCACATGTGCCCAGGTGGGTCACACAGGCCTGCCCAGATCTCCAGTCTCCACAGTCTGTTGTTCTGCCCATGACTGACCAAACTACTTTCTTATTGATAGTTCTTTTCCAAAAGGTAGCTCAAATTGAGAGCCTGGAGAGATGGCTCAGTGAGTAAAGGTGCTTGCCACATGAACATAAACGTCCCTAGAACCCACGTAAACAGAGTGCAGCAGCCTGGGTACAGACTCCCAGCACTCCTGCACTTGGCTGGGCCAGAGACGGGGCTCCTGAAAGCTCGCAGGCTCGATACCTTGCTGTCAGCAGCAGCAAAACAAGAGGTCCTGTATGAAATAAGAGAAGGTGGCAGGCAACATCTAAGGTCATCTTCTGACCTCCATGGGCATGTTGTGGTATGTGTGCACCTGCACACACACACACACACACACACACACACACACACACACACATACACTCATGCATGCATGCACATACCACAGATAAAAAGGCAATGCAGCAGTTTCCACTACCAAAACCCATCTGTTCATCTGAGGCAGAACTCCAACCCACCAGACACTGCTGCTGGGAAAAGTCACTCTACAGTAAACACATGCCCCATGATTCTCTTTGATTTTCAAAGCTAAAGGGGAGAGGGTGCATGGGACAAGCTGTAGTTTGATAAACACAGCCTCTTGCAACACAATTATCAACATTCTTGATGAGCTCCTCCCAATAACAACAATTAGAGTTGGCCTGCTAGCCCAGCACTCTTCACGATAACTTGTTTTGACTGACAAGACAAGGCTGTTACCTAACTCACATGGGGCCATCTGGGGAGCTGGGTTTATGCAACTTGTCTCTCAGAAGGAAAATAGCAGACCAGACCACAGGGTGGCTTGGTATGAGAAGCAGGTCTACCTACCACCTTGAAGCCAAAGAGTCTAGCCCATAAGACCCAGGAGACACCAACCTTCCTTTCTAAAAGCACAAAGCAATCACCATTGTGCAACGAGCAATTGTTTACAGTCTCTGAGCTTGGACATATTACCCTGTCATGGGGTGGAAAGTTTCAGTCCTTCCAGCTCAGGGCATGGAAGCCAGGACTCCTGCAAGGGACTGTAGTGTTCTGAGTGCCCTGCACCTGCCTCTCAGCCTTCCTGTGCACTTTGCACCTGGCTGGTGGGAAGCTGCTGTGGAATAATCTTTTTGTTCACTGTAAATATGTGTTACTCTCATTGGTTAACAAAGAGCTGACTGGCCGATGGCTAGTCAGGATTTTTGGACCAGAGAGAATGCTGGAAAGAAGAGGGACAGATTCTGAGGAGTCAGAGGAGATAACAGAGCAATCAGGATGGAAAGTATGTAGATGAGGTAAATGAGTCTCAGGCCAGCACATAGATTAATAGAAATGGGTTAATTTAAGTTGTAAGAGTTAGCTAAAAATAAGCCTAAGCTATTGGCAGAGCATTTATAATTAATAACAAATCCCTGTGTGGTTATTTGGGAACTGGCTGTTGGGACAGAAAACCCCATCTACAAATGGTGCACAACCATCCAGCACCTACATACACATAAGACCTGAGAAAGCTTAAAAAAGGTTCTAAACATGAAGCCATATGTGGCTTCCTGTGTCTTACATGCCGGTCACAGCACAGAGCCACATCTCTTGATGGATGCCTGTGGGCTTGAACTGCCAGCGTGAGCCTCGCCAGTGTGCTGCATGGCAGGTTTGGGGTTTTGTTCATGTAGACAGAAAAGGTTACAGATGTAAAGACAAGACAGATTCAGGTGGAAAAACCTCTAAACGGGTTACCATGTGTTTAAAAATGTACATAGGCTTGGGAGAGAAAAGAGAAATGTTATAGACAGTCATGAAAAAAATAGTTTAAAAGTAATAAAGTCTTTAAAGAAAGAATAAAGTAATATAAAAGACAAAAGCCACACAAAGATGAAAATACATGGGGAGTCTGGATCCTGTATGTTATTGTGTTGTCTTTGAATTTTCTGATTGTTGATGAAGGAATGATGGCTGCTAAGACACATTGGATTATGAAAACTGCTGAATTAAGGCAACCTATATATTTTTAAAATATCTTGACTTCAAAATGGAAGTCAAAAGATAGGTTACTTTGGGGAAGTGGTTATGCTTTTATTCCTACAGGAAATGAGAGGCTGCAGGTTCATTTCAGGTTGATAGGGATAAGGTTTGATTGGGGAAGACCCCTGAAATCCTGGTGACAGACAAAAAGAAATAAACCTAGAAAAACTACAAAACATGTCACATATGTTTTATCTACTCAACCATAAAACAAAAATCATTAACTGACTTGTACACACCACCTATTCCATACTTTTAGTGTATGTTACCTTCAAAAGTTTATGTGTTTTCAGAACAAAGGGACCAAGCACCAGTGAAAATGGATGGCCCTGGTGATTCAACATTTCAGAATGCCTCTGTTACAGTTTATGAGTTCTGCATCCAGAACAGCTTCCAGGCTACTGGCTGAGATGATCCAGCCTTACAGACTACTCCAGCCAAGACTTAACCATTATCCTTAGGGTTCCCCCAATGATTCCAACATCCCCAAACAACAGGAAGCAGTCTAGCGTGGTGATATTGTGTTCCCCCAAAATATTGTGCACCCTAATAAAATTATCTGGGGTCAGAGAACAGAACAGCCACTAGATTATAGAGAAAACAATGCCCAGGTTCCCAAAAGATGGGTTATAGATGTTTGTTATCATTTAAGGAGAATTGATTACAAATTGTTATTGGTTATAGTTTTAAAAAAAAGCTAAACAGAAGAGCTAAATTCAAAGATTTCTTTCTAAAGTAAAAAAGGGGGATATGATAAAGGAATGACAGGAAAAAAAGGGTAGATTATTGGATCTACTTTAATCCAAAAACAACTATTAATCTCAAAATGGTTTATATTGGTATAGATTTTGGTTTATTGATACAATTACACCCTTCTGGGAGCTTTGATGGAGTTAAAGACTAGATAGTCGAGTTAAAATTTTCCTTAGTTATGGTAAAAAGTAAATTAGGTATAAAACTTTAGACTCACAAAGATAAAAGAGTATTTTCTCTAATTTTGCCAAATACAAATGGACTGGATATTGTAACTGTAATTCTTACTTGATAGCTGTTTTTGTTGGATATAAAAGAGGGAAATGCTGTGGAACAATCTTTATACACTGCAAATATGTATTACTCTCATTGTTAATGGAAAGCTGATTGGCTGATAGCTAGGCAGGATTTGGGGGGCAGGAAGAATGCTGAGAAGAAGAAGAGTGGAGTCTGAGGAGTCATAAGCCAGATATGGAAAAAGTAACATGGGAAGTTCATAGATGAGGTAAATGAGCCTCAGGGCAGCACATAGATTAATAGATATGGGTTAATTTAAGTTATAAGAGCTAGCTAAAAGCAAGCCTAAGCTATTGGCTGAGCATTTATAATTAATAATAAGTCTTTGTGTGGTTATTTGCAAGTAGCTGCTCGGACACAGAGGAACTCCACCTACAGGAAGTCTTATAACAAGTACCATCTTGACTCTGGCTCCTTTCAGTGCTCAGTGTCCACAACAGCATGATGAGGTTTGCAAGATCGGTAGCCCTGGTGTGACTCTAGGAATATCACCTGGAAGAGATGCTCACTATCTTCCAGTCACTCTGTGTCAAGCAGGGAGAGCTCAGTGAATGTTCTGTATAAAATGAGTATGACCATTGTCCTCTCATACAGGGAGCCAGGGAGTTGGTGTAGCCTGCTGTGACAATACAGGAAGCCAGGAGTTACCAGGACACAACTTCAAAATAGTCAACTACACAGCCTCCTTCGTTTGGCTGCATGGTTCCTCATGCCCTGTATAATTACAAGAAAGACACACTGTGGTAGACAGAGTTGCCCCCACATACCTGAGGGAAGAATCTCTGAAGATGATGGCAATTCTCTTTTTCTGTTATAAAGCATTTCATGTCAATGACTTAGTCTTACTTAAACCATGATTTTTCTCTCAAGTGGATGCTCACCTCCAGCTATTGAGAAAGATTTCAAGTGTCAGGGAACAAAGAGCCTTCTTACTGAACCATAGTCCTGACCACACTGGAGGCCGCAATGTTGGAGCAGGGCTGACCTGAGGGAGGAAGGGGAGAGTGGCTACAGGAAGCCGGGAAGGAGCCAGGAGGCCAAGCAGTGACCCAGGCAACCACCTGTGGAGACCGAGCACTCATGGCTGGCAGATGTGTCTGAGTTCTGCCCTGGAGTTCACTTCATGTATAACCCGCATCCTGTGCAGAATCCTCCCTCCATCCTACCCCTTTTCCAGCACTCTTAGGATGGTCAGAATCCCAGCATGCACCTGTGTGTACATACTTGCCAATATTTTCATGAACAGAAAGCTATATACACACACCCCTCTAACTCTTTTTCAGGAGATTGCAGGTCAGAGTTCTGAGAGCACACAGAGTCGTCCTAGACGGTTAAAATAGTCATTAATGAAAAGACTCCTTCCTAGGTGGGGAGGGTTAAGGTTGTTTATTCACAGGGCATGTTGAGCAATTGTGGAAAGCTGCTGCCATTAGATGGAAGAAAAAGGAAATACAGGAAGTCAGGGAGACAAGAGGACAGGGAGGCAGGAAGTCAGGGAGACAGGGAAGCAAGAGGACAGGGAGGCGGGGAGGCAGGGAGGCAGGGGGACAGGGAGGCGGGGAAGGAGAATATTATTAATTTACAAGGAGAAATGGGTGGAGGAAAACTATCTATTTAATTTTTAAAACCATCACTGACAAATTCCTAGGAGTTGATTTTTCACATAATTTAAAAAAGTTTTGTGTTTGTGTGTGCATCCACATTTGTGGAGTGTTGGGTGTGTGTCATGAGTGCAGGAGTCTTTCTCTAGGTACCATCTGCATTCTTTTGGGGGGAGGCTCTCTCACTGGCCTGAATCTTGCCAAGTATGCTGGTTTGGCTGAGCAATGAGCCCCAGGGGTCCATCTGTGTCCTCTTCCCCAGCGAGCCCCAGGGGTCTATCTGTGTCCTCTTGCCCACCACTGGTTTTCGCACAGTGTGTACCCTCATACGGATCGTTTCTTTTCCCCCCGCTCACAAAACAAAGCATCAGTCCTGGGGCTTGAACTCAGGTCCCCAGCCCTGCAAAGCAAGCACCTCCTCCAGGCCTTGATGTTAGTCCTTTTGCTTATTTTATAGATCATGTATTAAGATCGACTGCTGATGTGTCAATCAAGAGAATAAACGTTACTGGTCATTTGCTGCCAATTCAACAGTCAGAATAATTAACTATGCGGAAATGGAGTCCAGACCTTAGCTGTGTCCGAACTTGAACACTGGCTACTGACTTGGGCATCTTGCATAGAGTGAAGATTACCTACCTGCCCTAGTTTCTTCTAGAGAACATGCTTCACACTGTGCTTAGAAAAGAAAGGGGAGCTGGGTGGTGGTGGCGCACGCCTTTAATCCCAGCACTCAGGAGGCAGAGGCAGGAGGATCTCTATGAGTTTGAGGCCAGCCTGGTTTACAGAGTGAGTTCCAGGAAAGGCACAAAGCTGCACAGAGAAACCCTTTTTCATATATATGAAAACAAAAGACAGGGAGACATCCTGGCTTGCACTCCTCCACCTGGGAAATTCCTGTCTTTAAGAGAGCCACTTCTGAATGGCTGACAGTTCATATTCCATGTAGAAATGTGAAACAAATGGGCCAGTCTCAGAGAGGTATAAAATGTGGCTCTGGGTGGGAAGGGATGGTCTCACATCACTTCATGGGCTAAATGTGTTCTGCTCTCTCAAATGGATAAAAAACTTAGGGAGCCAGTGTGTGCTACTTTCTGGCCTGACCTTTTGTCTTGGCAATGGGCAAAGTTGGCTTGGCAACCTTGATGGATTGCACACTTCCGGGGTTGAGATGGAAGCTCTTGACCCCCCCTCCACCACCACCACCCCACCCCTGCTTCAACTCTCATCCAAGAACACACTATGCAGGATTCTGCCACTGATGAGAACCAAAGTCGGGGGACAAGGCAGGAGAGCCAAAGAGACTCTAGCAGGGAGCTGAGCTTCCCGAGAGCAAGGCCGTCACAAGATGATGTTGTGAGAGATCAGATCCCAATCTAAGTCCTGCTGAGAGAGGCTATGGGCATCCTTCTCTCCTTTCTTTGTCTTACCTTCATCCTAGAACTGCTGCTTCTGGCGGGGCACCCACCCAGGGTACCACAGGAAGCATTTTCTTGCCAGATACTGCACCACTCCCCACTGGGATGCATGAAGGTGATGAAAGAGTCTAGGCCTCATGCACCCAAGGCAGAATCTTCTAGATTCATTGAGGGATGTGGTTAAGAAGGGAGTCACTGCAAGTCATGCCTCCAGATAGGACCTTTTCCTTCTAGTCCTGCAACACCACAGCGTGTGTGGACTCATTGCACAACTTCCCACCAGGACACCTTGTTCCAAAGACACTGGCTGAACACAGGAGCCCAGGAGATTGACAACTGACGTGATCCAAAGGTTGACACATGACTCCAAACACTGAAACAAAACAGAAATGTAATCTGTCCAGTTCATATAAACCCAGGGGGATTGAAATACATGAAACTGGGGCCGCCATTCAGTGTTTGTCATGGCTTTACCAAGTAAAACCACAGCAGCCTGCCTGAGCATGGCACGTGCCCCTCAGGTCACATGCAGGAGCCCCCAGGTCACATGCAGAATTCTCACTGCCTCCAGATCAGCACACAGGAAGTGCAGGGAAGGAAAAGCTGCTACCACAAGAGAAGAAATAGTCACGAATAAGAGGAATCAGACAGAGCCACACAAAATCCACAAAAGCTAGCCAAAATTCCAAAGTGGTTGGGCCCCAGAGCCCAACCACTGTTGGAGAAGTGATTGACAGTTGATTGCTGCTAAGGGAGAGATAGTCACTCTCCTTAGGGGACATGACTGTTGGTAGGTTTCTCATGCCCCAGTGGGTGGCCACACACCATGGGCAAATGGGCAGCACTAATTGCACTTGAGGAGCTGTTAACAACAAAAATAAACAATATGAGAAGGACATGAAGTTGGGAGGGACTTGGGTGGGGCACAAAAGGGAAGTTAAGGGGAGGTAATGGGTAGATTGTATAAATATAAATTGTGTAAATGTACGGAACTATCAGATTATAAAATACTATTAAATAGAAGAGAAATGTGGATTTAACAAGACAATAGATATTCTGCTAAAATGTAAAGGATGAGAAGTGGTTAATATGTCAGAAGACAACAAGCCATCACTAAACGTTGAGCCCACAACTGGGGCCTTTGTAACTATTGCTATTATAGGTACCGAGTGGGAAGGGTACATTTCATGGGGGCATCAGCACGCTTTGGCTATGGGCCAAATGACACAAACAGCAGACATGTATTTCTCAGTTTTAGAAACTAGAAGGTCCAGGATCAAGATGCCCAGGAAGGAGGGCTCCTACACTGATTGCCTGACATCTTCAGTGTGTGGATATGTGGGGGAGGGGGGAGGCAGTTCTTATAAAGATGTTGCTTTTGTTGTCCCAGGGGCCTGCTTTATGACCTTGGGTCACTGTAGTGACCCCCATAGAGGCTTTGTTTCTAAACACAGCTGCATTGGAAGTTAGGGCTTTGATACAGGAGGTTTGCAGGTGCTGGGACGTTCAGCCTACAACACAGAGCTATGAGAAACAAGCTCCTCACTCTGTAATAAATTAAAGAACTAGTGAAGGCAAACCCACTGTCAACATGTCATTCTGCAGTCAGGGACACCAGCAAAGAAGAAAGGCACAAATGGCTGGCGGATTGTTTGGGCACAAGACAGTGGTTTTTAAAGTCCCCAGCCCTGAGAAACTTAGCCCAGTGTTTTCCACAGGCTGGGACCTGGAAGAGTTACAATCTTCACACTCTTCCCCAAGTCCCCCACCCTGTTGGTTAAGAATGCAAAGCCTTATCTGATAGATATACTGGGGTTTGAGAGTGTCCCTTCTCTGACCGTGGCCTGAGTCACATAGGAGACCGTCTACAACTTCCCAACTCCCAGAGTTCTGAAACAATCGAGACACCAGACACCTGCTAGGGCAGAGAGGAGCCTTGCACCTCCTGCTTATCTCTGACTCTCCGGTAAGCTCTGAATGCACCTCTTACTGATTTATTTCTTACAGAGCTTGTGACCAGTAGCATTTATCTCAGATTACCCAGCGGCAGCCATCTTAGGCCATGTGGTAACACTTCATAATTTATTTCTAGGAGTCAAGGTCAACAAGGCAGACGTCATTAAAGGAAATTTATTGTGTTTTATAAAATCTCAGGCTAGAAGGGGATTCTGTGGAGACTAGCAGTTTAATCTGATGGAGATGGCGGCTGTCTGGCCAGGGCGGTATTCTTCCACAGCCACCATAACTGGGAACTCTCGAGGAAGGCAGGACAGAAGCCTAAACACATCTTCAAGTCCTTATGCCTGCCTGATTGAAACTATCTCCATATTGCCTTTTGGCTCTTCCCATCAAAGTTCCCAAGGGCGTGTGTGTGTGTGTGTGTGTGTGTGTGTGTGTGTGTGTGTGTGTGTGTTCAGAGAGACTGAATGGCCAGGAGGCCCCAGCCATCCTCCTCTCTCCACCTCCCCAGCAATGGGACTATAGGGCTGTACTAACACACCCAGCTTTTTATTCATGGCTGCTTGGAATCAAACTCATATCCTAATGCTTACAAAGCATACTTTTCCAATTCATCCATCTTTCCAGCTCCAAGGTCCTAATTTTTAAAAAGTAAATGACTAGAGAGATATGGTATGTCCCCAACTGGTTTAGTCAACTAGTTAATACTAACACTGCTGGGATTATGCACACCAAGCCTTACCCACATGGCACTGTATGCTAAGTGTAAGAATGAGAACCTTCATCCCATAACTGTCCCAGAGGACATTTGAGATACAGGTAGAGTTCCTGGCAACACAGAAACCTGCTAGATTATATATGGTTCATTAACATTTTGCAACAGAAGCTCCTCAGAAGAATAACAGTCTAGGTATTCAGAGTCTCTTGAAGTAGCAGCAGGGGTGAAAACTGAGAAGGACCTGCTACTCAACGGCATGTGCAGGTTCATACTGAGGTAGCTTTCTTGTGTAGTCTAGGGCCAACTGCCTAGGGAATGATGCTGCCCACAGTAGCTTGACTCTCCTACATCAATTAAACAATCAATACAGTGCCCCAAGGGTCAATAGGGAATTCCCCAATTGAGGCTGTGTCAAGTTGTATCAGTTACAACTAACCAGGACAGTAGACACACACACACACACACACACACACACACACACACACACACACACACACACACTCAAACTGTATAACTCAGTTATAATATCCACAGTTAATAACATATTGCTTATCATGTTCAGTAAACACTTTATCTATAGATCTTTGAGAACGTCTGAAGTAACCTCTTGTTGACTTTCATGGGTACTCAGCCAATTACCATGAATATTCCTAATGGATCAGGCTACTAACAAAACCAGGCCAAACCTAAAATAGAGTCTCTTGTAAGTATTCTGGGCAAATAGACCAGTGACCTGTGAAGACTCAGGTTTCAGAGGGGTCCAGCCAGCTTGCACCTCACCTTGCACAGCTCAGCTGCATGTCCCCCTTTCTGGGTAGACCCCAGAAAGCCCCACCATGCTCACAGTCTCATGAGACATCTTCTCATTCTGATTCAGACTCAGCAAGAGACACCCAGAGCAGAAAACTTTCTCAGCCACAGGAAACACTTTGAACATGTTTACATAACACTAGGTTCTCTAAACACAAGGCAGGTGTGTGAGGGGCTAATGGATTATCTGAACAGTTGATACAAGAAGAACATACAGCCTTATACCAGGGGTCCCCTGAGGTCACACAGCAGCATTTCCTATGGCTGTGTGTAAGATGCAGGATGCTCTCAGCAGGCTCCTAGCAAAGGAACCTATTTATCCTATTAGCCAATGCAACTGAACACATTTGACCTCATAGCCTCGCATCTTATTTTTCTGAAACTCATGTTACAACCTCTGTAGCAGAGGCATGCTTTGTAGGCTTTGTTGTGTCACACACTTACAAAATCCTCCAGCTTTTGGGTTCCTGAAGCGAAAATCCAAATCCTAATACTCTATTAAAGTTCCCACTGAGCAGAAAGCTCCAAATCCTGAATTATCCTCTTTCTTCTTTTAATGTATTTTGGTGTGTGTTTGTGTGTGTGTGTGTGTGTGTGTGTGTGTGTGTGTGTGTGTGTGTGTGAATATGTCTGCATGTTTATGTGTGTGGGTGCACATGCATAAGTCTGTATACACAGGTAGAGGTCAGAGACAAACCTCAGATGTTTGTTCCTAGAGGAACATCTGTGGGAAATGAGGCTCACATTCCCATAAATTAAAGAGACTAATGAAAACGAAAGAGTTTTCAATATAACGTTCTGCAGAAAGGGGTGCCAGCATGGAGAAGGTAAAAACTACTTCCAGCCCCATTTTAGATTTTACAGGAAAGCACTAAGCGGCTGAAGGGTGACCATACATTTAGAAGTTGAAAGGTGCTCACATACGTTTTTGTTTGCACGTACAACGGCCAGGCTCCCATTAGACAGTGAGTACACCAGCAGCTGCTCTCTCCCACCAGGAGACAGGTGGCTGGAATGACATGCGACATAGTCTCCTGCCCAGTGCCACCAGGGATCAAGAAGAGCAGCTGTTGTCCATTCCAGCTCCATGCTGATATAACTCAGAGGCATTTCTGGAGAATTCTGTAAGTGAGTCACTGACTTCCCAGCATCTGGGGATGGTGACTCTGCTCAATTCCCTAACAGACATTCTACTGTCAGTCAGTTTAACCCTGTTGTGTGGCAATTCCTCTGAATTCAAACAGTCTCTCCAGGAAGAATCCAAGAGGCTCACAAGACTCAGAAGGTAAACAACTCACAAGTCTTAAGGATGTTCCTGAAACTAACAAGGTTTATAAGGTCCTGACCCAAACTATTAGAAGCAGAAAACAATTTGTGGGGACTGGAGACTCTGAGAAATCTAGCTTCCTGAAAGTCATACTGGGAAGTTCAGGGATGAAGTTTTTTTTTTTTTTTTTTTTTTTGAGTCTTCATTATATGCTGGAGTGTTGTTGTCTTTCTTTTTTCATGATAAAGCTTAATTTAAGTCATCCATGCTCCTATAAGCAACTCCAATAAACTCAATGGTTGGCCAAGTTGGACCTCAGTGGAATCATTGCTTTGGGTTTTTTTGTTAAGTATCATAAGGAGTGAAAAGACATTTATTCATATAGCCCAAGGAAAAGTCACATGACAGATCTGAGAGTGAAAACTCATTCTTCTCATAGGTCACCAGCAGAGAATGGACATGTGACCTATTTTAGCTCATTAGAAGAAAAGCATGCCATTGTGGGTATTTCTATCATGGCTGATGGTTTTCTCTGGAGTTCCTGGAAAAGAACTCACAGACAGAGGTTTATGAATCAGACAATTTCTTTAAACAACAACTGTAAGAGAGGAGAGAGGCATCACTGAAAATACGAAGACCCTCAGCTGCAATGTGGTCTCTAGCAAGGGTTCAACCACTCAGCTCCAGGCCGAAGGTGGCCTTTAGAGGGAGCTACATATGGAATCATTTTCCTTCTCTGTCTTTGGACATGGCTGTTGTCAGTTCTTGAGCACAGGTGCCTTTGGTAGGGTGGAGGGTGCACTGATGTAGGCCATTCCTGGTAAATGAACATGCCCCAGGTCTTGTGACCCTCTCCTCAGTAGGGACTTCTCAGCTAAGCCATCAGCAGTCAGTATTTGCAGCAGCTTGGGGAAGTGGGAGCACTGTCCGGGTAGTTTGTGGGCACCACAGCCCAAGGCACTACCCCTGTCCTACTCAGCCTCAGTGGCTTAGTGAAAGTCTGCTCTGTAAGCATTTCCTCCTGTACTTTGGAGCTGAAAAAGATTTGTGGATGATGCCATGGCTGGAACCTCAGCCACGTGTCTCCAGGCCACACATATGCTTCTCCCCTTCCTTCCCACTGTCCTTCCTAGATTCTCCACACTCGTGTCTCATGCTTCCACTGACTTGGGTGATTGACAGGTTAGTGCTCTGGCATGAGTATCTATTCAGTCACTGCATTGCCAACATACATAAAGGGGAACCAAGCGGAAGCTGGGGCAGCCATCTAGAAGCCAGGCCCTTCCTTCCATGCCCCACCAAACTTGCCTCCTCTAGAAATCAAGGAGCAATTACTTTTACAGAGTACTGACTCCTTTTCATGCTTCCTGGTTCATTTATGTAAGACGCAGATTGGTGGGGCAGCTGACAAACCTTAATTTTGATGGACCCTTGTTATATATGACTCATGGTGGAAGTTTTCCCCTCTGTGGAATGGAGACCTCCAAGTTCAAAGACACCAAAAATGCAGGAAGGGATGTGTGAATGATTCCATGAGTGGGGAATGGAGTAGGGTATGAAAATCTACTTCTGGACACACACACCCCACCCACCCACCCCCGTGCGCATCTCTTGGTACTGTGAAAAACAATGATCCTCACTTCATGAAAGATTACTGGAGATTCAAGCAGGGAAAACAAGGAAGTTCCTTTTACAACTTTGTGAGATCATACATCAGCCTGGAATGGCAAGCCCTCCGATGGAGTGCAGAGAACAGCTTATAGGCCCCACCCATGACATTTGTCCCATTCCACTCACTGTGAAAACAGGAGGTACAATCTCACATTTCACCTGTGTCTCCCCTTTCCTTATGTCGCTTATGTTTGTCTTTTTCTCAACAAAAAGTATGTGGGCTCATCTCTACGGTTTACCTCCTGTTTATTTCCAAGTATATTAGAGGTAGAAAGATGGCTCACAGGTTAGGAGTGCTTGCTGCTCTTCCAGAGGACCTGAGTTTGATTCCCATCACCCATGTCAGGCAGCTCATAACTCCCTGTAACTCCAGTTCCAGGAGATTCAACGCGCTCCTCTGGCCTCCATGGGCATCCACACTCACATGGCAGACATATAGATATAAATTACAATTTAAAAATAAAGCTTATTGGAAGCCTTGCTGGCAAGCCTGGCTGTTAGTGATTTTCTAATCTTCAATTCGGGTGAGGGGATAGCTTAGCAGATTTAAGAGGGCAGCTAGACTAGGACATACTAGAAGGGGTCTAGTGTTTTCTGTTCATTTGCAGCTGGACCCAAGCTGGCTCAAAGAACCTTTGAAAACTAATCACCATTGACTTTATTTCTCAAAGTACCTAAACTTGAATCCCTTCTACTTAGAACCTACTTCTGTGAAATAAGTGATCATGGGCTTTGGGTATCCACTTCAATTTTGTGTGTTTACATGGCCCAGAATTACCCCCAAGTCACTACCAATGTAGGCCTTGTCAAATCTTTAACTCTGCCATTTGGCCATCAGTTCCACTTTTGTGATAAATGAAGGCCAGAGGACTCCAGGCTTGTGCCCACTGCCTCCTCTCCCACTGCTGACTGGGTTTCTTGGTCAGAGGATGATGCACAGTTATTTCTTGAAATTTCTTGAAAGTCGTAAAATCACCTTGCTGGCCCGGGTCTTCCAGTCAGAAATTCAAACCTGTAAGTAGTATACAGACCAATATCAAACAAGAAAAGTCTTTCCTTCTTGGCAATGGATCCAATGCTTTGACCTGACATTGGGTGGCTATCTGGTCTACCTGAGAGATGGTGCTGTGTTCTAGCATCTGGTTGATGTTTCACACATGTAGAAGTTAGGTCACCTTTAATTAGAGGCCAGTTCCACTAGGTTCATGTATAAGCTTTTTATTGTGACTTGCCCCAAGCTCTACAACATGTCCTTTCCTATACAGGTATGGCTGGCATCATCTGTAAGGAGGGATGTGGGCCACATGTTCTAAGCCACCCACGCATCATTCTGCACCTGCTGCAGAGCCCTATTCGGCTTTAGGCTTTATTTACAGATGTCAGCCTTTTGTGCCATATGGGATATGGATCAGAAAATGATGGAGCTGGCATATGCTGTCTCCAGAAGCTTGTTTCTTTGGGCTAAGGCCAAATGTCAATAGTATGCCTCTTTTAAGAGTTGTCAGATATACTCCATTCCACTGGGAACTGGGTTTCCTCATCCTCTGGGTTATGTTTGTCTTGCAAGATCCCAGGCATCCTCCACACAGTTTGTTCATGGTGACTGTTGAGCCTGGTGTCGGCAACACAGCAGACCAGAGTGAGCCTCTGCGCACAGCTCCAGTGGGCCAGGTCCCTTTGGACTCTTGCGAGAGCAGCGAGGAAAGTGCACTAGTTAACTTGCTCACTGTTGTAAACCAAATATCCGACAGAAGCAACTGAAGGAGGGAAGGTTAGTTTTGGCTCACAGCTCCAAGGGAGTCACGGCAGCAGGAATATGGTGGCTAGCAACATTGTATCCACAGTCAAGAGGCAGAACTAGATGGACACTGGTGCTTATATTGATTTCTTCCACCCCACCCCCTTTTCAGAGTAGGATTCCCAGGACATCCATGGGATGGTGCCAAGAACATTCAATGGGAGGGGTCTTTCTTCCTTAGACAAACCTCTCTGGGGAACCTCACAGGCACGCCCAGAGGCGTGTCTCCAAGGTAGTTCCAAGTCCAAGCAAGTTAACAATGAAAGTGAACCATAGCAGAAAGCAAGAGCTAGGGAGCATCACTAGTTATTTCTGAACTTCTCCATAGGAATGAAACAAGAGAGAATTCCTCAGCACAGAGGCTGAATACTGCAATATATGCTTGATGGTGCTTCATCTGCTCAGAGGCTGATATGTCTAACCTAGTGGCTTCAGTTGGGGTAGTCTTCTGATGGAATGTGGGATATCCCTCCATCATGTCAGGAACTCTCTAGGGAATTAAATGCTCCCCTGAGAGTGGCCACTGCCGTGCATCTCTGAGTGTGACACTAAGCGCCATTCTCCTCAGGTGTGACAGACACTTGCTGTACTATTCAAAATATGGATGAATCATTGCCGCCGTGCCTGCCTGGTCTTTATATCACACACTGTCTTGGTTAGGGTTTCTGTTGCTGTGATTAAGCACCATGACCCAAAGCAGCTTGGGGAAAAAAGGGTTTATTCCATTTTATAGCTTGCAGCCCAACAAGGCACTCACTCAAGGCAGGAACTGAACCAAAGGTCATGGAGGAATGCTGTTTGCTGGCTTGTTTGCCATGTAGCACCCAGGGCCATCAGCCCAGGGGTGGCACCACCCACAGTGAGCTGAGCCCTCCCACATCAATCATCAATCAAGAAAGTGTACCCCAGACTTGTCTACAGGCCAACCTGGTGGGTCATTTTTCCTCAGTTGAGGTTCCCTCTTCCCAGATGACTCTAGTTTGTGTCAAGTTGACATAAAACTAACCAGCACACTGGCCGATGATCTAATGTGAGGATTCCTTCCACCATGCACCTCAGATATGCCTTCAGGGAAGGGATTGTGCAATACTCACAGATGGAGCTCCAGCTCCACAAGGCATAAACCCTGGCTGGATGAGGCAACCCAGTAGGAGGAAAAGGGTCCCACAAGCAGGTAAAACAGTCAGTGACACCCCCACTCCCATTGTTAGCAGTCCAACAAAAACCTTGAGCTAAACAACCCCTCCATATATTCAGAGGACCCCGTGTAGAGCCACGCTGGCTCCACGGTGGCCGTGCCGGTCTCTGGGAGCCCCTATGAACCCTGCTTAGTTGGTTCTGTGAGCCAAGTTCTCCTGGTGTTCTTGACCTCTCTGGCTCCTACAATCCTTCTTTCCCCTCTTCTGTAGGGTTCGTCCAGCTCTGCCTAGTGTTTGGCTGTGGGTCTCTGCATCTGCTCCCATCAGCTGCTGGAGGAATGCTCTCTGATACACTCCTAACATTTTTAATGGTTCATGTTTGTTAGAACTCTCAGCTATTTCAGCTCCAGTGTCTTCCCTGCTATACAAGTGAGCCACGAGACCTAAATCCTTTGTGTATCCATGCTGCTAAGCTGCTGAGTGTCCTTTCCTGCCCTAGCATGCACCACTATACTAAAAATTATTGGGTGTGTATCTAATATAGTGTCCCCGATCAAGTCTTTGCTCCCAGAGACAGAACCTAGAATTCCCAGTGAGTACCCACTGAACCCTGAAATCTGCCTATCTGCCACTATCAAGGAGATAGGGCCTTTACGCCCCACTGTGGGATCAGGCCCTGATACAAGACAGTGTCTTTTGAATGAGAGAATTTGGGGGAAGCTCTGCAGTGAGCTACCCTCAGCCCATGCGCTGGGCAGTGGAAGATGAAGGCTACCATCTGGCAAGGTACCAGCTGGGATGCCTTGGTGTCCATAGGGAGTCACATCAAACTCTTTTCTTCCTCTGGAGAGCTCCGTGTCTAGGGATGGTGCTGGGAGTGACTGGAACCATGCTGAGCCCAAAGGGAGCCTCTGAGGGCAGAGGGAACACAACACAGATGTGGGGGCAATAAATTAGAAATCCGGTAGTCCTCCGATCTATTGAGCTTCTTAATCAACATTGCTGGGGCTGCAAGGCCCGTTTTAAAGCAATCTGAGCGGGTTTTCTCTTTCTTTAGAGGATGCCATTGTGGCTGACATACTACTTGAAAATTGAATTTATGGAATGTTCCAGGGACGGATGGAGGAAATGGAAGGCGGATAGGCAAGACTGATTGGATTTTTTTTTCTAAGCATGGGCCCACTTTTTCATAAATGTATAGGATGTAATGAAATAAGGAGAGTCTTGCAGAAATATATTAGCGTTCATCTCCCTCTGTTTGTTCGTGCTGACCGGCCTACTCCTCTGCTGAAGTATTCAATTGCTTCACTGATGCTTAGCTCTACTGCCTATTAAAAGGAAGAAAGATTCAATAGTATGATGTCCAGAACATGGCAGCTGGGTCTACAGCAATGCATTCCTCTTATAAGGCAAGGGGCTTTCGTTTCTTATTTTTAAATTTCCATTTAAAGCCAGGTGCGGACCACGAAACATTCATGTTTAGCCTTAGCTGGGACCAAAGAGAGAAAGATAGTGCCTCCAGTAAAGCCCATCCTTCAGGTAATCAGAGCGGGGAGGGAGTGGGGAATGGATAGACAGGCGCGCGCACACACACACACACACACACACACACACACACACACACACACACAGAGTCAGCTATCCTTCATAAGGTGACAAGCCAGTCAGGGTACAGACAGTAGGCACGCTGAGAGGAAGTTCAGAGCTTTGGAGTCAGTACCGCTATATGCCCATGCAGAAAAGACATGCTTGATGCTGTTGTGATGGGTAGTGAGACTCAATGGTATCCCCGTCTTCTTGTCTACCAATGGGTGACCAGTTGGCCTCTTTTATATCCCAAAACGTAATGATAACAAAGTAGAAAAATTGTAACCATGTTGTTATAGTAAACACTTTTATTTCAGGCTATTATTAAGTGAAATATTGGTTTCTGGAACGTAATCATTGTGACAGCATTGAAGAGGGCTGCTGGATGACTAATGAATGTGTAGCAGATACACCTTGTATATACCAGGATAAATCACGTTCCAGGTGGGAAAACGAAGGGCTATGCAAGATTTTATGTTAGGAAAAGCAATATGTAATTGAAAGTTCATAATTTTTGTCTAGAATTTCCCACCTAATATTTTCAGACAACAATTGGACCAGGCAAGTGAACCTACAGAAAGAGAAACCATGGACAAGGGGTTTAAATTCCTTCTCTTCCTGTGCCCTGAATGTACACAAAACCCAACTTCCTTGTGAGAAAACTGAGACTCTATTAGGACCTGATAAGCCAGACAATTTAGGGCTGTATGCAGGGGCAGGAGTTCCCAAGGAGACTGCAAATATTTGGAAGTTGAAAAATTTTATCACAAATTCACTCTACCTCATCAACCCTACACCCTAAATACTGCACCCCCATCCTTGCAGGTTACAGTTTAACTAGACCAACTCTTCATGGGCATCAAGTGGGTCTTGTCCGCCATTCTATCCCCTGGAAGAACACCTCTCTCAAGCTCTCATAAATGGAAAATGCCTTGTAGTTAGCAGGCTTCCATTGGTTTTATTATGTATATGTGCATGGTTATGAAGGCCAGCAGACTATCCAGCTTTCATTCTTTTCTTTTCCTTGTATTTTTGAGACAGGGTTTCTCATTGGACCTGGAACTTGTCAAACAGGCAAGGGCGAGGGTAGGTGGCCAGAAAGCACCAGGGATCTGTCTGTTGCTAACTTGCCAGCACTGAGGTAACAAGTGGACAGGTGTTTACCATCATGCCCAGCTTTCTTCCTTTTCTTTCTTTCCTTTCTCTCTTCCTTCCTTCCTTCCTTCCTCCCTCCCTCCCTCCCTCCCTCCCTCCCTCCCTCTCTCTCTCTCTCTCTCTCTCTTTCTTTCTTTCTTTCTTTCTTTCTTTCTTTCTTTCTTTTTTGTACATGGGTTCTGGGATCAAACTCTCAGGTTTTACAGACATTTCCAGCTCCTTCAACTTGTTGTAATTGGTGCTTCCTATGATTGTTGACGTCATGCCTTTCTGTGGGAGGCCAGTTCCCACCTTTTAAAGGGTTCCTATGAGGAAGAGAGAGAGAGATAAGAAACTTTTAGATAGAAAGATAGGGAAGAGGAGAAAGACAGAAACACGGCATAGCTTTGGGAGGACTTGGATCAAAACCCAAGGCCCCTTCTACCTC
Organism: Peromyscus leucopus; assembly: GCF_004664715.2. Taxonomy (NCBI): domain Eukaryota; kingdom Metazoa; phylum Chordata; class Mammalia; order Rodentia; family Cricetidae; genus Peromyscus; species Peromyscus leucopus. Next base: position 12,271,022 of record NC_051067.1, read on the forward strand.
TTCAAAAGGGTTTTTTATAACAATGCCAAAGGGTGGGGCAAAAGGTCTCCTTGCTAGATCAAAGCACACCACACAGTCAGGTATAGACCTGGTAACCACACCTGTGGTCCAACATCTACTTATGCAGCGCTGCTGGGTAAAGCAAGCTCAGGTTCTTGGACCCTGAGTAAGTTTTCACTAGGAAATTTCTGTGGGTCTCTACACCTTTCTGTAGTTTTCTTTGTTATTTTATAAATATTTAAATGCCATGATGGAAAATAAAAGCAACCAATAATTGCATCTTACTCTGGACTAAGAAGGATAAGATGCATTGATACTGGATACAGGCTCACAGTACAGGGTAGACAGGTGATAAAGCAGGCCCTCAGCTCACATGGGGCATCATCCTTATAAACCCATTGTAAGATAAAATGAATGGATATTCCAACATTACGCCCGTGGAGTATCATAGCCAAACAACACTGTGCACTGGAGGGTGGTAGATCATTCCCCTCATGATCCTGTGCTGGCTGTTACTACTGCAGGGCATCGTGAATGAGGATGGTACTGTGTACTGAGAAAAAAGCCAAACTCAGAACTCAGAGCACACTTCCTTCTGGGCTAGCCTCACTCTCATGCCAGCATTACACTGGAAAATCCTAAGTCACACCTACTTCAGTTAGGCACCATCTGTGTGGTGGTGACTGAGGGCTTGGGTAAACTGGAATATACTGAGATTATCTCAGTCATCTGTTATGTTTGAAACTTCTCATAACAAAATGCTGGGGTGAAATTCAATGCCGTTCAATGTTAGGTTCTTTCAGATGGCACTGAATACCTATCCTGTTGACAGGAAGGGGGTAGCCTCTTGTAGAGAGGTGGGTCAGGTACCCACAGGAAGCTCATTGCTGCCTCACGTTCCTGTTGAGATTCTCAGGTTCCTCTCTGAGGAGATTTATAGCCAGCAGACTCAGCTCAAAACTATGCTACTCTCAACCAGCTGGCCCGGCTCTATCCCTTGACCCCGCTCTCATTGCCCTACTTTTTCAAATGCCACCTGGAGTGCCTACAGCCTGGCAGGAAGCCTTCCTAATGTGTTTTCCATCTATCTGCCTCAGCAAGAGGTAACTTCACGTCCTGAGGCAAGGCAGGTTGTTGTGTAGTGCATTTGATCAGGAAAGAGATCATTTCCAGTGTAAACCTGGGTTCTATTAGATGGATATACCATGGCCGTTAGGTGCTAACCTTTCTGTGAGAGAATAGTGAAGGCCCAGGGTGACATGTTTGGAGAGCAGAACATTGAGGCAGAAAACAAGGAGAGGGGACACCATTTACCCAGATAATCCTTGAAGCTACAGGCCTGATGTTGTAGTAGTTCTTAAAGAGACCCTACGGACTACAAGAAGTCACTGTAGAATATCACTGCAAGAAAGAAATGGCCACAGGCACCAACAGCTGACATGTGCTTAGAGGGAAAGAGAAGGTCCCCATGCCCACCCCAGAGTTCCGGATGCCAAACAGTTTGGGATTAAAGGAAAAATAGTCATGGGAACCTGGGGGTGTCGGCTCACAGGAAATGTGCAAGATGACTGTGAGACAGCTGGAGCCCTGTGTGGCTCTCGGTGTCTTAGGGGATGACTTGGATATACTATGGACATCTTAACCTCCATAACGTGGACCCATTCTTCATCCTCCTTCCTTCTGCCCTAGAGTTTCTCCTGACCATATCATTCTCCAGCCCCGCTTGACTGGTAAAGACCATCTGTAGGAAATTACTCTTCTGATCTGGGCTTCCTTTGTGTAGAACAAAGTGAGGATACAGCCAGAAGACAACGATCTCTGAGAGGATTAGAGCTCAAATCCCTCATCACACTGGACAGAAAAGCAGGCAGCATCTAGAATCACCAGCTGCCCACTGGGTAACACTGAAGTCAACAGTAACATCAGGAAGGTGGGAGACATACTTTAGGGTCTCATCGGGCCTCGTTTTAAGCCTTGTGATGGATGTGTGACACGTTCCACCCATCCTGTCTTAGATGCAGCAGAGTGTGCCCTGGTCACTGCTGGCCCCTGCAGAGCATTTCAAGATATTCCAAACACATACTCCCGAGGGAATAAAATGGCATTCTAGCTCACAGTTGAAGGTATAACCCATCGTGGCAGGGAAGTCTGGCCACCAGGAGCTGGAAGCAGTTGGTCATATCACACCCTCAACTGGAAACCACGAGAGGCAAACATATGCTGCTATTCAGCCTCTTTCTCCATTTCTACAGCCCAGAATGGACCCACCCACGACTCAGATAGGCCTTCCCACAACAATTAACATAATCAAGATCCTACCCCACAGGTGTGCCCAGAGGCTAGTCTGCTAGGCGATTATAGATTCTGTTACAATCAACACTTACTATGGCAACTGCAACTCATGTGTGTATGAGTGTGTGCATGTGTGAGTGTGTGCATGCGTGAGTGTGTGTGTGTGTGTGTATGTGTGTGTGTGTGTAAACAAAGCAGAAAGGATGTGAGAAAGGGTGAAAGATGACGTAACTGGTGAAGTAAGTACCTCAGCTCAGGCAGTTGGACTCCCCACATAGAAGAGAGAAACGTACTGCTGGTCAGTCCCCAGAGTGGGCCCCAGCCCTGCTCCTGAGAGCTAATGTTAGTATGTGAGAGAGGGAACTGTGGTTTGACTAAGATACAGACTCTTCAGGAGAATAGTTTTAGACTTTTTTTTGAGAATTTCTTTATTTGTTCTGGATATCAGCCCTCTGTCAAATGTGGGGTTGGTGAAGATCTTTTCCATTCTGTAGGCCGTCTTTTTGTCTTGTTGACAGTGTCCTTTGCCCTACAAAAGCTTCTCAGTTTCAAGAGGTCCCATTTATTAATTGTTTCTCTCAGTGTCTGTGCTACTGGTGTTATATTTAGGAAGTGATCGCCGGTGCCAATGTGTTCAAGACTACTTCCTACTTTCTCTTCTGTCAGGTTCAGAGTAACTGGATTTATGTTGAGGTCTTTAAGTTTTGTGCACAGTGACAGATATGGATCTATTTGCAGTCTTCTACATGTTGACATCCAGCTATGCCAGCACCATTTGTTGAAGATGTTTTCTTTTTTCCATTGTATAGTTTTGGTTTCCTTGTCAAAAATCATATGTTCAGAGGGCCTTCAGTTCAGTTCCATTGTTCTGTATGTCAGTTTTTATACCAGTACCAAGCTGTTTTTATTACTGTAGCTCTATAGTAGAGCTTGAAGTCAGGGAGAATTTCAAACATGCACACAATGTATTTTTAAATCATAGTTACCCCTACCCCTTTCCATAACTTCTCCCAAGTCTACCCCCAGCTTCCCAATGTCATGTCCTCTTTTTTTAAATATTTATAACTTAGCAAGTCCCACTTATGCTGCCTATCTGGGTGTGGGGGCATGTACCGGTGCATAGTCAGCCTACAAGGGGTAAGCTTACCATATGGAAAATTGACTCTCTCTTCCCAGATGCCACCACCCATTCACAGGTCCTCAGCGGTGGAGGCTCATGAGGGCCACTCCACTCTCTGCTAGAATGTTGACTGGCTTGATCTAATGTAAGTAGGCACAGCTGCTGTGAGCTCCTGAGGCAGGGGTCCTGTCTTACTTGTCTCTGAGCACCCCAGTAACACGTACTCTCTGCACTCTGACTCGTTGTGAGTTCCTGCATTAACCATGAGTTCTGAGAGCCGCACTCATTGATGGGTAGAAAAACACAAATTTAGAGAGCAGTTTGATATGGTATCCGTTTAACAACACAACAGCAGTAGGTTCACCTTGGGGTCTGTGCACTCCCCAACTGTGGGTTCTTGACCAAATCTTTCAGTGCCAGTAATGCATTTCCTTTTGCAGAGTAGGCCCTGAGTCCAATCAGAAAGTGGTTGGTTATCCTGATAATATTCGTACCACTATTGTACCCACCGGCACATCTCGCAATGGCTGGTCATTATTATAGGCTCACAGCTTCGGGAGACAGTTGTTGACCTTTGTGTTGTTGACTTTTTCCTCACAGCAGCTTACATAGCACTTCCTGGTACTATGAAAGCTAGCCAGTAGGGAGGAAGTTTCTTGGTCAATACCAACCTGATTTCTCCATGTCCTGTGGCCAAGGTGTGTGCTGTCTTCAGCAACAGGGTCTTACCATCAGGCTTACACACTTGTGCGGCAGGTAGTTCACCCACAGAGCCTGCTCACAGTCCCTATATATCTGATAAGAATATCCATTTCTGAGCTTGACATGATTTATAAGAAGGTGAGTTATGATGGTGAACGAAGAGCAATGGCAGTAGTTTGTACTGTTTGGGGGATGTCTCTGGAATACTCCTAAAAAGCAACTTTGTGGGGTGTATCCCACACTTGGAACTGACCTTTTTATTTGGCAACCTGTGGCTTTGGAGAGTAGCATAGAGAGGAACTTCAATTTTACACACACACACACACACACACACACACACACACACACACACACACACACACGATATAGATTCTTAAAGCAGAATTGGAATCTTCTGAGTAAAATCAGGAGCACATGGGCACACACTTTCATTTCCTCATCAGATAACACAAACTCTTATCACCAAGGCCTCGAGGACCCAATAGTGCTCAGCCTTAACCCTGCTGCTCACTTCTCCAAAAGCCCTGGGAGAAGCATGGCTTGGTGCAGATGCTGGACTGACTGAGCCTGCTCTGTGAGATACCCTGTTAACCCTGGACTGGGCCTCTGTAGATGAGGAAGCATACATAGCCGTTGACTTCCCCAAGGTCTAGCTCAGATCAGAGACTGGCTTGCAAGCAGCAAGTGCAACCGTCTACCGTCTACTTGTCTCTTCCTGAAAAGACTGCTTCCTGGCATGCGAACACCAGAGGCCTGGGAAAGTGCTACAGCCCTTTCCTCTGAACCCAGAAAGAGTCACTACCACGCAAAAGTCCTCCTCATATTCTGCTTTAGCTGTATTCATCCACACTAATCTGAATGAGATGTTCGCATCCTCTGATTTTTATGGCAGTTGACATGTTTTTGCTATTTCTTAAAAATGCTCTTCTAGGAATAGTTCATTCCCAGAAGGACTCCCTGAAAGAGCAGCCAAGAGATGGAGATCTCTGCTCATCACCAAAGCCTGGGTTTGCGAAAATTTTCTTATGGTTGCTATTCATTTTCTTATTATTTGCACTGTTTATATTCCAACACAATGTACCCACATTTTTCACAGTATTAATAATAAAGAAAATAATTCACCTCATCTTATAAAGCAAGTAAAACCCAGAAACATAATGTTCTTATCAGAAATGGGAGGGGCAGTGAGCCTAGCACCCTGTAAAAGGCAGGCGTGGCAGCATGTATCTGCTGCTTCAGTGCTGGGAAGCAGAAATGGCTGGATTCCAGGTACTCACTGGTCATCCAGTCTAGCCTGAATAACAAACTCCAAGTTCAGTGAGAGACCCAGTCTCAAAAAACAAGGTAAGGAATGATAGATTAAAACACCTGATGTCAACCTGTGGCTTCTGCATGCACATACACACATACACACCACACACATACACACACCTATGCACACACCACACATATATACATATACACATCACACACATATACACACATACATACATATACACATATACATACACTACACACACACACACACACACACACACACACACACACACACACAGGAAAATGAGCAAAGATCTTGCTTAGGGTGGTGTATGAAGGTACAAGGTTTAGAAAGACAAAATTCTGCAGCCCATTGTAAAGCTAACTCCTGAGAATAGCTTAGGTGTATGCCAGAAATATAAGAATTGAACATGCACCAATATAATGCTCTGTGGCAATAATTATGAAGCCTTCTCAATATCTTCATAAATTCTGAGAAGCAATGATAGGTGACCTAGTTTTTTTTGATCTAATCCAACCCAATGGAGATAATCCCTCATAGAAGCTCTTTTCTCAGATGAATATAGATTATATCAAGTTGACAATTCTAATTATTGTAAGACCTGGTTTAGCCTTACCTGTAAAATACTGCTGATGATTGTTAGACACAAAACAAAGACATTCAGAGGAAACAGGATACTGAGCTTTGCAATCCAGGAGTCGTGGGCTGTGTAGCCTTCACCAAGTGGTCTTTGCAATCATGAAACATGTAAGTCTGCTCAAGAGAAACGGTGCATAGAAAAAGCTCATGAATCCATCATTTCCAAATACCAGATAGAAGGTGGGACAAGACAATGATGTTCCTCCTGACATTACTTCTTAGGAGCACCTTGGTGAGTGAAGTACAAGTCACTGTCATAACTGCTATCAAGGAAGATGGAATGCATGAAACTTTCAATCAGCTTGGATGTCTACCCAGAAAATTTGAGAAACTTAAAAATCTTTTTGAACTAATATAGCTCATCGTCCTCAATGAAACAGACAAGTCCAAGAGAAGCGTAATTGGGATGTCCCCTCTTTACTGCAATTTGGCTGCATTTGGAATCACTTAGGGACACACCTCTGCATGTGTCTGATCAGATGGGTATTTGCAGAGATTTGGCTGAGGAAGAATGATCTTGAAGAAGGGAGGCACCACCCCATGGAGACTGAAGTCCTAGACTGAATAAAAAGGAGAAATGAAATAACACCAGCACTCATCTCTCTCAGCTTCCTGACTGCAGTAAGTAGCACCCCTTCCTGGCCATCAGCTCCCGCCTCCAGGTTCCTGCTCTGTTTGAGCTCCTGTCCTGACTTCCTTCAGTGATAGACTACAGTGTGAAAATGTAAGCCAAATAAACCTTTTTCTCCTTAACTTGCTGTTTGGACATGGTGTTTCATCACAGCAATAGAAACCCTAACTAAGACAATCCTCACCTTGAGGATAGGCCTCGCATAGAGGGGTACCACTGCTGTGCCTACAGCCCCTAATCAGAGCATAACTCTATCCAATATGCTGAGTCCATTATATGGTGATATTTTATTTGTACTGAAATGTGATTTTATTTTATGTTAATAAATAAAGTTGCCTGGGGGTCAGAGCTATTAGCAAACCATAGCAGAAACTGGGCGGTGGTGGTGCACGCCTTTAATCCCAGCACTTGGGAGGCAGAGCTAGGTAGATCTCTGTGTGTTCAAGGATACAGCCAGCATTGGAGACACATGCCTTTAATCTCAATACCAACCATAGAAGACCTGGAGGTCTGTACAGATAGGCAGTGACTAGGTGGTCATGTGGTTGGGTTTACAACCAAGGAGAAGGCAGAACAGAAAGTATAAAGACAAATACAAAGGAAGTAGCTCTCTTGGCTGAAGAGGATAGCTGCAGAGTGAAGGGTAAGGCTCTTAGCGCTAACCTCTTAGGCTTTCATCTTTGCATTGGTTCTGTGTTTCTTATTGAATAAGACGGTTACTTCTAAACCATTATCTGGGGACATCAACATCTCCATGTTACAGGAAAAGAGGTGATTCACGGATGGTGACCACAGACATGAGACTGGAATGGGCAAATGGTCTTCACTTGCTTCCTGCCTTGTGATAGCTGTTGTGTCGGGCTCACACAGAATCTAGGAGTGCCAGCAGAGGGACCAGCTGTGAATCTGAGGTGTGCACTGACTCTTCCTCATTTTTTTCTCTCTTGGACACTAGGGTTCTGGTTTGTGTCCTGTGTCACACTACACGGTCCCCTACTTGGCTCAGTGGTTTCCTGATGCTGTCTTGAAATTAAATACTCTAGTTTTGTCCTTCCATGCTAGTACTCTGAGCTCCCATCCTAAGGGGCAACCGGAGTTACAGGGAAGACAGTGGAAGGTCCTAGAGAATTCTGGCATGTTCTGGAATATGTCGGGAAATCTCAAGGGAGAAATGAGGTGAGATGCTGGGGTTGAGGATCGATTCTCTTCAGCTGAGAAAGGTGGAGAAAAGTGTTCTTTCAAAGTATTTCCTCCCCAATGTGATGGCTGTTCTTGATTGTCAACTTGACCACATCTGGAATGAACTACAATCCAGAGATGAAGGGCATACCTGTGAGAGATTATTTTTCCTTGGATGAATTTACTTCTAGTTCAGATCTGTGAGGTAAAAGGACACACATCTTTGATCTGGATCTTGAGGTGGGAGGACACAGGTCTTTGACTCAGATCTTGAGGCAAGAAGACACACTGTTACTCCGGGCCCCACCTTCTGCTGGAAGCCCATATAAGGACATGGAAGAAGGAAGCTCTTGCTCTTTGCCTGCTTGCTGTCTTACCTTGCTGGCAAGTGTATCCCTTTGTTGGCATTAGAGCCTACTTGTTCAGAATTCCAACGTCTACTGAAGACAAGCTGAGAGTCCCAGCCTTGTGGACTGACCAACTTCTGAATTCTTGGACTTTCTGTTCCTAGCCCTCCATGGTTGGATTAGTTGGACCCTAACCTGTAGATAATTTTATATATATTCATACATACATGAAGAGACTACTTCTATAAGCTTTGCTCCTCTAGAGAACTTTGGCTAATACATCCTACCATGGCGTGTCAGGGAGCTACCCATCTGTTTGGTCCTTCCCACCAAAGCCAGGCACCCAGGAGGCAGAGGTAGGCAGATCTCTGTGAGTTTGAAGGCCATCTGGTCTATAGTGAGTTCTAAATCAACTAGGGCTACATGGTGAGACTTAATCTCAACAAACAAACAAATAAAACAACTATACACATCCTTCCAAGAACATGAGTCTGTCCTATGTTTATTCAGTGCTGTATCTCTCAGGTGTGTGAGGAAGAGCCTGGGCCCCAAATACCAGCCAGGCATCTTTTCTGAGACCAAGCAACACAGTTGCTTTAGGTCTTTAAGCTTTCCCAAAGGCACAGAGTCTAGGGCATCCTAAGATCTCCCACTGGACCTGTCATCAGTGCCCCAAAGGCTTCCCCTCCCTCTTTACCCTAAGAAGCATGTGCAAGATGGACACTCCCATTCATCTGAGGCTTAGTCGAGATCAGTGATTTCAATTTACAGAAGAAGAAAACAGGCCCTAGGACTTTTGATCCACTCTCTTGTACAAAGCTTAGGTCTACACCCAGCACCTCAGCAGCCCAGGTGTGCACTCTGCTCTCTGAGAGAGCCCTGTTAGCTGAGAGAGACAGAGTGGGGGAGGCTCTTTCTCCCTGCCAGTTGAACTCCCAGACCCCTGCAGCTGCAGGTCCTGAGACACAGGGCTCTTAAGCTGCACACCCATAGACCTAAGGTTTAGAGCTCCTCACTGTTCCACCTCCCAAGTCCCCTGGTACAAATATCTAGAAGTGTGTACAGGACAATGAAGGAGGCAGAGTATTTCTGGCTCTACCCTGTTAAGTTGTTTTATTTCCAGTGCTGAAGATTGAACCCAGGGCCTCAGCTGCTGTTTGCATTTGCATTGCGGCTCAAAAATGCTTCTGGGGTGGGGCTGGGGGTGGGGCTAGGGATGACTTCAGTTGTAGAGCTCTTGCCTAGCATGCTAAATCTTAAAAAAAAAAAAGAAAGGAAGGAAGGAAGGAAGGGAGGGAGGAAGGAAGGAAGGAAGGGAGGAAGAGCAGAGGGAGCCTCGATAGGGCGCACCTTCCCAGGCCTTCACTTCCCTCTGGCCTCTCCAGGCTTCTTGGCTGAAGGCAAAGGCTTCATGTCACCTCACCCTAACTCTGCTGCTGTGACATCTGGGCTTTTGGACCTGACTCTCACCCACATTAGTTAGAGTTCCAGCTTCCCAATGTATCCTCTTGTTTCTCTAAGTCTCTTTGCAAGAGGCATTAACACCCTGAATCAGCAGACGTACAGTTAGGTCAGGGGATTGGGTGTCAGTTCTGCAAACAGTTTATTGATTTACATTTCCTGGCCTCCTCGGAACCGGTGCCACTTAGGCTCTGAAAAAGAAAACTCTGCATGCCTGCATTAGTCAAGTAACCCCTTGTTATTTAGGGAGCCCCAAGAGCGCGCAGGGAGTGTGGGTCTCCAAGTACTGAGGCTGGTGGGAAGAGCACAGGCTTGAGCCAACCAAAATAGTACATTTTGCTATTTTAAATCTTTCCCCCATCTTCGGTATAGTGATGAGTGGCACTCAGATGAAGTTTTTGTTTACCAAAAGTTCCTCCCAAAATAGCAACTGCCCACAATGTTTTTCTTGGGGAGGATATCTGGTCGGCTATGTTCCCTGTTGGTGTTTTGAGCTAATGCTGACCACGTACAAAGCAGAGCTCCAGAATCACCTCTGGACTCGTCCGTGGAGGCAAGACCTGTTTCCTAAGCAACCTCGAGACACTCAGCTCTCAGATCTCTGGAATGCTTCGGTCCTGCCCAGTCTGGTCTAAGTGGGTTTTTTGTTTGTTCATTTGTTTGTTTGTTTTGTCTTTTTTTTTTTTTTAAACTTAAAGCCTGGGCAAGCTGTCCAGCTCCTTCCATGCTCGCAGAAACCAGCAAAAAAGAACTATGCCATGGTCCCTGGGGTGAGGATGGAATTTCCAGCGAGCTGGTCTTTTAGGAGGGTCTCCATCTAGAGATGACAAATGGCCTGTTGCGGAGGCAACAGCTGGCCCCACTGTCAATCCAGGTCCGGGGCCCTTTAAAACAAGCACCTGTTACACAGGAGTCACTGCTGCAACCCTGCAGCTTCAACCCTGCAGCTGTGGGTGCCCTTTGGAGCGTGCCTGTGTCAACACTCACAGTGCGCCTGGGCAGTGGGATGCATGCGGATCGGAGGATGAATGCATTTTATCACAGCGCCTGCTGCCCAGCAGAAAAACACCCCGTGTGATTTAATGGGATCATTGCAAATCATAACAGCAACACATTCATTTGGCAGAGCTCACAGACCCGCACGCAGCTCTTGCCAGGTTTCTATGGCGATGATGTTCGTTGTACGCACAGAACAAGCACCAATTCACAATGTCCAGCAGAGGCTGTCGTCCCCTCCACCCTCCTGCTTGCCGCAGACAACAGTGGCTGGGATGCTAAAAGTGCACCCTGGAATGAAATCAAGGCCCTTTGCATTCTCTGTCCCCCAGCCAGGAGTGGAGCATACAGAAAGCAGGAGAGATACCAGCAGGGTAACTGCTTAGACCCAAACAGACGGGTACCACCCATCGGTTCAGCTACCACTCATCTACAATCACTGCTTTCACCCTTGCCCCCTTTACTAGCATGGTTGGGGGAGCATACCACAGCTCATGGGTGGAGATCGTAGCACAACCTATTAAACCGCACGGGTCATTTTTCTTGTTTGAGACACTCTCTAATTGGGCACTGCTGCATGCTCCAAGGCTAGCTGGCCTCGGGCTTCTGGGGACTACCGTGTGTTAGCCTCTCATCTAAGGCTGGGCTTACAGATATGTATGCACCATGTCTGGTGCCACCGAGGCGTCTTCCAGTCCTGTTAACATTTTTGTTAGATTAATTTCCAGATGGGAAAGTTATATTAAGGAATTTGTTCTATAAGGGAATTTCAGAGCCATTTCTATGTACATTGTGATTTAATCCAGGACAACCTTGCAAACAGGGACAACAGGGATCTCTGCCAAGATCTCCATGTGATCATTCAGGTCTCAACTTCTGCTTGGAAAATCCTGGGAAACTGGCCTTTGTCAGAAAGAAGCAAGGGCTGAGCCGCAGCAGACCCTGACTCACAGCTCTGTTCAACACTATCCGACACCCCATCAAAGCGGTGGGTTCTCAGCTCCACTGCTAGGGCCTCCACTGTGTGACAGCTGCTATGGATTCCTCTCTGTCACAGATGTGTTATATAGAGCTGACAGGTCCTCCCCAGCCTCTGCTGAAGTATCCCTGTTCTCATCATCAACACCATTTTATTAATAATAACATTAAAAGACTCCTGTTTTATTTTACAATGAAGTTCCTTTCTCTCCCTTATGCATGTTCAGCTCATCATGAATTTTAAAATAATGTGTTTACGTTTGTGTGGTTTACTTTGGCAAAGCTGTGACTCAGAGCAGAACTGGACAGCTCACCCCGGTAAGATAATCAGCTCTGTCCCAGCACTGCTGCTGAGGGTCTGAGGGTAACAGGGATCTGCATCAGGGCAGGAGTGTTTCCAGGCAAAGGGACTCTTGGCCCGGACAGCATTTGATCTCAGAAGGTCAGCCTTCATACGCACAGGCAGAGGGCAGGCTGACGTTGCTCCCAGGTTTGAGCAAGTGCCTTCCAGGAAGTTGATTTGTTATTTTAGGCAGGGACAGTGGGTCTTGATGTGTGTTGGGGGTAAAGTTTCCTGCTGTGAGGGTTCTGACAGTTCCTGATATTTACATAAACAAGTCTTCAAATATTGACTAACAGTGGCGTGAAGGAGAGTGGATTTCAACCCCAGAGTGTCTGGAGAGATACAAAGTTGGGCAGAAGGCAATCCCCACGCTGTGGCAATCAAGGGAACTCGCTCTCTGCCCTTTTCTTCCCTGCAGAACAAAGTTGAAAGAATGAGAGCAGAGCTCAGCTTACATGTCCTACCTCAGCTGCTCCCACATGGCCAGAACCACGGACTAAGTAAGAAACTACTTTTCAATGTGAAACAGAAGCTTAAGAGCTATCATTTATCTCTTGTTCTTTGCATAAAACTCTTTATGTAAAGTGACCAGAGATGATAATAGGCACAGTCCCTGGGGCAAAGGAGGGCAGGCATTGAGGGGACAGTCTACAACAGTCAGTTACTTACTATTGCTTTAAAAAAAGGCCAGAGCGTGCCGAACAAATACTGGCTGAAATGGCCACATAACAAAAAAGCCAGCTTCCAGATCTGTGCACAGTAAACCAGCCCTCCACCAAAGAATTATCAAAACTGAACCTGTGAGTACTGTAACTGACTAAAACAACTAGGAGATAGTTTGCTTTGCTCCCCCCCCCAAAAAAAACCCCAAAAAAATCAAAATAACCTTGCAAACCTCAGGAGAGCCCCCTAAAAGTTAGCAGTACAAACATGGCCCCTTATAATGGAGCCAACAGAGTGAGCATGTGTGTCTTCTCAAGATTTTCACAGGACTTAAAGATTTCCACTCACTGGTGTTCAGAGCTTGGGGGCTGGAATTCTGATAATGTCCTCTAGACCATGTGCCAGCCAAAGTTCCTCTCTTGGAGATTTGACACCAGGCTATGACCTTTCTGTGGCTACCCCGGTGACACCCAGATCCTTCTCAATCATCCTTGCTCTCAGGTCAGAAAGACAAGTGGGAGGTCTCCTTAGTTCCCAAGTCCTCAAACACAGCTGCCCTCAGCCAGGGCTGAAAGTGAAAGTTTGTTTCTGAGAACTATTCTTACCTACAGGAAGGAGCATATGGCGGTCATGACCTCAGGCACCCGAGTTTGCTGCATAACTGAATGTGTGTGAGTGTGTGTGTGTGTATGTGTGTGTGTGTGTGTGTGTGTGTGTGTGTGTGTGTGTTTCTGCATCCTGGCCTGCCCTGTGCATTTTCTCAAAGCTGGTGGGACTGGCTCAGCATTGTCCTTCTTGCTGGAAGAGCAAAGAATCCACACAGCCTGTGAGGTGCAGGGGAAGAGCCCTGGTGCTTTCTGCTTGGGTATCTCTCTCTGGAAATTGCTTAGCTTGCAGAGGCTGCCCCCAGCCAGCTCCTACATAACCTCCCAAAAGACCGCTTTCACAAAAGGCAACCCACACAATCCATCAGATATTGTAAACCAGAAGAACCCCTTTGAACTCCTGCTGAGTCCAGCTAGGGAAGTGCCTGGTGACTAGATCGCTCTCCTGAGGGGCAGGACTATGCTGGTCTTGGGCCAGCATGGCCTTGCTTCCCTTTGAGGCTCAAAGCTCTAGGATCAATTTTAGCTTGAGTAGCACCTGCCACACATCAAAAGACACAGCTCAGCACAGACTGGTGAGGTGGAGAAGGCCCTGGACAAACCGGTTTTCTCTGCAACAAAAACTTCAGCCAATGCAGATCAAAGAGAGACAGCATGTGTTTATGCTGTCTGTGTGTACACACTGTACGTGAACACACACGTACACACAGATGTATGGATGGATGAGTGCCCACCACTTTACTGTTAAAGATGCCCCAGGTTCAGGAAGCTCTAGATAGCATAGGTCTTGTCAGGCAAATATATTTGTGACCCTGGCACCCAGGACAAAACCTTCCCTCATTCCCACAGGCCCATTCTGAAACCATACCTCCCTTCCCAGGGAATCATGGGGCTAAGCTTACAGTCATTAGTGAGGTACTTTCCTCTGATGTACCACTTCCTGTATGTGCATTCCTACACAGTGGGTGTAGTTTTGAGTTTTTCTTGTTTTTACTATTCTGTGTAAGCCACCGAGCTCCCACACCAGATGCACATATAGGTGTACACTGACAGATACAAGCATGCATCCACCCATGCCACAACACTTGCTAAACAACATGAAAACTCCCTCTCAATTATGCCTGCACATCCACACATACTCAGACACATACCTGCACATCCACAAACACTCAGCCATATACCTGCACAGTCACACATACATGCACACCCATACACATTAACAGCCACAAACCTCCACATTCACATTGCATGTACAACCCGCAACACTCATACTTAACCAATCACATACCCACATACTCATTCTCACATAGTAGTATATGCCCATGCATTCATTCAATATACTTCTTAACAGCCCCACCCACACCAACACATATCTCCATATGTGACTGCACGTACTTCTATATACATGTACATACACCAATTAACACAAGTGTTTATACAATGACACCCCCTCACTGAGTGACACACCCACACTCATGCACTCATTCAGCCATTTTCACACGTCTGTGCTCACACATGCACTCCTGCACACACACCTACTTCCAGCTCAAACCTTAAACTTCTCCAGCCCTTGCTTTGCCCAATCCCAACAGAATGCACCCTCTTAGCATTCTGTTTCAAACAAGAAGCCATCAGCTCCAAGGGCTGCAGAGCTGATGGTACAGTAGCCTCCAGAGTGGGTCATGATCCAAAAGATGTCCTGACTGTTTCCAGGGATAGAAAAAGAGGCTAGGCGTGGGAGAGGGGGAAGATTCCCTTCACCTACTTGGTCTCAGCAGTTAAGAAGAACCACATGAGTAACATGTGAGAGCCTTCCATGGAGGACACAAAATAGCATGGCAGCCCATGACCGATGATTTGGTCTATCATGTGAACCAAACTGTTACATGTTGGCACCCAAAAGGGGACTACTGTCTTGGGTGCACTTTCCAAAAGAGTGAGGAGGCACACATAAGTGGTTAACTAGGAAGGGTAAAGAGGGCAGAGAATGGAGGGGGGAGGGCGAGCTGTGGGATGCACCTGCAGGACTTTGGAAACCGGTGTGGTGTTGGGTTACTACAAAAAAGTCACACTAACTAATGCAGAGAACAGATTCCACTAAAAAACCACGATGCTTTGCTCTGCTCTCTTCCCAGTCACTTTCTGTTTCACAGTGTCCCATGCCCTGTGTAGCTGGTTAACCTTGTCATGATGTGACCACTCTTTCCTCCTGCCATTTTGGTCTCTGGCCTCACACTGTTACCTTGCTATCAGCTAGCTTGAGCATAGGGGCAACAGAAGTCAACGAGGGCGGTCTTTGGCTCTCCAGCCAGCTGCAGAGCTCCACTGTGACCCCCCAGACTGAGAGCATGCAGCTGAGCAGGCCGCATGCTCAGGTCACTTGGGCAGAGCCTGTACAATACAAGCCTCAGCCGGTCTCTGGGGGGGGGGGGGGGGGGGTGAGTGAGAATAGCTCCTATTGGCTCCTATTTCCAAATATTTGGTTGAAGCATGATCCTAATTAGTCTTATCAATAAAAAACAGGAATCAGATATTGGGGTTAAAAACTGAAAGATCAGAGAAGCAAATAAGCAGCCACAGTCACTTCTTATCTCTCTGAGTCCTCAGACTAAAAAGGGGGCCAACATCCTGTCTCCACCAACCTTATATTCCTCTCTTCACCTCCCAAGTGCTGGGATTAAAGGTGTGAGCCACCATTGCCTGGATTCTATGGTTAACTAGTGGCTAGCTCCACCCTCTGATCTCCAGACAAGCTTTATTTTTCGGAACACAAACAAAATATCGCACAAGATCTAGTCCCTAATTGGTGAAACTATTTGGGAAGGATTAGGAGGTGTAGCCTTGTTGGAAGAGGTGTGTCACTGGCGGCAGGTTTGGGGCTTTCAAAAGACTTGGGGCATTTTAGCTTATCTCTACCTCCTGGTTGTAGGTTAAGATGTGAGCTCTCAGCTGCTGCTCCAGGTGCCTGCCACGGTCCCTTCACTCTGCCTTTATGCCAGAGGACTCTACCCCTCTGGAACCAGAAACCCAATTAGCACTTTCTTTTATGAACTGCTTTAGTCATGCTGTTTTGTCAAGTAATAGTAAAGCAGCAGAGATAATCCCCTTGCACTTGGGAGCTGAGCATCTGTCCACTCACCATGGCTACCCATGGGCTAAAAGCTGCTCCCATGGGACAGCAGGGAGGGGCCCAGTCTTCTGCTCTCCCGTCTGTCCTGCACAGGGCTGACCTGTCCCTAATCCTCAGACTGAGAATTGGGGACCCACTTTGGACACAAAGACTTTTATCAGCCCTACCCCCACCTCCTCACATATTCCCTTCATCCTCTCTGCACTCCTTATACATCCTGATAAAGGAAATACGAGTTGACTGAGGACTCACACCCAAGGTGACTGCTGACCCCTCCCCTTTCCTCCATGGCCCAGTGACCCTTGTCTCTCTCTCCAACCATCTTCACCAAGGAAAACCATGTCTCTGTCCCAGAAGAGTCTAGCAAAATATGCAGATAGAATGGGACAGTCTGGGCTTGGAATTCTCTCAGTGTTCCCATACCACAAAGAATGCCCTAGAAGATGCTCTTCATTGGTTCTGGAGAAGGGTATCGGAGAAGGGTATCTTGTAGTTCATGTACTTCAAACTTGGATGACTCCAACACTGCGTGCCCCCCCTGCCCCCACATTCCAAGTGATAGGATTACAGGCATGCCCAATGCCAGTGTAGGTGGTGCTGATATCAAACCCAGGGCTTTGTGCATGCTAAGCAAGCACTCTACCAACCTAGCCGTAGCCTCAGTCCTAATGATATTCTTTTCCATCAAGAGAACAAGCAGTTGTACAGGCTCCTGAAGGTGGCTGGCACACACACTGCCGTGGCCAGAGACCTGTGGAAAGAAACCCGGGGAGAGCAGCCCTCCTGACAGTTCCAGGAACTTCACCAATAGTTGACCCTGTCTCTGTCACTTGGGAGTGGTCAGGGTCCAAACACACTTGACCTCCAGAGGCCAGGCCTTCTCCTTCAGTGTTAACCTCTCACTACAAGTGCACATTTGAGTTGTTATCTGGCTCCTGATGTCCATGTGGGTGCAGGGCTCCTCCTTCCATTACACTGTCTTTAGTAAAGACATTCAGTAGTCCGGTGGGGGTGGGAACATAAAAGGATGACATGGCTAACTCGGGACCTCCAGAGGCTTTCTCACTGGGTAGCCATATGCAGGGCACTTTGAGAACATAAGGCCTTAGGGCATTTTCCTGGGAACAAGCAACTGATGTTTTATGTCCCAGCCTTGGTTCCTGCTCTCCTGGTGCGAGAGTGAGCAGATGAACCAGTTCATCAGATGGTGAACGCCCAAAGCAGGCTCCAAGTTCAACAACAGCCGCAGCCTGGAGAGCATCATTAGACCTGAGAACCCAAACAGGTCTGAACTCCACAACCCGCTCCCAGAGTAGGCACAGGAGACTGGCAGAGAGTTTCGAAGGGCGAGCCTGTCAGAACGTGACCTCTCTGAGTTCATACACACCCAGAGCCCCTAGGCTCGCTCTTCATTATCTCAACAGCAATAACAAAGGCGGCTTTGTGGCCTCTCTCCCCAAGCACCTCACACATTAAGTTGTTCATGCTAACACGGCTGGCCTCTCATCACTCATGTTAACACAGATGGCCTCTGGTGTTGCAGATGGGAAAACAGAGGTGGAGTTCCCAATAGAAAATTGCTACTCTCTTTACAGTGAATAGATATGAGGCCGGGCTAGGTGGCACGTCCTTGTGATCCCAACATGGAAGCCTAGGGCAGGAGGGTTCTGATTTCCTTGCCAGCCTGGGCTACATTATGAAGTCCTGTCTTAAAAATCAAATAATAAAGTCTTTGAGGAGTGAAATATCTTTCTCAACATAAACTTAAAAGCTAGTAGTAGAATTTTACAAGGACTGGGATGAAGAGGGGCCTAAATTAGTAAGGTGTTTGTCATGCAAATTGAGGACAGGAGTTGGAGCTCCACCAACCACGTGAGAGCTGGGTGTGATCCCAGCATGCAGAAGCGGAGACAGGCAGATTCATTGGCCAACCAGTCTAGTCAATTTGTGGGCTTTAGGTTGGGGGGGGGGGGGGCCCTGTCTCAAAAACTGGGGCGTAAAGTGACTGAGGAAGACTCCTGACATAAATCTCTGGCCTCTACATGCACATAAACATGTGTGTGTGTGTGTGTGTGTGTGTGTGTGTGTGTGTGTGTGTGTACATGTATGTATACAGAGATACACATAGGAACATGGGTACACACGTGAGAATTTTGGAAGCACTCATGTACAGCCAATGCTCTCCAGTCCCGGACTTTAGACTGTAAGAGATCAGAGTTGTGTTTCAATGACACGTGTGACTTCTTTTTGTCTAACTGGGACACACTGGAAACTTCACTGACTTTAACTTGGTTGGATATGGAGGACAAGTCATCTCTGCTTTCTTTGAGACCAGTACCACAGACACTGGAAAGCCTGTTTTAACCCCCTGACTTTCTTCTTCAGCCTTCCATCTGTCTCTGTGTCTCAATTCTCCAAGCTGTGAGCTTCTGCAAGCATTCTGCGCCCTGTAGGAAGAGGACAGGTCTAATCAGATATTGAACTGACAATCAGCGATGCTCTCAAAGAGGCTGGTGGTAAAGGAAAGATACTAACAAGGTTTTAATAAAAATGAACAGGATGAATGTGTTAACAAGCACTTACTTAGGAAATCCTAGGTACATAAGAATGAGAAAAGAGAAAGTGGAACTCTGCCTTCCCTCTAAGACAGCAAAGCTAGGCTAAACTGCTTAGCTTTCCTGAGACTTCTGTTCTTTCCTCTTTTTCTGCTCATCTCCCTTGAGAAGTGACCGTGCATATCTATGTCATGTAAACAAGATCATGATGATGTCTAACCCTATATAAGCTGTCTTGGGGTTATTTAGGGATAGTTTGGGTTTTTATTGCTGTGAAAAGACACCATGACCACGGCAACTCTTAAAAGGAAAACATTTAATTGAGGTGGTGGCTTACAATTTCAAGGTTTCATCCATTATCATCATGGTGGGGAGCATGGTAGCATTCAGGAAGACATGGTGCTGGAAAATCCTACATCTTGATCCAAAGGCAACAGGAAGTGAACTGAGACACTGGGTGTAGCTTGAGCACATTTTCTCCAACAAGACCACAGCCACTCCAACAAAGCACACTTCCTAATAGTGTCACTCCCTTTGGGGGCCGTTTTCTATCAAACCACCACATAAGCTATGGAATGTTTTTGGTTACCACCTCTTTGAGCAAAAGCTAGAGGTTTCAGTAACATCCTCAGTAAAGAGTTTCTTCTTTTAACCTCTGAGAGCTGTTGAATATCTCTCTGGGAGGGATAATCCTTGTCAACACTGGGAGTCTCATCTATGTTCCTGCCTTGCTATCCATCTAGGGCAGTGGTTCTCAACCTTCCTAATGTTTAACACAGTTCTTCATGTTGTGCTGACCCCCAACCATAAAATTATTTTCATTGTTACTCCAAAACTGTAATTTTGCTACTGTTATGAACAGTAACATAAAAATCTGATACACAGGATATATGATATGCAACTCCTGGAGGAGTCTTGACTGATAGGCTGCAGGCCTATGGAAATGTGGGGGAAGGGCAGAGTCAGATGCTCTGACCAAGGTTCAGTATTCCTTATTCTGTGTCCATCTGCCCTCAGGCCAGCGGTTGGCAGGGTGAGTGGACAGGAGAAGTAGGGGGTGTGGAGGCAGTGGGGCTGCTGGGGCCCTGGCAAAGAGAACCACTCCTGAGTCAGGAGAGGTAGGGAAAAGGGCTGGAGCCCAAAGGACCCTGTATGGACAGAGGAGTATGCAGGTGAAGATCTTAGTGCCCATTTGAAGCCTGGCACTCCTAGTTGGTTCCATTCCTGTGAGTATGCATCTTTACTACCATCCGTGGGAGAAACATCAGAGGCTCAAAGACAGAAAGAAGTTTGATCTCACAGTTCCCCTGGGGTCCGTGTGACAAAAGGGATCGGAAGTTGCCGTGGGCGGGCTGTGCAGCAGTTCCTCTGAATGGAAACATTCCAAGGAGGCTCATGGGGAGGATTATAAGTCCCAGGAAGTAAATACACTTCACAAGTCTGGGAAAGCAGAAAAATGCAAGACTCTCAAGGCCCTTGCCCAGCTTTAAAGCAGCAGTAAGCAGCTGCTGGGGCGGGGCGGGGGCTGCCTGCAAGTTGTGCAGAGATCCGGGATGCCACGTTTGTCCGCTGTCATCCGTGCTGGGGTGGGCTGCCCAGTGGTGCACGCCTTTGGGTCATCCCTGCTCCTGTAGGAGACCCCTCATTCACACTCCTGAGGAGAGAGAGTACACTGTGTTCCGTCTTCCCAGGGAGTCTCATACAACAGGGCATTAAGGAGGTGGACCTACCAAGAGGTGTGGAGTCACTGAGGGCTTGATCCTGCAGGGGATTGTGGGACCCCACTCATCCAGTCTTTCTCTTCTTGCTCTTTAGGCTTCAGGGCTCTGCCTTGTGCTGGTGGACTGGGCCCTGACCAACTGTGATCTCAGCATAACCTTTTCTCCTTAGAAGCCTGTTACGTTGGTGTTTTGTTACAGTATCTGAGAAACACTTTCTATGAGTCCTCAGAACAGTGTGAGGCTCAGAAATTATCATCAGCACCCCCATATGTAGTGAGATTGGATTTCTTACCAGTTTGGTGGGACTTAAAATGTGTTGTCGGTTGTTGTAGGGGCAAGAATGTGACAGTTCTTGTATTTGAGCATAGTGGAGTGAATTAGCTATGATTAGATTCACCCACTTAAAACAGAAATGCCATGACAGCAGGTTAAAGAAGGTAGGGAGTATTTTTATCTCACATAAACAAGTCCTAAGAAGGCAGTTCAGAAGCTCTGTTCCAGCATTCTTAGTAAATAGCTTCCAATGAGGCAACCTCATGGTTCAGGATGACTGCGGGTGCCCAGCCATCATGGATGCATTCCAGAGACAAGGTCAAAGATCACAGAAAAACGAGCTGTGTGTCTCTCATCTAAGGTGCATCTGAAGCAGTTATTTCTGCTGCTTACATTTTCTGTGGCTAGCGCTGAGCCACAACCAGAGCCAACTTTGACAGAAGCCAGGAGATGTAGACGGAGGCTTAGGGACGTAGCTCAGTGGGAGAATGCTCACCTAGCTTGCTTGATGCTTGGCACCCTGTGTAGTAACAGAGATAGAGATGAGACAGAAATAGAGGGAGAGACAGAGAATATGGAGTTTATGTAACTGGATTATTATTATTATTATTATTATTATTATTATTATTATTTATTTGCAGTAAAGTAAGACTTCCGTGTTTCAGAAAAAGGGAAGATAGTGGCTGACAAACACATCCTCTGCCTCAGCCTGGAGGTGAATTTCGGTATTGGGGCCTGCTTTCAGATGTCTGCACTAGTCTCAGATACTCCACAGTCTGTTTTAGACTAGAAGAGAAAGTCCTGACCTCACAACAGACAGCTCTCCATTGCCTGCTTCATTTTTTATTTCAAAGCTGTGTAAGTCAAGGTGTGGCTATTAAAAACAACAACAACATGCATTGAGCTGCTGCCTGGTGGAACCAGCTCCAATGACTCACCCAGAGTATCTCCAAGATTCCATAGTCCTTAGTGGATGGATGGGATTACCACTGACTCAGCCCAGAGCCAGGGAAGCCAGGCCTAGACGTACTGGATAGCCAATATGCAAGGGAAGATACTTTCCTCCAGTGATAGCAGCCATAGTTTTATTTATGGGGTGTCTGGGTGATGTTTCAAAGAGGAAAATTACAGAAGGAAAGGATGGGAGAGGATACTTATGCTCAGGAAAGTGAATTGGGCCACAAATCACTTCAAGATGCTGACACAGGCAAGGTCTTTCTAAGAGGACTCCAAGGGGCTGGAGAGATGCTCAGTGTCTAAGAGCACTTGCTGTTCCTTCAGAGGACCCAACTTCAGTTCCCAGCATCACACTGGACAGCTCACAACTGCCTGTAATGCCAGCTATGGGAGATCTGGTGGCCTCTTCTGGCCTCTGTAGATGCCTACACTCATGTGCACATACAGACACACAACACACACACACACACACACACACACACACACGAAATAAATCATGACATAAATCTTTAAGTAAATCATAAAAGGGATTCTAATAGCTCAAGAAATAATCCTAAGAATTGACAAATAGGACTGCGTGAAAATAAAAGCTTCTACACAGCATAAGAAATGCTCATCGGAGTGGAAGGACGGCCGCAGAATGGAAGGGATGTTTGCCAGCTCCACGTTCAGTGGAGGAATACACACACTGAAGAATCTTTAAGAGCTAAGCACCCTTCAGCACGTAGCCATTGGAGATATGGAAATGAGAACTACACTGAGAGTCCCTCTCACCCAGGCAGGATGGCTGTCATTGGAAAGAAGCGTCAACAGTGCTGGCGAGGCTGCTGAGGAGGAGAAACCCTCATCCACTGCTAGAGGACACATTAACGCAGTCACGATGGAAATCCATGCGGGGGTACCTCAGAAATGAACAGTAGTGCTCTGACGTCAGCCAGCTGGCTGTACCACTCCCGGACACGTACTCAGAGGACTCTCTATCCTGCCACAGAGCTGCATCCACGCTCATCTTCATTGCTGATCTACTCACAATAGCCAGGAAATGGAGCCAGCCTAGGTGCCTGCCAGCTGATGTATGAACTGATGACTAATGAGCAAAGAGAATGTCCTCACAGTCCTCAAGGTTGGTTGTCTCATCCAAAATTGTCCTTGACTTCCTCTGTCACACAGGTGCTCAGGGAAATGATGTCATGTGTGCAAATGAACATCCACACTCATGCCAGTGGGTTGCAGAGTGTGCATTTTCACTTGTTTTTCCTTACTACACTCTCTCTATCTCTCTCTGTCTCTCTCTCTTCCCCCCTCCCTCCCTCTCACACACAAACTTTTGTATATGCATGTATGCACATATGTATGTTTGTATGTATGCTTGTGTATGCAGAGGCTAGAAATCAGCCTCAAGTGTGAGTCCTCAGTACCCACCCATCCTCTTTCTTAAGACAGGGTCTCACGGGAGGTGACAGGGTCTCACTGGAGGCTGGGGACCCCTGTTTGGGCTAGGCCGGATAGCCAGTGAGCTGCTGGAATCTGCATGTCGACACCTCCCCAGCACAAATGCACACGACCAGCCTTTAGATGTGTGCTGGGGCTCAAGCTCGGGTCTCCACAGCTGTGTGGCAGGCAGTTATCAACTAGAGTAAGTGGTCTCCAGCCTCTGCACTGGTGTTTAATGCTTAGACCTAGTGCTTCGCCTTCTTCACATCTCCTTGTTTTTGTTTTGTTTTGTTTCGTTTTTTCAAATTAAAGATAATGAGGGTCTGGAGAGATGTCTCTGTGGTTAAAAGTACTTGCTGCTCTCACTGAAACTGAACTCAAAAACTCAACACAGGTACTTTAAAGCTTAATCAAGAGTCTTAAAAGAAATCACATCTAACTACTCCCTTCAAGTGTTCACTACACGTGCAGGAAGAACTCTGAGTTTTTATGTCTTCATTTTTGAATGTAAAGGCTGGCTTGCCCACAGCCCTGAGTGTCTACAGGATGTGTCAAGCCCGGGGCTTCAGAACATGAAAGGTGAGTGGGTTTTGGTTTCCAGGCAGCAAACAGTTGCAGATGCCTGGGGGGAGTGCTCCTGGGTTTGGGGCATCTGTGCTCAGCCTGTGTGGCTGTATTGTTAGGAGCCCAGACACAGTGAGGGACGGCGATTCCAAAGCCCCGGTATCACAGAAAGCTGGTGGGAGTGTACCTTTGATTACTGGATGATATTTTGGAAAGTGTCAGCTGTCTGTGCTTTGGGGAGAGGCAGATGACCTCACAAAGATCAGCTGGGGTGGATTGTTGTCAGGAGAGAACATGGGGCTTGGTTGATTGATGGATGGGGTGGGGGAATGGGACAGGACTCTTTAGAAGCTCAGCTGTGAAATGACAGGAAAATGAGGTCATGAAAGGGATCCAGTGCTAAGCACAAGTTGTTTTTAGTGGGTAATATTAGAACTTTCATTTTACAACTTCAAATGAAACGGGGAAACCTAGCTCTCATTAAGGTATTTTCTTTTTCTCTTCTGAGACAGGGCCTCTTGCTATATAGCCTTGGATAATCTTGAACTTGTAATCCTCCTGCCTCAGCCCCATTGTTGCTGGGTGACTGGTGCACACCAGGTCTCCTCACCTCCTTCTCTTTAAAAATCGTGGTCTCGAGGGTCAGAGACCTCTCATGTTTATTTCCCTCATTCGACTTATTTCATGAAACACGTGGGCAGAATGTCATGTGTAACATCGTGCTCTTCCTGGGTCCTGCCTGGGCTTCCATTCAAATCTTGTTTGGAGACTCAATGACTTTAATTGGAATTACTTACAAGAACATGGGGAAGGGTGAGTGTGGTGGTTTGAAAGAAAATGGCCCCCAAAGGGAGTGGCACTGTTAGGAGGTGTGGCCTTGTTGGAGGAAGTGTGTCACTGTAGGGTGGGCTTTAAGCTCTCTTGTTCAAGCTTCCCTCAGTGTGACTGTCCGTCGACCTCCTGTTGCCTGCATGATGTAGCACTCTCAGCTCCACGTCTGCCTGTACACCGCCATGCTCCCTGCCATGAGGATAATGATGGAATCTCTGAAACTGTAAGTGAGCCACTTCAATTAAATGTTTTCTTTATGAGCTGCTGTGGTCATGGTGTCTCTTCACAGTAGGAAACCCTAACTAAGACAGTGACTTCCAGGACCTTGGATAGCTTACACTGAAGAAAATATTTCTCCCAACAACTATTATATTTGCAGATATCCACAGAGAGGGGTGGGGCCTCGTGAACCCCTCCCCACAGTGGAACATTAATGGACCCAACTCACTTCAAAGGCAGACCACATCTTGCTCAGAGGACAGCATTTCACAACATTCTTCTTGCTCACATGAGGTAAATTTTATTGCGTTGTCTTCAAACCCATTGCCTGGCTCCCAGGACCAGAGAGACCTGAGCCATTCAGAGCACTACCCATTGGAGAAGCGTGACTCACCTCAACCAGAACCATTTGGTCATGTTGACTGATGCTTTGCAGTAAAAGAAGGCCATCCGAGGCCCAAGCTCGCAAGATTTCATAGACGGCTGTGAGGGAGCATCAGCACTTGACTGCAATGGGAGTCCTGAGAGGGGTGAAGGGAGCACTGTGTGTGTTACCAGGTTTAGGGAGCACAGACTGTACCCCCAACAAGCTGGAATTGGCCACCATCCTCAATAAGCCAATTAAAGGAGCCAAATTAATAGCAAAAAGTAGACAAAGGAGATTTATTCAATGTGGCCACACTGGAAGTGGGGGGCAAAGAGATTCAAGTCCCACAAGTCAGTTTGGGGGATCCTGACATGGGAGTAGGGTATAAATAGAAAGCAAGAGATGCGCTTACTCAACAGCCCAGCGAGGGGTGATCCCCTGCCCGCTATTTCATGTGCTCTAAGTCTCTCCTGCAAGGTCATCCCATATGTTGTCAATCTTTCTCCAGGAGACAAGGTCCTCTTCTGGCTGAGTTCAGGCCTTCAGCCATTTCTTTTTCCAGCAGGGCACTCCTGGAGAAACACTAATTTGGGAGGTCCATCTTTTCAGTAGTCTGACTTCCCTTCAAAGACGGAGCCCGAGATCTGTCTGCACCTGCTCACTCTGCCAGACAGGCAGGTGCACGTGCACCACATGGGTCATGCCCATGCTGCTTTACAGCTGAGGAAGAGGAGGCATCATTCCTGCTGTGGGTACTCAGAACTGAGTTTTTCCAGTGCTGTGCATCAGGTCCTGGGTATTAAAAAGACAGAAGAGCCTACCCAACTTTTTGGTCCTGGGACCCACTTCATCCTTCTGAGAGTTCTGTTATTGGAGTGGTACAGCAGATACCAGAGCAAGAGAACAGAGTTTCAATGAGAGTTTAAAGGCCCAGGATCCAGCATGGATGCTGAGAAGAGAAGGGTACGTCCTTGGGTCACATGATGCTCAGTGCCTCTCAAAGGCCATGTGTTGAAGGCTTGATCCCCAGTGTGGGATACTATATGGAGGTAGAGGAACCTTCAGGGAGTCATTCTAGTGTCACCATGGAAACTGAGGGTCCTTTCTGTAGTTCTTACTCTCATCAATAAAAGAATTCAGAGGGCTGGAAAAAAGGCTCAGCATTTAAGAGCACTTAATGCTCTTGCCGAGGACCTGGGTTCAGTTTCCAGTACCTGAATGGTGGGTCAATCACCTGTAACTCCACTTCCAGAGGACTCAGTGCCCTCTCCTGGCATCCTCATACAGGAGGGACATGGAGGAGAGAAAACCATGCATTTGCAATAGAGGTTGACATAAGCGGCCATATGCAAAAAGGGAGGAGGCTTCAGAGAAAGAGTGAAAACCAGGGAGGCCAGGGAAACTTCAAATTCCCAGAGCACATGTGAAGGGCTGGGCATAGTCATGCATGCATGGAACCCCAGTGCTGACCACCACCTAGCTGAAGTGGGGAGCTCTATTGGTGGTAGTATTAAGGCCACTCCACATAGTTAGAAGGGAGGTTTATTGTGTGCGGTAACTCACAAGTAATGGGATAGGTTACAGGATCCAGGAAAGGTGTATCGCAGTCCAGCGGTGTTCTCTGGAGAACTCTATTCAGTCTACCTTCAGCGTCCAGGATCCAGGAACCAAGAGAGCTGGCATATCCAGATCTTGGGTCTTCAGGGCTCCTGTCTCGGCACCGCCTTGTAGGCGTGACCATTACCGGAAGCCTCAATGGGGGTTGGAACTTCCAGATCAAAGCTGGAACAGCTACCCACTACAGAGCTCCAGGTTCAGAGAGAGACACCCCCACCCCCACACACACCAAGATGGTTAGTTTTAATTACTAACTTGACACACTCTAGAAAAGCCTGGGAATTATCTAGATCAAGCAGGCCTGTGGGTGTGTCTATGGGGGAAATGTCTTATACGAAGTGAGGTCGGAAGACCTGCTCAGTTTTTGGTAGCCATTCCACGGGTTTGGGTCCTGGACTAGGGAGGCTGAGCACAAGCCAGCATGCATGCATTCCTTTCTGTTTGTCTTAACTGCAGGAGTGATGCCACGAGCTATTTTAAGTTCCTTACAGCTTGACCCTGCAAAGGTGGATGGTAGCCTGGAATTAAGAGCTAAAGGAAGCTGGATGGAGGTGGCGCACACCTTTGATTTCAGCACTTGGGAGGCAGAGCCAGGTGGATCTCTGTGAGTTTGAGTCCAGCGTGGTCTACAAAGCAGGATCCAGGACAGGCACAAAAACAACAGAGAAACCCTGTCTCAAAACACCAAAACAACAACAACAAAAAGAGCTAAAAGAAAACATTTCTCCCCTAAGTCACTGCTTTCTTTCATCACATCAAAAAAAAATTGACTGTGATATACTATCTAAGTAAATTTTCTGTTTTCTGAGTGTTATTAGTCTGTGTGTTGCTATAACATGATTTGCTATATGAGTGGATGAAATGATGGGAACCCGGGCCAAGTTAACAAAACTAAGACACTGTTACTTTACATAAAATTAGTTATCTACGTAATTATAAATGAACATAAGATGATAGAATGGTAAAAAAAAAATCCTACAGAAATACTTTTATTCTCATGGAAAGTTATTATGGCCTAAAAAGAGAGATCACAGGGATGTGGTAAAGACGAGATTTATTTTTTCTTTTTCTGCAGTTTCCATATTCTTCCTCCTTCATGTCTCATGATAAGGAAAACATCATTCTCATCAATAATGGATGAAGTAATGGTGCAAATCCGGGAAGTAGTATAGGAGCATCTAATACAGAGTCCCTGAGCTAAGCAGCTTCTGAGGGTCTGGCAGAGCTGCCCACTGCCTGCTGGCCGCTGCTTACTCCCGATGATGTGCAGAGCCATGGGAGGGGCTCTGGAGTCAGACTGTCCTTGTTGGTACATGTAGTAAGAGATGGGCTAAACCCCATGACATATGCTGGACACATGTTTGTGTAAACTATACCCTCCAGACTGCCAGGTACATCAAACTCCAATGAGAACAAAATGGGGGCATCTTCATCATCCCTTACTTCCCTTTCTGCCTCAGTCTAACCCATCTCCAGCCCCACTGGTTTACCCCCAACATCAATGTCAAGTGCACCCACTGCTCCCCAGCTCTGATTCCACTACCAGATTCGGCACTCTCTGTTTCACGCTGGGACCTCTATGACAGCCACCCTCATGGCCATCCTGCCTCACTCCTCTTCTTCAAACTGCTCATTCCTAGTGGCTGTGCCATAATATTTTAGACATAATGACAGTCTTGCCACACCCTGACTTAAAGCCTTCCAAATTTGTCTTCCCCACTTCCAGCTCATCCCCCTGTCCTTCCAGTTCATGATGCTCAGGCTCATTGGCTCCCTCCTATGATTCCTCTTCCATTCCAGAGTATTGGTTCTAATGAGAAGCCCCACCCCACTCCAAACACATTCTCATATCTGTCTCCCACTTTAGCAGTCCCTGACATTCTCTCACTGTCTATGATAACTCCTCCTTGTACACGTATCAC
Organism: Peromyscus leucopus; assembly: GCF_004664715.2. NCBI lineage: Eukaryota > Metazoa > Chordata > Mammalia > Rodentia > Cricetidae > Peromyscus > Peromyscus leucopus. The sequence continues at coordinate 12,299,847 of NC_051067.1, forward strand.
TGATCTGGCCTTTCCTCTGGCCTCTCTCAATCTCACATCCCTTTATTATTTGACCAAACAATTCAAGGACATACCACAAATGGAAGGTTCACATCATGTCACCTCCTCTTGGGTAACCACGCCTGACTGCTGGGAGTCTCCAGGCACACAGTAGTGGAATGCACATGAAGATAGACCATCTGCTCATTTGTAGGCCACCCTGAATGTGGTAAAGCATCACATGTAGGCATGAAGAGATACATAACATTGTGGGAGAAGGCACTTTGCATCTGAGTGAACTGAGCCAAGGTTTAGTCCAGAAACCCTTTCAAACGTCCTGAATAAAGAGCCCAAAGGTGGAAACAGTCCCCCACCCAGTGACATGATCAGACAGAGAAAAATAGTCCCTCAGGACCACAAAACACTATTTGTTTAAAAAGCAAGGAGATTCTGACACACACACACACACACACACACACACACACACACACACACACACACACGACCTCACGCCAAGTTCTGAAACAAGCAGGCAATAAAAGCAACAATCCTGTAGGATCCCACTTATGTGTGGTCCCCGGAGTAGGAAGTAGAGCCAGGGGCTCTGGAGCGGGAACTCATACGAAATACATGCAGTTTCTGTTTTGCAGCTTAATGAGAGATGGCTGCATGGAATGAGACTGTCCTGGACAATACCTGGTCACATGAGATAGTAAATTTCATGACAGATGGATTTTAACACAGTAAAAAATGAGGTCACAAGGCCTGGTGACACAGAAAGACATTCTGTACACAACATTAAGATCCATGTCTCATGAACTGCAGAAGGAAAATTGGAAGAGGGTCTTGATTTGTGTCTTGACTTCTATGCTGTTTAACTGACTAAACTTTCGATTGTTTTCTTTTATTAAAGAGTTACACGTAAAGCCACAGACCTTACACGTCAATACTGGAGACAGAGTGGGTGAGGACAACAGGGTATTAACACTTTCCCTTCATCTGCCTCAGAACAGACCCACTCACTGAAAAACTGGTGCAAGAGAGCATCCCACAGCATGGAGAAGATTCTGAGTCTCAGGATGCTTTTGTGGTCACATATGCTATGGGTTCCCTCCAGCAATGACTCAGGGCCTCTTGGTCTTGTAGAGAGAAACTGTTGTTCCAAACTCATTAGGTCTGGGTCTAAAGGAAGAAGACAAGAAAAATAAACTAATTTAAGGCATGGTTGGTAGACTTGAGTGTGCTGGATACTGCAAAGGGGCCAAGGGAGGGCACAAGCAAAGGGAAGGTACAAGCCAGTTCTTCCCCAGCACACCCTTTTGGGAAATTTTATGACATCAAATAAGTATTCCTGAGGTGTAGCATGAATCTTAAAAGTTATTATTAATAAAAATCAAACCAGTTATTGGGGTGAATGCTGGAAGATCAGAGAGACAGAACAAGCCACAGCTAACCTCACCTCGCCAACTTCTCAGCTGATCTTGTTTCCTCACACTGGAAGCCTCTGTGTCCTCATATCTGAATGGCTCTCTGCTGAACTATGCTGCTAGAAGTCTGAAAGCTTAACCAGACAAAATGCTTAACCCTCCAAATGCTTCTAGTTTCTGGTCCTCACGCCTTATATACCTTTCTGCTGTCTACCACCACTCCCTGGGATTAAAGGCTCGCTTTCTGGGATTAAAGGCCTGAGTCACCATGCCTGGCTAGATTTCTGCCTCTGGAATGCTAGGATTAAAGGCGTGTGCTACCACTGCCTATCCTAAGTATCTAGTGGCTTTTCTGTTCCCTGACCCCAGATAAGTTTATTAGGGTACACAATATTTTGAGGAACACAATACCACCACACTGAGGAGATGTGGAGGGAATAGAGGGAAACACGATGAAAGGCCTGGTCCCGCTCAACCCTAGTAGACTGGAATTGGTGAAATCTTTTTCTGTCCTACAAATGGAAAGAGAATAATGCACAAGGTTAAGAGACAAGGTTGATGCTCCTGGAGCCTGAATGTCTTTAGAGAGCGAGCAGCCCTCCCTTGTGACTGGGACTGTTCGAAATATCAAGGGGAATTTCTGCACTGCAGAGTCTATCTACCAGGGTCTGCCCATGCAGTGTTCTTCAGGGAGCATCAAGAATTTACAGAACGCTTGTCTTGGAGGTGACTCTCTGCTGCCACTTATGTGTCTGTCATTTGTAATATTTGGACTTAGGTCAGGGTAGTTAGAGTCTCTGAGAGGGCAAGGGCTCAGTCCTCTGGCCTGGCTTCCTGAGATCAGCTGGAGTGCCTGGGAGCTAGGACAGATCTGAGGTGTCACATGTCACTCACATCCATGTGAGTCTCCAACCAGAGGAGGATGAGATCTCCAGGGCTCTCCCTGACCTGTGATCCCCGGGAGCTCCTAGATGCCGACCCCACCCCCACCTCTCCACCCCCACCCCCCACACACACCCCATACACCCCAACTCTGCTTGAGATGTCAGCAGAGTTCCTTCAAACCGGGGATAAGTTTCGTGTGGTCTTTTTGGAAAGACAGCCAGATAAATGAGAAGTTGAGAATGAGAGAGAAAGGGAGACAGAGGCAGTTGTGGGAGAAGTAGAGAGGGAGGAGGAAGGGAGAGTTGAAAATTAAATCTCAGCGTGTGTGTAGGGAAAAGCACTGTAATGGAACAGTGAAACAAAATGGAATTCTCCCTCTCTAAATAGGTTTACAGCTGACCCAGCATAAAGTCCATCCATTCCCAGTGCATGGCCCAGTGGCTTTTAGTGTATTTACAAAGCCGTGTGGGGCTAACCTCATTCTAATTTTAGAATATTTTTACCACCCTCCCACCCCACTCCACCAGGAAACTTGCTCCTGAATGGTCCCTTCCACCCATCCCCCAACTCAAGCAGGTGCCAGCCCACTTTCCTTCTCTGGATTTACCTACTCAAGATGTTCCTGGAAAAGGAACCTGCATCAGAGTCTTTCCCATTGGCCATGATGAATAACGCTTTATTGATCTTCCCTCACAGGCCTTTGTGTGCACAGCTGTTTAGTTCCCATCCTGAGCACTTCCTGTGAGGGCTGCTGAGTCGCAGGCTGACTCGGCTTGAGTTAGGAAGAGCTCCCATCTGTTCTCCTACGTGGTCCTTATGGCAAGCACAGTCTGAAGCAGGGTCTGGGACCCTGGTGAGATGTGACTAGTGCTCCACCTTAGAAAGCACTGACTTGAGCAGAGTCATCGTGATAGGAGGCCAGGCCACACCCCATAGGTCCCTTGAGAAATTGAAATAACTTCCACAGGAAAATTTGCACGTGAAAGCTCCCAGCAGCCTTGTTTATGATAGACGAAAAGGAGAAGCAACTCAGCTGTCCATGAGCTGAACTCGGATAAGTAAGCAATAGTATGTCCATACAGTAGTGTGTCCATACAATAGAGTGTCCATATAATAGCATGTCCATACAAGAGTGTGTCCATACAATAGTATATCCATACAGTAGTGTGTCCATACAATAGTATGTCCATACAGTAGTGTGTCCATACAATAGTATGTCCATACAGTAGAGTGTTCATACAATAGTATGTCCATACAGTAGAGTGTCCATACAATAGAGTGTCCATACAATAGTAGGTCCAAAAGAGTTGTTACATGACCATTAAGAGGAGTGAAGCACCATTACCTACTGTGATATGGGTAAGAATTGAAAAACAGGACAAAGGAAGGAGGACCTTCGCCAAAACCCACAGGCTATCTATCTATCTACCTCATCATGAGATGGTTCCAGAACAGCAAATGTGTGGAGAAAGAGGTGGCGCCATGATCACTCAAGATTGAGGGATGAAGATAATGCGGCAGGGAAAATGATGGGATTTACCAGTCATGCACATATGCAGAGAGAGACAAAGACTGAAACAGAACACAGTTTGCCCTGTTGTAGTTGGAATGAGGTTGGCTCCTATGGGCTCATATGTTTGAATGCTTGGTCTCTGGTTAGTAGAACTATTTGGGAAGGATTAGGAGGCATAACCTCATTGTAGGAGCTGTGTCACTGAGACATAGTGCTTCATTGTGGGCGGAAGTTTCTGTCCTGCAAGCCACTCCCAAGTAACCACACAGGGGGCTTAATAGTAATTATAAATGCTCTGCCAGTAGCTCGGGCTTGTCATTAGCTAACTCTTACATTTAAATTAACCCATATTTCTTATCTATGCTTTGCCATGTGACTTGTTACCTTTTCTCAGAATGGCATGCCCATCTTGCTTCTCTCTGCATCTGCTTGCGAATCCTGACTCTGCCCTTCTTCTTCTTCCTAGAATTCTCAGTTTGGCTTTTCCATCTAACCTTATCCTGTCCAGCTACAGGCCAGTCAGCTTCTTTATTAAACCAATCATAGTGACATATATTCACACAATGTAAAGGAATATTCCACTCTTCATCGGCAATAAAACAGTGACTAAGGCAGACTCCTAGTCATTTCTAAGTTTGCAGCTTGAGAGCACTGGTTATATTCAGTGTTGAGCAACTATCTATGTTGTCTGTTCACAAAACATTTTCATTATCTAAGACAGAAGCTCTGGGCCCCTTAAGCAATCAGGCCCAGGGCTCCTCACCAGACCCAGGTAGTCTCTGAGTCACTTTCCATCTCTGTGTGTTTACCTGTCCTAGACAGTCCACGTTAGTGCCATCGTCCATCATTCCCCTCATACCTGGCTCATTTCACCCATCCTTTTGCTGTCAGAATCCATCCACATTGTTGAACACTCCAGAACTCCATCCATCTTGTGGCCGAATTTATGTACACATTGGTGCTGGGTGTTTCTTGTCAGTCCTCAATGCTGGGGCTCTGCCACATTTTGGCTGTTGTGAATGGTGCTGCAATAAATACTGTTACACGTGATCACCTGCTCAGTCCCCACTTTCGGTTCCTTGGGGACACACCTGGGAGAATCGCTGAGGGGCTGGAGAGAAGGCTCCATGTTAAGTATGCTTGTTGCTCTTGCAGAGGACTGAGTTCTGTTCCTAGCACCCATGCCAGGCAGCTCATAGTGACCCATAGCCCCAGCTCCATAGGACCAGACAGCACTTTCCTCTAGCTCCCGAGAGCACCTGCACACACATATACACGAATAAAAATAAAATAAGTCTTAAACAAAAAGGAATTGCTGAATCTTGCACTAAATTCTGATTTAACTTTCTAGGCAAATTCCACATACCATTCTACATTCCTTGCCTTCACCAACTCCTTTTATTTTATTTTAGTCACGGTGATATGAGTAGGCTGAAGTAATTTCCAGTTATGGCTGTGGTGTGCATTTTCTTAAAGTCTAAAATAATGTTGAGCATATTTTCAGCACCGGCTGCTTCATTTTCTTGGGAAAGTGTCGATTCCAGTTCTTCCTCATTTAGTTCTCCCTCTGCCTCTTGGTTATACAGTTATGGTGTTTTACCATACTCTGGATAGTCGCCTTTACTGGACATACTACAGCATCCAGATATTTTCTCCCATTCTCTGGGCTCTTTTCACTACTTTGATAATATACTTTGATACACAGAAGACTTTATGTTACTTGTGCATTTGTACATGTGTTTTCAAGCATGTATATGTGTGCATTACTGCATATAGGTGTAGAGGCCATAACACCTCAGATATCACTTCTCAGGCACCTTCCACCCTGTTTTATGTTTGTGACAGGATCATTCACTGGCTTTGAACTTGACAAATGATGACGATGGCTGGCCAGTGAGCCTCAGGGTCTCCTGTCTCCACCACCACAGCACTGGGATTATAACTGTGCAGCACCACCCCAGGGTTTTGTTGTGGGTTTTGATTCTAGAACTAAGGTCTTCACGCTTTCATCAACCCGCAGGTCTCCTCAGCTCTGCCATCATCATGTCCCCAAACCTCTAAAGTCACACAGATCTACCCTTGTATTTTCTTCTGTTTCATTTAGCTTATAGTTGGGTGGCTGATACACTTTGAGTTAAATTTTGTTCATGCTGTGAGGTTAAGCGACAACTCCATCTTTCTGCATGTGGCCATCCAGGTGTCCAGGCACTCTACTCTGAAGAGAGTATATTCTCCCTGCTATGAATGGACATGGTGCAGTTCTTAAACATCAACTGGCTGTACTTGTTTTTTGGTCTCTGTCTGTCCTTGGGTACATATGTCCATTCTTATCCCTGAGTCATACTATTTTGATTACCATAACTTATTATTTTGCTTTTGTTTTTGATACAGGTTCTCATATATCTCTGGCTGGTCTCCAATTCACTTACATAGCCCAAAATGACCCTAAAAATGATCCTTCTTGCCTCTGCTCCTAAGTGTTGAGATTCCAGGTGAACACCACAATACCCAGATTTTAAAATGTATATTCACTGTTATTGTGTGTGTGCATGATGTAGGTGTGTGAGTGAAACCCGAGTGAGAGAACACACTGAGTTGGGCAAATGTGCCCAGAGTGGAGAGGAACATGAGGAAAATCCCCACAAGGACTCATGCGCACACATGTGGAGGTACCAGGTCCTTCCATGGCAGGCCCATGTGCGGGGCTAAGAGAGAGGAGGCCACGTCTCTGTTATCCTAGGTAATTTTCCTTGGTTATGATAAAAGATAAATTAGATATGAAACTTTAGACTCACAAATATAGAATAGATAAAATATTTTTCTTTAATTTTGTCCAATGCAAAATAAACTAGATATTATAACTGTAATTGTTGCTTGATAACTGTTCTATTATATGTAATTTTACTATGTTAAAGTTAAAACCTTCCTTTTTGATTAGACAGAAAAGGGGAAAGTGCTGTGGGATGTCTTCTTGTATGCTGTGAGTATGTTGCTCTGACTGGTTGATATATAAAGCTTCATTGGCCTATGGCAGGGCAGGATAAGGTTAGATGATGCATTCAAACTGATGACAAGATGAAGAAGGGTGGAGTTGGGGGAGACGCCAGCCTGTCGTCTGGAGTAACAAGATGCCTGCAGCTCAGTAATGCCATAACTACATATAGATTAACAGAAACGGGTTGAGTTAAGTTATAAGAGCTAGCTAGCAAGAAGCCTGACCATAGGCCATACAGTTTGTAAGTAATATAAGCCTCCGTGTGTTTACCTGGGACCAAGTGGCTGCAGGATGTGAGTGGGAGAGATTTGTGCCAACTGCAGGGCTCCGGGCAGGACTGGAGAAACTTCTAGCTACACAAAGGTGTGAGTGTCCTGTGTTGGGAAGGTGACCAGGTGCCTGGAGGCTCCTTAGGCATAGTCTAGGGCAACCATCAGCTTAGCTTCTGCTCCATACTCTTCTTGGCCACCCCTTCTGCCCAGCCTTAGATCACCTTATGCTTGCCTAGCATGAGCTTTAAGTGTTCATTACAGTTCCTGAGGAATTGTGTTTTTTTCCATGCCCAAGCATCCTGGTGTAGTGTACCACACAGTCTCATTTTCCTATGGAAAGACCCAAAGGCTTCATCTACACTCCACTAGTAGTAGTGATGGTTTCTGGGAAAGAATGGGAGACAGGGACCTCTAACACACTGGCAGGGGTTTGGCGACTTTGGTCTGGGATTATAAGAGTTCATTATAGACAGATAGTATGCAATTATGTCATTCTTTATGGCTTCAACAGAAACTGTGAATCGCAAGGCACCTCAGGAGCTAACAACAGAGTAAACAATTGATCACAGTAGAAGAGGAATGCTTCCCATCCTGGCAAAAGACCAAATGTATATATGTCAAGGTGGTTTGGGATAAACACAATGCAGGGATAGAGTATAAGTGGGCTTAAGAGGCTTTCAGCTTACTAGGATGTCACGGCTAACTGGATTAACAAACCCCCAAAGAGCTACATCGCTCATACATGCAAGATTTCTGGTATAGAAATGAGTGTGTGGTCTTCGAGCTCTCACTAGAAAGATGGTCTTTGGGTGTGGCAGCCACTGGGACAAGGGTTCATGGTGGAGCTGACAGAGACACCAAAGGTGATTATCTGTATGTCACATTGTTTATCTGAAGCACAGGGAGAAACCAGGAGACATTCCAGGAAAGCTTCACTGAGGGGAGAACACCTTCTCCAGGGTAGGTAATACCATCAGCTGTGGCCCAGATGTGAGAAGATCCAAGGAAAAGGTACAACTACCTGCCTGCCCACCTTAACTCTTACTGCTGAGTGTCTGTGTCCTCTTATTGCTTATGCAAGCTTTCCATGACTTTGAACCTTCCAAACTGCACTGAAAACAAATGGCCCTTCAGAACTCCTCAGGCCTTCGGTTCTAGTCTGGGACCGAAAAGGCATCTAGCTAGCCTCATGGACTGAGCAGTTGCAGGGTTCTTGGCCTCTCCTGTGGGCACACAGGCATTGTTGGGCCACCTATCCTGTATCCTGTAAGCCAGCCCAATAAAGCCTGTGTGTGTGTGTGTGTGTGTGTGTGTGTGTGTGTGTGTGTGTGTAGGTAGGTAGGTAGGTAGATGCAGATCTATAGATAGTGATAGAGATTAGACAGTGATAGAAATATTCATTCTATTGGTCCTGTTCCTCTAGAGACCCTTGACTAATATAAAGTATTCTAATGATTAGAAGAACTTCCCAATCCCACATCCTAATGGCTTTATTCTGACAGACCTAAGTCCTTGGCTCTTTTTGGGAAATATGACTATAGTGGTCAAGGGACAGCTTGTAGCAGTTTTGCCGGGGGATTATGAAAGAGCTGCAACACAGAATTCTCATTCACTCCCAGGTCTTTGTTCAGGTAGGACAGGGTGGTGAGCATGGACCAGTTGTTCTGAAAATATCCAGCAGGCCACAAAGAAACTTGAAGCATGAGGCTGGGACCCAGCCACAAATAGCCCTGCTCAGTCTCCTTCCTGCTATCAAATGGCCCTATGGTTCCTGAGGCTCAGAAGGTTCCCCCTGGGAACTCCAGCAGGCTCTCAGAATCCTTTTGTTTTGTGTCTTGTCTTTCCTGCATCTAGTACCCAAAGCCAAGTGTTTTGCAGTAATTTAGAATGGTTTCCTCTTGTTTGGTCTTTTATGTGAAGCAACCACGTATCCCCTCTGACTGGAGATTTCCACCCCCTCCCCAGAAGATCCTACAGGTAGACATCTCCACTTTTACTCAGGCAGCTGCCTCACTTCTCTGAGGCTTCCGTTTGCTTTGCAGAAGGTGTGGGCACAGCTGTCCTGTCCATGGAGTGTCCAGTCTGATGCCACCTCTGCTTCCCACTCTTTCTTGGGACCAGGTCAGTGCTCCCTGTTTTAGACGATGTCATCTGGTCTACCTTTTCAAACAAAAGGAGAAAATGGGCTCCGGTCCCTAGGACAGCACAACCACATCTAAGTGATGTCACTGGGGAAATCTGGAGATTCCCTAGAGGTACCTGGACCCAATTGATGAGGAAGAGGAAGAAGAAGAAAGGACCACAGTGGGGCCAGGCATGGCTTCATGTGCTCAGCTGTACATCTTACATGGTTGGGTTCTTTCCACTAGACATGTCTGTGAGCTTACACGAGTACATGTTAGGGCGATCACTGCACCCTTTCTCAGGGAAGACCTGCATCACGTGTTCTTGCTCCTATTGCAGGAGCATCTTGAATTCCACCTCACTGTCTCTATTGCTCACAAGGAAGAAGAGGGGTAGAATAGAAACCAGCTAGCAGCCTCACAGCACAGCTGGATGAGTCCTTTACCAGGTTATTCGGGGTAGGTAAGGCAAGACCAATGTTCATTGAGGGACTTGGTTTGGTTTGGGTTTACTATTGGTTGTTGTTCTGAGGATTGAACTAAAGTCTTGCTCAGGCCTGGCACTCCTTATCAATGAGCTGCATGCACCATTCCCCGGGGTTTTGTGTTGAGTCAGGCATGCCCTGAGCATTCCTTTGGAAAATTCTTGTGGGTTTCAAGCCACACTTAGCAGACAGTGGGACTCAGCCTTCGAAAGGGTGAGGAGAAGGAAGGCTGAGGATTCCACCTTCCTTTACCATATGAGGCTTTCTTACTCTAGTGCTGAGGAGTGCTGTCTGGGACTCACTAACCCACCTCCTACCCTGCACAAAGTCAGCAAGTAGCAGAGCTTAGAGGAGCCCTGGGATACCCTGCAAGTCAAGGCACCCCTCCGTGGCCTCCATTTATACTTAGCTCAGACCTTATGCCCGTCCCTGAGTCCCTGGCCCTGCCAAAGCCCTGACTTCTGTCCTGCCTCTGGACCTCTGGCTGCTCACTGTAGGCTCCTGGTGCAGGGCTTGGTTTTTTTGTTTTGTTTTTTTTAATCTCTCTTTCTGTTGGAGAGGAAAGCAGTTTCCTCCACAGCCAGAGCCTTCCTGTGTTGACTTAGCTTCAGCCCTCTCCGTGTGCACAGCCTGCTTTCTCCAGAGCAGAACACCCTCCTTTCCTATTTCCTCTACTTCAGGAGTCCTGGCCTCTGAGTTGCCCAGAGCCTGAGCTTTTCTGGAAAGCCGGATTTTAGAGGGCTCAGGTAACCATAGTATCTCAGGCGTATCTGGTCTCTTTCTCTCAGAGGCGTACGCACATTCGGTGTCAAAAGCCACATTAGCTTCCTAGTAGCCAGCAATACAGCAGCTGCCGGTGTTTATGGAGAGCTCATGGGTGCTCAGCCATGCTGAGAACATGTGATCAGAGACTGAGCCGTGGGAAGGGCAGGCTGTAACTAGAAAGGCTTGAGTTGTGGGAAGTTCTTTTTCCACTGAATAGATTCTCAGAGCCCTTGCTTTCATTTTCATAAACAAAAGGGCATTTCCACCCTCTGGGGGTGCACATCCTGAAACCTCCAGGGGCTCACCCCGGCAGTGGCGGGGGTGGGGGGTAGGATCAAGCAGGCATGTTTTTTTTCGGCCTGGTACTGCAGGACAGACCTCTGTTTGCCAGCCCCCACTCACCTCTAGAACTCTGCACTCAGGAACTGCTCAGAATCCTCACCCCAGGGTTTGCTTCCCAGCATTCAGGAGCCCAGCTAGCTCCCGTCTGTCTTCAACCTTTGGCTCTAGCGTCACGGTCTCTCCCTTCCAGTCTCATTTCTTTCCACCTTAGACCTACGTATGTCGTAGATGAAACTGTTGGTCCATGAGAAACGAAGGTGTGAATTGTTTAGAACAGCTAACTTTATCTTTCCTTCTGCAGCTTTTATTCTGCTCCTTGGTTGTAGCCCTGAAGCTGAACACAGAAACCCTGTCTTTATTCTCTCTCTCTCTCTCTCTCTCTCTCTCTCTCTCTCTCTCTCTCTCTCTCTCTCTCTCTCTCTCTCTCTCTCTCCCAAAGATCCCAGCGTTTATTTACTGAGAACCACCATTAACTTGACTAGATTTGTAAATGAGGAACTCATTTACAATGAGGTGCTGGCGGGAAAGTCTGGCGGGAAAGTTTTTATGACATTTAGGCCTTTGCATGGAGCCGTAACAGACACTGGCTCTGTGGGCTGGCCCTGTGGGATGGCTCACTCACAGGCTGGGAGTGACATGGGCATTGAGTACAGCAGCACACCCTCATTTCCAGAGCACCAGGCACGGATGAAGTTCCGTTGCCTGCTTCCGAAGTGCCACTGTGGTATTTCCTCTCTTCTGTGATCAGAAGACGGCCATGGGTCCTGAGTGTGTATGTGTGTTTGGCGGGGGGGTAGGGAGGGGTGGGGGGGTGGGGGGGGAGGATATGCTTAGAGCTTTGCTCCTGTTGATGTAAGGCCACCATGCATACACAGGTCCAGGGCAGCCTTCTTTAGACAACAACCCTCCAGCAAGAGGCCTGGTACTCCAGTCCTTGGTAGTCATTCTCCAAATAATACTCAGTGGTCATCGGTAGCATGCTCTCTGTCCTTGATCCCTTGAGAAAAATGGATTATAATCAAGTCTGGGAGTTCCAGTTTGATCTGTGACAGCCTTTCTCATTTTTACCTCCTGATTCATCAGAAACTTATGATGATTGTTAACAAAGAAAGATTTTTTCTACTCATTTCAGGCTCATCAACTAGAATCTCTGATTATTTTTAAGTAAGCCCCAGGCAGGGACCATTTTAATGTACAGGCCTGAAAAGCTGGAAAAACATCTCATTGGGGGTTGGACTCGTCATCTGCTGCTGGGTAGAACAGACATCTAGAGCTTAAGTCATGGAAACTGGCAAGCATTTATTATCTCAGGGCTTCTGTGGACAAGGAGCAGGCTAGGTATGGCTATTTGTCTCTGACTTGGGGTTAGCCCCCAGGCTTCCGTCAAGATACTGGCTGGCACTGCAGTTCTGTCACAACTTGCCTTGGGGCTGATCTGTTTCCTTGATCACTGTAGCTTCTGCACGCTCTCCAGGGTCCTCCTCAGGACCAAAGACACGCACGCCATAAGATACAGACATCTTGTAACGTGGTGGTGTATTGGAAAGGAAGAAGAGCACTCAGAGATGGTAACTGTGCCGCAGAACAGACAGAGAAGAACCCAGAGCAGTGTGATGGGAAGAGGCTCCACACAGGGATCTCACTGTGCAGTGGGCCCTTGTTCCCCCATCTATACACATGGATCAGGGAAGAAGCAGTGAGAAGGTACGAGAAGGGACACCTACCTCACAGCAGGGATACTGAGCACATGGCAAGGACACTGACCACACTGCAGAGGTACTGACCACACCGACCCCACTCATTGTCAAGAATGATAAGCCTTGGTTCTGGAGAGAACTTTACTTTTCAGTCAGTAAAATCCTTGTTTTACAAACATGAGGATCTGAATTCAGATCCCCAGCACCCAAGGGGAAATCCAGGCACAGTTGTTTGCCTGTAATTCCAATGCTGGTAAAGCAGAGATGAAAGAATGTCCTGGCTTGCTTTCAGCTAGTTTTCTCCTCTCTTACATTGCTCAAGACCCCATGCCTAGGGAATGGTGTCACCCATAATGGGCTAGGTCTTTCTACATCAACTAACAAGGTAATCCCTAAAAGACACACTCAGAAGCCAGCTCAATTTTGATGATTCTTCATTAAGACTGTCTTCTAACATGATTCTAGGCTGTGTCCACTTGATAGTTAAAACTAACCAGTACACACACACACACACACACACACACACACAATCACTTAACCCCAGAAAGGAAACCTATGTCAGACCAAAGTAATGAGTATACCAATAACAGAAGTATGGGTGAGGAATTTCTTACAAGGAGCAGGATCAACTTAAAAAACAAAATGAAAATAGACAAATAAACCAAAAGCCTGAGCTTCATTACTGGAAAGCCCACTTCAAAGTGGGTGATGGCCCAGAAAAGATGCAGCCCTGGAGCTCTCTGCATCTTGCAGGCAGCTCCACAGTTGGAATGTCTGTTTTTTTTTTCTTGAAGTTTGCTGGCCGGGGTCCCTTCTTCTACCAACTGCTTGTTCTTTCTCATGCTTCTGTTCCGATGCCTTCAAGAATAGTCCAAGTTTCTGTTTTTCAGTCACCTGATCTCTGGTTTACCTCTAGAGGCTCAGGGCCTTCCCTGCCCTTGGCACGGGCGTGTTTCAATTAGGAGAGAATGCTGTATTTAGGAGGAAAGTGCTCCATAACAGTTCACTCCCTCCTCTGCTTCTGCTCCTAGATTCTTTCCAACCCCCTCTTTCACAGAGCTCCCTGAGTCTGGGAAGAGGTGATAGAGATGCCCATCTATGGCTAAGACTTGAGCCCCTAAGCCACAGCAAGTCCCTTGTTCTCAGGCGCCTCACCAGTGGCTATGAGTCTTCATCCTGTACCATCCTTTGGGGGTGGGGGTGGTGTGTGTTGTTGTTTTTATGACATTTGAGGCTGACAGCAGCAGCGATGTATGTTTGCTGCTCTTCCTCCCACCATCCATGTCCCAGGCATCCACAGGGATGGATGGGGTCCCTTCTGACCTTTTGTCTGGCTTAGATGATGGTTCAGTTGGTGGAAGGGGCTCAGTGGCTTGAAAAGGCACTGTCCCCAATACAGCCTATATGGCATTGGTGGCAGAGCTCACACACACTACACCACATTGCTGTAACCATGCACACCACCTTTATAAGGTTTGATTCTGTGCCACCCCAGAGAGGCATGGCCGGAAGGCTTTCAATCCAACTCATAATTGCATAAGCTCTTTTGATGGTGACTGGGATGGTGCCAGTGGTGCATTCTGCCAGCTGCAATGCTTTATATACAGGTAGCTGTTGTTGCTCCAGTACTCAACACCAGCTTCTACCACCTTCCACACCTGGAACCAAAACCCTGTTGGAACTGCTTGCTCAGGTTTTCTGCTACAGCCCTTCTGAGTTTCTGGTGATTTCTAACACGAAGGCACAGTGGGGTGATGGAGTACACAGCTGTTTAGCCTTTCCCACAAGGGTCTAACGTGGTCAAAAGCCTTTTGAGCTTTCAAGCTCCCAATTCCATTTGGAATTTATCAAGCTATACAGAAGACAAGCAGCTAAGCAAGATAGGCTGCAAAAATCCTCCAATAACCCTGGAGGCCCAAGACCTGCAGCTCCTTTGCATTTGCAGACACTGGCTGTTGTAGGGGTCTCTTCAGTGACTCGTGAGCTATCAAGTGTGTCTTTCAGCACTGCAGCACTCTCGGATTTTTTTTCCCAGAGCTGAGGACTGAACCCAGGGCCTTGTGCTTGCTAGGCAAGCGCTCTACCACTGAGCTAAATCCCCAACCCCATACTCTCAGGAATTTTACAGCTGTACCTGGCCTTGCTTCTTGTGTGGTGGATTCATCTCCTACCCTCATTCTCTCAGGTGCACCTGGAGTCCTTCACATGCTGATCTCTCAGGGGCGCCATGTCCTTTGGATGTTGCTCACTTAGGTGCACCTGTGTCCTTTAGACTCTGTTCCCCCAGGTACACATGTATGTCCTTTGAGATGCAGTTCTCAATCTGCCAAACATTCTGGGGGTAGCAATCATGTCATTAATATAATGAATCCTTTTGACAGAGGGAGACAGGATGACAAAGCAAGGTCCATAACCACTAACTCATGGCCAACAGTGGGGACTGTAAAGGTGACCTTGGGGAAGTGCTCTGAACGTCCACTGGCGACCATTCCATGTGCATACAAATGCGTCTTGGGACCCAGCTGCTAAAGGAAAACGGCACAGTCTAGCACAGCATGGAAACTCCTCATCGTTCGCACCAGCTGTGCAGTCGAAAGAGGAAGATTCTGTACAGAGGCATGGGAGGGAGAATACCTTACTTAGCTCTCTAGAATCCACAATCCTTCTCCAGGAGCCAAGGCTTTTTCACGGGCCATACTGAGTTATTTCATTATGAGCTGGACAGATAACCTCTACCCTCTTCTAATTCTCTAATAGCTTCTGTAATTTCATCGTGGCCTCCCAGGTAGTCTAGACTGCTTGGCCTCCGTCACTCTACTTTGCTTTAGGCAATTTTACAGGTTCCCATCTTGCCCAACCATGCACAGCTGGCTTCAACATCTGTATCTCTAGGCAAAACTCTCCAACAGTTATATACAGGGTGTGACCCAACATATCTACCGCCAGAATGTTCTCTTGTGGTGGAGAAGTACACTGTGCTGGGATGGGATAACTCCTTGTTCCAAAGACAAGCAATCCCTTTACCTTCATATGGCATGTGCCTATATCCACCCATGGTGGCCCATTGTCCCTGGTGCTGCTGCTGTGAATTGAGGTGTACTCAGCTCCAATATCCACCGAAGCCCAGATATTTAACACATTAGTGGGGGACCAATAAGTCTGTAATTCACCAGAGGTCTCAGGTATCTGTGTATGCCCCTCACTCACAGGCAACCTTGGCTACCCCAGCACAGGAATGTGTCTGGTGGCTCCCACTCCAGGGCATCTTCTTGCATGCCTGTATCTCCCTACCTTTCATTTCCTCATCATTTGCTGAGCGGCTGGTCAGGCGTTAAGGCCTTCCAAAGATCCACAAGCACAGATTTTGGCTTCTTATAATTTCCCTGGGAAATCTAGCTGGACACTGTTCTTGCTATGTTTGCCTTTGAGTAATTCAGAGGGGACCCATTGTCTGCTCACTCCTCTCCCCATCTCCTCCCAAGAGCTTTAGCACTTTACAAACTTGACTTGCTCTTCTAGATTGTTCAGATATGCCAGAGCCTCTCCAACTAGACCGTACATCACCATGAGACTCAATATAGCCACTGCGGCCCCATACCAATCCTAACAATCACGTTGAAAGAACTTTTGCTGTTTGTTTCTTAAGCATCCTGTGAACATAGTCCTATCAGGCCCACTGACCTGAGGACCAATCAGCTCCTCATATTTTTACGTCTGGTAGCAAAGCCTACCATTCCTCTATTGTTTTCCGTTCCCAGATAATTTACAGGGACTTCTGATGGAGATAACCAAGTACCCTAATGTCTCTGATAAGCCAGTCTGTGGGGACTGCTTTCCTTCACAGTTTCAGGATGCAGCCTGCATCTCGAGGGCCGGGTTGTACTATTGTTAACTTGTAGTAAAATTGTGCCTCAACAGCAGCCAGACTGACTCGGTGCACTTCCCTGTCCCACAGTCTCACAAGCCGGAACGTGACAGTCTCTTTCATTGCTTGTTAAAGGACTTCTCCAAGTTCAGGTGCGAGTGCTGGACCATTGTAAAGACTGGATGTTAGATCAATTCCTTTTTTCTACCAAGGTCATACTGCGTAGGTATCTCCTCATCATTTCTACCATATCCTCCCCACTCTGGGTCTTCTCACGGGTTCAAAGGTCTTGGATCCCAGGAAGGGCTTTTCAGCATGGATCTACCCATTTTCTCCTTTTTCTTTTGGCCTCCAAGCCAAAGGCATGCACGCCAACATCTCTGTCTCATCCTCTAAATTATCTAATTTACCGGCCAGAGCAGAGGCTCCCATGGAAAGGCTCCCATTTCCCTTCTCACTCGAGTTTCTCCTTCACGTACACAAGCTGCCACTTGGTTTGGCTGCCACTTTGGCCTCAGCTGCATTTCTTACTACCCACAGCAGTGGCCAGGCAATCTCAACCCTTGCATGCTACTCTCAAGTGTCTCAAAATTTTTCCCTAAGCCTTTAACTGTTTTTAGGGCATCTCCACAGTCACGTCATAGAACTCACTCCTCAAGCAGGCATGCCTCATCACACCACACAGGCAAAGACGGCCATCCTCAGTCTACCTCCTCAGACACTCCAACCTGCAGTGGCTCGGCCTAGTTGCATGCCTCACTACCTATAGCAAGAACCATGCAACTGCCGCCTCTGCAAAAGACACGCCGCCCCACATCGAATGAGAAAGGGCGGCTGTATCAGAAATCCCTCTCGGATGCTCCAACTGCAGGCGCTCAGCCTCCGTTGCAGGCTCCCGGAGCACTATTCATGTCGTGATCCTCTCCAATTCTGATCCTGTCATGATCCCGTTAGAGTGCAAAATGTTGTATGACTGACTTTTCCCAGGGAGACACAACACAAACACGTTTGTTCACCCTCGAAAGGAAGTACATGAGAGACCAAATTAATGAATTCACAACTACACCAATGTTCTAGTTGGTGAGACAATGAGGTTTTATTGGGGTTACGACCGGGAATATTGATGAGAGGTTCTGCACAAGGTACAGCAATGACTCTAGCAATTTCTATCACCGGAAAGCCCACCCAAACTTGGGTGACAGTCCACAGAGGCTGCAGACCTGGGGCTCCCTGCACAGTCCAAACCCCTTCTTCTCTGCATTTGCACCACTCAGAGTCTCTTCTTTAAGCTATTTGGAGGGAAATTCCATACAATGCCTTCTTCCTCCAAGGAGACAAGTATGCTAGTCAGCCTTCCTTCAATGTACAAATCCTGAGGTATTCAACTTACAACCATGGAAGAGTGATTTGGGCCCCGGTTTCTGAGGTTTCTGTCCGTGGTCCAGTCTCCAGCCTGTCTAGGACTCCACAGCACCCTGCACACCATACCTAGCAGCATGGGTCTAATGAACTGGCACCTCTCATTTGCACTTCCAAAGGTACAAGAAAGGTTGATGTGCTGTGGCCCAAGCTACAGCCACTCCCTAGATTATGGCCTGACTACATCGGAGGACACTGTGGGATAGACGACTCCGAACTGTGTGCACGCAGCAGCAGTATAGAGAGGGGAACCCTGTGACTCACAGGATTCCTGGAGGAGACCCACACAAGACCTAGACAGTTTGTTCCATGTTTCTACTTCATTGTCTTCATTCCTTAGGACAAAGGGTGGTTGGTTTTTTGTTTTTTGTTTGTTTGTTTTTTCTGGGAAAGTTTTACTAAGCAAATGGGATCTAACTAAAAAAAAAATGCAAAGAGGATAAACCTCACAATGAGAGGAGCTCAGAGTTTGGCATGTCTAATGATACTACTGTTTCCCGTTTGGTTTGCAGGCATTCCAGGGCGGGAAGAAACTTGAGACCTGACGGAATGTACCCCAACGGAGGGTGTCCTGTAGCAGCAGAAAGGAGCCTGGGGAATGTGTGGGGGCAGTTAGTACCACCTGGACACCTCTGTGCTCTGCGAGTGGGGAGACAGACCCCTGCAGAGAAAAGCGAAGCAGTACATGGAAACAGCCATGCACTGTCCCACTCATGCAGGGCAGTTGACCATTCCCTGGAGATGGGGGTTCCGTTGTGAGCTGCGAGCTGAGCACCATCCCTGACGCCAGGCCCTCTTCTTGGGGGATGAGAACAAAGGGTAACAGCAGTCCTCACAAAACGAGGTTTCCGAACTGTGTCACTACCCCTGCAGAAAGAATGGAGAGAAATGGGGAGACCGAGTCTGAAGGCTAGAAGGGACACAAATTCTGTACACCTTTTCCTGACACTCTTCCCGACATGTCTTAACAGCATTTTGCTCCTAGCTTTAGTGAGTGATGAGGACACAGTTCACCCGTGGCTCTGATTCCCCGTGAATCTTGTGCTCAGAGGGACTGCATGAACCCGCATACCCACAGGAGTGCTGTCAGCCACAAAGTGGGGCAGCCACTTTCCCGAGGGGCTCTTCATCAACATCACTTAAATAGTGCTCTGTGGCCAGAAATGTACTTCCCTCCTTCACCAAGCATACTTATGAATGGGCTGCTCATCTGTGAATGGGTTTAAGCTATGTAAAATCCCTACGCTCTCTTTAGAGGACATCAACTTCCAAAAGACCCCCATGAACTCCTTACCTGCTGCAATTATTCAATCTTTCCATCTCTTTGTGTACCACCATCTGCCTGATTTGTCTTGGCACTCATGGACATGAGAGCCCTTGGAGTTCGTTTACAGTGTCTTCCAAACCATCCGGGTAGTCACCAATAGCATGCATCAGCTACTGTGCTCTGTGTTTTGTTAAAACTTGTGATCTCAAATGCAGCCTGACTGAGCTGTGGCTCCTTCAGGGCAGACCAAGTCCTGAGAAGGCCAACGAGAGATTGTCCATATGGATGTTCTCAAGTTCCTCATATTCCCATTAGCAGTGTCCTGGGACAGGAGGGAGGGAGACACCGCCCTTCCCCGGGTGATCTGTCCAGAGGGCAGGCACAGTTATTCATTGACTTTGCGGGGCTCTGCAGAGGACACATTCTCAAACCCTTTCGAGGTTGTCTGGAGAAGCTGTATGCGGGAGAAGAGACAAGGGTGACCTTTCTGCTCCGTGGAAATGCAAGCAGAGCTGAAGGAGAGGTTTTCAACAGTCAGACCCCATGTGATGCTGCCCAAGGGGATCCTGTTGCAAGATCTCAGATCTTATCAAGGAGGGGAGAGGCCACAGTAACTGGTGTCTGGGAGAGAAACTGTTTTGTCCCCCCCACCACACACCCCTGTCTTGTAGGCCCCTGTGAGGCTGGGTCATGTTCCAGAGCCCTCAGGAAACCAAATATCAAGTCTCCACAGTGAGGGAACCTAATGGCCCTGTACAACCAGTGCTGGACAGTGCCGGCTACCAGGTCGAGGCAGTCCTGGCTACAGGTTCCAAGGTTTGGGCAATTGGCTGTGAAAGAGGAAGAACATTCTGGACAAATGGGTAGCCTGGTACAAAGTCCCTTGTTCCCCAGGACCGAGTCTGCAGCCTCTGCAGAGAACAGTGAGTTCCTTTTCACTGGTGTCAGAGACTAAAGAGAGTCAGGTACAAAGCCTGCCTCCTTCCTTGTGACCTCCCCTGGGGAGGGACACCAAGCAGGGCCCTGACTCCCGGTTGAGCTTGGCCTGGCTGGCCCTCATCTTTCCCCTTGCAGCAAACTCTGGGTCAGATGGTCAGAAACGGCTCCCCACCCTGGGGCCTCCGTCCTCCCACTCTCCATCTCCCCTCCACTTGTCCAGCAGAGACGGAGTGAAGAGAGCTTCAATGGTGGGCACACCAGTAGAGCCAGCAGAGCCGAGACCAGAAAGGAAGGCCATGGTGGATCTTTGGAGCTGACATGTGAACTCCCAACCCAGCCTGGGGCCACAAAGGACATCATGGCTAGGGCCACATGCCTGGCCCAGAGATTACACAGTGACTGACCAGACTTGTTCTTTCCCCAAGAACAAGCTACGCGATGCTTCTGAGGAGGTCCACGATGTTTCCTCCACCGGAGGTGGAAGGTGATTCCACGATGTTCTGGAGAGTGAAGTTCAGAGTGAAGACCTGCTGCCTAGCACAGCAGACCACACCTGCAGTCCGCGGGCTACACTGAACAGCGAGTGTGAGCAACCTGATACCCAGGAGCTGCCAGTGACCACATTGGCTCCGACTGGCAGGGCGAGGAAGGATAGACAAGCAATGAGTGGGTATGCAGTGTGTGGGGCGTCATTCCTCACCTAATTCTCTGCTCTCAGGTAGCAAGCCAAAAGTCTGTCTGGAGAATGGGCAGAAAGTTTAAGGCTGCCTGGACACCTCTGTCCTCTGCAACAAGGAAGGGCGATCCTTGCAGAGAAAGAGAGAAAGAATTCAGGGAATCAGCTGACTGTCTTCACACTTGAGAACTGCATTTGGCCCAGACCTAAAGAAGGCTCCATCCATCCTGAGGCTTGTGGCCATGGGCTGGGTGCCACCCACTGAACAAGGGACCCTTCCCACAGGACCAGCACAAAGGGTAACAGCGGCCATTGAAATAACAGTTTTCAATGACATGCCAATGTCCTGTAAGAATGGGTGGGCGGAGTGTGCAGACCAAGTAAGGAGGCCAGAGGGACATGAACTCAAATTCTATGTTCTTTTGCAGTAAATGGTTCCTGATGTTCCTTGACTACAGGGAAGCATGTCCATGGTCATGACATAACAAAGCATGCCAGCCCCCTGGAGAGCACGTCCGTAAAGCCCAAAGAATAACCCTCTCTCCCATCCAGGACCCGCATTCCCCTCACTCATTCCTAAGAGGGCCACAGAACCCACCCCGCTTCCCTGCCCTGGCTTCATTAATCCAAAGAAGCAGCAAAGGTCTGCCCCAGTGAACACCCACACACCCAAAACCTGCTCTGACCCCACAAGCAAGATGCTCAGTGTCACTGGCCACGTGTCCCATGTGGGGCCATATGGGAATCACATGGTGGTCAGGTCCTAGAGCGTGATGCCATGCAGTGGCTGGCAGGTGATAGCATGGCCTCCAGGCCGTGCTAGTGAGAAGATGATTTGGCCACTCTCAATGTGACCCAGTGTTCCACCGTGATCAGGAGACCTGCTGCCTAGCCTAACAGATCACACCTAGCCACACCTTAGCAGTTTCTCAGTCATCGCAGGTTCCTCAGAAAAGAAATCCAGTGACATCTTTCCCTCTGCTGTGGGGAGGATGAGATCAGCCACCTGATCCCCCCTTCTCTTCACTTGGGCAGATGTTAAGACAGGATGAGGCTTCAGAAACATCTTCTACCAGAAGCAGACACACGGCAGAATTAACATGATGTTCAGTGGCGTGATGCCCACAGATTAACTCCCCTGCTGACTCTGGTAGCCGATTCCTACCTGGAAGGTGCCCAGGAGAACACTCCAGACACCCCACCCAACACCTCACCCAGCAGGGATCTTTGCAGCATCAATGGCTGACGTCAGCAGCTACGTAGGGATCAAGCTTTCCTTTTAAGCCTGATCCCAGAGACACTGGGCACAAAGTAGTCTCACAGCTGCCAGGCTTGTGGAAGCAATGCTGGGTCCCAGGTCTGAATATCTTCTTACCCTGCCTAGGTGTCACAGAAAAAAACTCAAAAGCCTAGTCAAAATGACGGTCAAGAAATCTCTCAGCGGGATAGGAAAACTTCTACCAGTTTCTGGAATCCTGGGATGGGAAACCAACACCTTTGGTGCTTAGAGGATGGAAACTGTGAAGAAAGCAAAAACACAAATGTTACCAGATCATCCCAAGGTTGGGTCAAGCACAAGGAGGAAGAGGCATCAGTGAAGGATGAGTTTTCCCTTCTCTGCAGCCCCCACCCTGCCTCAGCACCCCAGGACGGGAGCAGCAAGGCAGCATCCTACTAATGCACCTGGCACATGCTGCAACCCACCAGGAAGAAACCCTCCTTTCCTCATGGGTGCCTATAGAGGGCATGAAGGTCATAACACTTGCAGGAACCCCCGCAGGCACCCATGCCCTGCACCCCCAACTCTCCTCTTCAAGAGAAGTTTGCTCCTGCTTGTTCGTGGCCCCTGTCCCCATCCAAAACACTCATCCCTTTCCTCCCACCTGCCCGACTAGAATTTCCTCTGAACAGACAGTCCCCCCTTTTCCTCTACTGTGCTTCATGCCCTTTCCGCCTCTCGTCTTCCCTTTCTGTCTTCCCCGTGTCCCGTTTTCCCCTCTCTCCCCTTCTCTCTGCCCTTATAGCCAGTTATCACCCTGCTAGGCTTACATAGTTTCTGCAGCAGTTAGTGATAATGTTGGTGAGGATGAGGGATCAAGCTGATGAAGGTCCTTGAGTCCAGTGGGGCACTCAGTTCTTTCACTGTGGGTGTTCCATCCCATCTATACTGGAGGAATGTAGCTTCATAAGGTGGAAGCCATGTGGACCATGTCCTTCTCCGGACAACAGTATTGGAGACCCAGTGTACTAAAGGAGGCAGGAGCTGTTAGCTCAGACCCGGCAGCTAGGGGAGGGGTGGAGGAGCTTGTGCCCTGATTCCCAGGGGAGTCTGTCTGGCAACAGGCATTTGAGCATACAGTCTCCTGGAGTTCTGGCTTGGCTCCTTCCTGTAGCTGTCAGTCCATACCAGGCTGACCCCAGCCCTGTGGTTTG
Organism: Peromyscus leucopus; assembly: GCF_004664715.2. NCBI lineage: Eukaryota > Metazoa > Chordata > Mammalia > Rodentia > Cricetidae > Peromyscus > Peromyscus leucopus. The sequence goes on from NC_051067.1 coordinate 12,322,929, forward strand.
ATGACCACAGACCTGGGGTTGTTTCTACTCCTTGAAAGAAGACACAAGAAAAGGACTCTTGTTAGTGAAATTGGCACAGACAGGACTTTGTACTGAGCTACCTTGCTCTGCCATAGGCCTCCACCTGACTCCTCACTCCTGAACCTGTGCCCCATTCCACCAAGCCCTCCACCCTCCCTCCTTCCTCCTTCCTTAGCCCCGGCCACATCCTCTGCTGTCTGCTGCTGGGTCAGCTTCCCCAGAATCCACACAAGGAGAATTCAGGAAGAAAGAAAGCTCCTTCTAAGGGTCACAGACATCATAGGATCTGTGCACCTAGGCATGGGTGCAGCCTGCCAGTGGGATGGGGCATTTAAAAAGCAAAGATCAAACACACACGTGAATGTTGGTGGCCATGCCTATGCTGCGTTTCCTACCCGACCCCATTCTTCTGGTTGTTGTCTCTTACCTGGGAAATGCAAGATAGGGAGGGCAACAACATGGAGTATGAAGCAAGTGAACAGTGTGCCTCCTCTCCTCCTTTCATCCCTTCGTCTAGTGGTGCTGGAGGCTGTGGGTGCAACTGAGGCTGGTGGTTGCTGATGATAGGACCCAGTGATGGTTCCTCAGGGGACCTGGCCCTGTCATTCTCATCTTTGGTTTTCCCATCCTGGGGAGGCTCCATGGAGGCTATATCATCAGGCGATGTTTCACTGAATCTCAAGTCAATACTGATCTCCATAGCACTGCGGATGCTACTGGCATCCACAGCAATATCTTGTGAGGCTGGATTAGAAGGACAGCGGCATAATAGGTCAGGTAAGCTAGACCTCGAGCAGCCCTTGCCCCTTCCTTTTTCATCCACCTCTTGCAGTTGGCTCTTCCGAGATGAGATGAAATTAAGAGGGAAGAGGAGGGGAGAGGACCTGCAGGGCCCATGTTTGAATGACACTTCACAAACTTTCCTGTTTGATGAAAACGTGCCCATGGCTTAATCAGTATTTCAGTAGAGTGCATGCTGCTGAGACTTCATTAGGCTTTCTCTTTCCTACAGGTTCCACGATTTCTTGGACTTTGTAGCTCACGGTGCCCATGGCTTCCACAATCTTGGTGGTTGGAATTATTGGGATGATTTCTGTGAGGGGCTGGTGACAAAGCTTCATCACGGAGACATAGCCTTAGGTGCTCCATGAGTTGGTCTATGGTTATCCTGTCCCCAGAACTTACAACAGGCAAATAGGATATAAAGATTTCCCAGTTTTTCACATGCTTGGTGGCCTTGAGTACCTGTGATCAGCTGGTGCAGATCTGAGGGGTTTGGTGCCTTGTATAATGTGAACCCAGTGACCATAGTGTAAATCAGTATGCCAAGGCTTCATGTGTTGATGGGAAGTCTGTGATACCCCAGGCCCTCCAATATCTCTGGTGCTAAATAAGAATGTATGCAACAGACTTCTTTTAACATCTTGCCAGTGGCGACTTTTATGGCTCCTCTCAAGGCCAAAGGTCATCATTTGAACACTGACTTCATGCCCCATCTATGGGTTCCAGCAAAGATCTCACCTTTCTGGGAGATCTGCTGTGGGCTTCAAGCATCTCTAGGTTTCTCAGCAATATTTGATGCTAGGATGGCTCTGGCCCCAGGGAGTCCTTTTCTGTGCCTTCCTCCCAGTAGACAAACATGTCATCAGTCAGCCTTCCATCGTGTTAGCAAGCCTCCAGACTCAGCTTATTGGCAGAGAAGGTTTATTTGGGCTCAGAGCTTTGGAGGCGTCAGTTCATGCATCATTCTTCTCATTGCTCGGGGTCTGGAGTGGCACATTACGGCCAGAGCACACAGCAAAACAAAGCCACTCAACTTCCTTCACAACCCGGAAGCAAAAGAGGTGGGGGAGAGAGGGGAGGGGGGAGAGAGAGAGAGAGAGAGAGAGAGAGAGAGAGAGAGAGAGAATGTGAAACATTGGGATTCCACAGTTCTCTTCCAGAGAACTCCCTCAATGACTCAATGACCCAAAAACCTTTCATTGGATCCCCAACTCCCAAAGGCTCCCCCACCTCCAAACAGCATCAAATTACTGACCAGACTTCCAATACTTGGGCTAGATGAGACATTCTACATCTAAGCAGTAGCAGTGAGTCATGGGAGGATGGATGAGATGCCCAGAATTCCCTTCTCCCTGTGCCCTGAGCTGTTGTAACTCTCAGGCAGCCCAACAGCAGAGGTGACAGCTGTGTAGATCTGCCAAGGGGGTGTGGTGCTCACTGGCACTATCTCCAGGAGGCAGGTAGGCTCTTGGCCTGCTCCTCTCTTAATTCTTTACCCACAGAATCCTCTGCAGCTGCCTTTGTAAAAGCAGAGCACATCCCTCTAGGCCTCTGTCTTTTGTGTGACAGATTGTGTTTTATGGCCATTTCTTCTTCCCTTCAGAGCACTTGATTTGCCCCAAATAGGAAAGCTGAGGTTGATTCTGCTTTAGACAAATGGAGAATCAGTTCCATGTGTACATTGCCATGGTCAAAGGAGCGACAACCAGAGATGTGGTACTAAAACTTCTATCAGCAAAGAAAACGGGTCAGCAGAGGGTTCTCCTGGCTCATACACAGTGCCGATTCCTGCTTGATATGGCTTTCCGCTGGAGAGCATGAGCTGCTGAGTCAGAGACAGTAGTCTGTGTGTGGTTCCCAATGCCTGGGGGTGGAGAAAATGCCTGTTTCTTAAACTCTCTATTCCCAGGACACACATTGCTTCAGGCCCCACTGAATCCAATAGGGACAGCTGGCGCCATAGTGTTGGGCCATTCCACCGGGCCAGAAAGCATGAATTAAGGAAACAGAACACTTGCATTGGCCTAGGGACAATCCTAGGGGCCATCTCCATTCTAGTTCACCCCCTGCATGGAATGGAGATACTCAACAGCACTCTCAGCCCCTCTAAAGACAAGCATAAGGAAGAGACAGTCGTGGAGTCAAAACATTGCACAATGGGCTTGGAACATCCACATGTACACGTAGCTGTGCTGGATTACTTTCATGATCAAAGAGAACTGACTGGGTGAGCCCACTTGAGAAGTGACCTGACGCCATGGGAACACAAGTTCAAATGAAACTCGGCAAGCAGGCTGCAGAAGAGCTGGGCCTCAGTTCTAGTCCTGCCTGGCTGCTCGGATGCGGTGTGAGCTAAGCGCGGCCTCTTAGCTCCTGGTTTTCCCAGTGTCTGGTCGTCCTGGCCTTGCAGCACCCACTATGACTGTCAGATCCCCTCAAGTGGGCTCCCACTGCTCATGGCTCTGACACTCGAGTCTGAGCCAGCCCCCATTTCCCAGGGACAGATCTCATATCCACAAGTGGCACTCATCAGACTCTTGCCAGCTGCCCAGGCAGCTGACAAAACAGAGTGGTCCCTGTCTTGTCTCCAGTGTCCTTGACCTTCTCCAGAAAGGACAAGGCAGGAAGTAGAGGCTCCATCCTCACAGTTATGTGGATGAAGACTGCTCCTTTGTACTGGAAGCTGACCTGCACCATGGAACTTCTCTCTGGCCAGGCTTCCCACTCATGTACACTTCATCTAAAAGCCCTTGTCTCTTGGACCCTGTCACTAATTGTCACTAATTTGCTATTCTGGGCAGCTGCCAATCCCCAGGGAACATGACTTTTCACCAGCAGGATCCCATGAAACCCAAATATATGTTAGTAAGTGATGGAGAGGTTGTTCAATTGCTCCATTTGGAATCTGACCATCATAGAGCCCTAAGGGAAGATGAGGGTTTTTGCTGTCCAGTGGAATATTGTGTTCAGAACAGTAACTGAGGCCAATGAGAGTGGAGGCTCTGGACTTCTTGAGGAGGAATGCCTCTGTTGTAGGGAAAACACACTGGCCCAGGTTTCAGATTTGTGGGTCCCCAAATGCTGCCATGAATATGATAACATACCCTTGATATCGAGTTTGGAGAACTGCACTGCCAAGCCACCCCACGGGTGGAGCCCGAGTCAGCATATGCAAGCTACGTTCCTCTATGCTGTGACAAAATGCCTGAGGCTCACAGTTGGAGGGGATACAGGCCACTGTTGTGGGGAAGTCACATAGGAGGGAGGGAGGAAAGACACATAGTAGGGGTGGGGCGGGAAGCCAGCAGATCATACTGTGAAGAGAAGAGCCTTTACAGGAAGTGGTGCCGGGTCATAAAAGCTCAAAAGCCTGCTTCCGGTGACTCATTTCCTCAAGCCAGGATCCACTTCCTAAAGGCTCCATAACCTACCAAGTAGCACCCCCACACGAGGACCAGATGTTCAAACTCATGAACCTGGGGGACAGTTCAGACTCGAGCCACCCCAGCGTCACCTCCCCGGCTTTGCTCCTCCACTTTAGATGCAGTTTAGCTCTCCACTCGGGGGCTCAAGGCTCCCTACACCACAGCTGGGCCACTAGAGCAGAAGACCAGAGAGGAGATTTGCAGCCATGGTAGCACACTGTAACATTTGCCAAGTAGAGCCGAGGAGCCTCCTGGGAGGGAACACCCTCCCCCCAGTGCCTCCTGCTGGAAGCAAGTTCTGTGGAGGGGAACACACTGTGCAAGGTCCCGCCTGCAGGCCAGTCACATCCTCCTGGGCGTCTCACATCTCCACCCATCAGCCTTTCCCCAAGGATGATTCATCCTGTGCTTAGTCCAAGAAACCAGACACACAAGAGCGCAGAAGGGGCTCTGTGGACCCACTGCTTGCCGGGTGTGGGGGGGGAGGGGGGAGCATCCAGAGTTTCACCTGCACACTAGGAGCTTGCAGTGTGGAGCAGAAATGGCATTCACTCACTAGTTTGACAGGAAAAGCAGAAGGGAAGTTCCCCTCAGAGGCCGGTTTGACAAACATCCCTCATACCTGCTGCTTATCTGCAGCCAGAAAGCAAGCTGCCAGCTCAGAAGAGAATGCTGCATGAGTGCCGGTCATTTTCTATTCTGGCAGTAAGAAAAGGAGGAGGAGTACCGTAAGTGCTTTTAGGCAGCACACGCATGCCGTGTGTAGTCAAGGGCCCATGCTGTTAGCAACAGGAGAGGCGTTTTGTGCTGGCCTGAGTTAGGGCTGGCTCAGCCCACTCCTGTTCTGAGGACAGTTTGGTCAGAGCACAAGCCCCTGGGCTCTGTCAGTACCACTTCACTAGGAGTAGGCACCGTCTTCCTCTCAGAGGTGTTTGCTGCGCTCTGCAAAGCCTGAGAGGAAAAGGAATGTTCTAGTGTGGGCTCCAACCTCCTTTCCTCTTTCCAAAGCCCTGTGAGTTCTGTGTGTGTGTGTGCATATGTGTGTGTGTGTGCGTGCGTGTGCGTGCACGCACACGTGTGCGTACATGTGCTTGCAGATGTGTGTGCATGTATGAATGCATGCAAGCATGGGTACGTATGCATGTGTATACATGTACATACACTTGCATACGATCATGTTTGTGAGTACAGGTGTGCAAGTGCCATGAGACGTGTGGACATCAGAGGACAACCTCAGTTGTTGTTAGTCCTCACCTCCCACACTTTGTTTGAGGCGGGGTCTCTTGTATGCACACACACACACCACTGTACACACCAGGCTAGCTGAAAAACAGATCCATTATTTCCTCAAGGACTGATGTTCTTCAGTTTGTGACAAGGTTCTGTCTCTACCACCTGAAAACGCCACTGCAGCATGGGCTGACAGGGCATCAGTTGCCCCCCTTGTGGTCACGGAGCCAACAACAAGCCTCAGCCCACTGCCTCTGGCCAGCATCACAAGGAAGGGTCATACAGAATATATATATCTCTGAAAACACAAAAATTAAAAACCTGAGATATGGTTTCTCCTGGTTGCCTATCGCTTTTTACACCATCTTGAAGTCAAATGAAAATAATAACTTTCAGAAACCACCATATGCCAGGAAACATGGGCATTAATTGGTCCCTTCCAGGTGGTAGCACCGTGCTGTGGTGTGTGGGAATAGAACAGGGCAAAGGGCAGATATTCTGGAAGGGGAAAGATAGTACTAAGAACATTCATATGTGAGATCAGAGAGAATAAACATTTCAGGAGAGGCAATGAGGAGAGAAATTTAGCTAGAAAGATATTTTCTAGGGATGACCAAAAGGCTGAGGCAAAAGCAGCTCTAGGAGGGTTTCTGGGTTCCTGTATGCAAAACTAGACACACATAACACTGCTCACTCAGGAGAGAATATTGATGAAAGGGAGGCCAAGGGGACAGATCATGACTTGGCTTCCAGGAATGACAGGGGTCTTCAAAATAGCTAAGGTGTGACTCTAAGCCAGTCAGCCATGAGCTATATACAAATGTGAAGCTCTGAAGATTATCCCAGTATGATTATAGAAATATGTGTATATTTTGCAAATCAGTGGTATGTGGAGCCGAAAGAACACAATCATATCTACCCATAACCAAAACTTCAACCTGAATTGAGGTCAACAAAGAAAGAACTCACTATCTCACAAAACAAGAAACATGGCCTTAGAGCCATTACAGGGTGACTCATCTCGCTATGACACAGACAACCCACGCTTCTTGGGAAGCACCCCCAACATCTTGACTAAATTTGTGGGGTGCTAAAGTAGTGAGTCCTACAGTAGTCTAGGAGCCCTGTCTCCAGTCAAAATCAATAAAAGCAGGTCAGAAGTCCCTAAGGTCTCTCTTATCAAAAGAGGAACAAAGCCCAGAACCGCCACTCAGCAGAGGAAGTTGGAGCCCATGCAGGGATGTTACATTTGACTGACTGGTTTGTACCCACCAGGGCTGGTTGCCAAGCCACGTGAAAGGATGGACCAACCTAGAGCCTTGACAAAGAAGAATAAGGAAGTGCCTGCAAAGGAAATTGCTTCATTTCAGGTGAAAATTCAGTGGTAAGAAAAGAGAAGGCCCCAGCTAATGGAGGTCTTACAGGTCGAACCTGCCAGGGGACTGAGGTGTGGCCAAAGCATGGGAGGAACCAGGAGCTGAGGGCAGATCGGGCTTCACCTGCTGTTCTCATCTGCACAGAACTCCACAGAGCGTTCATGCAGAGCATAGAGGCCATTAGTCACCTGAAGCACGGGTGTTTTAGTGGCACAGTGCCAGCAGAAGCTAGATTACAGTGATGGCAGAGTGACAGGGAAGTAAAACACTGGAGACAAGTGTAGGCAGCCCCTGTGGGAAACCCTGCACCTACAGAGCGAGGGACAGGCAGGAGCTGCAGACTTTGATATTTCTGCTCTATTTTAAGTTTGTAAGAGAGACTTATCGTATTTCACAAATTACTGCAGAAACCTAGTACAGAGAGGGAGAGAACTAAACAGGAAGGAAACGAGATGGTGGATGGGCTGGAAGTCTCGTCCTGCAAAGATGTTTGCAAAGAGTGTTTGGGAGAGAGTTCCAGGAGCCAGCTTTGGGTAGAAGAACTATCTCTTCATTCAGCAGGCAGTCAAGAGGAAGGGCAGGCCCTGCAAGGCTGTGAGGGTTCATACTGTCAAGTTGACAGGATCCAGAGTCTTCTAGGAGACAAGCCTCTCTCTGGGCATACCTGTGAGGGAGCTTCAAGATTGAGTTCAGGTAAGAGGATTTGCCCTAAAGGAAGGCAGCCCCATTCAGTAGGCTGGCATCACACACTGTGTGAAAAGGACCAGAATTTCTCTCCCCTCTCCTTCTCTCCTCTCCTCCTCTATCCTCTCTCTACTCCTCTGTCCTCTCCTTTCCTCTCCTCCATTGCTCTCCTCCTCTCCCCCATCACCTCTGTCTCAATACTGATGGTGAATGCCATGTGACCTCACATTGTGTCACCTCACACTCCTGCCACCATGCCTTCCTCATCATAATGGACTGGACCCTCAAACTGTGAGCCAAAACACTCCTTTCCTTCTTTAAGTTGCTTTTTTCGGGGATTTGGTGCAGTGAGGAGACATGTAATTAATTTAACAGGTGTGAAGAAATGAACGTCTTCAGGGGATGAGTGACTCCCATGCAGTGGCTTGTTCTCACTACAAGGGCTGTTCTGCACCTGGTCCACATCTCAGTGGCTTAAGGTATTCAGCTGGGACTGAACAGTCTCAGCTTACTGCTGGAGTTCCCATCATCTGTCACCCCAGTTCCCACAGAGACTCCTGAGCCACCCGGGAAAGACGCATTCAGAATCAGCATCAGGAGCAGGAAAAGCACGCATATCACAGAGCTGGCTTAGGGAACGAACGTGGTGTACCTCCGCAGCAGGGAGGGCTCCCTGACACTCATCCTGAGGGTAACCAACCAGAGGCAGCTCGGTCCGAGCCCACAGGGCCTACCAGGAGAGACAATGGGTTTAAAAAGCACTTGGCCCTCAGGATGGTCAGACAGGTATTTCTCAGGAAATGACAAGAGCAGGGAAATCTTGAGCCTCCAAGCTCTTAAACGATCTCAGGTTAGACCAATCAAGTTCAAGACCACTCTGTGACCAAGACTGAACCTCCCTTCCTGGATCCACTCCCCTCACACAATGCCCACCTTTGTCCAGTTCCACATACCAGGAGTCCTCACTAAGCCTGGATGGAGAAGGCAAATTTCTGAGGCCTGGGCAGACTCCACAAAGAGTGGGAGTTCAAAGGGACGCTTTCTCTCTAGTTGCTGAGTTCCCAGGGAGAGAAAGCTAAGTCCTCTGGAAGCTTCAAATTCCAAACTCCTGAGAGGGTTCAAAGATTCCTGGAAGGACACAAAGTCACTTAAAGAGAAAGAGATAACACAGGGGGCCCCTCAAGTGGAATATTGGTTCAGTCTCTCGAATAACAAGTGAAAAAAACTAAAACTAAAAACCACCTCACTTGGATAGTTTTACCTGTAATTTCCAGGAAGCATCTAAGGAAGACAGGATGCTCATTTCCCACACCCCTCTCCAGAAAACAAGAGCCGTGGCATAATACATGGATAGGACAAGAAGGCGGAGCTTTCATGACTGGGATTAGGGCCTCTGTAGGAGATCTCAAATCAGTAGGCCTGGTGGTGTGGGGCTGCAATCCCAGCATGAGGGAGACTCAGACAGGAAGATCAGAGGTTCAAGACAAGCCTGGGCTATACAGCAAGACTCAAAAACATGAGACCTTTCTGCCCTTGTAGCATACTCGTGAGAAGGTGTGCTCTCCTAAGCCCACCATCAACTTCATCTTTGACTTTCTGTTTGCAGAACTGTGAGTTATACGGGCTGGGGAGACAAGTCACTCAGTGAAGTGCCTACCGGACAAGCATGAGGAGCTTGCGTTCAGTCTCCAGAGCCTGCATTAAAAGTCAGGCATGGAGGCAGAGGCTTGTAATCCCTGTGCTGGGCAGGTGGAATCAGGCAGGGAACTAACCAGCGAATTCCAGGTTCAGTGAGAGACCTGACCCCAAAACCAAAGCAAGCAAACAACAAAGAAAATCAGAGGTGCAGGGCTCCTGGGGAAAGGACCTGAGGTTGCTTTCTGACTTCCACATCCATGTTCACACATGTGCATGCACATCTACTCCATGCATAGGATATCAGGCACACAAGTATACACACAGGAAATCATGAAAAATAAATAAGTATGATTTTGATGTCTAGAAGCCATCTTGCGGTGTTTTGTTATAGTACTATAAATGAACTGAGGCAGTTGTCCTGGCACAAGCTGGTAAGGAAACATGTCTGTGCAGAGGCTACAAGAGGCTGAACATCGGCACAGGCACTGGCAGACTGCCCCACCCTGCCTGGGTGCTAGGGATCGTACATGCTTCTTCCCTAGAGTCTCGGCCCTCCCACTCCCCAAGCAGACCAACATTCACAGTTCCTGACCAGCTCTAATTAGTAGCTCTTGATCCTGGAGACACTAAGCTTTAGAAAATGGCTGGTGCCCTGGCTATTTCTGAGTGCTCCATCCCAGAAACTTCACCAGTGAGCTGTGTGTCGGCTAGGTCCCATAAATAATGGGTGTGGGAGCTGCGGGGCTAAGACAAGCTAGGCCACAAACATCAGTTCCCCAGGGAACCAGCTGTGGTGCTGGAAGCAACACCCTGAATTCTCTGAGCCCTGTCCCCTACATATAACAAGAGGAGGTCATTGACCTTGTCTAGTGTGCTGACAATTAAATGAAGCTAACTGAGGGAGCATGTGCCCAAGTTCCCTGACAGCACAGAACCACAAGGGTCCTCCTCCTCCTCCTCCTCCTCCTCCTCCTCCTCCTCCTCCTCCATGCCTAGATGTGTGACTTCTATGGCTCTGAGAGACTTGGACCCACAATCAGAGGTGCTCAGAACGTTCTTCACTGGTGGTCTCGGCCCTCACAAGGTGACCCCAATAAGGGCCAATGTACTGAAAGTCCTACTGTAGGCTGTCTAGAGACCACTCTGCAGTGATGGGCAGAGAGGTGGGACACAGTGGCTGACATCTGTAACCGAGGGAGGTGAGGATGAGAGAGACTACTGTAAAATTGTTGGGACTCAAAGTAGAGCCAAAGCCAGGAGGGGTGGAGGAGGTGAGCAGGCAGGAGGTGTGGAGGAGGTGAGCTGCCAGGAGAGGCAGAAGAGGTGAGCAGCCAGGAGGGGTGGAGGAGGTGAGCAGCCAGGAGGGGTGGAGGAGGTGAGCAGCCAGGAGGGGTGGAGGAGGTGAGCAGCCAGGAGGGGTGGAGGAGGTGAGCAGCCAGGAGGGGTGGAGGAGGTGAGCAGCCAGGAGGGGTGGAGGAGGTGAGCAGCCAGGAGAGATGGAAGAGGTGAGCAGCCAGGAGGGGTGGAGGAGGTGAGCAGCCAGGAGGGGTAGAGGAGGTGAGCAGCCAGGAGGGGTGGAGGAGGTGAGCAGCCAGGAGGGGTAGAGGAGGTGAGCAGCCAGGAGGGGTGGAGGAGGTGAGCAGCCAGGAGGGGTGGAAGAGGTGAGCAGCCAGGAGGGGTGGAGGAGGTAAGGTGAGCAGCCAGGAGGTGGAAGAGGTGAACAGTCAGGAGGTGGAAGAGGTGTGCTCTCTCTCTCTCTCTCTCTCTCTCTCTCTCTCTCTCTCTCTCTCTCTCTCTCACACACACACACACACACACACACACACACACACACACACGTACCTGATACTAACAGCTGTCACAAAAGTCTCTGCCAGAGCCACAAACAGTGAATGTTGTCTCCTTGAGGTAAAGTGCTGTTTTTTGTTGGTTTATCAACTGCATCTAAATCTACTGATATTTTGACAACCATCTGTGTCCCTGCTACCCCACCCAACACCCTGGCCCCTGCAGTCAATGCCCCACTGCTCAGACCACAGCCTGATGTACCACTGCCACCAAGTGTAGTTTTTAACTATGTCTCTGTGGTTCTATTTACCAATAAAGACTTGGGAATCCAATGTTGGGGTGAAAACCTGCTAGCTCAGAGGGGCTGAGAAGCAACCAGCTGACCTTCCTTTTTGGCCAGAGACCCAGCAAGAAAGTGTCTCTCCAGCTGTCCCAAACCAAAAGACTGCAAAAAAAAAAAAATGGGATTTTTCTTAGTGATATTAGACTCAGCCATGCCCTCAGCTGTGGTTACGGCAGGTCACCTACCTGCATGGCTGCAAATTCACAGCCTATCTTCACAGCTTCTTCAACTGCTCCAAGCTGACCACTTGTTTTTCCACTAAACATTGGTGCCTACACTGTCATTAAATGGAACCAGAAGCACTTCTGCTGAAAATGCTCTCCTTGTTCCACTCCCCCCCCCCCAACTGGGTTTGATGAGAGAAAAAGAGGAGGAATTTTCCCAGAGTTCTGCTCTTTTGGAAAGACTGTAACTTGTGTCTCCTTGGTCAACACTCCAGTTTGAGCTCTTTTGTGAGGCTTGAGCCTGTGACTTCTGGGTCATGAGTTCACAAAGGCTTCCCCTGCAAGCATCCTGTGGACTGTAGAGCAGAGGAGGGAACAAACAGGTAATGCTGCCTGTACCCAGCTCCACAGCTGGCCACCTCTTCTGGAGCCTCCGTCCCATGACGTGATGTCGCAGGCTCTCAGCTCTGATGTATACAGAGGTGCAAGAGTCACACCAGCTTTCTCTCTCAAGACTATTCTTTGGGCTGTGAACATAAAAGAAGTAAGCTGGGCATTCCAGGGAAGCTGCAACTGTGTCATATGAACAAACATTTTCATTAAAGTACCTTTGAGCTGAGTGTGGTGGCACACACCTGAGATCCCAGCCTTCAAGAGACAGAAGCAGGAGGGTCTTCATGAGTTCAAGATCAGCCAGGGCTACATTGTGAGACTCTGTCCCAAAATAGATAAATAGGTGGGTAGGTAGATAGAAAGATGGATAGATGGATGGATGGATAGATAGATAGATAGATAGATAGATAGATAGATAGATAGATAGATAGATAGATAGACAGACAGACTGGGGAGATGGTTTGGCCAGTACAATGCTTGCTGAACAAGCACAAGGTCACAGATCCTCAGTGCCTATCTAAGCTGAGCATGGCAGTACACATTTGTAGCCCCAGTGTGATGGCAAGTGGAGACAGGAGGATCCCTGGAAATTACTAACCAACTAATCTAGACACTCTATGAACTTCAACTTTGGTGAAAGACCTTCTCTCAAAAAAAAGAAAGAAAGAAAGAAAGAAAGAAAGAAAGAAAGAAAGAAAGAAAGAAAGAAAGAAAGAAAGGAAGAAAGAAAGAAAGAAGATAAAAAAGGTAAGTGATTGAGGAAGGTACTGAGCACTGATCTTTGGTCCTTACAGGAAAATATCCTACTCAGCCACGACAGAAAAGCAGTCACTGTGTCTCCCAGTCAACTGGCATCATCAGGAATGAAGCAACATTGTGGCACATAATTAAATCCAGAGTGTGCTATCTTTGTGGGAGCTTTGTGGAAACAGGCACTGGACAGAGGGATGGCTAAGAGGGAGGTGGCTCAGCTCCTCCTTCCCCACCCCACTCTGTATCATCTTGGTGGCACCGAAGCCCTGATGATGACAATGGCTTTGTTAGGCCCCAACCTGGGAGCAAAACTCACAAGTATAACAAACGACCTGATGGACCCGAAGGCCAGAGCTGAGAGCAACCCTGCGCCTCGCTCCCAAGACAGTCTGTACCAAGAGAAGACGACAACCCTCTGCAGTCCTGCAGTCAAGGTCCCTGAAGCCAGGTCTGTCTCCATGAGTCAGTGATGGCACAAATGTTCGGCATGGTTGAGCCCCCACAATGTCCCTTTATTGCCTGGATTTGATTTTTTTTTTTTTTTTTTTTTTTGAAACATGGTGTCCTGTAGCCCAGGCTTGTCTCAAACTCACTGTAATAGCTAAGGGTGACCTTGAAATCGTGATCTTAATGCCTTTACTTCTCCAGTGCTGAGACTATTAGCATACGAATTCTACAAAAAATGCCAGCCAGTTTTGCATTAAAGACCAGCTTTCAGAGCCTTCTAGACACTGCTGGCCCCTCAGGTGTGTGGTCACTTCCACCTTGGCCTCCCCAGACACGGCTGCATTATCCAGATGGTCTCCCATCTTGGAGCCCCCATGAGAAGAGAAAGTTCCCAACACAAGAGTTAGCATAGAGGAGTAACTCTACCACATAGCACTGAGTGCTGTAGCTGCATGGGGCCTGCTCAGGTCTCTCTTACCTGGAATCTCCAGCGTGGGCCAATACAATCAAACAGCAGTGACATTCTTTCCCTGTTCACATTTCCCTCACCAAGTCACCTTCTCTATGTGTCACTGGTCTACATCAGCCCCACCTCCTTAAGAATGCTTGGTGGGGGAAGTTGGATATCCTGCAAATGGGGAACCAACATTCCCCACAGAAAGTCTCTCTGGCCCCAACTCCATTGTCTCTGACCTTGGTAGGAGGTCAGGGGATGTCATGACAGAGAACAGCATCACAGGGATCTGGAGAGCTGGTCCAGGAGGACCGGTGGAGACAAGAGAATGGAATGGACGTGGAGAGAGCAAAGAAGCTGTGACATTTTTCTAGATCGACCAAGCTATCACCTCTCCCAAGAGCTTGAGTTATAACAGCCGCTGTTAAGTAAGTGTCCTCACGGAGAGTGGAGGCTTTGCTGACACCAGCGGAGAGAAGCTGGCTTCTCTCATCCTGCATGTGCATCCCTGTATGGGACAACAGAGCTGTCATCTGCCACAGGGACAAGTAGGGTGAGGTGTAAATGTGGGAAGCATCATGTCACAAAGCCCTTTCAAAGGGACAGTGATGGATGGAGTGGCGTGGCTCCAGGAGCCAGAGACTTCCTTGCAGCATTGACAACAAGCACAGAAAACCCCAAGGCCAGCTCGCCACACGAAAGTCAATACACTCTCCTGCCAGGAAGCCTGTGCTGTGTCTACGCATTCCGAAGCTCGCGCTTCTGCTGTGAAATTATGGTTCTAATTTTAGCTAAGTACAACCACACAGTGAAATCAAAGGTCTTTAAGTAGCTTATGCTAAAACTCATGGGCCTGGTGCCCAAACCTTCCCTACATCATAGAGGAAGTCATTGACTACTTTAAAAGATGACTTTCTGGTACTTGCTTCTTTATGTCTACGCAATATACTATTCTGACGCCTTCTGCTTAGGGGACATTTTAGTATAGTTTCTGCTGTGGTAGCCAAGCTGTTCTCTCACATCCCCCCAGCTCCCTGCATCCTCTTCCCACAGAGTCTATATTGGTAAACTGAGGCACAGATTGTTCATGCTGAGCCCAGGGTCCTACTTCCAGCATAACTCCTTTCTCACACCACTTTCATACTGGTTTGTTTTTCCAGGAGTTGAGAGTTGTCTTATATTTTTATTTGTTCAGTTTTCCATGTATTTCCTGCTAAATTTCCAAAAGTTAAGATGGTTGTTAAATGCCTCAAAATTTTTCCAAGTATTCAAATATTTTTATTTTCTGTTGGAGATTTGTGATCCTTCCTCGCCTCACTTGGGTTCGGGCCCCTGCTTCAAGGATCTGATTTTGTAGTTTTCTTCCCTTTTTTTGTATAGTACACATTAATTTAAAAGGAAGAGTTCAGGAGAAAAAGAAGAAATACGAACATAGTTTGATGATAGACAGATAGATGGTAGGTAGATTAATCTTGATAGACAGATGATAGGTAGTAGATAGCTAACAGATTATGGAGGAGAGATAATCAATAGGTAAATAGATGGTAGATGATTAATATGTAGATAAACAGATGATAGCTAGAAGGTAGATAGTAGGTATTATTTTCATGCTTAAAAATATATTCTCCTTCCCTCTTAAGCAATGCTTGGCAATTCTCCTTTACCCTCCTACTTTTCTTTTCCCATGGGAGCACTGCCATCTGCTTCTACAACCACGTTTTCTAGGTGTCTGGCCCCTGCTCACTCCTCCTCTACCACATACCTGCCTTGCTTTCTGGTTTGTCCTTCCAAGTCTTAGTTTTCTAAGAGATGCTCCCCAGGCATCTGGTGGTCCTCAGCTGTCCATTCCTAGTTCAAAGAAAGGCATTAAACATTGTCTGGAACCTGAGCAGGTAGATGTCAGGGTAGGGCTTCTAGTCTTGTAGAAAAAGACCCAGACTCTGGTGAGGAGGCATCTGATGGCAGCCCTTGGTGGCACTGTCACTGGGGACTGTTATCTTCCAAGTGTCTCCTTGGATATCCTGCAAATGGGGAATGCAGGGAGCCTGGCTACTGTCTGGATGAAGTGATTACTGTCTGGCCTTCACTGACTATCATCCCCAACACTCTCCCTGCCCTCTGTGAGATCCGCTGTCTCCAACCTAAGGAGAATTTGCTGTCCCACCAGCAGATAAATGTCCCACCTACATATAGGCTTGAGTCGTGCCCTCCACCTCAAATTTCAAATGCTAAAGTCCTAATCTTAGTGTGTCAGACTATGGCTATAACTAGAGACTGGGCCACTGCAAGTGCAATTTGTGAAGGAGTCACCTGGCTGGGCCCCAACTCAATGTGATTCCCGCACTTACAGAAGAGGAAGCTTGAACAGACACATGCCCGAGAACACCGCAGAGAGATTGAAGACCCACTACCGCAGGCCAGAGGCCTAGTAGGTGACGTTCTCTAGTCCTTCAGGAGTTATACTTCATTCTGGCCCATGGAACTGGGTGTTCCTAAATCCCCATGGCTCCGGCAACCTAGTGTGGTGCTTTATGCTAAGCAGTCACAGATTGTACAAGCAGGAGCAAGAACACCAGGTCACAGATCACCTTTCTGCAAGCCTCTGGTGATGGATAGCCACCTCCCAAGGGACAGCAGGACCCCAGTTAATGTCTGCTCAGCTGCCTCACTTAACAAAATGTTGAGATATTTCCTTAGCATGTCTGCACTTCTCTCTGGTTCACAGGTGACTTCAGTGGGGATATTTCATTCAGCTTCCATCACTATGGCAAATGTCTGCAGTGATCAGCTTCTCTATTTTGGCTGACCATTCTAGAGGTTTTATCCACGGTCACTAAGTCCTGTGGCTTTGGGTCTCCAGTGGCACAGTGCACCATGGTGGTAGTCTGCCTCATAGAGAAAGAGGAAGGTCCAGAGTCCTAGTATCCCCCTTAAAGGGCACATGAGCAGGTGACAGCCTTCCTTCCAGTGGATGGTACCGACACTCCCTAGTAAAGCCATGTGCTGGGACCAAACACTGTTAAATACATGGGCCTTTGGGGCCATGGAAGCTACAAAGAGCTTGGAGAGAGAGGGGAGGCGCCTAACTGTAGTTCACTGGTCTCTCCCTAACTGGAAGTTCCCTTGGGTCTATGCAAATCAAAACCTCCCCTGGTTTAGTTAGACACCTCCCCTGAGACTATGGCTAGACAGCAGGCAACCTTTGTCCCCCAGACTGTCAAAGATATTAGCATTCAAAATGTCACCTTCCCACAAATAGAAAAGACAGCTAAGATGATAACCAAACATGTGATGTGAGCAACATTTCCTAATAACTAGGATGGTACAATATACCATCCAAATTCCTCAAGTCTCCCCCAACCCCAGGAAGTAGAAGTTGTCTCTGCCCTTCAGGGTGGGCATGAATTACTGATTCCTTCTGACCAATCCATGAAACAGTTAAAATAATCACCTGTCAGCAGAGAAACTGAGCAGACACCACTGGACCAAGAAGAGATGGAGGTCAAGACCTCCGAAAGTCAGTTGGGTGTGCCACACAAACTGAGTGTGAAATCAGGAGAGGACTCATGTCTATGTTCCTCTCCCCAAATTCAGAACAGCAACTCAATCTGAGAAACGGCCCAGCATGCTCAGCTGGAGTGGAATTCCACAGGGCCACAGGCCCGAAGTGCTAAGGGCGTGGAAGAGAAGAAAAAACACAGGACTTCTGCAGACTCGGGGAGACACTGAACTTGTGATGACCTGCCAAGCATGGAAGCCTTTAGGGAAGGAGTGGGAAGACGCAACAGAGCCTCCAATCCTGTCCAGAGGATTTCCCAAACCAGAAAACACATTTTTGGTTTGGTTTGGTTTTTTTTATGTGTGTGCATGCATGTGGGGGGCAGAGGACAACGTTGGGTGACATCCACAGAAGTGCTATGGGACAGGATCTCTCACTGGCCTGAAGCTCGCCCATTCGGTTAGACTGGCTGGCCGGTGTGTCCCAGGGACTGTCCCCGTGTGTGCCACTGGGATGACATCACCTGGCTTTTCTTGTGTGGCACTAGAGACCAAAATCAGACCCTCCCCCTCTCCAGGCAAACACTTAAGGAACCGAGTTACTCCTCCAGGTCCTTTTCTTGAAGTTGATATTAGCATATGCTAACTATACATTGTAATATACTATGTAATGTACGATGAGATTTTCATACATGTATATGTAGTATTTTGATCATAATTACCCCCCTCTTTCCGTCTCCCACTGATCCCCTCTTCCCAAATAGTCCTCCCTCTACTTCTATGGGGATTTATTTGTTTCTAGAGAACCAAGGAGTTTAATGAGGGTTACTTACAGGAGCGTGGTTGAGAAATTATTTACAGAAACATGGGCAGTTTACTTGGGGGCTACAGCACAGAAGAAAAATCTCTCTCTCCCAATGTACAGTAACTGCCACTGTCGTCCGATCGTTGAGGAGGGGTTAGGCCTTGTGAGCCCTTCCCCCCTCCAGGACGGAATGCTGAAGGGCCCAATCTTGTGAGGGTCTTGTACAAGCAGGCACAGCTGCTGAGAAAACGAAATCCCCAGTTTTGACTGTGGCTGTGAGATGTCTTGACACCGAGGAAAGCAGGGTGAAGTGTCCGTGCAAGCACGTGTGTACACACGCATACACCTGCAAGCTCTGTCCTGCAACACTTCCACAGGCTAGAGAGCATTTCATAATGTAATGACGGGAAATGACCCTGAGACTCCGGCCCTCCCTCCTCCTCTTGACAGTTGAGCTGCCCCTCCCCTCACAACCCAGCCCCATCTTCCTCCTTCACACACCCACTTGCCCGGGCTTCTTGCCCCTGCTGTGAGCTCTGTGAGCACATGTTCGCTTGTGGGTGCAGAGTTTCTGGTGCAAATCCTTTTGTGAACCTCTTCACGGCGGCGGAGGGGGCGGGGATTTAGTCTGCCTCCTCCCACTTAGGGGCTCCACTCTTCATCCTGGCCACTCCTCTGCCTCTCTCCTGCCTTGCTGGTCATGAGCTACCAACTTCACCCTTCCTGGGTTCTATTTCCTGCCTGTCAACTGTGTCATGGCATCCGCTGACATTCTCATTCCTTATCTGTATCTCCTGTCCAGACCTCTAAGCTTCATGAGAACAGGGGTATCCCCTCTGCCTTCACAGGGACCCCCACACTCTACCTTGTACAGTGCTTGTACTCTGGGTGCCAGAAGATGTGTCGAGTGAAAAGGGTCAGTGGCCAGCACTAGAGGAGACCCTCTCCTCCCTGTGCTCTCTCCAAAGCTCACTCCGGATTTCCTCAGAAACCCCTCCTGTGCTAGAGTCTAAAGTCTGTAGTCAAGGGAACAATGTCAAAATGGAGGCATCTGAATGCGGACTGTCTGTGTGCACTTGTAGCATGTAAGTGTAACATGTGATATGCACGGTGAGTAGTGTGTGGGCCTGTGGAAATGGTCTGTGGTACATGTGTGTTGTGCATTTCATTTATTATGTGTGAATGTGTATGGTATGTGAAAACTGATGTATTTATAATACTGTGAGTTGTTTGTGTGGCCTGTGTTGAACTGCTTATTATGTGTCAGACATGTGGCATGTGTGGGGATGTATGTGACGAGTGTGATATGTGAATGTTGTCTGTGTATGAGGTATCTTTGTGATGTGTAGTTTGTGTGGTAAAGATGCACATACATGTGCCCTTGGTCTTTGGTATATGTGGATGCAACTACATGCACACACACACTTATGTACACAAAACACACACACACACACACACACACACACACACACACACACACGCAGCTAAGGAAGAGTTAAAGACCAGGTGGTGGCTGCTCCTTCCTGGAGGCCTTTGGAGACAGGACAGGTGGGTTCTGGGTGAGCAGACAGGACAAAGAGCTCCAAGGAGTTGAGCAATCCCGTCCTCACTTCCGACTGTGGCTGAGACCATGCACTCAGGGGGGAAACCCTCAAGATGGAGCCAGAGGGGGCAGACAGGCCAGTGAGCTCGAGCCCTTGCCCGCACCGTCTGGAGGGGTGAGGTTGAAGACCTGACGGCTTCTGTGAGGCATGCCGACAAACCACAGCCTGCTCACACACTGCCGTTGCCCGCTCTAATGTCCCAGACAGCTGCTCCAGAGGTAGAAAGTGCCGCAGCGAGCAAGTGTGCTGGCCAGGTTCCCGGAGGCCAGTGACACAGAATGACACTTACGCCCAGCCATGGCTGAGCGCTAAGTCAGTCTCTTATCACTCACAAAGTATCTCATGCTTTGTAGGACCAGAAGTGCACTGTGATGACTGTGTGGACAATGGCCAGCCACAGGTGCTGGACACATAGTGGCCGGCCACTTCAACATGACATGCTCTGAAAAGGAAGTCAATGCAAGGCCAGCAAAGGTAGGGCCTCTTGGATCTGCAAACAAGAGCGTCTGGATATTGTCCTAGAAACAGAAAGCCCAAAGACCATGGAAAATATGTTTGTCGTTATAAAAAAAAAATAAAACAGCATCTAAAAATGTAGAAAAGTATTGTGTTCCCATTCAAAATCTCTTGCACCCAATCAAATATAAGTATCCCCAGCATTTTTCACTCTCCTTCCTTAATTTTCTTTGTCGTACTAGGGATTAAATCAGGCCTCACACATGCTGGGCAAGGACTCTACTGTGAGCTACATCCTCAGCCTGCTTTTTAATTAAAAAAAAAAAAAAACTTTAATCTCTGTGTGTGCACACACACGCACATGTGTGTATGTATGTGCGTGTTGCATGCACATGTGTGTATATGTGTGCAGCTCACAAGTACAGGTATACATGTACCACTTCAAGAACCTCATTTGAAATAAGATCTCTTCGTTGTTCTTCCTGAGTGTATCAGGCTATCCATCCCATGAATTTCTGGGGATCCTCCTGTCTCTTCTCCGCTTTCACTGTGGCAGAGCACAGGACTACAGATTCTCACACTACCTATCTGGTTTTTACATGGGTTCTGGGGATTTGAACTCAGGTTCTCACATTTGTATGGCAAGCACTTTTTCCCATTGAGGAATATCTGCAGCCATTTTTAACTTTTGGAATTTTGAAACAGACTCTCTCTTAATTATCCAGGCTGATCATGAGCTTGTGATCCTCAGACTCTCAAGTATATGAGATTATAGGCCTGGGCCAGTTTTCCTTCTAAAGAAAAGTAATAGGAAAGAGAAAAGAACATTCTACTGTCTCGTTGAGAAACCCTGAGTTGGGATCTCCACAGTGGCCGCTGCCCTGCCTGCCCCATAGTTAGTCCTAATGGACCCTGGGCTGCCTGGAATTAGAGTCTTGAATTTTTAAGAATTTTTTTTTTGATGGTGCTTGACCAAGCCTGATCTTTGCTCATGATGTCGGAGGAGGAATTCAGGCATGTTACTGTCCCCCAACATGGTTCCTCACACTGCGCTGCCCTATGAAACACCACCCTCAGACAGCATGCATGAGTGCTGACCAGAGTCACAGGCCCACCATGGAGGCCATGCTGCCCTCTGATTTCTCCTCAGCTCTCAAGGACCGAAGCTGGCATCATCACAGGTATTCTCAAAAGTAGGGCAGAGCTCTGCCAGGAAGACTGTTTCTGGGCCACAGTCCCCAGGGTGTCTATGAATGCACCTCCATGTGCCGCTAGCTGCTGCCGCCAGCGGGTACAGCAACAGTGGACGCAGCCTGCGTGTGAAAAGCAGAGCTGTGTCCTATTCATGCTCCCTGCTGTCCCCATTCATGAAGATGTTTCATGAATGGATATTGGAATAGTGGAGTTCAGAATACAAGGCTTGGCACCCTGTGCCCCAAGACTCTGTCCTCACTCTTAGAATGAGGCTAGGTTTGCCGCCCGTGACCATCACAGCAGAGTATCACAGGCTGGAGCTTAAGTACTGAGCATTCTCTTTCCTTCCGTTCTGAAGGCTGTAATCCAGGGTCAAGAGACTGGTGTGCTGGGCTCAGGTGAGGCCCCACTTTCTGAGCGGAAGATGGCGGCTTTTAGTTGTTTCTTTGTGGGATGGGCTGGGAGACAAAGAGAGCGCACTCTGCTGTCTTCTTTGTTATAAAGGTTTTTTTTTTAGGGGCTGGTAAGGAGATTCAGTGAGTAAAGGTACTTGTCACCCAAACTTGGTTTCCTGAATATGATCCCTGGAACCTGTGTAAAGGTGGAAGGAGAGGATTGACCTCTCAATGTTGTCCTATGCCCTTCACATCCACACCATGCTCATACCATGACCCCTAATCACACACCACACACACACACACACACACACACACACACACACACACACACACACACGAGTAATGATACATAGGTAAGTTCCGTTATCATTCCATTAACTACACATAGTAGTCAGTTTCATGTGACATGCTATAATGTGTACAATGTGTTTTGATCACATTCAGCCTACGCTTTTGTGTCTCCTTCACACTACATACACTAAAGAAAACATGTATTTTTTAAACAGAAATGTGAATTCTCATTATAAAAGAAGCGAAGAAGGAGAGGCAGGAGACACAGGCTGGCCGGCACACCTTCTGCATGACGGTGCTGCTGACCAGAAGAGGAGCAGGCAGTGAGACGGTGAACCAGGAAGAGGGGTGGGCGGGGGACGAGCCTTGCTGTGAAAATCTCTTTAAAGGGCTGGGGAGACAGTTCGGCAGGCCGAGGCCCTCACTGCAGAGCTTGATGACCCGAGTTTCACCCCCAGAACACAAGAGGAAGAAGGGAAAACAGAGAGTGTGACCTTGGCATGCAGCATGCGTGCATGCACACTCACATAAATAAATAAGCCTTTAATGAGGCGAAGGCGTGGCTCTGGAGGCCAAACGGTCTCTGGATGTGAGCATCAGTGCCTTTGCTCTCCCTCCCCCACCACAGGGCTTGCTCTGCGCCGGAATGCTCTGCATTGCACTCTACACGGGCATTACCAGCGTGGCCCCGAAATCCTGGGTGGCTCTGCTCCTCCCCGCGCATTCACCCCTGAGGCTGGGCTGCCCACCTCCCCTGAGTCAGGTCTTGATATGGAGTGGATGAAAACAGCATGAAACGGACCCTGGGAGCCAACTCTGCAGAGAGCCTTGCTGTGTGTGGGACTTGAGGAAAGGTGTCCCTGCAGCAGCCATGTGAGAAATGAGACTTCAGGGAGGGACAAAGCAAGGTGTCAATGGCACCTTGGAAGGCGTGTGCCAGGCTTCTGCTACTCCAAGGGGAGGGTCTCCTGGCCATCACTGCCAACAGCAGCCAAGGAGCCAGAGGCAGGGGGGCAGAAAGGCTGGCCAGCAGGCTCTTCACAGCCTGATGTTACTCTCCATGTGACACGGCGGCATCTGGAGGAACACGTAATGGAGAGGCAAGAGAGTAGATGCACTAGCTGGTGGCCCAGACAAAATGTAATTCTGTTACCAAATTAGGGGTCACAGCCTGTACACTAAGAAGACAAGTTGGCTACCCATCCCCCAAAATCCAGTTAAAACATCCAGATGAACAGTAAGAAGCAAAAAAGAGAGATTTATTCAGTGAGGCCACACTGGGAAGAGGAACAAAGATCAAGTGACCCTGCTTGATGTCCATCCTTTAGTTCCTGAACTGAGGTTAAATGTTAAATAAAGAGCCAGGGATATGCACATCTAAGCAGTTCTGGTTTAGGTGTGGTCCTGCCTACCATTAACCCACCATTGTCCGGGCTTCTTGTCCTATAAGGTGGTCTGAGAAATTGTTAGAACTGTGTGAAATCCCAAGATAAAAGCTGCTCTCTAGTTGGCACCTTTTCCCTCTCACGGCATGAGATTCCAGGGGAATTCCCATTTCTCTGAGGCCGTTGTTGCAATAGTCTGATAATCAGACTGAGAGACACAAGTGTTCCTCTAGGACAGTGAGTGGTTCTCAACTTGTGGGCCATGACCCCTTTGTGGATAGCCTATCAGACATCATGCATATCAGATATTTATATTAGTATTCACAACAGTAGCAAAATTAAATTTATGAAGTAGCAATGAAAATAATTTTAGAGTTGGGGGTCACCCCAGCATAAAGAACTGTATTAGAGGGTCACAGCATTAGGAAGGTTGAGAACCACTGCTCCAGAACAACCTTATTTTCCACACAGGTTGCAGTATTTTATGAAACTTGGACATGGATGTGGTGTTGACAGAAGACATGGCAAACAGGGATAGAATGTGGCATTAGGGCTGTAGAACCAAAGAGGAGCAGAGGAGACTCCTGAGGTAGGCTTCAGAGTGTCTCTGGTCCAGATCTATTGTGCCTCCCTGACGGCATTTGTATAAGCTGTGTAACACCAGAATGAACACATACATTTACACACTCATCATGCGTACACAGTCACTAGAATACATCAAGCACCTCACAATTAAATGTCTAAGAGATCTGAACTACAATGAGAATAATCTCTTTCATTTTGTGGGAGCTATCTCAGGCAGTTGGATGGGAGGGGTTCAGGGGAACCAGACTCCTGTATCCCCACTCTAGTAGACTCTTTTCTTGGCTAACTTGAAATAAGTTTGGCACCAAAAAAATAAATCAAGAAAATAAGATACAGGATGCTGTGTGCAGTAAGTCCTGGCTAGTATGAAGGATGCTAACGGAGTCATTGGAGCTCTGGGTTTAAAGACAAGTTCCCTGAGCCCCCCACATAGCATGCTAGTCATGAAGTGACCAGCTTCACAGCAGAGAAAGACCATCCACTCGTGAGGCCAACATAGAGAGGCATCCTCCAGCCTCCAGCCTCCAATGCAGAGGATGGGCTCAGGGTTGTTATGGGATAAGGACATGGGGGTCTGAGGCAGTGGTGAGGAAAATCAGTGTGACCAGTGGTCAGCACATGCCAGGTCAAGGTTCAAGGCTTTTCATTGGGTGCCAGCAGCGTGTGTGTGCTTGGAAGGTAGTTTGTAGCATTCTGATGTTGAGAGCTTGCACATCAGACATTTGCACAAGCCTAAGAGAATGATCAGTGACTTCATCCCGCTTGAACTGCCTGAGCTCCCGCAGAACAATTAGGCAACCATTACTGCCATGCCCTATCAGTTAGAGGGGTTACCTATGGCAAAGCTAACAAGAGTATTGCTTAGCAACATGATCTCTAAGAGTTGGTGTTAGAGGCCACTGAAGACACAAGTTTACTTCCCTTGGTTTCATGGGGACCTTAGAGTCAGGGCCACTGGATGAGGTTGAGCCCCAATGGGATATTGCCTGCTCTAACTTCTATCATTGTCCAACCACCCCAAAGGCCAGTGTGACAGTAAGGAACAAGGTTGGGGGCAGAAGGAGGCTCCAAAGCATCAATGTACCCATGAAAGACACCAATAGTAAAAGAGACTAGAAACTCTTCCAAGCCATGGGATACACATAAAGCAGAGAATGCTTGCAAACAGCCTGTGACCTCAGATGCCCAAGGAGGTGGGCACTATGCAAACCATCCACAAAGGAGAAGGCAGACACTATGCAAATGGTCTACAAAGGCCAGTGGCTCCCCAGGCCCAGGGCCTTTGAGCTTCTCATCTTGGCCAGCCCTCTGGCGCATATCCATTCTCAGGAGTACATTCCTCTCTCTTAATAAACTGTCTCTATTTTTATCACTATCCATGCATCCCTGTCTGATTCTTTGTTCCAGGACACAGTAACCTGGAAACTGCAGCAGAGGCTCCCTGGACTCATACCAATAAACACATGGCATCTTAATGTTTTAAATCCAAACTATTAGAAAAAAAATCCAAGCCCAATATGGGAGAGACGATGTTAGAAGGTTTTCACATCTAGGACACCACCCTATGAACAAGACATGGCTAAATCCTTGCCTTCCTTGACAGCCACCTCCGCATTCAGAAGCATGACTAATGGCATGGCCACAGGGACTCAGTCGCAGCACTGTGGGAGACAGGGCATGGAGGGCCCCAGGAGTGTGGACACCAAGACCCAGCTCAGGTTCTGTGGAAGATAAAGGATCCAAGGGTATGGCCATGTCCTCAGTGCTCAGTCCTAGCACTGCGAGGGACAGGGCACAGAGGGACCCCACATCATTTGATCCAATTATCTCCTTTCCCCTGGGTAGAAAGGTGTTTAGAGGCCATGAAAGCCCCTTGCTTCGCGAGGGACAGATTTGGAGGAATTCATTCCTGAGTTCATACCAGTACCAAGGACACATTACTACCAAATAAAGAGAGATTGGAAAGAATTAATTTCACAGATTGTGTGAGACCATCCCTGAATTAATCATTCTGAATTTTATTTCCTTATTTAGAAAGAAAAAAAAAACCTAGAGTGTTTTCTCAAAAAAAAAAAAAAAATCCATGTGTTTTCCAAGCAGCCTTAATAGAGGAACTTGCTTCATGAATTTTGTTTTTTATGCAAAGCCTGGAAAAACTCCACAGAGGAAAAGAGCAGCCACACCCAGGGGCTCCTGTGTGAGGAGGGTATGAGGTCATACTCTGATAGATGCTGCAAGAGAGGGGAAGGGAACAGCGCCAGAGAGAGCACTCATCTCCCTCCTCAGGAGTCAGGAGCCTGGGTCCAGCGCTGACACTCGGAGATGTCACTGAGGCCCACGGGAGCTTGACCTCTCTCTGCTGTGTGTGGTCTACAGGCGGCTCAGCTTGAACTCTGAAAACCCAAGAACAGTGGTGCAGTGTTTCTCACGCAAGCATGAGAACCTGAGCTCCATACCCAGGACTTGAAATGCTTGGCCTAGCGGTGTGTGCCTGTGATCCCAGAGCTGAGGAGACAGACTGGAGGACCCCCGTCTCATTCTGACAGCCAGTCTAGCTAGATTGGTGACCTCCAAAAATGAGGTGGAGAGGGATGGAGGTAGACACTTGACATCAATCTCTGGCCTCCACGTATGTATACATGCAGACACTCACATATGCTAAAGTAAAAGAATGCATGATGGGGAGGGTAATGTCGGAGCAAGCATGGGCGCACCCTCCTTGTCCCCAGTTCCCAGCACATGGCTCCTGAAACCCTTGGCATCTCCAAAGTATCTCGTGTGCTAGTGAAGGAACGGTAGCCTCGGGAGTGGGGTTGGTCAGAGGAAAGCACAGGCAGGGTGAAAAGCTGCCATTTCCTACTTCCAGGGAGAGAAAGGAGACTGGAGGCTGTGCTGATCACTAGTGCCCACCAATGCACCCCCACCTCATCCATGTGGTGAAGCCTCCTTAGAACCACACACGGATAAGATTTGTACCAAATAAGCTACTGAGGCCGGGGAAGTCTCCAAAGTTGTCCTGCTCATCTCTCCATCTATCACTTGTAATGACAAACCTTTATGTCTGTTTCCCTGACCTGGGTGAGATGATGTAGCAAGTATTTGACCCCAGTATATCATGAGAGCTCCAGCTTACATCTGGAGATCAGATGCCCAGGTCAAACCACTGGGGGCGTGACGGGCAAAGGAAGGGGGCAGTGCTGGAGGGTGAGCCTCCGCCTTTGGGATGAGAGTCTATCTCCACAAGATAGTGTTAAAACAGAACCAGTTAGAAGACACCCAGCTGGTGTCTCTACTGCTGAACTGATTGTGTGGTGTGAGAGAGGGGCACTTAGCTGGTGTCGGAAATGAGTGATGAGTAGCAGGTCAGAGCAGAGGGAAACAGTTCATGTCTTGTAATCTGATCATTGGAGAGGAAAGTGCAGAAGTGTCATGAATTCAAAGCCAACCTGGACTACACTGAGAGAAAGGAAGAAAAGGAAGGGAAGAGAAAAGAGGGGAGGGGAGGGGAGGGAAAGGACGGGAGGAAGGAAGCAAGCAAGTAAAGGGAAGGAGGAAAGGAAAAGTAAGGGAAGGATGTGTGTGCTAGTGAGGGATGATGGGTGGCTGGGCAGCTCAGAAGGAGCCCAACCCCATGAAGGGGTGTGGCCACAGTGGTGACCCTTTCTTCTGAACTCACTTGTGCCAAGGATGCAGCCTGGATAACCAGACTCGTGTCTGGCCCTGGACTCAGCCCCTCCTGTGGCCTTTGCAGACAGTGCACACGCATGCCATAGCCATGCTTTCAAGGGTCACACATCTGCCTACACAGCATCCTCCTGTTCTGATATGTCCGCAAAGGTAGACGTTGAAGGTGACAGGGACATCAAGTGACTAGGGGAATCTGCAGCAGGCATAGGGAGCCCTTCGCTCTATCCTTTTGTTGCTGAGACAGGGCCTTCTTGTGTGACCCAGGCTGGCCTCAAACTTGCCATCTTTGTGAACCAACCTCTCGAATACTGGGATGGCAAGTGTGAGACTTGGCTGAGAGTCAGCTTCTCAGCATTCCCCCAGACTGTGATTGCTCACACACAGCTGTTGGCAACCATGTGCTTTACCCAAATACCGCCCTCTTCCTCACCCACAGCTTCTATAGACATGGAGTTGACTAGCCACAGATGGAACATTTAGAGGAAGAAAGTTGTGTCTAGTGTGGTGTTCCAAACTTCTAATCCAAGTATTCGGGAGGCAGAGACAGGCAGGTCTCTGGGAGTTTGTGGCTAGCCTGGATATATAGCCTGTTCCTTGCCAGCCAGGGCTACACAGTGAGACCTTGTCTCAGAGAGAGAGAGAGAGAGAGAGAGAAAGAGAGAGAGAGAGAGAGAGACTATATTAATATGTGCAGACTTTTACCTTGCTACTGATCCCTAAGTGGTATAGCGTAACCATCTGCATAGTATTTACTTTTATTTATTAAATACTATAAGCAACCCAGGGGAGGTCTGAAGCACAGGAGAGTATGTGCAATACCTGAGGATTCTGAGGTTCACATGGATCCTGGGAAATCCTACATAAATACCAAGGGCTGGCTGCATCTTTTTCCCTAATCCATTCCGACCAGGCAGGGGAGGGTGACAGGAGACATGTTTAGAGAAGCATCTGTGACAGTGTGGGAGACGGGGCTGACAGTCATCTCCAGTGAGTAGCAGTCAGTCTCCAAGGCAGGGAGGGACAATGCTCACAACTGCCAGCCAAGTGGTTCGAAGTCTGCAGAAGAGAAGGCCGTGGCAAGCAGAATAGAATGAAATCAGCCTGGGGAGATGTAGATAGGGAAGAAAACCGCAGGGGAGCAGGGAAATAAAACAAGGAAAGTCATTTTCATCAGTAAGAAAGTGGCATCTCTGCACAGATTGGAAAACAACCCAGGCAGCCCATCTGCCTCTGATCTTCCCTGCACAGCGATCATCTGGAAATGATGGAGTAGGGTGGCCCTGTCTTCCCTCTCAACGAGGCCCCTCTAACTCCCATGGGACTCTTTATCTCCCCCAATGCACACACTGCCCTGCAGAATGTGAAAGGATACCCAGTTAGCTGAGCAAAGTCCCTTTTCTAGACCTGATAAGCAAAGATAAAACCTACAAGCAGGAACTAATTACACTGGCCCAACAGGAAGAGATACGAGGGTGAGCAGGAAAGGGAAGTGCCAGTGACCTTTGACCTGGCCTTAAATGCAGAAGGAAGACAGGACTCTGTCTCCTCAGTGAGACGGATTGCCCCACTCACCAGGTGTCAGGGTGCCTTCCTGATGCAATTCAAAGCCCATGATGGGAGAAGTTGCAGGACTCCACCTGGAAGCCTTAGCCCCTGAGCAAAATCTGTCTGTTCTCATGAGCTCACAGTAGCAAACACTCGGCAGCTGGAAGATGGATGACTGCCTTGTTGGCAGCAACCCATGAAAGAGACTGAAGTTTGTTAGCATAAATTTAAACCCTCTGGGATCTGAAGACAGGGTCCTGCCTCCAGGTGTCTGTCCAGCCAGTCTCCCCTGAGCTTTTCCTCATGACACAAGTACCAAGAATGGCCTGCCCAACACTGGACCAACATGGCCTCCGAGGCGCCTACATTGACTGGGGAGATGAGGGACTCATTTGAGGAGATACAGGGACGGCATTTCCCTGGAGTCTCTTTGCTGATGGCTGGGCAGTGAGAGTGACATGGACTCCAGTGGTGCCCAGACCTGCCCTCCCTTCCACATCTTCACAGGAACACACACACACACACACACACACACACACACACACACACACACACACACACATAGTGTAGGGTGCCAGCACCCAGCAAGCTCTACTTTGGGAACGATGGCCAAAACCATCATCCTGCTATAGTTTACGTGTAGAATGTCCCAGAGAGGCTTACAGCGAGATATGTGCTGGTCAGTCTGTGGACAAGTGGAAGAGGGTGCAACCTTTAGGAGGTGGGTCCTAATGGGAGGAAATTAGGTCACTGGGATGCACCCTTGAAAGAGAAAGGGAATGTTGGGGCTCTGGTTTGTCTCTGTCTCTCTGTCTCTCTCTGACCCTCTGTCTCTTTCTGTCTCTCTGTGTGTGTGTCTCTCTCTGTCTCTGTCTCTCCCTCCCTCCCTCCCACCATCATAAGGTGAGCCGCTTTGCCCTTCCACACATTCCTCTTCACATGTCACGGTGACAATGCCACCTACCACAGCTTCTGTTTGTCCTCGGGGGTCCCAGAGCTCCCCCTGCTAGGCATTAGCTTGCCCTGCCCTGAACTTTGTGTGCACATGACTGTTGGCCAGCCAACTGTAAAGGGGAAACACAGGACACAGGTTCCTCCCCATCGCCCCTTGCATAATTTTTGAACTTCCAACTGAACTCTTTCAATTATCCACTCATGTCCAGTTTCCCTCACAAATATTCAAGTCCCCCATTTCTCTATTTCTTACCACTCTTAAGGGATAGATCTATTTGTCTGCTCAGAAAACTTAACAAAGATTACATATTATTAATCATAAAATGCATCCCATTCATGTCTGATGCACAGTCTGTCTTCTCCCCCACGGTGCTCATAACGCGTGTGACAAAGGACCATCTCATTTATAAAAGCGGCAGAAATGTCTGTTTCCTTCGGAATGGACACCTGGTGATTTCCATCACAGAGAGCTCATCCACACACCCCACAGACAGAAGGACCACGGAGAGGGGATGAATCAGCCCGGAGTCCTTCCTGCCCCACAGTCCTCCCACTGCCCCTCGGGGCCTCCTCTTCTCTCCAACACCCTAGACAAGACAAGGGCTCTCACCCACAGGTGCGCAGGAAGCCCCTGCAGGTTCCACCCTCTTAGAGAGTACAGTCTGGCCCCAGGTGCTGATGGGAGTCTGTTCTTTGTAACTAAGCAACAGCTTGCTCTTCTTCCTGTTTATTTTGAAGACTGAGAATGTTTGTTAGGAAATGAGAGGACCAGGGAAGATGAACAGGGAGAAGCCCGCAATCCCACAATCCCAGTGAGCTAGCTGCCAAGCAGCCATGAATCTCAGGCCTGAAGTCACTGCTAAGGACAGTGTGGCTTACTGTCCGTGTCCTTGAACTGTCTTTGTCCTGAGTCCTCAGTGCTGAGCAAGATACCATCCCCTATAGCAGGAAACATCACCACAAAGCATGTAAGGGTCGGGGACAGCATAAATCAACCCTGGAAGCGAGAGCCCAGTATGATCTATGTTTTTTGCATTTTAGGAGAATAAGGGCACTCTGCAGGGGTGTTTTCAGTGGAAACTGGGTCACATACAACATTTTAGGGGTGTGTGTGTGTGTGTGTGTGTGTGTGTGTGTGTGTGTGTGTGCGTGCGCGCGCGCTCATGTGTATGTGTGTGTACACCCCTATACCCTTCCTCCCATCCTCCTCTCTTCCTTTTTTTAATTTTTAGAAATTGTGTGTGTAATGAGTAGTTAGAAGATACTATGGGAACACACTGGGAAAAGGATGATTCCAGTGCTGGACAGAACGGATAAGACCACATAAGAGTTCATCATTCTACTCAGAAGAGCATGGAATTTCAAACATGGGTTCTTTCTTTACAAAATTATCTTTTTAGATTTTTTACTTTCTTTTTAACTGTGTCTATGTGTGTCGGGTACATGTGTAAGTCCACAGAATCCAGAAGAATCCAGAACTGGAATTGCAGGCGGTCGGTTGTAAGTCACCTGGCACAGGTACTGGGAACTGAACTCAGGTTCACTGCAAGAGCAGCGAATACTCTCAGCCGCTGAACCATCTCTCTGGCCCCCATTTCTAGAATTTTCCATTTAATATTTTCAGTCCTTAGTTGACCCCAGGTAACTGAAAGCACAAAAGAGAACCCCTGTATTTACAAAGGAAGTGAGGAAATGGCATAAAGCACAGACGTTCTGTTACTGTGTGGATCAGGACAAGTGTGGACACACTAGGCAGCATTACTTGGGCACCTACCCGTTCCAATCACAAACATCAGTGCATGCCTCTTGAGAACAAGACTGAACTAAGAGAAGGAAACTTGGAGTAGACGGAGAGGGGTGTATTCCACAGTTTGGTACAAAGAGCATCTTATTTGCATGTGTGTGTCTGTGTGTGTGTGTTTATAGGGTGTGTGTGAAACTGCACATATGTGTACATGAGTGTGGAGGCCAGAGATCAACCTTGGATATCATTCCTCAGCCACTATCCATTTTTTTCCATGGAGTCCTTCCATGAGCCTAGAACTTAGCAAGTGGGCTGGACCGGCTGACCAGCAAGCTGCAGAGATCCACCTATCTGTGCCTTCCCAGACCTGGGACCACAAGTGCACACACATCTGGTCTCTTTTACATGGCTTCTGGGGATAGAGCGTGAGTCCTTGTGTTTGTACAGCCACTGGACAATCTCACTCCAGCCTAAGAATGAATGTCTTTGGATACAAATAAAGAGAAGATGGCCTGTGACTGTCATGAAGGGGTGTGGTCATGGGAGGTCAGCAGCTGAAGACTTCTAGGTGGACGTGGGTGGACCTGGGGGGGGGAGGCAGGGAAGGGTGAAGCTGCTGTGTTCAGCCCTTACTTTTCTCCCTCGTTTTTCAAGCCTGTGCATGTACTACCTCCATGAAAGACAGGACAATGACTCTTCATAAATACAGCCTGAGAGTCGGAAGAGCAGCGGCATCGGGGTGGCTTCTGCAGGGACTGCCTGCTAGCCAGAGACCAAAGTGTCACCTGGCTATGAGCAGTGAAGCCTCGACCTGCCCTTCTCCTGTGCGCTCCACCCAAGTGGGTGTTTCCAGTTTAGAGTGTGACAGGATTCCCTGTTGGTGACTTCTGTCAGGGAGACAAAGGTCATTCCTCCTTCCTGAGGCTCAGAAGACAAGCTCGGCCAGGAGAGAAGCAGCTGAGTCGGAGGTCACAGCTTGCAGCAGAGACAGTCACTCAGACCTCAGACCACTGAAGTCTGAGGCCATGGATCTCTTCATTCTTTTCCTGCTGTGAAGGGGTGCTAAGGATGACAGACATACAGCTTCTGCATGGTAGGGGACAGGCAGGTGAGAGCATGCAGGGCCAGTGTCACATGGGTAGAGAGTCACTGTCAAAGCCACTGGTGACCTGACATTTCCTGAGGAGAATGTTATACTGTCTCTATACAAGATAAACCTGAGTCCTTAGTGGAAGCTTGTCTATTAAAACCCTGAAGGAAGTGGCTTTTTTAAAATGTGCTCTGGCTTCTGTCTCCTTGGCCCAGTTCCTAGCCGAGTATATCAAGGTGTGCCAAGCATCATTGCTAACCAGGGCATAGGAAAACACTCCACACACATGCTACCCACTTCTCCCCAGCCTGCCTGGGCCATAAACTCACCCAAACCCTTGATGCCTCATTGTCTCTACTGATAAAAGTAGAACTCAAGGGTCACACTTGGGCTAAGTTGTGACATCAGAGATGCTCGACTTAGTCATCCATGAAGAGCTCTGCTGCATGGCTCTTCCCCGTGATTCTCAGGTGCAGAGGGACTGTCTAAAAAGTCCATAAGCAAAATCCCCATGTAAGCCCTAGTTATGAAGCTTCTGAGATGGAAGCTGCAATCAGAGAACTTCCTACCAGCCCAAGGCTTGTGACACACTGAGGTCACTGAACCCCAAGCCTGGATGCTTCTGTATCTATTGGATCAAGGGCCTTGCCAACTCCCATGTTTAGTCCTGCAGACAGAAGAGTCAAAAAGCTAAGGAGGAGAAGCTGGAGGAGATGGAGGAGGAGAAGGAAGAGGAGAGGGAGGAAGAGAGGCAGGAGAGGGAAGAGGAGAGGGAGGGGAGAGGCAGGAGGAGAGGGAAGAGGAGAGGGAGGAGGAGAGGAAGGAGGAGAGGGAGGAGGAGAGGGAGGAAGAGAGGAAGGAGGAGAGGGAAGAGGAGAGGGAGGAAGAGAGGGAGGAAGAGAGGCAGGAGGAGAGGGAGGAAGAGAGGCAGGAGGAGAGGGAGGAAGTGAGGCAGGAGGAGAGGGAGGAGGAGGAAGAAGAGAAAGATGAGGAGGAAGAAGAGAACATTGACTATCCCTGATGGTGGTGGCATTCAGTGTCCTGAACATGGGTTGCTGTTGTTGGTTTAGACTGGCCACTACAGGCTGCCCAGCTCACTTAGCCAGAAGGACCCTGCAGAAGCAGAGCCACGAACATGCTCCTAGGAGTCAGAGGTACCCGGGCTGTAAAACCGATTCTCATTTTTTTGGTGTAGAAGAGGGTGCAGACACCCCTTCCCTTGTTTGCAGCAAGAGCTCCATATTCACCTTGTGGAGTGAACAGCTACAGCCAGGGAAACAAGAGGTTCAGGCTCTGGCCCACAGGAACCTCTGAACACTGAGTAGACGTGAGACCCAGGAAACGGGATGAAAGAAGCCCAGAACCCTGCAGAGCAGAGCGGAGGGGGGGGGGCAGCATTTGATAAATGCTCCATCAAATTTTCCAAAAGTTCCAGCTGGATGAAATGGAAGAAACAAAATGGTTGAACTCTCTCTCTCTCTCTCTCTCTCTCTCTCTCTCTCTCTCTCTCTCTCTCTCTCTCTCATACACACACACACACACACACACACACACACACACACACACACACACCCTCTGTAGATATTTACATGATATTTACATGATGCCACTGATGTCTTTCTTGAGTTGCCTTCAATTTTGGTACTTTGTTCAAAAGATTGTTTGGAGCACATATCTAAGAGAGAGAGGCCTGAGAAGCATTTCCTACCTTGGCCGAGCCACTGCTGTCTGCTTAGTTGAACTCTGCTTTCGCCCTGCCACAGTAGGAACAAATCTCTGCTTCCGCCAGAGTGTTCCCGAGCTCCTAAGTACATTCCTCAGATGCTTGGGTTTCTGCCTTGGCCCCTTCCAGGTGGACAACCTCATCCTCCAGGAGCGAGCTATGAGAACACCAGCTAAGTTTAGCCGGCAGTTCTGTGAATGTGCAAGGCTTCTATTATTAAACTGACAAGAGATAAATATTTCCCCCGTGACACACAGCTGCTCCTGGCATGCAGGAACTCCTGTGCCCAGATCCATCCTAAATAGGGAAGCTCACAGAGATCTAAAAATGAGCTGAGGGGATCCCAAAGAATGCATGGATTGGAAAATATCCAGCTCGTGTTTGAAATGCCTCTCCCATGAGGTATGAGAAGGAACCCTGAACTCTGAAATGTAGGATCCTATGACCACAAAGACACACAGGAGCTGATGCCCGCATAGTCCTCTTGTGGCTCACTGGCCGAGCATGGTTGCAGACTATTTTCCCAGCTCATTTCCCATCCACACAGTTGTTCTCAGAGAAACATATGTCCAGTTTCAGCTGTCAAAAGCCCCAGAATTCCACCTCAGAAGCTCCAGCTCATTTTGAAACCCAGGATGGGTTTCTCTGTCAGGAAGACTAATTAAAGATTTCAGAAAGTAATAAATAACCTGAAATTTCATGGACTTGGAAGCAGCATGGAGCTGGTAACTGCTGGTGCTCACTCTGGCTTGAGCACTGGGTTCAGATCGTGGTGTCCCACAACTCAGCAATACGAGGATGGTTGCTAATTTCATTTTCCCCTTATTTCTTTACTGACTAGACATATTTATTGCCTACTGCATTCCAGTCATTGTTCTAGATGACAGACACTCAACCAGATGGTGTCCCTCCTCAATGAAGGAAACAGTCTAAAAGTAGGAGAAGAATCACAGCCAAGGTCACAGTAAGGGAAAGTGTTCTGACCAGTAAAGCTGAGTACCTCAGAGAACAACAGAGCATGGCTCAAGGGTCCAAGAGGGGCAGTGTGAAGAGGGACTTCTGAGATGATGTCTGAGCATGGACCACAGAACAAGAATGACAGGCAGTTGGGAGGTGTAAAAGCTTTACAAACAGGCATGGGCATGAATGTGCCTCCTGACAGGAGAAGGGGAAGGCTTTGAGTGAGGGCTGGATTCAGTGCTGAGACATGGTGCAGGTGGGTGAGGCGACGCTGTCCCAGCCTGACCATCTAGGCCTGGTGAGGATGTCACACATGGACTTGGTTTAATGCCAACCAACACAGGAGTTAGTACACTCTCCCATCCCCATCTCCAAATGTATTATTTTTCTCATTGCTAGCTTAAGGGAGGAAGGATTTATTTTGGTCTGTGGTTTGAAGAGTTTTATGATCATTGTGATGGGGAGGATTTGGCAGCGGGGGCATGGGACCAGGAAACAGAGACAGGACAGGAAGTGGGACTGATCTGTAAAATCCCAGGGCCCTGTGAGGAACATTTCATGCTCAAACCATGACACCATCCTGTGCCACTCCATTTAATTAAAGGTTGATCAGATGTCACAAACCAACTTAATGATCTATTAATTATAAATCAATAGTTTGAAGGGAAACCCTCCTGGAGAACCCTTCCTTCTGAATGGTTGTCACCAAAGTATAATCATTAGGGCTGGAGAGATGTTTCAGAGCACTTTGCTGCCCAATCATGAGGACCAGCATGGGGACGCCAGCATCCATGTAACAAGCTTGGCAAACATTTGTAACTCCAGCTCTGAGGGATACAGTGCTTTCTTCTGGCCTTAGTACATGCACGTGTGCCACATGCACGTGTGCCACATGTACACATGCACTTGTTTACGTGCATATACTCACACAGATACCCAGATACCACACACAAAAATAAACACATTCTTTTGGAATTGTAGCCATTAAGAAAGAGCCAGGGAAGTTGCCTATGTCCTCTGCATAGGCAGAGAATTGACAGAAGAAATAAGCTGCGATAGAACCAGAGAGTCAAACAATAAGTATCTTTTTCTCTCTTTCTTAGACTATAGAATGTGTCAGTGGTCAAAACAACTATGCATAGCAGCCACAGGGACTTTCGAGTGTGCCAATAAGCCATAAGCTATCAGACATCTCAGCCCCAACAATGGAAGGTAGCTGACTATGGAGTAGAAGCCATCTCCAACCCAGCCTCTATGTCCACTCATGATCTTATGATTGCAATCCCGGGCATTTGTTGGCGCACACAAGGGGATGAAAGAATTTGGATCTGCAGATGCTCTTACAAGGAAATAGACTCCCTCACATGCTGCATTGCCGTTGCAGGCTCCTCTTGTCTCAAGCTGGCATTCCTCCCTGTGTCTCCTGCTCAGGGTGTAAGAAGTCACACCCTGGAAGCCTACACTCCGGCAGAGTCATACTGGAATCCCTAAAAAGGCAGGCACAGCCTCCAGACAGGATCTCACAGGATCCAATGATGCCACCTCAAATCACCATCTTCATGAAAACCTGGTTCTGCAATGTTCCCCCCAACTCATTTCTGTTTTTGAAAAGCAGCCACTTGTCAACCAGCAACTTCCTTATCTCAAATACCAGGGTCCTCAGGTCTCCAGCAACCTAGAGGATTGAGCACATGCACAGAAAATCAGTGGTTAAGCCCAAACTCATACTTACCCCAAAGGTGCCCTGTACCCAAGGAATCTGTTCCATGTGGTCACCTGTCCTGGAGGCTTGCCAGGGCTCTGTTGGCCAGATAGCCCCTACATCAGGTGCTTTGCCACAGCTACATCACAGCAAGACATGAGCTGTCCTCAGCATCCATCTATAGACAGTTTATCTATACTAGAGCTTTGAGACATAGCTTCCCTTAGTTACATACATGTAGAGTCCAGCCTGTATTAAGCCTGTGAACCCCTTCCTCAAACTACCATCTAAACACAGTTCAGACTCCCTCTGTTTTAATATCTCATGTTGCATAGAAGGACCTATGGACCACTGGGTGAATGCTGAAAGACTCCTGCACCACTCAGAGCCCCAAAGCTGTGAACAGCTTAAAAGAATTGCTGAGGCATTCAGGGATGCTATTCCTGCAACTGTCCTCCCTGCAAGTCCAAGAAAGTAATGGAACAACCCCACACTTCATCATCCACTACGATCCTAGGAGAATAGCCTTATTTTCCCTATGATAGCAAGGGAGGCCTTGTGGGGTGACAGGTCCCTGCCTACTGTAAGATGATACCTGCAGAGAGCAGAACTAGGAGAATCACTTCAGACATCTGCCACATTCTGCCTTTCTTGTTCTGGAGATGGTACTCGGGTCCTGCAAGGTCCTTTTTAGAAACATACTTTTTTGTTTAATGCTTTTACCTGCTTCTTTAGGAAGTTGGTTGTTGTAGAATATTTGTACACTGTGTGAAGA
Source organism: Peromyscus leucopus (assembly GCF_004664715.2). Taxonomy (NCBI): domain Eukaryota; kingdom Metazoa; phylum Chordata; class Mammalia; order Rodentia; family Cricetidae; genus Peromyscus; species Peromyscus leucopus. The sequence goes on from NC_051067.1 coordinate 12,360,824, forward strand.
CATGTTGCCATGATTGGCCTAATAAATAGCTGAATGGCCAATAGCTAGGCCAGAGAGGATAGGTGGGACTTTGGGGCAGAGAGAGACTGGGAGGAGAAATCTAGGCACACAATTTTGCCAGCAGGCTCGGAACAAGTCAGATGTGCTGTACTAAGAAGAGGTAACCAAGCTACATGGCAGAATGTAAATTAAAAAAAAATATGAGTTAATTAAGTTGTAAGAGCTAGTTGGGAAAAAGCCTAAGCTGAGGCCAAGCTTTCATAGTTAGTAATAAATCTCCAGGTCATTATTTTTGGGCTGGCAGTCCAAAGATACTGGACAAGAAGTTGGCTCTCCGAGGTTTCTAAGTCTTCTCTCAGTCAGGCACCAAAGGGTCCATGTAGCATGGAGTTTATGAACTAAATCTCCTTGCATCTGTGTGTGTGTTACAAATGTGCATCTGTACACATGTGGCCACATCTTCACTCTGTGCACCCTTGTACACACACAGATGAAATGCAGAGGACTGTGTGTGTTCTCTGCCCTTCCTCTTACTCTAAGAAAAGCATCCTAAGAGCTTGTAGGGAAGGTGTGTGTGGTGGTGATCCTGGTGGTGTGCCTGTGTTCACAGCTATACCACCCCATCCTTCTGAGTAATCACTCCACAGCACTCCATGGACGACAGCATCTGGCTTGGTCATGTCTTTCCCAGTCCATTGTCACAATGGGCATGCCCAGCAGTGGCTCGTTGAATGGTTAAGAAGGAAACACAAAAGGTATGGACAGAACTTGGATGTACTCATGAGGTGCCTCAAGACAAGGAATAGATATGGAGCTGGGGAAGCAGAAGATGTCAGACACAAAGCCAGGCTATAGAGATATGAGATTCTCCTGGCCTCAGTCCATCATGGATCTAACGAGATGTCAAGAGTTCTAAGGAATGTGAATGCAATTTAACTTTCAGCCTTGACTATGACATTGTATATTTATACTGTGATCTGACTACTTGGCTCCATCATTCATAGGTTGAAGCCCTAATATCTATCTATCCCCCCTCCCTCCTCGGGCCTTTCCTTCCTTCCTCCTTCCTTCACTTACTCCTTCATCGCCCACCCCCCCGGGATGTTAAATGCCTGCTGGTGATTTCATGCAGCCTGGGTATTTGGCTATGGCAGCCCCTCCTCAAGACAAATACAGTGACCAAGGCAGGACAACAGAATGCAGCTCACCCGGATATTAGATCCATTGCATTGCTGCTTCCAGGCCCTCAGCCCCTTCCCCTTGTGCCTTGCCTCAACTCAGTGAGTGTTCAGGGCCAGGCTGTGGGTGCACACACTCTTCATCCCTTGAGCCCCGGAGAGACATTCTAAAGTTTTCTTCAAGGTCCTTTAAGTCTTCTTCTCAGAAAGTCCTGAGATGTCTCTGTGTGGTGGGGGATGTGGGGAGCAGGAGCTGCTGTGTGCAGTGCCGCCCTGGTCTGTATCCCTAAACAATGAGAGGCTGGTGTGAGACCAGATCCCAGCTCAGGAAGGTACGAGGTTGCTGAAGACTCCAGGGAAAGAAGAGAAACCAAGTTTCTCTCATCCTCCTAGCCATGAATGGTAGGACAATCTGCCCACTTTCCCAGGAGGCTTCAAGCTGCATCCAGGCTGAGCCAGGCATGTAGGCATGGCCATAGTTCCCTGAGAGGCTGGTCTGAGCTGGTGCAGCCCTGCAGACACCCAGACTCAGCCACCTGGTCTGTACAACCAGAAGAGATGAGAGAGTGCATTTCTGTTGCCTTTCAAGCTGTCCAGTGTGTGGTCCTCAGTTACAGAAACGCTGGGGAGTGAGTGCAGAGGCCACCCACAAGCTTGCCCATACTTCTATGCCCATGAATTTGCTCTACTCTGAGCTGTGGGTAGTATCAAAATGGCAGCCCTGACCACACCATCAATATTGCTTGTAACTCTGTAGGCAGAGCAAGCCCTGGCCCCACCCAGAGCCACGAGTCCCAGCAGTCTGAGTCATCCAGAGTTTCCAAGAGATTCAGATCCCAGCTCCAGCCTGAGCACCTCTGGGGAGAAGGAACTGTAGAAGCCAAGGGGATGACTGACAGAGACCAGAGGATGGCCAGGCACAGACAATCGCTGCTAACAGCTGGCCTCCCTAGACTGCCTTGATGGGACATGACAGAATGCAAATCTTCAAAGTGGAACAACCATCCAGCAGTTATGAAGACAATTCTAGAGACATTGTGCCCCTCCTTCTGGCTCTCAGGCTATTGAGACAGAGTTCCGGAAGTTGAAACTGCCCTGGGAGTCTCATGCTTGATAAGGGAAGAGGTTGGAGTCCAGGTGCCAGCCAGAGGGGGCCCTTGTCACTCAAGGAAGAGATCTCACACAGTTCAAACAATTTGCCAGACCACCTTGCAGGAGAGATAAGAGAAAAGATAACGATGTGCAGTCATTGTCAGTGATGTATGGGGGCCATACACCAGCCAACACTTCTTAGGTGTACATATCTCTTGCTTTCTGCTTAAGCCTGAACCTCATGTCAGGATGTCAATGATGGACTTGGTCCCTGGACCTGTCTGTTTCTTTTCCCAGTGTGACCACAGTAAATGAATCTCTTTTCTATGCTTTTTACTATTACTTGTCTGTTAAATTTTTTAATTTATTTTCTGTGTGCATATGAATGCAGGTGTAGGTGTATCCATGTGTGTGTAGGTATGTGTGCATATGCATGTGTGGAGGCCCGAGGTCAACTTTCAGGGGTTATTCCTCAGAAGCCAGCCACTTTATCACTTGGGACAGGGTCTTTCACTAAGATGCCAGGCTCAGCAATTAGCTTTGCAAGGCTGGTCAGGGAGCCCAGGGAATTCTTCTCCACCTCCCCAACTCTGAGACCACAATCGATGCCCGGTTTTTTACATGGGGTCCACGCTTGCCTGGCAAACACTTTACTGACTCAACTAGCTCCCCAGACATTTTTTTTTTCTCTAAATTGGCCTCTTGAGAATAAGAGGCCAAGCCTAGCTTCTTAGGGCTACTGAGGCCCAGACTCCAACCCTTATAGCCCTGTAACAGTGACAGAGTTTGACTGAGATGTACTTGGTACCACAGGACCCCCAAGCCTGAAAACTTGGACACTTACCCCGTTCACACCTACCTATAGCCAGGTTTTCTCTCTGCCGGGCTCCCACACTTGCTGCCATGGATGTCTTCAGTCACACCCATGATCTTCATCAGGGAAGGCTGCTGTGAAGCCAGATGGCTGTTTCACAGCCGACGGCCGTGCTGGCCTTCCAGCTATCTCCCATTGCTTCAGTCCCAGAGCTCTCCCAGCCCTGCAGTGCAGTACGGAAACCACACTCTCAGCTGGCTTCCAGGGAATGTCATTCCACATGGCTCCGTGTCTCTACACAGAGCATCCTCTCTTTTCTTTCCCTGACTCACCCTCCAAAGCCATGTTCCAAAGACTGCTCCCTAGAGCTGCCTGTTCCTCTCCCATCTTTACCCTGTAGCAGCATTTGAGGCCAGACCCAACGGATCCACCGACACGTTCATCTTTCCACTAGACTGTGACACATCCAATTTGTTGCTGATTATAGCCCTAGTCCTTACAAATTGTAGCACCTGCCCGGTTTGTCACACAGTCATCGAATTTCAGGATGACACTCTAGGCACGTGCACAGCCCAGGGGAGGTTAGTTCTCACTCAGGTCCCTGACTTGCCTTTCCTACCCCTCTCTGTCTCCTCTCTACTCTTTCCTGCAAGGTGGTCTAATAAGTCATCAGAACTTTCAGGAAAGTGCTTGCTTGCTGTGTAAGCATAAGGACCTGAGTTCTTTCCCTGGAACTCATTTTTGTTCTGGTTTTATTTATTTATTTATTTATTTATTTATTTATTTATTTATTCATTCATTCAGTCAGTCAGTCTTTCATTTATTTGCTGTGGTGAAACATTCTGACCAAAAGCAGTTTGTTGGGGGAGGGGAGCAGTATTTGGCTTATACTTCCAGGTCATCAATGGGGGAAGTCAGGGCAGGAACCAAGCAAGAATATAAAGCAGAAACCATTGAGGAGCACTGCCTTCTGGTTCTCTCACCGACCCATGCTTAACTAGCTTTCTTATACCGCCTAGGACCATCTGCCTAGGGATGATGATGCCCACAGTGGACTGACTGGGCCCTCCTGCATCAATTAACAATCAAGATTATCAGCCCCCACCCCCCACCAACAGACATGGCCACAGGCCCATCAGATCTAAGCAATTCCTCAATCTTAAGACTTTCCTCTCAGATGGCTCTACGCTGTGTCAAATTGACAATTAAAGCTTACTAGGACAGCCCTCCACCAGATCTTCTCTGAAGCCTGACTCCTTCTCTGCTGCAGAGCCCAACCTGTGGCTGGATTCTTCTCTTTCTGTACATCCTCTTCAATTTCTTCTTAGCACAGCGTAGAAACAGAAGGTGAAGGGTCTCATCTGGGCCATGGGTTTGAAGCTGGTGAGTCCAAGGCCCTCCTCCTTGAATCCTCTGGAAACTGGACACAGAATAGATGCCATTCCCTGCCCTCAGCTCTTGGCCATGTGGCAAACCCAGCCCCACCACAGGACTGGACCCAGCACTACAGGAGATCAGCACAAAAATACTGAAGCGTCCTTTGTAAAACACACGGCCATGCCCCTGTAACAGCAAGCCCAGGAGGCTGAGTTTTCCATGCATATGCCTCTGACACTTTCTTTGGTCCTTTCAAAGCAATGGATTTTGTTTTTTTAAAGAAAGAAGGAATACCCAGTAACAAGCCAGGCTGTTAAAATATCCATGAATGAGTGCTGGACTGGGGTGTGAGGCTGGGGACTAGGACTCTACAGAGTGACCTCTGTCTGGAGAAATTTTGATAGCAGGTGTAATAAAGCCAATCCCAAGTTAGGATGAGCCAAGAAAGGAGCCCAGATTCCTACAGAAAAGGCCACTACAAACTCAGGTCTCGGGAGGAAACTTCCTACCTACGCCAGCTTATGGGGAAGACTTAGCAGACAGCAAGCGTCACCAAATGCAGAAGTCTTCCGGGTGAGTCAGCCCAGGTTAGGTGCCTGGAAATGCCTGCCGATGCAGCTGGACATCTGGAATCAAGATGTCAGCAGGGCTGGTTCCCTCAGAGGGGACTCCATGTCCTCACAGAGCTGTCGCTGAGAGCCTGTGTCTTAATCTCCTCTCTTTCAGGGCCAGCCCTCCAGGCCCCTCTTTGACCTAACCCCCTCTTAGAACTCTCTATCTCCAAACATCCCAAGGTCTTGAGGACAAGATTTCAGTGTATAGTAGTAAGTGGGGGCGCCTTGGCCGGCAACACCACCCTAACGTGCCAGCTGAGGGGGAGAATGTCCCCCGCCAGTGAGGTCACCCTATCTCCCTAGGTGAGGAATCCAGGTTGGGAAGCCGTCCTGGAGCAGAGCACATGCAGAAGGTGGGCACTTGGACCCTAGGCCAGACCTGCCTTTCACCTCAGAGCCAAACACTGAGAGCTCTGCCCTGCACACCATGTTCCTGGCTGCTGGGCAGAGGTGAAGAAGGGCAAACGGGGTGGAGCGATAGACCAGAGGCCCTTTACAAACTTGTCCTGGGACAGCAGGAGAGGGGAGGGGCCCGTCCCCTGAGGAACTGCACCTACTCTCAACCCGCTAGGCTGGCCCCTTCCTCACTAGAATTAAATCCAACACACTCGACCTACAAAACAGGCCAAGCTGGAGACAAGGAAGCGAGTTCCCTCCTGAGCACTCCTGACTCACCAGCACATGCACATGTGTGTTTTATCAACTTCGGTCCGAAAGCAGAGACAGGGGCCTTCCTTCTCCTTCCTCCCTCTCATGCCTGTGGGTCTGAAAGAAGAGAGAGAAGTCAACCTTAAAGGGAAGGGAGAATGAGGAGCAGGAGAGAGAGGAGGGAGAGAGCGGGGAGGGGAGGAACAGAGGGATGGGATGGAGAGGGAGGGGGAGGAGAGAGGGAAGGAGAGGAAGGTATGGAGAAACTGACAGAATTAACAGCTATGGAGATGTTAGGAGGGGTGGGTGGAAGCAAGAGGCAGGTCCGACCCAAAAGATGGAAAGGGAGAGCCTGGAGTTAAAATTCAGATGAGGAGGCAAGACCTGCCCTGGTCCCCCATCCTTCTTCCAGTGAGGAAGGGGTTTGGGTCCAGAGTGGGCAGGGTCAGTTGGGATACCTCCCTGGAAGGCATCGTGGCTTTGCCTCTCTCCCAGCTCATGCTTGTGATTACAGATGTGCGTTTTCCTCTCACTCTTCACCACTAGCCACTGCGCTTGAATACTTTGGGGTCCCCACACATTCCACGGCAAGCTGGTCCAAGAGCCCTGTGTCCCCTTCCCTGAGCCCAGCCAGAGCTGTGACGTAAACCAGGCCCTCTTGTCCACCAGTCCTGCCATGCTATCTGAGCAGAACAGAGGCCCACTGGGCCAAGTGTCCCAGCAACTGGTCACCTCCTACCTCTGGGTGAACTGAGGCCAGCATCTCATGAGAGCGAGCTTCAGCCCTGTGGTGGTTCGTCTTTGATCTCCTTGCTTTTCTGTTGCTGTGATGGAACGCCATGACCAAAAGCATCTTAAGGGAGGAAGTTGATTTGGGTTTATGGCTCCAGAGGGGTCGATTGCATGTGAGGGGGAAAGCATGGCCATGGTGGCGGGAGCTAGAAGCTGGCTGAAGGAATGAGACTGTGGCATGGGCAGGAAGTGGGGCTTTGCTTTAAACCTTCAAATCCCACCCACAGTGGCCTTCTTCCTCCAGCAAGGCTGTCCCTCCCAAGTTCCATAACCTCCCCCAAACAATGCCAACAACTGTGGATCAAGTTGGCAAATACCTGAGCTCAGGAGGATTTCTCTTTCAAACATAACCATCTTGTTTGATACTCAATTAGATAGCCCTGAGCAGGAATGTGAGGGCATTCCCAGGAAGGTGGGCTAAGGGGAGAAGCCCCTCCCTCAGAGTGGATAGCACCCTCAGGCGGTCCAGACAGAAGGAGGTCTGAGGACACAGTGTGGCTGCCCACCTGCTGGTCTTCATCCATTCTATTGCTGCTGCCACCACCATCCTTTGCCGCCGCCATCAGAACCCAGCTTTTCAGGCCTTCTGATGTGGGCTGAAGACCAGCAACCCTCCAGGAACCTTCTAGGCCAGAGGTTCCCAACCTGTGGACAGAGACCCCTTTGGGTGGGGAGCATATCAGATACCCTGCATATCAGATGTTTATATTACTATTCATAACAGTAGCAAAGTTACAGCTATGAAGTAGCAATGTAATACTTTATGGTTAGGGGTCACCACAACATGAGGAACTGTGTTAAAGGGTCGAAGCATTAGGAAGGTTGAAAACCTCTGCCCTAGACCATCAGTCCCTGACTGAGACTGCGGAGGCACCTAGCTTCAGGAACTGAACAGCTGCCAGGTTCTCCATCTCTCCAGCATGCAGGTGGCAATTGTTGGGCTATCTGGCCTCTACCATGTAAGTCAATCTAGAAATCTAAGCCCTTTTAATATATATCCAGTCCGTCAGTTCTGTTCCTCTGAAGAGCCCTGACTAATACACACACAGGAGTCGGGAAAAATCAATCACCAAAGCCCAGGGCCTTCCTCTGAAGCCTCTTAATGCCAGGGCTTCCTGCCTCTGGAGACATTGGCTTTCCTAGTTAGTCATTTGCATGTACTGGACACTTGAAGGATGGACATCTTGGGTCTGATGTGGCCCTTTGGTGTCCCTACAATTAGCAATTGATCTGAGAGGCTCGGGTTTGTAGAGAAGAAACCAGTCTAGTGAGAATTGAGACCTGCTGGTCAGGGAAGAGCTTCCTGGTTGCCATGGACACAAATGCCAGCTAGCCTCTTAAATCAATGTGACCTTCAACCACAGTGTAAGTCCAAACAGGCCTGAGGTGAGGGAGGTCATATTTAGGTCTTCACAGAAGCTTGGCAGTCACAGACCAGGAAACGGGGTCATGTGCACCCAGACTTGGGGACCAGCACAAACAGGATGTAAAACAGGACATGGCCAAATATGGACGTCTGGCTCCTGGCTTGTTCTGTCATCTAATTATCAATTAGGGCACTCAGCTCTGGGAGGCATCAACAAGTACTCAGCCTGGACCAGCTCACTGTCAGAGCGGTCGGGTCTTGGTTCATCCGTTGTCCTAATAGTGACTAATATTTTCCCTTGTGTGAGTGCCTGTCTACCTCTGTGTGTGATCGAGTGATGGATGTGTGGAGGCAGATAGTCAACTTTCAAGTGTTAGCTGCTCAGGGTGCTGTCCAGCTTGTGTTTTAAAACAGGGTCTCTCACGGGCCTGAAACTCATCAATTTGATTAGTTTGGCTGACTAGCCAGGCCCAGGAATCTGACTGTCTCTGCCTCCCCAGTGATGGGATTAAAAGCACGAGCAACTTGCCAGGCTTTTTTAAAGGCGAGTTCTAGCAACTCGCTTCTCATGGTTGCGGGCCAGCACTTTCCCTCATGAGCCAGCTGCCCAAGCCCTAGTATGGACTTTCTGAGCAGCCCGCCTCCAGACTACTTCACTCTCCAGTGTGCCCAGAGATGGAGGAGTCAAGGCAGTGCTTCCTTCCATCCAGAATGTTCCTGAGAGATGTGACTCTCGGAGAGCAGTGTTAGTGAGGAGCTATGTGTCTCTGTACATGGACAGGCTGGCAACATCTCTCCCTCATGCATTCTGGTAACTGTTTACTAAATGGAGTGGCTGCAGAGGATGCCCCTGTGGGTGATACCAGGTATTTGTCACATGAGTGGGAGAGGAGGGCCCAGGGGTGGACAGGATCTGCTGTAACAGCTGTGTTCTAGAGAAATAGAGGTGACAACCAGCTCTGGGGATTCTGGGGAAGATAAAACAAACCGAAGTGATCTCGCCTGCCAAGGCAAACACTTGATTCTCTGGAACTGCACACCTTGGGTCAGTATCCAGCCAGATCAACAGAGTTCATTCTCAGAGGCCTGTGAACTCACTTCACTTGTTTGGGGCAGAATCTCTCCAGGTTTCACCATAGCCGTGTCCTCATTCCTGAAGCTTTCACAAGACGAAGGATTATTTGGTCCCCCAAAAAGCCTTCAGGCCCTTGCTCAATTCACCACCTCAGGGCTCTTGGGGAAGTACTGAGGAGGGAAACACTCCTATTTTAAAGATGAGGATACTGAGGTCCAGAGCCGTTCAGGCATGGCTGGGAGCAGGAAGGGGGTGGGGACCAAGGAACAGGAAGAGACAGAAGCCAGCACCCAACCAGTATTACTTGATCAGCTCCGTGCTATTCTGAGAAGTCAGTACCTATTCCAGGGACACACCAGCTGGGCTTCCTGTCTAACCACACCACACCCATGACACTGGGACCCGCTGTGGGGTGACAAGGAAATCATCTTGTACACATACAGCACAGGCCATGCCTGGTACTGCAAAGGCCTCTTGTTTCCCTTATAGACCCTGAGACCTTTGGCTTCAGCCCCTAGACACACAGGAGCAGACTAGACGTGCCTCTCTCTCTGACTCTCACACTCTGAGAGGTGGCCCAAGCAATCCATGTGGTCACAGCCCTCTGGTGTTGAAAGAGACAGGCCAGCCCAGACCTGGGAGACAGCACACTGCTAGGCACAAAACACCCATGACAAGGTTCAACCAGCCAGGGTGCGCCCTGCACAAGCCCTTCTTGCCCCGACTCCCAGATGCAGGGAGCCTGATGGTCTAGTGTGTGGAGGAAGTAGTGTACAGGGAGATGGAGAAGCTGAGACCAGTGTCACCCCAGCACTGGCTACTGGTACCATGCCCTGGAGGGTAGACATCAGCCACCTGGCCTCAGCTGGGAATCCTGGATCCCTTCTGCTCCATGGAATGTATAACAGATCATTCCGGAAAAACATCCTTTCTAGTTAGCCACTGTGAACCTCAAACTTCGAAAACAAGATCCTAAAAATAGCCCTGAGGGAAGTTGGGAAGAAAACTGTGGGCTTTGCACAGGAAGGCCTGGGGCCTGGGCAGCAGAGTTCCCACGTGACCTTCATGTAAGCTACCAGCCTCTCTTGGCACCTGGAAAGCCCAGTGGGCAGGATGTTTAGGGATGTGGGGTACCAGCTGTATGTTTATTAGTTGGAGCTTCCCAGTAGCTCATTGTGTAAAGGCTTGTAAACCCCTGCATTTAGGACACAGGTATTTTCCTGTGTTTGAGAGCTGGTATGTGACACACATCTCTGTGCACTTGTTGGTGCAAACTCTGGCATGTGACAGCTTGTCCAACCTAGACCTATTCTTCCTCAAAGGGAGCCTTAAACTAGAGTGCCACACAGCGACCTACCCAAGACCCTCAGGGGGCAGAGCCTGCATGTCCACAGGGTCCAGAAAAGCAGAAGCCTGCCTCAGACTCCTAGAGGCCCACCAGAGTCCTGGGAGCCACCGGAGCAAACTAGACATGCATCTCTTATCACTTCAGGGATGGGGTTCTACAAAATCCACCAGGAATTAAAAGCCTTAGTACTTGAGGACCACTGCAGGCCAGGGGACTTCATGAGGTTTCTGGGAGTCTAGAGATGCAGCTGATAGCTAAACAGAACCAGGAAACCAGGGCACTGGATACAGGGCACTAAGAGCCCAGGCTAGGAGCCAGCTCAGAGTTCCTGTGAGTATCTAGACAGAGCTGAGATGCCATTGTTGGTTGGCACCCTTGAGGTTACCATGACATCCTGAAGCCACCCCTGTGTCCTGGTTTCTAAAAACCTAGAAAGATTCCTAGTCAGAAGAGACCCTCCTGAACTCCTAACAGAGCTCTAAAACCACCAGTACTGAACCCCACAGCAGCGGAGGGGTCTCCTGTCCTCTAGGGAGACAGATTCGGATAATGGAAGAACAACACAGAAGCCAAAGAACCAGGTTTCAGCCCAAGTAACCAGAACACAAGGCAGGACCAGGCAGGTGAGCCCCTGTGGGGAGACACCAAGCCAGCCTGAGTCAGGGCCTCCTTCCTCAGTGGTTTTCCTCTTGTTTCTCCAACTTACCTTTCTCAAGCTTGGGAATTGTTCACTTCATGGAAGTATAACTCTGCACTGCACTGAACATCCTCCTGTTCAGTAAGGAGGAGTGAGTTTGTCATGTCTGTCATTGTGTCAAGGATGCACCCACATCACTGGCACCTTACCCATCAGTGTCCCGAGGACGTCTCTACCAAGACTTTTCTCCCCAGAGGGGCCACCTTTCTATCTCCCCATGGAACATGGCTTTCTGACTTCTTAGCTCAGATAATGCTTTCACATTTATTTATATGTGTGCAGGTATGCACAGGTGTGTGGCAGCGTGTGTGATGTGCTGCATCGTTAGCACTGCGTAGAGTTAGTGTTGCATCGTGTCATGCTCATTGGGCTGCATGGAGATGTGTTCAGTTGTGCTGTTACACCACGCAGTGCTGTATGGAGCTGGGTTATCATGCACTGTGTCATGTCGGATTATACTGCCTTGGGTTATACTCTTCACAAGAAGAGAACAGGATCCAAATGAACACATGTACACACTACGATGTCTTCCCCTTGGGTATTCTTAGTGGTCAAGTAAAACTCAACTCTCCTGTCCCCAAGCAAACCAAGGAAGGGACCACTATGAACTGGCCTGAAAGTCATCAACCAGGGGCCTGACTGTTTTCAACAGTCTCAGTATATATCCAAGTTGGCCTTGAACTCATCATCATCTCCCTCATCCTCCCCAGGCTGGGACTCCAGCAAACAGAGGGCTCTTCTGTGGCATCAGCATGCCCTAAAAGCTAGTACATTTACGTGTCAAGTCTAAAAACACTTGGGAACACCTAAGGAAAGTGACATCAGGATCTCAACTCAGAGGGATGAATCATTGTGTGACCAAGGCTCAGAGTCACAGAACTAGCATCTCCATCCAGTGTGCCTGCCATCTCTGGTGCTCACACACAGCTTTTGACCATCACAAACTCGTCCTAATAGACAAAACTAAAGTATAGTCCCTCTGCCTTGCACACAGAGCAGAGTAAGCACCCCAGCCCCTCACTGCTTGAAGTCTAGAGGAGTCCCTTCTAAATACTTCCTGTGATCCCAGGTCCACTTTCCAGGTGCCATGTACCCACTAAAGGTCAGGCCCTCTCTTAGAAAACTATCCTCTCTACAGCAACAGCTTGCATTGGAGGCCATTCACAGAGTTAGGGCACCAAAAGCAACCTGGTCTCGGTTTCAGCAGGTTCCTCTTTCATAAGAAATTCCTTAGTGGAACAGAGCCATGCAGGGATAGTCTGAGCACAGTGTGGGAGAGCCACACAGGCCAGCTAGAGATGCCCACAGCCCAGTAAGCAGAGTGTGTCCAGGTAAATGAGACTAAGGTCACTCCCAACCATGCCCTGCCCCACCAAGAGGGCCCTATACCTTGTGTGGGGGTTGGGAATGTGCACAGAGCTCTTCATTCTCCAGTTCTCTCTTAAGGGTCTGGTTGACAATCACAAAAGCATGCATCCCTTGAACACAGACACTGAACACAGGGGATCACATGCCCAGAGAAGAATTTCTCCCACACCTTGTCTTTGAAGCCCTTAAGTAAGTAAGAGCACACAGCTGTAGTGTAATTTCCACTGCAAGAGAAAATAGCTGGACAAATACAGCACCTACCACCAGCACACAGCTCAGAAATCGGACTGGAGTATCCATGGGCATGGTTGCCTACCAATCCACCATCACTGACACCCAATAAGGCTCTAGCTCTGCAGAAAGAAAGGGACCCTGCCTGCACACACCTCAGGCTCTGAGGCTTACTGTCACCTGCAGAGAAAGCTCAGGGTTGGCTCAGAGGAATAAGGGAGAGAACAGAGCTGGAGAACCCAGGTTGACATGTTCTAGTGTGCTCCTCAGACTGAGAGACCATGACTGGATGAATAAAGCGGAAGACAGGTCAAGGACGAGTTCTCACATTGATCATGTGTTGCCTTCTAATGGATCATCGTCAACTTATTAGGGGCTACACTCTTAAAGAAAACTGACCTTCCTTCTGCCAGAAGGTTTCAGTTGTCAATAGCTCCTTGGCAGGGGATGAGACTTCATACTTACCACTTCTCTCCATGCTGGGATTTGGTCTGGCTTGAACTTTCAAAGATCTTGTGCATGCTGTCACACAGCTATGAATTCATAAGCACAGTTGCCTGTTGGCTGTGGAAAACTCTGCTTCCTTGTGGCCATCCACTGTCTCTGGCTTACACTCTTTCCACTCCTTATTCCCTAATGATTCCCAAGGCTTGGAAGGAGGGGGTGTGATATAGATATCCCACTTAGGACTCAGCACTCAGCAATCTCTTTTTCTCTGTACCTTGACCAGTTGTCTGTCTCTGTGTTAATCACCATCTACTATAAAAAGAAGCTTCTCTGATGAGGGTTGAGAGACACATTAATCTATGGGTATAATGGTAATACATTAGAAGTCAGTTTAATACTATGTTCATTTATCCAAATAATAGTAGTCAGGTGTCCCCAGGGCCTATGACCTGACTGGTCACAGATTCTTGGCCCCACAATGGTGTCAGATAGGGGTTTCATCTTGTAGAACAGGACTTACATCCAATCAGAAAATAGTTGGTTTCTCCCATGATGTCAATGCCACTACTATACCAGTGGGCATGTCTTTCAGGCCAGTCTTTATTGGAGCCTGCAGGATTCACAGCTGGGTACGATTGATGATTGCTTTTCTTCTCTGGTGTGTGCGTACCAGATTCCAGCACTGTGAAAGCTAGGCAGTAGGGATGAAACTTCTAGATCAGTACCAGCTTGATGTTCTGTGACTCAAGTATGTGATAACTTCAGCAATACAGTCTACCATCAAGTTCTGGAGCACAATCAATAGCATTGTCAATGTTATGTTGGGAGACTACAGGACCTCACTAGTCAACAACTCCAAAGGAGGTAAACCATTCCGGACACTGGCATTTGTATTTGTCACTCTGTGATATCTAGTAGAGGCACTGTTACTCTGTCATAGGAAAACTCTACTTTAACCCTCCCCCACCCCCTCTCTCTCTGCGGGGGGGGGGGGGCGCGTGTTTTAAAAGCATCTACAGTAATGGGCAAGTTTCCATATGACTTTTTGTAAAAGTTCTTAGTGCTATTTACTTCTCCCCATATTCTCACCTGTACCCTGTCTTCCCACCCACCTCAATTTAGCCCTTCCTGTTCCATTATTTCCCTTTTATACCACTTTGTTCTATCTACCCCCCTTAAACCACACCCCCATGTCCCCTTTAATATTTTCCTGACTTCTATAGGTATTCCAAATGAAACACACACATGTGAAGATCCGAAGCTAACATCCACAAATGGGAGAAAACATGTCATTTGACTTTCCTAATCTGAGTGAGCACACTCAGGGTGATTGTTTCATGCTCCATCCATTTACCTGAGAATTTCATATTTCTCAACAGCTGACTGGGCTGGCATTCTACTGTGTAAACACACCACATTTTCATTGTCCATTCATCAGTTGATAAATATAAGCTGAGACTCAAATGTGTATTCTCTGTATTCTCTGCAAGTACACAGCCATGTAATTATCACTCCAACGAAGCTGGTGCTTCACTTTCTATCTCTAACAACCTTGTGCCTGCCACCTGCCCTTGCACTTAGCAGTGCAAAGGAAAGAGAGCAGCCAGAGAGCAGGGGTGAGACTGTCCCTTGACCCAAAGCAAATATTCTCAGTTACTTACTGTAAGAACTCTCCCTAGCACTGGAGATGGCCTGCCCTTCCCTCACCCTAACATCTGTGTGCCGAGGGGGTTCACTGAACGGACATTTCAGAAGAGAACTCCACGGGCAGTCTTCCCCTACAGGACCCAAGGCCATGCGCCACTGCAAGCAGCCTTTCCTCCTCCTTCATACGAAGACTGTGTGCTTGGGAAGACACATCAGAAGTTAAGACACTCTTGTCTTCTGGGACTCTGTCCCCTAGTCTCGATTTCTGGAGACAAGGGAGTTTCTGGGGCCATGTGACCTTTCACCTCATTGGATCTAAATATTATATAGAGGCAAATTCTTCACAGCCTCCTGGGCTGCTTGGGCACACCCTCTCCCAGACAACTCACTCCAGTCTGTGACTCATTGGATCTTGCCTGGAATCGTTAGAAAGTCTTGAGGGGTGTCCTGCTCTCTCGGCCTCCACTCAGTTTCCATCTGTGGTGGTTTGAATAAGAGTGGCCCCCATGGACTCACAGATTTGAATGCTTAGTCAACAGGGAGTGGCACGATTTGAAAGAATTGGGGGGTATGGCCTTGTTGGAGGAAGTGTGTCACCGAGGACAGGCTTTGAGGTTTCAAAAAGCCCTGCCAAGCCCAGTGTCTCCCTCTCTGTCTGCAGATCAGGATGTAGCTCTCAACTACCTCTCCAGCACCATGCCTGCCTGCATGCCATCATGCTGATAATGCACTAAACCTCTGAAACTGAAAGCGTGCCTCCAATTGAATGCTTTCTTTTATAAGAGTTGTCTTGGTCATAATTTCTCTTCACAGCAATAGAACAGGACTAAGACAGCATCCTCACTCTTCCCTAAGGATGTCTCCTCCTCTTCACGTCCTCACAGGCCTCACAAATAATGCCCCAGGCACAACGAGGCACTAGCAATGGAAACTGACATTGCACAATTACAATTGTAAGCCAAGGCCTCGACCCCTTCCTGCAGGGAGTCCTCACTTCACTCCCCATTGAGGTGGCACCACGGGAGGACAATGATACTCCAGCACTGAGTCTCAGGACCACATTGCTTCTTGCAGTCAAGTTCTACTATCCGGCTGCCTTGCTCAGCTCCAAATGGCATCCCTGGAGTTCGAAGAGGGCCACATGGAGGCATACTTCTCAGGCTAGCAGGAACAGGAAAGGAATGGGGGTCAGAGGCCATACCGAGCCAGAACAGAGGTGGAGAGCAAGAATACACCAAGGATAAGAGCTCTTGGCAGCAGCCTCAGGCTAACTCCACAGCAATTCAGACTTTACTGGCCAGAGGCCAGAGGCCAGAGGCCAGAGCACTTCCCTCGGGATGTCTGGGAGGCTCCCATCAACTAGATGATCTTGTTTATGAGGAGCTAGTGTGTGCATGAGCTCCCAGTACGAAGAGCTCAACTGCAAGGCTATGAGAGAGAGATTCCTGAACCCCACCCCTACCCCTCGTCTTGTTGATGCTTAGAGCAGTCCTGTACATCTAGGGGGGTCAGATCCCAGGAAGGGTGGGATCTAGGCCTAGCATCCCAGTACCCAGGCTATGTCCTGCAGGCAGACGACACCAGGAAGCCTCTGCTATCTTCCCAGAAACTGCACAGGCCCTTGCCATAGGGACAATATTCCAGGAAAGACAGAAGCAAAGCACACAGAAACCCTGCCAAGGGTCAGATGCTGCCGCAGGCTCTCCACCATTGGGTGGATCGTCTAACCTGAAATCAACCTTCCTGAGGGTGCAGAGCCTGGCTTCCTTCCACCCTGGAGAATTATTAACTTTGGGCTTTTAGAGACAGCTGCTTACATTCGAGCCTAAGAGGCATCAAAGGCAGGAAGGCCCCCGAGTACAGACTACTGTTGGGCCAGGTCACATGAGGGAAAGCAGTTTCAACTCCAAGGATGGAGCTGCTGTGGCCAGATCCATAAAAGTGGGTCATAAAGCGGAAGGAAGCCTCTGGGAGCAGCCAGGTGGCTGCAGTGTTGGGGAACCCGGAGCAGACAGGGAGGGGGTGTCCAGGAAGTGGGTCATTCTGTTGTTTATGCTGTCAAGTTCTGGTGTGTGGGGGCCAAGTCCACCCCACCAGGCATCTTGTAAACCTGGGAGCTCACAAGTGTAAACAGTCCAGCCCAGGTGTCCTGCTGCCTTACAAGGTCGCAGGCACCCCCACTCACCATGGGAGGGCTTCTCCCCAGGTGACTCCACCTTTTCCTTGGCACACTCATCCTCGAGGCGGGACCCTCTACCAGAAGTGCCGCCATCACCATGAGTTGTAAGGGATGTGTGTTCTCAGGGCTGGAGACACAGCTCAGTGAGTAAAATCCTTGCCTCCTATGGTGATTGATATTACCAACTTCGTTTTCTAAACTGCATGGATGAGACGGTTCTGGGCATGTCTGTGAGGGCATTTGTAGACAGGGTTAATTGAGGGAGGAAGAGTCGATGGCACCATTCCCTGGGATGGGGTCCCAGGCTGAAGGAACAGGAGGACAGAAGCTGGGCACCAGCAGCCAGCTCTGGACTTTGTTGTGTTAGTTTATTTTGTTTTTTTATTTCCAGGGCAGGGTTTCTCTGTGTAGCCTTGGCTATCCTGGAACTTGCTCTGTAGACCAGGCTGGCCTCGAACTCACAGAGATCTGCCTGCCTCTGCCTCCCAAGTGCTGGGATTAAAGGCTGAGCCACCACACCCCTCTTGCACTTCTTGATTGTACATGAAATGTGAACAGCTGCTTCATAGTACACACACACACACACACACACACACACACACACACACACACACACCAATGCCTTCCCACCATGATGGACTATGCGTTTGAATCATGAGCCAAAATAGACCTTTTCTTCCTTAAATAGCTTTTGTTAAGTATTTTATCATATCAGTGAGGAAAACAATAAATATACCATGCAGACATGAGGACCTGAATTCAGATTCCCAGGAAGCACATAAAAAGCTGGGCATAAGGCATCCATACCTGTAATCCTCGCACTTGGAGAGGCAGACACAGGTTTCCTGGAGCTCTCTGGCCAGCTACCCGGGCCTAATTCATGAGTTAAGAGGCCCTGTCTCAAAAAATAAGGTGTAGAACAATTGAAGAAGACACTTGGCATCCACATCTGGGCTCCACACATATGTACACATACACATGTACCTCACATACATGTGCACACACTCACATAAACACATTTATTCTGTATACACACACCAGAAAGATCTAGAGAGAAGAAATGCAGATTCTCAGGGTCTCACTGTGTAGCCCTACTTTTTCTGGAACTAATTATGTAGACCAGGCTGTCCTTAAACTCCAGAGATCTGCCTGTCTACCTCC
Source organism: Peromyscus leucopus (assembly GCF_004664715.2). Taxonomy (NCBI): domain Eukaryota; kingdom Metazoa; phylum Chordata; class Mammalia; order Rodentia; family Cricetidae; genus Peromyscus; species Peromyscus leucopus. Next base: position 12,378,858 of record NC_051067.1, read on the forward strand.
CAAGTGCTGGGGTTAAAAGTCTGCCTATGAATTGGGACCTTGGGGGCTACTTCATGGAACCTGCAGGAAGCTGAAGACAGAATCAGCCATGGTTGAGCAGCCCTCCTCAGAAGCCTGACGTGCAGCAAGTGTTGAAAAGTGTGTCCTCCTTCTTCAGCTGTCTCACTGGCACCAGCACCACTGAGCCACCGCCCTAACCCCACACTGTAAGGTACTGGCCACCGCCTGCTCCCCCAGAAGTCGTGGGGCTGCATCGTTGTATAGTTCTCTGTTGATGTCCACAAGACGATTGCTCAAGGTAGCTGTGGAGATCAGAATGAGGAAGGCAGAAGCAATTCTAGGCCAGTCATTCCCAAGCCTTTGTCTGCACAGAAACCCCCGGAGAGCTTGTTTAGACCCAGATTTCTGACCCCGTGGGTCTGAACGGGGCTAGAGAGGCTATCACAGTTGGTTCAGCGGCTCTTCTTGAGAGGCTGTGACAAGTCCCCGGGGGATATACCCTGAAAGGGGGGCAGGAAAGGTGAAGAACCTTTCTTTACTAGCCCTATGTGGTGGTCCATACCTATAGTCTCCATCCCACTACACCCCCTACAGGGGATCACTTCCAAGACCCAAACCTCCCTCAAACCAACATAGCAGAAATACCAGCTTTATCTCATGGGCCTCAACAACCAGGAAGCTCCCAGTTTCTGTTCCTGGGATAAAAACACTGACTAAAGGAGCTTAAGAAAAAAGCTTATTCGCTTTATACTTCCAAGTCACAGACCATCATTGAGGGAAGTGTAGGCAGTAACTCAAGGCAGGAACCTGGAGGCAGGAGCCATGGAGGGACGCTGCTTGCTGACTGATTGGATAGCACATGCTTAACTAGGTTTCTTACACAACCCAAGCCTACCTGCCTAGGAAACGGTGCCACCCACCATGGACTGGGCTCTCCTACATCAGCTAATAAGTAATACAATGCTCCACAGATGTGCTCACGGGTCAATGTGACCTAGGGATTCTTCAGTAGAGGCTTTCCTCTCAGATGACTCGGGCTGTGTCAGGTTGACAATTAAAGCTGGACACTCCCCAAGTCGTAACCAAATACAGCCAATGCCAAGGATCACAGCTCCTTCCCAGAAGTGGCCACCTTACAATGTGTGTGGCAGATCAAGAAGCCAGGCCAGAGGCACACAGTCCTCAGTAGCATCCCATTCCCTCCACACATAGTGACTGAAGGGGACAGTTGTGTGGATCCACAGCAGACTCACAGGACGTGTGTGTGTGTGTGTGTGTGTGTCAACATGAGACAAGTTTGATATCCCTTTTACAAACAAAACGTCGTGTCTCCCCATGGCAACATTGTTCTCACTGTAAAGTGACTCAGATGTGTGACATGGCAGCATCAGGGAAAGATTTTGCATGTTTTTACAATCTCTAACCAACTGTAAAGTCAAAATTATTTTCTGATGAAGTGCTTTAACTCTGCAAACCAAATAAAATTCAAATCTACCTATTCATTCAGGTGACAGGTAGTGGTGTCTTGTAGACACTCACTTGCTAATATTCAATTTAGAACAGCAGGCAGCTGCCTGCCCCAGGTGGGCTTTGTGGACAGTGTTTTAACTTCAGTAGAGCAGATGCAGACAGTCGTTAGTCCCTTAACACATGCCAGTGACTCATCCAATTCATTTGCTGCTTCAGGATGACCGATCCTTCCAATCCCATGTGGAGGCTTTCTGGTCCTCTGTGTCTGATCTCTGGACAGGGCTGCATCCTCACGACCCATCTCTCTCTTTCCTGTGGTCAGCTAGAGGCATTTCCAACCTGCACCTAATTCATTCTCTACGAACACTGCTCCTCTCTCACCACATCGCCCTTGGAGTCCCATTGCATTTTGAACAAAATTGGCTTTAGAATTTGTGCTACCGAGGCCCCTGGGCTGGACCGCTTGCTACCTGCTCTTCTCCGGCTCCAGGTACTCTCTGAGCCTTCCTTTTGCTCCTCACGGATTAGCTCCATGCACACGTCTCCCCTGCTTGGGATGTCTTCCTCCTGACTTGTCTGCCCTCTGTGCCTCCCTTTGTCAGCTCCATTTGACTTCCTTCGAGAGGTTTCAGCCACTGTCCGGCCGTCTGTGCAGCTTTCAGCTCTATTGTGTTTGCTGTCTTTATTGCAGTTAGTCTGGGTCACGGAAGCTGCTGTAACTGATAAGCCCCCAGGTCCTTGTAGCTAGCCAGATCTGTTTTTAGTTGACTTTGAACTTACAAAAATAGTCAAGATTGCTCCTGACTGGCAGATGGATTGCTTCCACCCAGTGGCCCAGTGGCTCCTCTCACCCCAGAGCTACTGGACCTTTGTGTCAAGACTGCTAGAGGATGTGGAGGGGGAAGATGGATGCCACAGTCGCCCTCCATTGCTGAGTGAGCCTGTATCACACTACTGTCTGCCGCTCCCTTTGCTCAGTCTGGCCGTTTCGCCTTTGCTGAGTGGAGCTATCAATCATCAGCCACATGGTATGATGAGGTCTAGGTCATCTCCGATAGGCTTATGTTAATCTTAGACCATGATTATCACAGCAGAGGCCCAAGATGGCAGCAGAGACAAGTATGACATCCAAACATAGGTGGGGTAGGTAAGTCTGACCAAAGGTGACCCACAGAGGGAGGTTGTGCAGGCCTGAGGAAGCTGGGGCAGGCGGCCAGAAAGGTGGCGCTCTTGCGTGTGTGATGGGTGGAAGGTTGTATGTGTCTCTGTGTTTGGCTTATTATGAGTAGTCCTGAGTTGGAAATAAAGACAAGAACGTGTTCCAGTGATTAAGCTCCCTCCTACCTTTCCCTCTTCTGGAGAATTCTCACCCCTTGTCTGGCAGTCAGCCTTTTCCTCTGTCTTCAGAGGGTGCCCAGCCTCTCCTCTGCTTCCATTGAAGTGCCTGCCTGCTGCCTGCCTGCCTGCTGCCTGCCTGCTGCTGCCTGCCTGCTTGCTTGCTTGTTTCTTGTCTCCTGACTTTAACACCGTTGCTCCTGTCTCTTTCTTATAAGGGCCCAGATGATATACTGAATTCACCCAGATGATCTGGAACAGGATCCTTTGGAGGGGAGGGGCAGTATCTGTGGGAATGTGTGCACATGCTCCTGTAGGCATGTTGCACGTCTGCATTCATGTGGAGACCAGAGTCAACCTCGGATGTTGTTACTCAGGAGCTGACTGCCTTCCTTTTGAGATAGACTCTCTCGCTGAACCTAAAGTTCAAGTTTCAGCTAGGCTGGCTGGCTAGAAAGCCCCAGAGATCCAAAATCTTGTTCTCGTCAATGCTGGGATGAGTCGCTTGTGCCAGCACACTCGGCTTTTTACTCGGGTGCTGGGGACTGAAGTCGAGACCTCGTGTTTGCACAGCAGACCCTTGGTTGACTGAGTCTTCTCTTCCGCCCCTGTCTCAGGATCCTTAAGTTAACTCCACCTGCCATGGAAGTGTTGTACGTCTAGGGATGAGGGCGTGAACGTGCCTGGGGTTTTGTCTTATTCGGCTGACACTGTACTAAATACGGTTTCAATCAGTTAAATGGTGCACCTTTACTGGAAGTCACTTTCCCCTGGAGAAGCTCAAGACTCCTGGTGGAGTTAGAAGTAAGGATTTCACCCCCTGGCAACTGAAAGCTCTACAGAGAGAGTGAAAATCAAGAGCGGCCTGGGAGAGGCTCTGGGGTCTGGTGTCCCCCACTGGATCCCAGCTGCGCTGGCTGTGCACCATGGAAATACTGTGTCTTCTCCACAACTGCTAAGGTTACACCTGCTGCATGGATTAAGCAATGGCTAGAATTCCCTGGACTTGGGAGCTTTGAAAGTCTTCCTTAAATAGATGTTTCCAGAGGAGTAAAATGGAAAAGAAGAGCCTGCCTATTAATACTTTATAATGAGCTTCAGACAAAAGCCATGATGACATTATTGGGGACAATATTTCCCATCCCTCTATTTGACCTCATTCCACTCCGAATGGATGGCTTCCAGCTGAGGATTTAAACACCTCTGAGTTTCCACCTCTCAGAACCCCCAAGGAAGCCCTTGTTGCCATAGCTGAAATGGTTTTGCAGTACCAGTTAATGTCATGGTGTCCACAGTCACTGTTCCCAAACACCATGACCAGCGGCCATCAGATGTGTCCAGAAACTCCAACATGGAGGCATGCAGGACCCCTGTGCAACATCCCTCCTACATGTTCACCCACTCCTCATCCTTATGCCAAAAGCTCACCCACCCTTTCTTCATTCCTCCAGACTGCAGCTCCCACCTGCTTCCTGTTCCTGATTTCCTGTCACACCCAGCCAAGCTACACTGGCCTCCTCAGACTCATCTGGCTTCCCCACACTCAGTCTCCTCTTTGTCTTCGACCTCATCCCTTGTGAGTCTCCAGGGCCCCACTAGTTCCTTGAATAGCCACCGTCTCCCCAGCTCCCTCCCCATCCCATGAATACCCTCCATCTCCCCGGCTCCCCTCCCCATCCCATGAGTGCCCTCCAGCTCCCCAGCTCCCTCCCCATCCCATGACTACCCTCCAGCTCCCAGCTTCCCTCCCCATCCCATGAGTACCCTCCATCTCCCCAGATCCCTCCCCATCCCATGAGTACCCTCCATCTCCCCAGCTCCCTCCCCATCCCATGAGGACCCTCATCTCCCCAGCTCCCTCCCCATCCCATGAGTATCCTCCATCTCCCCAGCTCCCTCCCCATCCCATGAGGACCCTCATCTCCCCAGTTCCCTCCCCATCCCATGAGGACCCTCATCTCCCCAGCTCCCTTCCCCATCCCATGACTACCCTCCATCTCCCCAGCTCCCTCCCCATCCCATGAGTACCCTCCATCTCCCCAGCTCCCTCCCCATCCCATGAGTACCCTCCATCTCCCAGCTCCCTCCCCATCCCATGACTACCCTCCATCTCCCCAGCTCCCTCCCCATCCCATGAGTACCCTCCATCTCCCCAGCTCCCTCCCCATCCCATGAGGACCCTCATCTCCCCAGCTCCCTCCCCATCCCATGAGGACCCTCATCTCCCCAGCTCCCTTCCCCATCCCATGACTACCCTCCATCTCCCCAGCTCCCTCCCCATCCCATGAGTACCCTCCATCTCCCCAGCTCCCTCCCCATCCCATGAGTACCCTCATCTCCCCAGCTCCCTCCCCATCCCATGAGTACCCTCCATCTCCCCAGCTCCCTCCCCATCCCATGAGGACCCTCATCTCCCCAGCTCCCCTCCCCATCCCATGAGTACCCTCCATCTCCCCAGCTCTCTCCCCATCCCATGAGTACCCTCCATTTCCCCAGCTCCCTCCCCATCCCATGAGGACCTTCATCTCCCCAGCTCCCCTCCCCATCCCATGAGGACCCTCATCTCCCCAGCTCCTCTCCCCCACCCTTACCCCATAAGCATCTTCTCTTTCCCCAGCTTCCCTCCCCTCCCCCAGCCCCGCCCCACCAGCTTCCTCCACTCTCCATCTTCTCTCCTGTTGCCCTGTGTTACTCCTCATCCTTCTGTGACCTGGACACGCAGTTTCTTTCACACTTAAAGGCTCTAGCTGGGCTGTTCCCTCACTCCAGTCCTTTCCCTTTGCTTTTGACAATGGTGGCTGCTCAAGCTACATCTCCGAAGTGTTTCTCAGCAGCCTTCTTTGCCTCCCCTGGACCACAGGAGGCATAGTCCGTACCGGGCTTCACTGCACTGGGCACGTCCTGGGCAGTGAAGCCTGCACGTCCTTTTCCTTACACGCTCGACCCTATTTGTGCGTTTGCTGCTCTTTCGTATTGACTTCTGTTTCCCTCACTGCGCTATAATGAAGTGGCTACTGTCACATCTCCCTGAACCCCTCTTGGGGCTCCAGAAAACCACTGGGCACACTGAGGCACTCTGCCTCTCCTTGCATGCTATCTGTGGAGGAGAGGGGCTCTGGGGAAACAGAGATTCTTACCTGACTACCCAAGGATGGAAGGCCGATGCTCAATGCCACTTGCTTCTTCTGTGGGTTCTAGGTTGGCCCTGTGACAAGGCCAGGGCGGATGGGCCTTGCTGGACACAGACTCCGGAGCCTGTGTCCAGCAAGGTGTGTCAAGCAGTGTGTTTTGTTCAGGTACTGTGAAACTGTCACTCATGTTGCTGTATGGGGACCAGTGACTGTCCCGTGCAGAGGCCAGGGTTCCAGTGTACACACTCGGGCACACAAGTCATCCCAACACAGCACGTGCACCAACACCTTCATTCCCTTTCCCCAAGTGAAGGCAAGCTACAAGGGTCTTAAAACATGGTGACCTCGGGAAGGGGGCCCATGAAGGAAGAGGACACTTCCTCAGGAGAACAGCTACCACGTCCTCTGAGAAGGACTCTGAGCTTTCTGTAATGACTTCTTAGGATCCCTGAGGCCAAGTTGAAAACCAGGGCCCATCTTCTCATCTCTTTAGCCAGCTTCACTGTGGTGGTCTGGACATGGTCACATTGGTGCCAGTTTCTCAGAGAAAAACAGATGGATGCTTCCTTCTTAGTTGCCTACCCGGATGCTTCCTTAATTGCTTACCCTCTAAGAAAACCCAGCTCCTGATGGATAGTCACAAGCCATCATGTCATATGTCATCGGGACTAGGAAGTGACTCCTGCTGAGACTCCTTTTCAAATTATTAACTTCTTTTCCCAAAAGCCTGCACCTGTGTTTATGTGCCGGATCCATCTCCCAGACCCCACCCCTACCACAGTCATCCCCAGACTGTGATATGGTATGGTGTGCCACGAAGACAGACCAACATCCCGAGGTGAGAACAGGCAGCTGCAGCATCCCGAAGGCAGCATGAACCCCCTCCGTGGAGGAGGTTGCCACAGCCCAGCCGCCAGGCATGTGGTGCTTCGCTGTTGTGTCTCTCAAACAAACTGATTCCGTAGAATCACTGACGGAATAATTCCTCTGTGCTCCTCACTAGCAGAGGCGACTGGAGACCTCACAGCACCATGGGACATCAGGAGCAGCTCCTTCAACTTTTCACAGATTGATGTTACCGACCCTGTAAAATGCTGAACTACTGGTGCACTACTTATTGACTGTTTTCCTCACACATTCAGAAGAGTGACCATGATGCTTCGTAGGGCTGGAGAGAGGCCTTGAGGAAATGGGGGTGTCCCCACGGGACGGGGTGTCTGAGCTCACAGTGGCGATGAACATTGACACACATTTTAGAAAGCAAGCCTTTGCCATTATCTCCTTGTGAATAACGCTGGTTTATTTCTACTTTTTAAAGCAATAACAGTGGAACATGCCACTCCCTTGAAGAGGGTTCCCAGGAGAGCATGGTGTTAAGGAGCATTGTCTTAAACAGGCACCCCGCCCCCAACCCCCCACAACTCTACTCCAGGAACTAAGAAAAGGAAAAACATTTCCAAGGAACAGCTCCGCCTGGCAGAGCAGGAATCTCAGATCCTGGACAGTCAAAGATGAAGAAACAGCCTTTAGTTCTCTTAAATTCTGTTTAAATATTTGGTGATAAGAAGTACCGTTCTGTGACCTTTGGAGAGGGGCTGCCTCTCCAAAGCTGCTGGGAATCGGGGCAGGAATGGGGGGAGGGGAGGGGGTCGTGCACTGAGAACATTAATAATGGGCTGCCAATGCTTCCCTCCCCAGCACTCACTCTGCAGTCCAGCTCGTAAGCTTGCAGAGAGGCTTATGGCCTAGTACCAGTGACCCACAACAGGGTGTCCACGATGATGCCAACAGGACAGACAGCTGCCCAGGGGCCCTCAAGGACTAACAGGCTCTTCCTGGCTTCCAGTTGCACCTCCTCCCACCTCCTGTGCTCTGAACCCTGACACCTCTGAAGATGACTTCTCCAGTATTCCCTCTTCAGATGTTTCCCTGAATCCGTTGCTGGGAGACTCAGGGGTAGTCTCCACCATGTGGTACTCTCTCCATGTTCATCAGAGGTTGGCACTGCTCCTGAATCCTAGCCTCCAGATACTGAAACTCTGTTCCTTATATATTATCGGGTTCCAGGTATTATGTTACAGTTCCAGAAAACAGACAGAAGCAGAGAGGGGAGCTTTGGGTGCTGAGGTGGGCAGCCCATGGCCCAGCCATAACTATCCTAATCCCCAGGGAGGCAGAAAACTCCCTCTAGCAACTGAAAAGGCCACAGGAATATGATAGATGAGGCCCCCAGAGTCATTCACCTTGCTTTTCTGAGACAAGTCTTCTCACTGGCCTGGGGCTCACCAATTCTATGACACAAGGATCTGTCTGTCCCTGCCTTCCAGGCACATGGATTATAAACTAGTGCTACCATGCCCAGCTCTCAGCCTTGCATGCCAAGCATGCCACTCACTGGGCCATCTGCCTAAGTCCAATGAGCACATTTTTACTGAGAACTTACCAAGTGCTGCCCAGAAATGGAGAGGTGAATTGTGGGGGCTCCTGGTTCAATGCAGTGGGTATCTTGGTGTCTGTCTACAAGGGAATGTGTCTTCTCCAAGGCCACTTATGGGCATGGCTCTGAAGCCTGACATATTGTCTGATACCTACATCTGTCTTCCTCCTTCCCTGGTACGTGCTGATCCTCAGGGAATCACAGTTTGTCCATGCAGCCCACTAGGCAGAAAGGACCATGGGATGCCAAAGCATGCCTATCACATCACAGGTCAAAAGTGGGACTGACATGTTCACCTCCAGCTTTGATTTCAGGGTCTAGTCACTATTCCAAGGCACAGTCACCCTTCCCAGCAGTTCAGGTTTGATGAGTAGTCACTAATGGTTACCAGGTCAGAAAACAACTCACCTTTTCCTGCAAATATGCCACGTACACACATCCATGACAAGCTTGCTACCAGCCCCAGTCAACTCCACAGCTGACCACAACTGACATGTGGTCCAGGTAGACTCTGCATCCTCTGCATCCTTGACTATTAGGTGACCCCTACTTAGGAGAAACACTATACATTATTATTACAATGGAAGAAGTGGTATGGTACTCCAGAATCCGCCCCCCTCCACAAAATCAAGTCCTATCCTAAGTGGAGATAGAAGGCCGATGCACCATTTAGAGCTGAGAACTTAGTCTCTTATTGGCTGTACACTGACCAGTTACAGGTTTCTGTATTTATCATCATCTACTGCAAAAAGAAGCTTCTTTGATGGAGGGCTGAGATCTGCACTCATCTACGGGTATAAAGATAAATACTTAGGAAGGTGTTAAACACTATGCCCACTTAGAAGAATAATAGTTGTGGATTTTCCTCAATTGCTTACAACCCAGACAGCGATGGGTTCTAGGCCCAGTCATGAGTTTTGTTGTTTTCCTTGTGGCATGGTCCTTAACTCCAATCATAAAAACGATTGGTTACTCCTGCAATATCCACACCACTATTGCACCCATGTCAGTCATTACTGTGGCTCCCAGGGTTCACAGCTAGGTAAAATCGATGATTGCTTTTCTCAAGCTGCAGCATGCATACCACCTTCAGGCCACGGTGGGGATGTGGCTGAACTATGCACCACAGCTGAAATCAAAGCATGTATATCTCAGCATTGGACCTTAAGGAATAGTTAGGTCAGCAGAGGGAAACCCCTGCCCAGGGGCAGCCGGAATTCCAGAAGGCCCAGGTGGCAAGGGCAGGGGCTCTGGGAAGGCCTGACCCCATGGTGGGAGGAGGGGAAGGAGGAGAGGAGATGAGGCATCTCTAAGGCCTGTATCATAGGGGCTAACAAGATGCAGAACTCCTGGAAGAGGGATAAAAGGAGGCCAGGGCATGGTTTTGAGGGACTCCTCTGCCTTCTGAGATTTGGAGGGACATTAAATAGGAAGATGTGACATTGCACACAGTAGCTCTGAAGTAGGAGCTGAGGCTGACTGTCCGACCTCATTAGCAATGAGAGGTCAGAAGAAAGCACACATGTGTGAAGGGAAGGCGTGGCTTCTGTGTTCAAAGTCTTGGGGGAAAAACGTGGGGTGGGATCACTACCTCGCTGTCCATGTCCACCTGTGCCTGCTGACACAACATCTCTGCTTATCCTGGACACCCCGGCCCTGGCTGGTACTAATGTCTCTGAAACCAGCTAGCGTCTGCTTCCTTCCCAGAAACCAGCCCTAGATAAGAGGGGGCAAGGTCACTAACAGACTGGGACCCGGAGCAGAATGTGAAGGAAGAAGAGAAAGCAGGTGCCCAGGGGCAGTGACGAGTGACCGGGATTCAAGACAGCACACACGGCCCAGGGCACAGGACCCCCTACTAACCCTCACAGACAAGAGAGGTTCTCCCCAGCTCATGTGTTCAAATGTCGAATAGAGGAAAGTAAATTAGCCCGAGCAGGAAGCAGCTGAGCAAAAAGATGTGGTCCGCATCCCCACTATCATGGACACCAAGCAAGCCCGCTGTAGACAGGGAAGAGCCCAGAACAGACAGATGGCTATCTACTTGGTAAGGAGTGGGGACAGGCAGACTAAAACTGGAGGTGATTACATTTTAATAACCTCTGCCAGGGTCTGAAAAGAAAGAGGAAGGACCAAGGTGCCACAGATGAATCAGAGACGAGAGAGGGACAAGGTCCATTCTCTTCCATGCCAGGCCACCAGGGGACGGGTAAAGGAAAAAGCTCTGGATGGAGTCACGGTGAGAAGTGAGACTCAGCAGCCAGCGGGGAAGCTCAGGGGCCTCCCCACAGCCATCTGTCCTTAGAAGGCCCTGCGAGAACACAGCATCCTATCCAGGGATGTGTCAAGCAATATTGTCGTCCGCCTGGGGGTTCTGAATGGGAGGAAGGTTTCCCATGAGAAATCAAAGCCTGGAGCTGTGCCGCATGCGCTCAAGAGTTCCAATTTCGCACTGCTAATGTGCTTCGGGGAATCTGGAGCCAAGAAATAAATGTAAAAACTTGCCTTGGATGGGTGAAACCCAGGGCCCCCCAGCTAAAGGCAAACAAAGTCACTCTGTGGGAACGTTTTCGCAACCCCGGACACATGTGGGCTGGCCTCCAGGATGGCTCCAGCTGGGGTTCCCACATGCCACTTCCATTTCCTGTTGCAGCACTGCTGAGCACGCAGATATCGGTCCGTCTCTCCAGTTCCCAGTGGAGGGAAAGGGCTGTGGAAGAAAGGCCACTGAAGGTCTGTACAGCAGAGGCACGAGCCAAGCCCTGGACAGACTGACATCTGAAGACAAGGAAGCCACTAAAACTTTTAAGGCTGAGACTGGAGAGACAGTTCGGTGGGTAAGAGTGTGTGGTGTACAAGCACAAGGACCTGAATTCAAATCCCATGCACCCATGAAAGAGACAACTCAACTGTAAACACCTGTAACCCCAGTGCTGGGTCAGGGGGAGAGCTAGCTTGCAATAGATCATTGCAACTTTGATGATTAGATAGATAGATAGATAGACAGATAGATAGATAGATAGATGGACGGATGGGTGGGTGGGTGAAGATGGGTGGATGGGTGGATGGATGATTGTCAGAAAATCTATAGATACACAGAAATTGTCTAAAGTACACTATGCATTCAGACCCAAGAAAAATCCTCCATCAATGCCATATTCTCTGCTTATAAGACAGAAATGACAAAATTAGAAATCAAAAACAATAAAACAACCACAGTCTTGGGTTGGTGACATGGCTTGGCAGGCAAAAGCGGGCACTTTCCACCAAACCTGGCGGCCTGAGTTGCACCCTCAGAACCCACGGTGGGAAGACAGAACTGACTCTCAATAGATGTCCTCTGCCCTCCATATGTGCACTATGGCACATGTATGCCTGTACTTACACACACAGACACACATGCACACGCACATGCACACACATGCACTAATAATACTTTTTTTAATTCAAAATATAAGTAACCATAGGCAGGCATGGTGGCTCACACTATAATTCCAAGAGTCAGGAGGCTAAGGCAGAAGGACCACCACAAATCTGACACCATCCCAGGATATACTGTGAGACTCTGTCTCAAAAAAAAAATTAAAAAGTCACACATATCCCAGTGACACCCACACACATGCTTCATCTGCAGGGAACACGTTTCAAAACTCCCAGCAGATGCTGGAAACTGCAGACAGCACCATGAAGGTTCATCTTGACCATCAACCTAATCAAGAGTTAGAATTACCTAAGAGACACATTCTGGAGACATCTCCCAGGGAGCTTCAGGGATTTCTAAGGAAGGAGGACCACCCTGAATGTGGGCAGCACCAGCCCACTGGCTGGCATCGTGGACAGAATGAAAGGAGAAAGCCAACTGGGCACCAGCACTCATCTCTCCGCTTTCTGGTGACCGATGTCATGTGACCAGTCACCTCACATTCCTGCCACGGTGATTCCCCCACCGTGATGAACTGCACCCTCCAACTGGGAGACAAAATTAACCCTTACATTGATTTTTATCAGCATTTTGTCACAGCCACAAATATCAGTATTATAGGTTCTAACGCACACATCCCTATTATCAGTTCTTTCTTTGTGTTATGTATACATGCTTGTAGCAAGGTTTCAGTTTAGGCATCTGACACAATGTGGTGGTTTGAATGAGGATGGCCCCATAGGCTCAGATATTTGAATACTTGCTATCCAGTTAGTGGAACTCTTTGGGAAGGATGAGGAGATGTGACCTTCTTGGAGACGGCGTCTCCCTGGGGGTGGCTCTAAGGTTTCAAAAGATGGGAGACACTCCCACTGTGCTTTCTTCCTCTTCCTTGTGCACCAAGTGAGCTCTCAGCTGTTCCGCCACCATGCTTTTGTTCGGCCACCATAGACTCTAACCCTCTGAAACTGTTAGCCAAATTAAATGCTTTCTTTTATAAGCTGCCTTGGTCATTGACTGTTTCACAGCAATAGAAGAGTAACTAAGACACACAGCAAGAGACTGGAGGTAACTAGTAATAGAATATAGTGATGATGTCATACTGCAATACACTTGATGTGGATATTGTCCTTCTGGGTCTATCAAAACATGTCACTGTGCTACATTGTGTTGTGGAACTGGGGTGACTGTGGGAACTGAAAGTCGAGTTGTGGGTAAGGGAAAACTCCTCAAAATGTCCACATTCCTGGGTCACAGGCCCTTTGTCAGACATCCACTGCAGACCTGTCGCAGCTCACTCATGAGGCAGTCACTTAAGGCACAGGGATGTGGAGGAGGGGGGAGCTTCTGCTCTCTCTCTGGGCAGGAACATGTCACATTGACCCAGTCCTTTTCACCGTTTCCCACCTTCATGTGAGGGACCTTGGGGACCCAAAAGGAACCACAGTCCGCTCTTTTGGGAGCTACTACGCCCATGGATTTTTCTTTTTTCTTTCTTTCTTTTCTTTTTCCAGAAAGAATGGAGCCAGGAGACACATGCCTGATAGACCCCACCACCACCACCACCACCACCACCTTATCATCTTTTCTCTTCCTTCAGTTGTTCTGGGATCATCTATCTGATTCTTCTTTGTCTAACGGCAGCTTCTCTACCTCATAGCCTCACTCTTTTGTTGGTGGCCTGCATGGAACTGCACTCTCCACATGGGCTGTGAAGCGTTTGCCGTACAAGTATGAGGGCCTCAGTTTGAACCCCAGAACCCACACACTGACCGAGCTGGCACAAAGGAGCACATTTGTAATCCCAGCATGGAAGGTAGACATGGATGGGTCTCCTGGGCTTGGCGGGCTGACCAGCCTATATGGCATGCACGAGGTCCCAGTTGGGGGCCTGCTAACAAAATGAAGGTGGAAGACACATGAGGTTGGCTTCTGGTCTCTGCTCACTGCACGCGCGCACGCATGCACGCATGCACACACACACACATTGCTTAATTTTTAACACATAAGGCTCACAAGATAACATGATTAACACTCATGTTTTCAAAATGTCTCCACATTCCACACAACTCATGGGTTTTAGTGGGGACCGGTCGGCTCTGCTGTTTTCATTGCTCACAGTACGTATCATTCTTAAGAGAAATGTTATTTATTTACACGTATTAATGCAAAAAATTATCTCTAAGTCATTGTTCTAGCTTCATCTCTGTCTCTGTGACAAAATATCCTGGCAAAAATCGACGTGGGGAGGAAGGGGTTCGTTCAGCTTACAGCTCCAGTTTGCAGCCTATGGTTTCTGGGAAGTCAAGGCAGGAACTCTAGAAGCTACTCACATCTGACATCCGTAGTGCAGGGAGGCCAGCTGCTTGCTCTCGGCTAACTTTTGCTTTCTCGCACAGTTCAGGCCTCCCTGCCACCCACAATGGACTAGGACTTCCTTTTTTATCTTATAAACTTTATTATCTAAAAAGCTTATATAAAAATAAGAGCCCAAATCCTACATCGATTAGTAGTCAAGGCATTCTCCCTCAGACAATCTAGATGATTCCTCATCTAGATTTTCCCAGGTGACTCCAGGTTGTGTCAAGTTTGACAGCAAAAATCAACTGGCACAATTATGAAAAGAAAGGAAATTAAAATCAGGACCACTTAACAAATGACTGAAGGCAATGGTATTTTCAAAAGAGGATTGTGTGAGTGAGTGTGTGGTGTGCGTGTGTGTGTGCACCTATATGAGCACCTGTGTGTGCAGGTATACTTGTGTGTGTGCAAAGAGGTCAGAGGTTGACTTGAGGTGTCTTCTTCTGTCACTCTTCACTAGAGCATTTTGGCCAGTGCCTCTCACTGAATCTGGAGTTCTGCTAGACGGGCTGCATCAGGCCCAGGAACGCCCTGACCCCACACACACACCTGCCCAGTGTTAGGGTTATAGGTGTGCGCTCCCATGTCTGGCTTTCTTTTATATACACATGGGTCTTCGTGCTTGCGTAGCGACTACTTTATCCCCTGAGCCATCTTCCCAGCCCCAAAGAAATATTCCTGAACAAACAATGAATATAAGACAAAATTGTGTCCAAATTTATCTGATATGCACTAAAGGCAAGGTTTTTTATTTGCCTAAAATAAAAATCAGGTCAGATTAGGCTGATAACAAAACTTGAGTACCTGCTATGAGAGAAACGTGAGCAAAGCTGAGGAGACATCTACATCACTGAACAGAATCTATCATCGGACTGAGATGGAGCGGACTAAATGCAGTTGTATTTTGGTTAGTGCAGCTTGAAATACTGACAATCAGAAGAAACAGAAAACCCACATAACTCAATAGCCATGGGGGGGGGGGTAAGCAGAGGAAGAGATTTACAAAAGATATCTGCCTTCGATCTAGAAATCATGGCAATTTCTCAAAGAAAACATTTTAGTTATTAATTTCTAGTTATTTTCTAATTAAAGTAGTAACGTGAGCTTTTCTACAACAAAAAAGGAAATTTTCCAGAGTCCCTCTTTCAAGGCAGCAGATTGCTGTGGTGAGCCTGTAAAGTTAAGCAAGAGCTTCCTGTGTCCTCACAACGTAAGAAAGCAGCCCTAAGATCTTAATTTGTGTTAGCCCACAGCTTCCTCAGTGTGCTGTGCAGAGAACACACTATGACCAAGCTGAATTCGGTCCAGAAATGCAAAGACAGTTTCATGTTAAGAAATCGTGTGTCACTCACTGTGTCGGTCAGGGTTCAGTTATAAACAATAGAGTCCTTGTCGCAGCCGAGAGCAGGAAGAGTCCCGACAGAGTGTTAAGTGGCTCCCAGAGTGTGGACAGAGCAGGAGAAAGACCACAGCAACACAAGTTATTGTACAGCAGATATCGACAATTACTATGTTATCATCGTGCATGCTGCAAAGCCTGCCACTGGGCCAAATTTATCAATTCCACTTTATCACAGGCATGTATATCCAAGAGAACAATAGTACCTGCCACATTTGGTGCTTGTATTACTTATTTTTTTTTTCTCATTGCCATGACAAAACGCCTGACCTAAGCAGTGTAAAAAGGGGAAAGTTTGACTTTGGCTGACAGTTTAGCAGCAGGATGAACTGCGGGAGAGTCTCCAAAATGGCTTCTCTGAATTGGGCTACAGGAGAATGTGGCTCTCCTGCCTACAGCCAGCGAGCCTCCAGCTCTAACACTCACTGCCACACCATGGTGCATGGCACCCTGTGGGCCACCTTCCCTAAGAGGCTCTGCTGTCATAGGTCTTCCTCCTGCACAAACGACACTCGAGTGTTCGGATGAGTTCCACGGCATCCTGTGACCAGTCCAGAGAACCGCGTTACTGTTTGCCATCCAGAGACCACACTGTGCGGTTCCTGCCTTTGGGGGGACATCAGAGCCTCCTTCACCTCGGTCAGGAGAAGCAGTTGGTGTGGAATGAAGCCTTTGCAGGCTTCGTGTCCTTTGTCTTCCAAACCTCATGCCAC
Organism: Peromyscus leucopus; assembly: GCF_004664715.2. NCBI lineage: Eukaryota > Metazoa > Chordata > Mammalia > Rodentia > Cricetidae > Peromyscus > Peromyscus leucopus. Next base: position 12,395,125 of record NC_051067.1, read on the forward strand.
GCTCTAGCTGCTCTAACGACACCCAGACCCAGGTCTCCTGAGAGAAGGCGTGTGTACATGCTCCACCTCTGGGTCCAGGGACTCTGTGGAGCTGTGTCGTACTGACATGTCATGCACACTCCAGCCACCCCCTCACTTCAGCATGCCCCACTCTGCTGTTGCATGGCAACCACACTTGCAAACAATACTGACACCATTCAGGGCCAACCGGAATGAAACTCTGCTGGTACAAAGAGAAACACACCCAAGACTGGTGTCTGGTAAGAACGCAGGGCGATATTACAATGGTACCCACCAGCAGCACCCTCTAGATAAAGGTAGAGGAGAAAACTGGCTAACATATATGACCATAAACCCAACAGTTAGAGAACGCGTATGTGACATGGTCCTGATCCCCGAACTGTTACCATGCCAATGTTAATGTCATTCCACAACATACCCAGTGTGGGAACTATTTACCTAGCACTTTGCTGTGTAGGGTGCCATAAGTGATCAGAGATCGAAAGTTCTCGGGCTGTCTTAAAGGCTGTGGAAGAGTGATTGCCTGCTATACACATGGCCTTGGGTCCCTTCCCTGGCACCCCAAGAGGGGCTAGAAAAAGAAAGTAGATGCCAGGGTGTGTGTGTACAGCGGCTTGTCCCGAAGTCAGTGCAGACAGACAGCAGAGTGGCACTATACTGGCTGTGTGTCACCGTTCCCAGAGTGCTCGCTCACCACACACAGCAAAAGCCATGCACACAGACAGTCAGCTTCAGTCAAGCTGAGTCTGGCTACAGGCATGCCCTGGAAAAGGACAGGGAGTCATACAAAGGGACCAATGTGTTCTGAGTAGAGGAGACAGAATGGACACGCCCATGAGATGAGGTTTTCATAACAGTCAAGGTTAAACTCTGGGTAGTCTCTCTTCTTAAGTGTATCCAGCTTTCCAGCAGATCCTCTCCATCCAAACAATGTGGTGTGTGTATGTGTGGGTATGTGTGTGCATGTGTGTGTGTGTGGTGTGTATGTGTGTGGTGTGTGTTATGTGGTATATGTGCATAATGGATATGTGTGCATGTGCATCTGTATGCATGTGTGTGTATGCATGCACAGGTGTGTGTATGTGGTGTATATGTGTAGTATGTGTTATATGTGTACAGTGTTATGTGTGTGCATCTGTACACATGTGTGTGCATAGTGGATATGCATTTGTATGTATATGCATGTGTGTCTGCATAGTGGATGTGTGTGTATGTAGTGGATGCATGTGTGTGTATGCGTGCACAAGTGTGTGTGTGGTAAACGTATGTGCATCTGTGTATTTGTACATGTGTGTGTGATAGATGTATGTGTATCTGTGTATTTGTGCATGCGTGTGTGTGTGTATGGTAAATAGATGTATGTACATCTGTGTATTTGTGTTTGTATGTGTGTGTGTGTGTGGTGGTGGATGTATGTGCATTGTGTATTTGTGTGTGTGTGTGGTAGATAGATGTATATGCATCTGTGTATTTGTGTGTGTGTGTGTGTGTGGTGGATGTATGTGCATTGTGTATTTGTGCATGTGTGTGTATGTGTGTGTGTGCCCACTGTGTACTCACACCTGTGTACACTCGTATGTGGAAGACTAAAGAAGACTTTGGGTGTCTTCCTCTATTACCCTCTACCTTATTCCCTTGAGACTGCACCTTGACTAACCCTGAAAGTCACCGTTTTGGGCCATGCCCAGCTTTTTATGTGGGTGCCGGGATTGGAACTCAGGTCCTCGAAGCAGCAGCACATGCTCTTGCCCATTGAGCTGTCTCCCTAAGGCCTGTCCCTGAGTGCCATTTTTAAAGTTGATTTATCTTATAGAATGAACATATGCACCTAGTGTTTTATAAGGGCACACAGCCAGGATACGTAGGCCTAGTAGATGGAGAGATACACTGGACTCTGAGAAATGGCAGCGGGGCAGGGGGAGGGCAGTCTTGCTATTATAACAGTTCTCTCCAGTTCAAAGAAAAATCCCAGCAAACCACTGGATAGAAATTGACCTTGGTCCCCTGATTAACAGGGCTCCCCGTACTTTATTTTAAAGGATTTTGCTCATTCCAAAATGTATATGAAAACACAAAAGGGAAAAAGTCAGAGGCCCAACACTATCTGATGCCAAGACACCGGAAGCTGCGTCATCAAGACCGCGTGGTGCTGTGGTTAGAGCAGACAGACAGGCAGGACAGAGCAGAGGCAAATCCTGTGAAGGCAGCCATGAATCAGGGCATCAGAGAAAGGACACTGATTCTCAAGAAGTGCTATGGGGGATGGGTGACTGAATGTCCGCACACATGGGTGTGCACACACAGACACACACGTATACATACAAGCTTCTGTTTGATCCTTACTGCGTGCCGCATACCAAAAGCAACTCAATATGAACCACAGACCTACATTTAAAACCAAAGGTATAAAATTTCCAGTGAAAAAAAAATGTCGCCTTATACTGTCAGGTTGATAAATGAGACTTCCACAAAACTGAACTGTGCTTCAAAGGCTCTGTTTAAAAGAACAAAAAGACAAGCCGTAGGCAGAGAGAAAGTAAGTGCAGTCCATTTATCTAGTGAAGGTATGTGTGTGTGTGTGTGTGTGTGTGTGTGTATCTGTGGAAGGCCTGTGTTTGTGTGTCTGTGGAAGGTATATGTGTGTATCTATGTCTGTGGAAGGTATATGTGTGTATCTATGTCTGTGGAAGGTATATGTATGTCTATGTCTGTGTGTGTGTGTGTGTGAAAGGTGTGGGTATGTAAGGTGTGTGTGTATGGAAGGTGTGTGTGTGTGTGTAAGGTGTGTGTAAGGTGTGTGTGTGTGTGGTGGATTTGTGCACAGATAGAGGCCAGAGGCAGATGCCAGCTGTCTTCCTCTATGGCTCTCTCTCTACCTTTCTTTCTGAGGTAGTCTCTCAATACACAGAATTAACTCACGAAGCAGGCGAGGCGGGCTGGCCAGTGAATCCCAGAGATCCACCTGCCACCACCTCCCCAGAGCTGGGAAGACAAGGACACATCCCACACCTGGCTTTTTACGTGGATGCTGGGGATTTGAACCCAAGTCCGCATGTGTGTGTGGCAAACTACTTACTGAGCTATTGTCCCAACTCCTGGTGAAAGATTTTTTACTCGACACATTAAAAACCTTTCAAAACTCAGTAAGCAAAACAGGAACCAGACAGCACCACCAACAAAGCGGGGGCAAACTTCTTACAGTGTGGTGTGAAAGGAAGAGGAGGGGAGGAACCTTCAGTGGGAAAACCTGGCCGCTGGCAGACCAAGGCCGCAGAGGGGGCGAGTCCCTCTCCCTGGTGACCGGCTTCTCCCCACAAGCCCACAGCTCCATCAGTTGTAATTCAAGTCCTGAGAGTCTCAATTCTCTTCCTGAAAGTATGTAGGACTTTTAGACAGACAGAGAGACAGACAGACAGACAGACAGACACACACACACACACACACACACACACACACACACACACACAAAGAAAGAAAAACCAAGACGAAAAATGAAACAGGAAAGAGAAGGTTCTGCTCACGGTGGAGACGTTTTCAGCTCCACATGCCTTGTGACCGGTGTCTGCTTGTTCTACTCTGTTCTCGGGGACCCATCTTCTGAGGTGTAAGTGTCTCAGATCGAGGTGGCCTGTGAAGAGGTGCAGGTGCCCAGGTGTCCCTGGACATTTCCAGAAGACTGAGAGATTGCAGGTCTGTGAGTTCATGGCAATGCTTGCTACAAAAGATACAATCTGGGGCCGGGCGGTGGTGGCGCACACCTTTAATCCCAGCACTCCGGAGGCAGAGGCAGGAGGATCTCTGTGAGTTCGAGGCCAGCCTGGGCTACCAAGTGAGTCCCAGGAAAGGTGCAAAGCTACACAGAGAAACCCTGTCTCAAAAAACCAAAAAAAAAAAAAAAAAAGATACAATCTGAATAAAACACACAACTATGATGAAGCCAGACTTGCAGAAACCCAAATCTCAGCCAGGTGTGGTGCCGCACATCTGTAATCCCAGTGCACGGAGGCAGAGGCAGGTGGATTGAGACTTCTAGGGTAGCCTGGGCTACATAGGAAACCCATATCAAAAAGAAGGCAGAAAATAAAAATGGTGAGAGGATGGGAAAGGAAGGGAGGGAGGATGGTGGGAGGGAGAGCGCGCACGTGGCCTCTGTAAAGCACATGTGGAAGTTTGTCATCTGTGGCTGTATGCACCCGTTCTCCCCACGGCCGGCTGAGTTCCCGCCCCACCCCCATGGCTACCACCCCACGCAGGCTCCTGCCTCCCCACATGGACATCCCCCGTGACATGCTTGTCTTCTCTAAAGGCAGGCTCTTCTCATGCTTCCTGTGTCCTTGGTTTCTTCAAAGGGCCTCTCAACTTGTCCTCTCCAGTCAGCATCCTGCCGGCTGCTACTGCCAGGCCGTAGCTTCCTGAAGCATCACAGAAAAGCTTTGCCACAAGCCACACAGTCTCTATCCCTGGTACACAGACCCGATCCCTTCAGGGCCTCCACACAGAGCATAGGCCACATCCACTCTGAACTGTGCCTCCCCACACCCCCTACCTCTCTGCCTCGAACCCTGGCCTCTGATGATCACTTGCCCCCACAGTGCCTTGTCTCCTGGCAGCACGCGCTGCCCCCCAGCACCCATTCATACTGTGTGGCCTCCTCAGCGATCCTGCCTTTTCATTCCTCCTGTCCACTCATGGAACCTTCCATACAGCGGCCTGGACCTGGGTTTCAGTAGGTGGGTCTTCCCACCCCAGAGGCCCACATCACCAGACAGTACATCACAGATCCAAATGGCAGGGCCCTCGGTGACAGCTCATGGCTGTGCTTTCCATAGATGACCGAGCTTGTGTTTCACGAGGGCCCGGGAAAGGAAACATTTTTATTACCTCGTTTTACAGAAGAGGAAACTGTGGGTCAGGGTGGTTCACTGACTCACCCAAGGGGAAACTAGGAAGTAGCACATGAAGGATCCAAGCCTTCCTCTCTGAGCTCCCAATAAACCAGGATTTCTGCTTGAAGTTCCAGGCGGGAAGCAGGGAGCCCCGGGGAACAACCCTCCACCTCACACCACAACCACATTTCCCCACATTTCCCTAACCTTCCTCCAAGATTTTCGAGCTTAGAAACCACAGCCAAAGGCCCTGCTGCAGAATGGCACAGGGGATTGATCACAGTCCCTGACCTAATCTTTACACTGAAAGGACTTTATGCGCGCGCGCACACACACACACACACACAGCACAAAGTGGGCACCATGAACTCAGGACTTGTGGCTGAGGTTGAGGTAGAGAGTGATGCCATAGGCAGCTTCCTCTACAGGGAAACATTCCATCCTGGAGCAAGGCCCATTAAGACTCTTGAAGGAAACACAACTTGGAATCTCAGGAAGCTCCTGAACCCTACAAGATTTACAAGGCCCCTCTCCAGGTTGTGTAGACAGCAAGGACAGCTATGGAGAGGAGCCTCTCCAACCTGCAGAGAGCTCCAGGAATGGAAACTTTCTGAGCTGTCACCCATGATGAGGCAACTGCTTTTGAGTTATCCATGCTCCTATAAGTCACCCCTCCCTCGTACTCCCGCAAGTGACCCCAGTGACCCTTCTGATTCACTAAGCTAGGCTCAGCTGGAGTCATTTCTCTGATCTGTCGTTGATGCCACATCTGTAGTGAGTGAACATTGTTCACATCACACAACAAATGAGCGCTATTAAAAGGTCTGGCTAGTGAAGTCAGCAGGTGTAAGCATGGCCCTGGTGTTCTGTCTGCCCATGAAAGAGATGGATTCTCCCCTATCCTTCAGTACTGGCTCTGTGACTGAGTGACAGATGGGCATAAAGGACCACATGTCCATCTCTGGGGCAGACTGAGACCTCAGGAAATGATGGTGTCTACATCCCGTCTTAGGAGATGAGATCTTGGTATCCAGACCCAAACCAAAGGAAACCACGTGCACCCCAGCCAGTATCAGGGAGAGACTGGTGGATGTGCCAGTTCTGTGGATAAACAAAGTGTTCCAGAACAGGGCCCCACGGGCACCTGGTGAAAAGAGAAGACGCATGTGGTCCCATGGCTACACAGGCTGAAGATTCCTGAGGAAAATAATGGAAGAGTGTACGTGTCCTGTGACAGGATTTTCCTGGCAAGGAGATGCAACACACACACCCCTACTCATGACAGATGATAGGGAGCTCCCTGATAAACCAAAGTACAGATGCAATTAAAGCCCAATTTGGTGAACCAATGAGTTTTGTTGGTGTTATTTACAGGAATATGTGTGAGGGGTCACTTACAGGAGCAGAAATGAACTCAAAGTCAGCAGCATCACCAAAGCCCACCCAGCATGGGTGACAGCTCATAAAGCTAGGAACCTGGAGCTCACTGCACAGCCTGAAGTTGGCTCAACAAGTTGGAGAGTGTCCTTTCCAAGTGACTCAGTTGGTCTAAACCTCTTCCAGGCAGCTCAGCTGACTCCTGCTCCTTCCAGGGTTCGAGGCTGGCCTCAGAGTCTTCTCTGAAGCTTGATTAATCTGTCAGTGACTCTCAGCAGTCTTTACTTTAACTCTTGGCATGAAGGGGCCTAATAAATCTTGTCAGTTTCAGGGACTTCCTGAAGCTGTTTTGAATTGTTTACCTTCCGTCCAAAGGAGCTTCCATGAAGGAGGGAATGTTTCAGTCTGGGAGGAAACTGCTCCATGATGGTTGGTCAATAAGCTAAATTTGGGCATGGTTTGTTACAACACAACACTCAGGGAAGAAGGTACCAGAGTCACATTGGAGAAGCCAAAGGACAGAAAATAATAACAGCATTGTATAACTTGACCTTGGCCTTTGGGGATGGACATCCAGGTCTGGCCTGATGGGCTGCCATGGAGCAAAGGTGGTTATCTGCTCCGTGTGATTCCTCCAGGTCACCTGGTCCTCTGCCTTCCTTAAAATTTACCCCTCTTGTTATGACACCAGGCAAACTGATGACAGCCAGCCCTAAAGATCTCCATTACCTCTGGTTATTCCAAAAATTCTTTATTCCCAAATGAAGTCACCGCATGAGTCAGGAAACCCCTCCTGGGAAGGACACCATCATGCCTAACACTTCAGCTACATAAAATGTGAGGGACCTTTCAGCAGGAGGATGTGGACACATCCTAAGAGAATAGGCCTCCCTGCAGGGAGTATGTTTATGGGTTCAGGTTGGCTTGCTTTCTGGCTGCCTCTGAAGGTGGAGTGTGATGGTCACAGATGCTGGATTCCACAGGGTCACTGCAGGGCCCCAGCCTTTGGCCTCCCTGAGTGGGAAGCAGTACCACCCTTTACACTTCTGTAACATACATCACAAGCCTGTGACAGCTTCATGAGGCATACAGCCTGTGCCTGGATCTACCTGCTTCTCCTCTGCTCTGTGACATCCTCCCAGCAGGATGCTGTCTGATGCCCATCTTGCCGACGGAGGGACGAGGGACAGAGGCAATCAGTTCCCAAGGCTACTGAGTGACAGGGCCAGGCTTCAAGCTCAGCGGTAGTCAGGGTCTCCAGAGAAACAAGTCCCACTGAATAAGAATCTAGATAGAGAACTGGCTCGTGCTAGTAGCCAGGCTGTGGAATCCCACACTCTACGGTGTGAAAGCCAGAGATGCTGAGAAACTGCTATTCCCATACAGATCCGAGGACAGAGAAGGTCTCTTCTCTCTTGGCAGATGGGTGGGCAGGAGGAGTTAGTTCCCACTTTCTCCACCCTTGTGTTTTGCTTAGACCAACAGCTAATTACATGAGGTCTGTCATGTTGGAGAAGTTCGGATGCTTTTCTGTCTATAGACTTGAGTATGAGCACTGTCTGGAAACTCTCCCAGACCCATGAATACATGACCAAATATCTGGGTACCCAGTGACCCAGGCCAGTTGTCACCTCCAGTTCCTCGTCTTATTGAAGATGTGACTGGTCACAAAATGCCCTCAATGCTGTCCCCTGAGCAGGGCTCTGCAGGTCCTGCCATATGAATGCCAGCAGAGAACTGAAGGTCTGCAGACTCAGACAAGTAGTTTCCTGTGTCAGCTGCAATGAGATTGCAGGCAGTACCCATGCAGCTTGGGTTCCATCCCCACGAGAAGTTCACCCAGCTCTGTTGCACTGAGGCTAATTTCCCAGCCTTTCACCAGGGACCAGCCAGGTGCACGTGTAGCCAGTACAGCCCTATATCTAATGTGACTAAGCATGGAGCCTGCCTCTTCCCTGGAGGTCAGAGGTCAGTCGATCTCAGGACAGACAAAATGCACGCCACCTTTACAAAATGCATGGCATCTGTGGCCTGATTGGATGTGCTGACGCTCTACCCTTCTGCATACATATATTCAGCATTACTGAGTTAGTTAAACCCCTAAAGCTTCTCTGTATCCTTCCTTCCTTGGCATTTGCTTCTGTGGGAACAGCAGAAGTCAGTACTCGCAGCTTCTTGATGCTGCAACACCAGGCCAGTTCAGAGTGGAATTTGCCCTGCAGCAGGACCGTGGTCATGGGGGGGCAGGCCTGTGGCTTCCTGAGGCTCTGGCAGTTTCATCTCCAAGGGTGGTCGGCTGTGGGTGAGGCAGGAAGGGCTGTGAATGTGCAGAGGGAGTCCTCTGGACCGGAAGGCAGTTGGGCCACCAAGAGAAGCTGGTGTCTGCAGGGAGGCTGGGGAGACCTCTCTCCTGGATTCCTAGGCAGACCCCAGGGGATTGCAGCCTCACAGGCCCCTAAAATCCAGCAGTAAGTGCCTGAGCACCTCTGCGTGGACTTAACTAAGGCTGGCATTGGAAGCTGCTGCTCCCTTCACGCAATTCACCAGTGGTTTTGGCTCCCATTTGTGCTTCCTGTGGGTCTGTCACCAAGTTTCCAGTCAGAGGAACAAGGGAGGATTGTCACAGTGGCCCCGGGCTCACCTGCATGATCTCCCCCACCACCTCCCTCCACCTTCCCACTCCGTCTTCTTCCTCCCTTACCCGGCTGCCTCACTTCTTCATGAGACGCCCTCCCCACCTGACATTCCCAGCCCACCTACCCCTACACCTTCCTCCTGCACCCTCTCCAACTACCCCCCAACCCCTCTCCCAACCCCACCTCTCCAGCCCTCCCTTCCAACCTCCAGCTTCTCGTGAGCCCCATCTCTCCTCCATCCCTTACATCCCAGACGTCCAGTACGGTCAGCTCACCCTTCTCACTCACTCCCCATCCTCCTTTCTCTCCATCTCCTTTCCACACCATCACTTCTTCCGCCTCAGTCCTCACTCCCCACATTTCCTCTCTCCCTAAACCCTCCATCCTTCCTTCCAAGCCCTCCCTCCCTCTCTCCCCCATCGCCCCTCTCCACACACTACATGGTATATACCTCCATGTGCCTATCCTTCATACCTCGGGCCCCCTAGCTGGACCCAGCCTAGCCTTGCCTATGCTCTGAAATAAATCCTGGAGCCTCGTTCCATCCAGCCACCTGGGATGCCTGCTGTCTGTGGTCAGGGCCATGGTAAGAGGCCACCCAGCTTCTGTGGGGACCACCAAGGATTCCCTCCCAGGTAAAATCCACTTCCTGCCCAGGCTGCCACCATATAATGGCTTAGAAATATCCCTTCCTGTACTTATCCTTCAGATCCTTAGACACACAGCCAACCTCAGAGTCCCTCCTAGGCCAGCACCTCCCTGACCTCCACAGTGGCCACCAAACCCAAAGGCTGCCACCCACCTTCACCTCGACACTCCAAGAGACGCTTCTCAGAAGAGGGACCACCAAGATGAGAACTGTTTAAACTGCTTGAGGTGGTATCCGTCTAAGAAAGCTGGTTTCTACCACCATGTCAGCCTCCAGAAAGAGACTCAAAGCCAGAAAAAAAGCAGTAGAGACTGACACATACAAAGGATGGGGTGGGCTGGGCTCCCCACCCATCTTCAGAACAGCCCAATAGAGCAACGTCTTCCCATGGGACTCAAACCCGTGTCCCCATGGAGACAAGCAGAGACCCCCCCTTTTCAGCAGGAGGTCACCCAGGCAGGTCTCACACATTTTAGGATTTAGCTTCCAGGTTCCTGCAGTCCACTAATGCCTGGCAGCTGATCTGAACAATGTATTAACTTTGAGTCAGATGCCACAGCATATCTCCAAATTGAAATTCTACCCATCATCCACACGCCAGGCCTTGTCCCCCAACAGCTGCAGCGGGGCGGAGACACGGTCTCTTTGAAGCTGCTGGGCGCCCAGGCCCTGCAACTGTGCAGAGGTTCAGCTGAGAAGAATGACAGAAAAGGCTCGGTTGGGGCTTCCTGGGTGTCGGGGCCTTGCTCACATTTCCAGGAGAGCCTGTCCAGAAGCCACGTGCTAATGAAGCGATGCTGGTGGCCCCACCTCCCTGCAGAAAGCAGCTGTGCTTCTGGTTTCCAAAGCCAACGTGTGTCCCTTCATCGATCCTTGGTCCTTTGGGCACTGTGGAGGAGCATCTGTTTTCTCTTTAGAGGATGCCAACTCCACCATTGCTATTTTCCACAAAGGTAAGCCTCACTGATGTCCCAGACACTCGTTAACAAATATTCATGGAGCTAAAGAAAACATCAGAAAGTAGAAAGTGACGACGCCACAGGGCTGAGGTGTCTCAGTGAAGGGCCTGCTGTACAAGCTGTAGCACTTGAGTTTGATCCGCATGTGAAAAGCTGGGCATGATGGTATGTGCTTGTTATCCCAGCTCTGGGGAGACTAGCCTGCCAGCCTGCCCTAATCAGTTAGCTCACGGGAAAACGAGAACTCCTGTCTCAAAAAACATAAGGTAGATGACAATATTCAGGAACAATATTCCAGGTTGATCTCTGACCTACAGACACACACACACACACACACACACATACTCACACACACACACACACACACACACACTCACACACACACTCACACATGCATGCAAGCACGCACGCATGCACGCACACACACACATGTGAAGAAAAATTAAACAAATAAAAAGATTGCAGTGTCCAGGAACCCACTTCTGCTACCTTATAGCTCACTTCCTGCCACTTTGGAGCCTGCTTCCTGTTGGCTTTGTGCCTATAGCGCTGTTCCTATTTCCCAAATGCCTCCCCAGAGGTTGGAAGATGATCTGTTCCATGGCTCGACTTGCCACCCTCTGTCACTTTCAGAGGAGGTAGGGATGTGTCCACAGTGATGGACAAGCAGGACTTAGTGCCCCTCCCCAGACAGAACCCAGCCCTGTCTGTCCCTTTTGACTTTCTTTCTCATGCCTAACCACAAGTCAAGTTCACATTCTTGTGATGACCCTGCCCAGAGAAGAACGTCTTCCCTAGGCTATCTCCTGAGTCCAGATTTTTAAAAAGGAGACAATTCTCCCATGCCTTCAAGGTGGTCTCTGGATTATTGCTGAACATTCTCTGCTGCCAGATGCTGGCGGTAAGTTTGGATTCCTCCTCTGGGCATACATCAGGTAATGGCTGGCACATTGCTTCACGTTGCGCAAAGTCTGTCCTGTGGAGATACCCATCAAGTGACCAGGTCCCTGCCATGTGGCCTCCCGCCCTGGGTAACGGCTTCTACAGTCATACCATGTGGCCAAAGCCACTGCCCTAGACCACACTCAGTCTGGCCAGACACTCCAACAGTCACTGTCCCGGGGTGTGCGTCAGGTGCGTGGACCGCCATGATCTCAGCCTGAGCCACCCCTGTGTGAGGCTCTGTGCGTGGTGAGTGTGGCTCAGCAGTTCGCCAAGCACCAGGCCCCGGTGACGAGGCTTGTCTGTCTGCCCACTAATTGCCATTTTCGCTGAGCTCTGTCTGGCCGCAACTCCAAAATTCCATACTAACAGACTGCAGCGTGTCCCCAAGCTGGGAGTCATTGCTCACTGTCTGTCGGTGTGTGAGATCGGGTAACACAGACACATAGATCAAGGCTGCTCACAGGCTTCAGTAAGTGGTGAGGTCAGAGCCCTGCCGCTCGGCTGCTGGTCCCATGGACCTTTGCCTTTTGTGGTGTAGACAGCCCAGGGGGTTCAGTGGGTGGTGCACGGGGACAAGAGTCTGGGTACACAAATGCCCACATGATTTTCCTTTCCTGGGTCTGCAGAAATCTGCAAGATCCAAGGCTGACAGTGCAGTCTAGGGAACGATGGATGACTTCTTCCTGGCAGATTCCTACTCGCCTCAGAGACCCCCACGTGGGGCTGCTGGCCGGGGGAACCACACAGCAAGCATTAATCAGCTCCTTAGAATGCCCTCCAAGGACACACTGTACTACCAGGAGAAAGCTTTGAACTTCAGCTGCCACAGCTGGAGGAACTCGATAGCAGGAAGCAATAAAGAGCCGGCGAAGGGAGGTCATTGGCTGGGGGTAGGGGTGTTCCCTGCAAGACGGGAACATGAGCACTGGCATCCAGCCATTTTTCTTCCTGCATCACCAGCTTCTCAGACAGGCAGAGATATGAGGACAGGAATCCAGGCCCAGACTATATGGTAAAGAGAGCTCTCTGCTCCTGAGAAGACTGTGAGCCATGACAGGCTGCTCTCTCAGAAGTGACACTCTATTCTGAGGGAGGCTGCAGAAAGGGGCATTCTGGGGCTCAAGACCAAAGAGAGAGTTTGCAGAATCCCACGGTTCACCTGACTCAGCTCCCTTGGGAGTCCTCAGAGGGAATAAGTCATTGAATTAAAGCCCTTGCGGATCCCAGAGGTGTGCTGAGTGCTTTGCGGCTTTGGGCAGAAGGCATCCTGCATGGTGGGTGGGGCCTTCACAAAGCCATGCCCTCCTAAATGTAATTCAGGAAGTGCAAGGGCAGGGGAAGCAATCCCCGCTCTCCACTGTCCCCAAGAGTGGTTCAGAAAGAGAGAAGACAAAGCACGTGTGAGTGAAGAAAGTTCTGGGGCTGGGAAATGCCATGTGGGAGCACATCTGTGGGAAGAAGGGAGGGTCTAGTGGGTACAGTCAAGTCCATGCTCAACTTAGTGACAAGTAACACAAGTCCCTGGTCCCCGGTCCTAAAACTTGGGCTCACCAAGAAGACTCTCTATGACAATGTGTTTAGGTATTTATTGTCAATATGAACTTTTTTGAACCTTGACAAAGTCCAAGTAACCCTACAAAAAAGCATCTTAGAGGATGCTGTGTGACCTAGGCCCCACACACCAGGGTGTGTCTTCTCACTCAGGATCCCATGCCGTGTAGATCAGCGCAGGGCATGCCAAAGGCTGGGAATGGCTCAGTCAGTTAAGTTCCTACCTTGCAAGCACGAGGACCTGGGTTTGATGCCAGAGGCCATCTAAAAAGCTGGGCATGGTGGCACATTCCTGTAATCCCACCACCAAGAAGGCAAAAACAGGTGGGACAGTTCCCTGGAGTTCCCTGGCCAACCAGCCTAGCCTAATCAGCAAGCTCTAGGTCAAGAGAGACCCTGTCTCAAAAGTAGTGGATGGCACTCAGGATTGAACTCTGGCCTCTAGGTGTGTACACACACATCTGTATACACCTGTGCACCCACAACAAACACACACAGTAGTAAATATTTTTTAAAGGGGAGAACACCGTTTCACTATTAGACATGGCCGCACAGACATAACATTAGCTATGTGGCCTTCAGCAAAGTCACAAGAAGTCTCATCTTTACAAGACTCCTCTGACTCAGATGCCAGCTCTGAACTCAGAGGTCCTCAGGCCAGCTGAATGTGTGACAAGCTGGCCTCCATGTTGAGTTCTCCCACGGTCTGCAGCTTGGTCATTTGCTGGAATGACACACAGGGCAGGGAGCACCGGGCCACCATGGGAGTCTGCCATGCAGGGAACAACCCAAAGAGATGCAGACAGTGACGTCTCAGAGAGTCTCAGAGAAGAAGCTTCTGGATCCCTGGGATTCATCACCCTCCTGGCTCATTCATGTATAACCAACCCAGGAAGCTAACACGAGTGTCGAGTGTCCCATTTCCCCTGGACTCTCGGGTGTACCTGTGGTTGACCGGATCAACGGCTATGTTGAACACAGTCTCCACCCACCTCCCTCCTTTACCCTCCCGCATATTCCCGAAGGGCAGACTGCTAGGCTCAACGCTCTAATCTTCAACCACAATGTTGATCATTCTGGCACGACTAGCCCTTTTCTTGAGTGTGTGTGTGTGTGTGTGCATGTGAGTGTGTGTGTGCATGTGTGTGTGAGTTGTATGTATGTGTGTGTACATGTGTGCATATGAAAACCAGAGATTAAGTGTCATTCTTTTGTTGTTGGGGTTTTGTGTGTGTGTGTGTGTGTGTGTGTGTGTGTGTGTGTGTATGTGTGTGTGTATTTGTATGTAAGAGTATGAACATGCACCTGTGTGGACAAGCCTGTAGAGGACAGAGGTTGACACTGGGTGTCTTCCTCAGTCAATGTCCCTTTTATTTATTGAGGCTGAGTCATTGGATGACCCCAGAACTTGCTGATTCCGGCTAATCTAGCTACCAGCTTGCCCTGGGGAGCCCTTGACTCAGCCCCCCAAACACTGGGATTTCAGGCATGTACCAAGCTCACCTGACTCTTACATGGGTTGTGGGGTTCCAAACTTGTACCCACACTTATATAGCAAGTATTTTGTCCACTGAATGATCTTCCCAGACCCATTTGGTTTTTGATACAGTTTTTGACTGACCTGGAACTCACAGAATAGGCTAGGCTGACTGGCCTGTGAGCTCCAGGGATCTACCTGTCTCTGCCTCCCTAATGCCAGGATCTCCAACCACACTCCAGTTTTTTCACATGGGTGCTGGGATCAATATAAGCAAGTCTCTGTGCTTATATTGGACAGGACACCTTGCACGGGGCATGCGCCTTGGAGAGGGTGCCTCAGGTCTTTCCTGTCCCCACTTCCCTGGATCCTAGCTCCTAATCACCTCATCTCCTCAGCCAGTACTGCAGGTGGAGAAGGTTTGTCCCCAGAGAGAATCATACTGAGACTTGATTCCCCAGTAGAACAGTTCACGATGGCTGAGCCTTTGAGAGACTCCTGGGGTTTTAAGTGATCTACTCTCAGACAGTGTGGGTGGTTTCTCCTCGGCTGGGTCATTTCCCTCCAAACACATTGGATGGGGTGTCCAGGGACAGATCAGGCAGCTTGGAGAGCCTGTACTTACAAAGTGAGCTTGGGTTCTCACTAGCTCTTCAGTCTCCTCCTTCTCCTGCTCTGAGTGCCCTCACCGTGAGGCCCAGTCTGCCAAGTGGTCCTCATCAGAAGCTGGCTCTGCCTCCGTGTTCATCAGCCTCCAGCACCATAAGGCAATAGAAAAACCTTTTCACTTATAGGGTGCCCAGCCTGAACGTTTTATTACAACACCAGAAAACTAAGTGGCAAATAGGGAACCCACAGCTGTTCAATTCTGATCACACACACATACACACACACACACACACACACACACACACACACACACACACACACACACCATCATTCACAGAGCCCCAATGAGAACTGAGCTGAATGTATAGCTCCACTAAACTAGAATTGTAATCCTTCCAGTAACTCATATTGAAACAGAACTCAGATCAGCCGAATGTCTCTGGCCCTCAGCTTCCTTATTCACCAAATATACTTAGGAAGAATGCCTGTGTCACTGAGTAGTTGGTGACATGGAGGTTATGACCTTCAGGGTGGGTCAGTGACATGCTGCAGGTTCATTGTTTACTGGCCTCTGGACATAACCTTTTTCTGATGCAAACTGGGCACGAGTTTAAGGGAACATTGACTCAGAAGCCACCAACAGGCAACCTTCCCCAGGGACCTGACCCCTTTGGAGCTTCCCATGCTCACCTCGTGCCCCCCAAAACATGATGCAACCATGGGAAACTGCGTGTCTTGCCAGTCACACAAAGGTCCCTGCTGCCAGCACAAAAGTCTCTGTACCAGGTCACTGCAGCCACAAGATCTGGTTTTCCAAGAAGAGGCCAGCCAGGCAGCAGGAGCAAACACTGGGAGTGGAAACAGGCAGAAGCTTGTCCGAAGCGTTTTCACACAGGAGAGGCGGGCTGCAAGGCTTGGGGGTGCCAAGCTAAACAGACACTCACGAGCAACCTGCTCCTGCACGCCCCCAACACTTTAGCACAGCCCAGGGGAGAGAGAAGAGGAACGAAATTCCCATCATTCCCTCAGCCTCAATCCAACTCCGAAGCCTCAGCTGCAGAGGCATCTCAGGACAGCCCAGCCTCAGGGCAAGTGAGATGTCAGACGGGGTTTCTGCTGGAAGAGCGAGGAAGAGAGAAAGCAAACATTAATCCGCTAAGAAGCAGGCTAGTCACATCCCTGGTTTTCTTGGGTCATCTTTTCCAAAACTTAAAAACAATGCAAGACAAACCCCGGGGTTGCTACTGCTACAGAAGTCTGTGTTTGATTTCCACCACTTTTCTAGTGCAACATCAAAGCGCTGACACTGACCTTGCTATTCCTCCCGGGATAGGGTGAGCACCACACACATTCAGGCACACAGCCAGACACGATTGAAAACAGCATCTTGCTGTCTGCTCCTGCCTGCTCCTTCTTCCGGAGCTCCGAGAGACTCCGTCCCCAGAAGGGCATCCAGGACACTCTTCAGTCTCACAAGCATACCCTCCTGCAGTCCCAGCTCTTTGGAGCAAAGCAACTTCGTGACAGATTGAAAGCGGCACATGAAACAGCTCTGGGCCCTTCAAAGGGAGAGGGTGTCTCTAACAAGCTTTTGAAAGAAGCATGGCCTCACCCCATGGAAAGAAACATGCAGCGGCCACCCAGGCTCTGCAGGCAGGCTCTCCACTCAGAGCCATGTCCCCTGGGTTGCTGATTTGTGGCATGGACTTTCAGAAGGTAGTCTGTCTACCTACCATCACGCTCACAGTCCACAGAAAGCAAGAATGGCTGCTATACGGACCGAGTGCACCTTCGCTCCAGATCCACCCTAACTTCCTTCTTTCCGCTCAGTAGTTCTGGCTATAGGGTGTGTGTATATGTGTGGATGCAGGGGTATGTGCACTTACATGCGTGTGCATGTGGAGGCCAGAAGGAAACCCTCAAGTATCGTCCTTCAGACATTGTCCACCTTGCTGTTTGAGGCATCCTCTAAGCTATTTTTTATTTACTTGTTTGTGTTTTTGTTTTGTTTGCCAACTTGACACAAACAGAGTCATCTAGGAAGAGGAAACCCCACCTGAGAAGTTGCCTCCCTTGGACTGAACTGTGGGCATGTCCGTGGGGCGTTTTTTTGATTTGATGGTTAATGTGGGAGGGCCCAGCCCACTGTGGGCAGTGCCATCCCTTTGCAGGTAGTTCTCAGTTGTATAAAATGCAAACTGAACAAGCCATGAACATCAAGCCAGTAAGCATTCCTCTGTGGTTAGTGCTCCAGGGCCTTGAGCTCCTGCCTCGGCTTCCCTGGATGACAGAACCTAACTTGTAAGCCAGATTTAAAAAAAAAAAAAACCCTTCCTCCTCCATGCTTTTGGTCATCATGTATGTTATCACAGCAACAGAAAGGAAATTAGAACCAGCTCTCACTGGCCTCAACTATGAGGAGGCTAAGTTGGTCAAGCAGCAAGCTCCAGGGCTCTGTCTCTGCCTCCTCCGTCGTGGGACACAAGCAGGTGCTGCCAGAGCTTGGCTTTCTTAACATGTATTCTGGGGTTGAATTAAGGTCCTCATCTTGCAAGGAAAGCAATGGCTATATCTCTTCAAGTCCTGCTAGTATTTTTTTTCTGGTTTTGTTGAAACAGGGCTTCTTGTGGCCCAGGCTGCCTTTAAACTTGATATGTAACCAAGGGTGGCTTTGAACTCCGGATCCTGCTGCCTCTGCCTCCCATAGGCTGCAACTTTGTCAGCTCTCATTCACTTGGGAAAATTATCCAGCTGAGTGGGCACCCCAAACCACAAGAAAAGGACTTTTGCCGAGCACTTTTGGCGGCAGCAGAGATGAAAGGCCTGTGCAAAGATCAACCATAGCATCCAATCCAACAGAAGAGTGGGTACTGAACAAAGATTGTCATAGAGCATTACCTTGTTCAGAGGCCCTAACATAATTGGCAAAGGGGACCTAGCCTTCCCTATTTGGCCAGAAATGTGGTTGACAGAACAAATGCTACTATTTTGAAATAAATAGGGTGTTATTTTTGTCAGCCTGTCATTGGTCTTATGTTGCATGACTGATATCAAACACTACTAAATGCCCATGTAGAAATATTAAACCAAAATTAGAGCACTGGTGATTTAGGAATGCAGTTCCCCATCTGTTGCCATTGGAGGCAGATGAGTTCTTCCCGTTTAAGACCAAATGGGGCATTTGTAAGTCATCTTGGCCAACAGATTCCTCACCGGGTTCACATTGCACAATGACAAAGAGCTCAGAGAATCACAAGGTCTCTTCTGCATGACATGCATCTGTAAGTGACCTGACAGCCTGAAAGCGGCTCGGGAGATACTGGACTGGATTAGAGGCTTAAATTAGAGGGACAGAGTTTGGGGCAGTCTCAGGTGCCCTTTTAGACTGCATCTGAATACATGTTATCCTAATTTGTCCTGGCTGTCAGAGGGTCGTTTTATTTAGATGAGAACAGGCCCGATTTTCTCAAGACAACAACAGAGTGATCTGGTGAGGCAGGACAATCATGGAATTCAGGGCAAACTGAGGTCATATGCATGTCGGTGGTGTGAATGTCCTGAGGGTGGACATCAGCACCCAATTGAGCAAGGTGACTTCTGGACCATGGTCCTGCTCACTATCCATCAAGGCACGGCTAGCACCCTTAGAAGTCACACAGCATAGGGACACGATGACAACCTGGCTGTCATCTTAGCCTATGACAAGCTCTAGCAGAGATCCACAGAGTCAGCACAGCCCTCCACCCCCAGGCTGACAGGCACACACTTTTCACACTGAGTGGCTCGGACTGCAGAGCTGTGACCACCAAGTCCTCATGTCCACATTGGTCAGAGGGGCAGTACAGTCTTTCATGATTAATATCTAGTGGGGGATCTCTGTGCTCTGAAGGGTTACACTCACTTGTGTGTGTGTGTGTGTGTGTGTGTGTGTGTGTGTGTGTGTGTGTGTGTGTGATGTGATTTCTTTCTGGATAAACACACCATTGGACTGTTGATAAGCGAGGTTTTCTCTCCCTACAAGCCAGTGCCATGAAGGGAACAGAACAGGGTTTTAAGGTCACATTGGACTTGGCCTTCAGGTATGTTGCCACTGTCCAAAAAGGGGCAAAGCTTTCCTGGGGGTTATCCCTGCAAGGGGCTTGGAGACCTTGGACAACAGCTAGACCTCCCCAGGACCTGGGTTCCCAGCCTGACTGTAACTCTACTGACTGAAACAGAGTGGAGGTGTGATATTAAAACCGGGGAACATGATGGAATGACAGGTAATAGGCAACCAACAGGTGTTGATCTATGTTTATTGATAACTTAGAATATCGAGACTTAGAGGTAAGCTTCCTGGACTTGGCCTACAGCAGAGTGCTGTGGGATGTTCTGTATGTTAAATGTGTTGCTCTGATTGGTTAATAAATAAAATACTGATTGGCCAGTAGCCAGGCAGGAAGTATAGGCAGGACAAGCAGAGAAGAGAATTCTGGGAACAGGCAGGTGAGTCAGGAGACGCTGCCAGCCACTACAATGAGAAGCAGATGTTAAGATATTGGTAAGCCACGAGCCACATGACAACTTATAGATTAATAGAAATGGGTTGATTTAAGATATAAGAACAGTTAACAAGAAGCCTGCCACAGCCATACAGTTTATAAGAAATATAAGTCTCTGTGTGTTTACTCAGTTGGGTCTGAGCGGCTAAGGGACTGGAAGTTGAGAGAGATTTGTCCTGACTGTGGGTCAGGCAGGACCAGGAAAACTCTAGCTACAGCAGAGTCTCATGGGAAGCTCTCAGTCTTCTGTATGCATTGGTCTTTGTTCCGATCCACTGAAGGGATCTGGTGGGCCCAGGCATTTAGACTGGATGCAGCCCACCAATAGATGAGCAAGCTAAAATCTCATCGGGGAAGAGGAGACAAACCACCCCTTCCGGTTGGTTCTCCGTCTCCCAGGCACTGTTCCTCAGATGAGTCAATGCAGCTAGACAAGTGGTACTTCTTTCTCTACTCGCTTTCCCATGTCCCCAGGAGACAGGCCCATGGAGCCAGGGCTCTATCCTCCTCTGACATGTGGGCGTAGGGGCTGGAGATGCCTCTCTGCCCAACCAGGCCTCCTGAGTATCTGCCTCTGAAGGACCCTCCGCATGGACTTGTATGGCAGGTGCAGCTTGAACAGGTTCCATGCTGCACAGAGCACTTCTTAGCTTCTACGCAGCTTGGCTGGTGTCCAGGAAGCACAGACTACAGCAGTCACAACTCCACCTGCTTCTCAGAGTGCTCACACATCAGCCCCACAACGGTGAGGTGCCCGGTCACAGCAGCTGCCCTGTGCTTGAGTACATCCTTCGCCAGTTTCACCCAGTAGTGACTGTCTGCGTTAACTTATATAAAGCCAAGGGGCCTCCACCTCTCCCCAGGGATGCTGGACTCTTACTTCTCTTGGCTGTGACCAAATACATGAAAGTAACTTAAGGAAGGAAAGCTCTATTCCAGAGCGTAGCGTTCACGGGGTTAGTCCCTCAAGGCAGGACGGACATGGCAGCAGGTGAGAAAGGCCAGCTGGTCACTCAGGAAGCAGCTCAGGCAGGAAATGACACTGAGCTGTAAGATCTAAAGGCAGAGCCCTCAGAATGGCTCAGTGAGTCAAGGTGCTTGCTACGGAGCCTGACGGCCTGAGTTCAATCCTCAGGACTGACAGAGTGGAAAAAGAGAACCAACTCTCACAAATTCTCCTCAGACCTTCCCACTCATGCTATGGCATGTACACACATGCATATGCGTGCATACACACACAATTTTTTTTTAATTTTAACCTAAAAGCCTGTCCCCAGTGACCCACTTCTTCTACCATGCCTCTGTTTCTAAAAAGTTCCACAACCACCCCCAAACAGCTCCACCCACTGAGGATCAGGTGTTCAAACACAGGAGCCTACAGGGAACATTTCAAAGTACAACAGATCCCTTGGCCAGGCCACCTGACCACACAGTGAGGGTGGGAAGGACCTAAATGGAGGTGGATTTGTTATTTGATTAAACTCCAAATGACACAGAATTGGCCCAGGTAGGAAGACTCGGCCATTGGCCCAAAGGATTCCATCTAAGCTATGATTCTACTTAAGCCCCTTAAGTTGAGCCTCTGCTATCCATTCAGTGTGTCCTGGAGGCTTTGGGGGGCCACCTCCCACACACCTGCTCTCTCCTAACCCCTCTCCTGTCCAGGACACCAAGTCCTCAGCTTCTCCTGCTGTCCAACTAATCCCAGACACACTGTCTGTTCTTTAAGCTGATCATGGTAGGGCACGCATGTCATCCCAGCACTGAGGCAGGAGGATTGCTGCCATCTGGAGACCAGCATGGGCTACACAGTGAGTTCAAGAATAGCCTGAGATGGCACGGTAAGTTGAAGGCCAGTCTTTAATAAGTAAATAAATGAGTACCTTGTTTGAGCTCTGATCTCATCCATTCTTTAATCTCTAAGGCCTGTACTCTGTCCCATCCTCAGAAAGTAACCTGAGGGCTTCTTAACGCTAGGAAGTTAATGGCCACCGCCAGTTGTCAAGAGTCAGGCTCTGGGGCTCTCTGTTACTGTGTGTGGAGAGAGAGAGAGAGAGAGAGAGAGAGAGAGAGAGAGAGAGAGAGAGAGAGAGAGAGAGCCTTACCCAGATTCACATATTAGTTACGTCAGCACAGTCTAGAATCTTGGTGGTAACAGCCCCAGTGACAATTCTCTACTTGGGTTATAATATTCAATGGCGTCCCAGCATGCATCTAGGTTGGAAGCCCCACCCCAGCCTCAGTCCCCGTCCAGTCTCAATCTGGAGAACAGTAGCATCTTTTCCAACCTCCCACTCAAACACAAGGTGGACAGTTGAGGGTTCTGTGGCCCCTTTCCACTACAAGAGCCCCTCTGCAGTCTCCAGGAAACGGCTGACGCCAGCTGGGACTTCAGCATCTGGGTTCCTGCCCACAGCCAAGGAAAGACCCTGCAGAGCCGCGGGACGGGAGGACCAAGGACCGAGGACCGGAGGAGCCCCAGGCTGCTACTGGTTTCCTGCTGCTGTACCCCTCCTTCTCCCAGCAGCATGTGGGGCACACATGTCTGCCAGAAGAGTGTCTGCTAGCTAGCGGCTGCTGCGCAAACACATCTTGAGCCTTCTTTTTCTTTTTTTAACCTGGAAACTGTCATTTATAATCTGATTTTTATCTTTATAGGGCTTTGGCGCCTGAAGGTATCAGGCTTCTATATTATCTTGTTTCGCTCAAGCTTGCAGCACCAGCTTGACATGCTGTTTAATCTCCTCACATCAAAGGCCAGGGCCTTGCTACACTAGTTACTATTGTTACCAGGGCTCAGACCCATCCCTAATCCCAAGGAACTGCAGCTCCCCCTGGGGAACTCGGCCTCCTCCCACCTCAAGTCTGCAAGACACAGCAAAGTCATTGCCTTGAAAAATAATAATTAAATGGCAGAATTAAAAAAGCCAGCTGGGGGGTGTGGGGAGCAAAGAACAACATCTCTGTTGCTTTCCAAAGCGTTTCATTATGTAAATGGAGTCAGGGCCAGGGCACCAGCAGGGTGTCCCCTTGTCAACAGCCTTTCTTTGCCAGTTCACAGTGTTCATAATAAAAGCAGTCTGCCTGTTTATGTAAAATCTTTACTCCAAGAAGCACAAACTATCCTAGAAGATTTGAAAGAACATAAAGGTGTGGTGGCCAGCAGACTATAACGTTAGGACTGGTGGAGAGGGACACAGCTGCCCCAACCAGCCTTTGCCCAGTGTGGGGCCATTTTGTGGAAAACACGGTCTGTCCTCACCAATAACCCAAGAAAGAGCCCACAGGGGCAAGGGAAAAGGCCTGCCCTAGACTCCCTGGAGGTTCTCAGTGCCTGTCACTGTCTTGACTTCCTTTATATGGAGCTGAGGTGCCATCTCCAAACCCTGTGGTGTGACCCACGCCCAGCTGGGAAAGTGCCCCCAAACTCCCTGAGTGTTGTCCATTGAGGTCACATCCATCTGCAAAGGTGTTTGCTGCCAACTCTGATGACCTGAGTTCGAGTCTTCAGAGAGACTTGGTGAAAGAAAAAAACTACTAGCTCCTGAAAGTTTTCCTCTTCTTCCACATTCACCATGGCACACTTGGGTGCACACGTGTACACACACACACATACACACACACACACACACACACACACACAAATGTTGAAAATATAAATTGGTATTAAGGTGAAAAACACCCTGGTCATGAGATTCCTGTCACTGACTGGAACATTCACTGCAACCAGCCACCCAGAACTCCAGCAGGACTCCAGAAGGGTCCTTTGTCATGTGTGCTCCACCCCATAGGACAGGGTAGTACAGCCCAAACCCAGGAGGCTGGGGCTCTGAAGGCTCCCAGTAGAAGGAGACAGGGGATCCTGACAGTGTAGGAACATGACTGCCTGTATCTGATGATGCCCCTCACCAGGGAAATTTGTAGGGTCCCATAAGGCAACTGGGACCCTAGAAGCTAGAGAAGGAGTCCTGGGGAACAAGCGGAAGGAGACTCGCGCTCCCAGAGCAGCCCCAGACAGACAGGATGGAACCTGACCAGCGGCTGAAGCTCCTTAAGCAGTGTCTGTGGCCAGAAGCACTTGATGTTCCTCATCCTTGAGAGTGAAGAGAGGTCAGGAATGGCCACCTCTTAGCACCCACCCCTCCTGATTTCAGTCAACATCAGGGGGAGAAGCCTTGCTTCTGTTTCCATGACAACTGTCTCAACATAGACGTTACCTTGGTTTCAGGTGCTGTGACTAAGAAAATGATTTGCTCGTGGCTAAAGTTCAATAAACAAATGCTTGTTGCAGAAATAAGTTTATTCTCCTAGGAACAGAAGGCTAGATCCCAGGAGAATACCGCTTCCAAGTGATACATTTCTGGGGATATGTGTTATTCTGTTTTTTTTTTTTTAATTACCGCAATAAAATATCTTAACCAGGCTACTTTACTTGTAAAGGGGGGATTGGGGTGAAGGGTGCATGTCTGATGATAGTTTTGACAGCATCCTGAGGTGGCACAGAATGTCGACCCAGCAAGACACACAACATCCTCTGGCTTTTCCTCCTTCCCTTACAAAGCCACCAGGATTCAGTCATAGGCTTCCACCTTAGTGATTTTCCATAACCCAAATCACATCCTCTATAAACATTATGGTCAGACCTATCCTCTTAGCTCCTTACCATTGGGGTTAAACTTCAGCACAGGAGATGCTGGAGACACACTCAAGCTGTATCCCAACCACCATGGTACACCTGAAAACCATCCGTCCCTCGCTGGGGAGACTGCTAAGTCAGCAAAATGTTCACCTTACAAGCATGAGGACCTGAGGTGGATCCCAAAAAAACCAAGATGGCAGTGCCTGAGGAATGATTGTGTCCTCTGGTCTCCACATGCATGTCCACACTTGTGTACCTACATACACACACGGGGGGGGGGGCGGAGATCTTACCAGCTCTCTTGCTCCCTCACCCACTCAGACCCCAGGTCTCACCACAGACACCTGTCAAGGCAACTAGGCGTGGCAGTCATGGCAGTCACCTTGCTAGCAGGTCCTCCCTCACAACCCTGGACTCAACCTTCACACAGACAGACATCACAACTGCTGGGGTCTGGTAGAACACAGCCTATTTCACAGGGAGGACCTGCGTCAGGTACCAGAGCCGAACATGTCACCACTCTGTCCTTGATGAGAAAATGCCAGAAGGAATCAGGACGTGAAACAAACCCATTTCATAGTCTGACTAAAACTGGGACTTGGCTGCATAAAAATGTTCAGCCTGGGTCTGCAGGCTGGGTCACTGTTGGTGTCCCAGAAGTCAGAACCATAGTGTCTCTGCTCTGCCTCGATCTTCCTAACTCCTGGTTGTTATTTCAAAACCACTGTCTAAACAAAGGAACATATGTGATCCCAAGGTTGGATCACAGGCCACACTGGAGCAAACTAAATCTCAGGCCATTGTGATTTCTTCTGTGAACAAGAGTTTGTGTCTACCCTGCCCCGCAGCTGAGAGCTCTCCCAATCAATGTCCTCCCTGAATACAGCAGCTTCTCTCACTCATGGTCCCCTCTCCATGGCTCAGCTCCCTGCAACCACCTTCAGTTCAAACACACTACTTGTGAGCTGGGGATATGGCTCAGGTGGGAAGGTGCATGAAGCCCTGGGTCCATCTTCAGCACGACATTGAAACAGGCATAGTGGTACATCCCTGTAACCCCAGCACTGGGAAGTAAGGGCAAGGATCAGGAGTTCAACACCATCCTCAACCACACCGCAATCTTGAAGCTAGCCTGGGCTACATGAGAACTTGTCTTAATGATGATAATGGTTGATGATGATGGTGGTGGCAGTGGTGATGGCGATGGTGGTGTGAACGATCGCAGTGGTGATGGTGATGATGGTGATGACTGTGATCAGGTGCCAATGGGAATGATCATGGTGATGGTGTTGATAGTGATGATGGTGGTGGTAGTGGTGGTGGTGATGGTGGTGGTGGTGATACATAAGTCTTTCTCCAGAGGAAAATCACATCTGCATGACTTTTATTAAGTGTTGTTGCAATCTTTCTATTTCATTACCACTGTCCATCTTTTCCTATGCCTAATATATAAATTAAGCTTTATCATATGTTTCTATACAGGATTCTTTACTACCCATGACTGGGGTTGACTATATGATATTGGTTAAAGCATAATTGTTCAAATCTTCTGTGTATATTGTAAACTCCCACAGCAGTCCTCCCAGACCCTGCTAGGGATGCCTGTGTTTGTAGAGGGTAATTTGTCCGAGCAGCATTCAGAGTCACTGGTGCATGGTGATGGTAAACAGCGGACTATTGGGATAATTTTTACTTGGGGATTCTCCAAAGACAGTGAACCTGCCTATCATCTATAGTCTTTCCAAGTGCCCTGGATTGGGACAGAGCCAGAACTGAGCCCAAAGGTATAGCTGAGTTTTGAGTAGCATGAGAGGACATGTAGCCTTCCCCAAGGGCTCAACCTCTGCCCCTCATGTCCCCATTTAGAGTCATAGCTCAAATATCTTCCTTGTGTCTAAGTCACCAACCCTGGTCTGCTTCCATGGAAACCCAATCAGGATACAAAGGAGCTCAGGTCCATGGGTCCCTTGGTCTGCAAAGATGCTTACAAAGGCCAGCAAGTACATTCCTTGCTGGTCTTTGTTTTCCTGTGACAACCTTAAAAATGACGAAAACCCTATTCTGTCACCTGTGAGCTCTGAATGCCACTCTTAGACGTACACTCAAAACCATTGGCTATAGAGGCTCTGGGAGGTATCTCCACACCCAAACTCTCAGCAGATTGATTTAAAGCCATCAAGATAGGAAAACAACCTGTATGTCCATCAATGAAGGAACAGTTAAAGCCTACAATGGGATACTGTCCAGCCTTTCAGAGGAAAGGAACTCTAACACCAGCAGAGTATCCATGCTGAGTGAATTAAGCCAGTCACAGCAGATCAGAAGCTGTGTGATTCCACCCACCAGAGGTCCCCAGGCTAGTCACATCAAGGGAGACAACATAGGATGGAGGTGCCTGGGGCTGCAGGAAATGAAAATGGAAGTCATGGGTTTCATGGGGGTGGAGCCTCAGTTCAGGGGGGTTCAAGGGTTCTGGAGGCTGACTGTGAGGATGGCTGCTCTGCAATGCAGACACCCTTAACTCCATCCATCTTACCCTCATCCACAGTGAAAACGGTCAATTTTGTATTTTTTATACTTTCAGCACAATTTTTTAAGTTAAAAACACTGAGTCAAAGGACTGTGTCTGCGTTCCCTAAAGGAACAGAAGGAGTAGAATAAGCATTCGTTATAGAGAGATGTATTGGTTTCCAGGTTAGGGAGTGGGTAGTCCATGCTGGAAAGACTGAGAACGTGACAACCGCTTAGTCTACAGGGCTGGATGCCTCGGCTGTCCCCATCTGACACCAGATGATTCTGAAGAGCAGCTGGTCTTCAGTCCACATTGGAAGGCCCGACGAGAGGGGCTGCAGTGGCAGGGGCATCATGTCAAAGGCACTCATCAGAAGGGAGTGGGCAGCCCTGGGCTCTCTCCCGGCATTTGCATTTGGTGGACACATAGGCCAGAACCCGAGGATGTGAGTCACAGTGAGACTGCATAGGCGACAGGTCAGTGACCTGTCAGTGTCTGTGCCGGACAGTGCTCTTGGCCAGTGGTGTGAGTGAGCTCTCCAGGTTCACCGCCACTCAGGACAGGAGCCGTCGCACCTCAGGAGAGTGGCAGAGCACAACCGCCCCATGGTGACCATACGCTTGGCTGCCACCCGGGCCACCAAGACTCCTCTGGTGCATTCACTTGGTGCTATCATTTTGACTTCACCCAGTTTTAAGGTTTGAAAGTCTGTCTGCTATTCATTTGAGGGCACGTTTCATTTTATAACTGAATTAAAGGCCAGGAGCACAGCCTGGACTTAACATCTGCTGCTTCTCTGTGACTGGGTCTTAGTCTAGATTCCAAGAAAACCCTTGGAGATATGACTCTGAGTGTGACACACCCAGGCAGGAAAGCAGCCCTGGCTACCAGCCTTTGGTTGAGGAAGGTCCTCCAATGAAACATCCCTGGATGAATACATTGAAAGACTTATCTGCAATGCTCTACAAAGCTTCCCTGGAATCGCTTCCCTCCCCAGGGGTCTGCATGTTGGCACCAGAATTGGGATTATTTATGAGTCAATGATTCTCAAATTTGAATGACATCTAGAACCCCAGAAGGGTTTGATCTGGCAGAGTTACTGGACCCACCCTGAAATTTCAGATGTTTTTGGGGGTCAGGGTACCTGACCCACTGTTGAGGGTTACCACAGCTCCTTCCATGACTAACTTGGAAATCTCTGGCCAAGTCAACTGAAGACCCTGACTAAGAGACTAATTGCTGGGTTGGACACTGGTCCACTAGCTGGTCACCATCACAGGTGGGCACAGCAGATGAGCATTTCCACCTGCACTCTGAATCTGTGCCCATCACTGAACTGGGGGGCAAGACAAGACAGCTGTGAGAATTGAATTAAGAAAAAGAGTATTTGGAAGGGAGCTTGATCCGTGGCATGGTGCAACACTGGTCTCTGATATTACCCTGAGGCAGAAAGGGAGGCTCTGTGGTCCTCAGGGAAGTCCTGTCAGCTTGGCCAAGAGGAGCCACTGGCCTATGACATCTGAGATGGCTATTCTTCCTTGTCAGCCTGACTGCACTTGAAGTCACCTGGGAGACACACCTCTGAGTGTGTCTGTGAGAATATTTCCAGAGAGATTTAACTGGGGAAAGAAGACCCACCCTGAATGTGGGCAGCAACATCCAATAGGCTGGAGTCCTGGATTGAGTAAAAAAGGAGAAATGGAGAAAGCTAACTAATGGAATGTCATCATTCATCCTTCTGCTTCCTGACTGCAGATGCAATGAGCAGCTGCTCATACTCTTGCCTTCCTATACCCTTAAACCATGAGCCAAAATAAACCTTAAACCCTTAAGTTGTTTTTGTTAGGCATTCTGTTATAGCAACAGGAGGCAACCACCACCAACCAGAACAACAGGCAGCAGATGTGCCTCAAGGCATGGCAAGGATTGTTTCACAAGAGCGAAGAGCCCCATGTGACCTGCTAGCCTAATGCTGCCACCCTTTAATACAGTTCCTCATGCTGTGGTGACCCCCAACCATAAAATCATTTTCACTGCTATTTCATAACTGTAGTTTTGCTACTGTTACGAATCATAATGTAAATACCTGTGTTTTCCATTTTTCTTGAGTGACCCCTGTGAAAGGGGCATCTGACCCCCAAGGGGGTCACGACCCACAGGTTGAGAACCTCTGAGCTAGACTGTGGGGCATGTGCCCACATTTTGAAAATGAACAAAATTTAAAAAGAAAAGAGAGGAAAGGCTTCTGTGGTCTGCCTCCTAGAGTGTGCCCACCCACCTTCTCTGAGTCTCCTAAGTGTGGTCTGGTGAGAAGTTGGGGAAGTGCGGCTAGGGGCTGCAGGAGGAGGGAAACGCGTCTTGAAAATAGTGTCTGATGAAGCATCCAGAAGCCCAGACAGAGGAGACACTGCCTGGTGAGAGAGGCTGAGCCAGCAGCCCACTGGCTGGGGACTGGGGTCTCCTCTATCCAGTCAGCTCACTGGGCAACAGATGTCCGTCCCACCTGCCCCTATATCAAATCCTGCTGATGCTAAAATGCAGCTCTCTCAGAACAGAGCACAGAGGAAGGTTTATTTAAGACGATCAGCTCACAGGAGAGGCGATGCTTCCAGCCCAGGGTGGTCCACTTCGGGAACCACTGATCCAGCTGAAGTTATCCATCACCCAGCCCTCTCCCACTGCCTCTGGGGGGCGGGGCGGCCTCCCAGGTAGACTGCTCATGTGACTGGGCATGGGGAATGCTGGGATACCCACTTTCCCTGCCAGTGGACAGCCAGCTTTCAGCCTGTGTGGGTGCTCTAGGGAGCAGAAGGCAGACAGCCACTTGAGATGTGGGCTGCCAGGAGCCACCACAGGCCCTGAAGACTGGTGCCACTTCTGCTAAGACAACCCCTACCCTGCTCGGGGCCTTAGGAGTCCTCAAGGAAACGGAAGGGAGTTCCCAAGACCCGCCCTTGACTCTCACCGACCCTACACCCGGGATGTCTCTCCCAGATTGGATGGGTTTTCTTTACTTTTTTCCTTTCTTTCTTGTTAAGACAGCAAGAAAACCTGAGTTCAGTCCCAAAACCCACAGTAATGGGGAAAAAAAAGAAAGCTAGGAAAGATGGTACACCCCTGGAGAGGTGGAGCCAGGGAGATCTCTGCCAGGCTAGCTGAATCAGAGAGTTCCAGGCCAATGAGAGATTCTGTCCCAAAAATTAATAAAAATGGACTGTACCTGAGGAACTAGTGAAGTTCTGCACCCCCACAAGCATACAGACATGCACACACATATACATACCCAAACAAGCATGCAAACATGCACACACATACACACACAAATACACAAAAACCAGCTTGAATACACAAGCACATACACAAGCATGCAGACATGCACACACAAACGAATACACACACAAACAAGCATGCAACATGCACACACACATGCATAAACAAGCATGAAGACATGAACACACACAAGCATGCAGACACCTGTGCGCGCGCGCGCGCGCGCACACACACGTAGATGCATAGACATACTCACAGATTCCATACTCAGTTACTTTTCTCGCAGCTCTGACAAAACACCTGACCAGAAAAAACAACCTAATGGAGAAAGTGTCTGTTTTGGCAGGAAATTTCAGAGATTTCAGTGCAGCATGGTAGAGCAGGAATGTCAACAGGAAAGCCCCACCCACAGCACTGGGAACACGAGTCAGCTGCTCGTCACGATGGATCCAGAAGCAGAGAGGCCTAACAGGGAGCAGAGGCTGGCATCACCTTCAAAAGCCGCAGCTAGTGACGCACCTCTGCCAGCCGGGCCCACCCCCTAGATGCACCACAACCTCCAAAGCAGCTGCCTCGACAGCTGAGGGCAGAGAATTCAAATCATAAGCCTGTGGGGGACACTTCCGATCCAAACTCTGGCATGCCTTTGTTTTGAAGTAGCTTTCGGAAAGGTTGAAGGGACAAGGTCATTATCAGAAATTGGACCCCGCCAGAGCCAGCCCCACAAGACCCAGCTGGCTTTCCTCTTTCCCTTCAGTTCATCAACCCAGATTTTCCCTCCCATGGGCTCCGGGAGTTCCTCCTTCCTCCAGCCTTCACCCTCATCTGCCTCTGGACCTTCTCGCCACCCGCCTAGCCTCCTCCATTTGCATCCTGGGTGCCATCTTTGAAACAAGCCCATTTTCAGCCAGGAACACTCTCTTCCCCCAGTGGAGGATCTTACATCGCTTTGCTTTGATGTGGGTTGCCACATCAAAACGCCTGAGAAGTAGCAACTAAAGGGAAGGAGGGCTCATGTTGGCTCACGGTTTGGGGAGATACAATCCATCATGGAAGGAGGGCGTGGAGGCAGGAGACTGCCCCTCACACCGCATTTGCAGTCAGAATGCAAACAGTGGAAGGAAGCAGGGTCCGGCTAGAAAATCTCAAAGCCCACCCTCTGAGGACTGCTTCCTCCAACAAGACACCACCTCCTAGATGTTCTAGAACCTTCCCAACGGCACCACCAACCAGAAACCAAGTGTTCAGACACATTAGCCTACGGGAGATGGTTCACATTCAAGCCACACTGTGTGGACATCACCTGTCCTAGAACCTTCCATGAACGTGAGAGAGGAGAGGAGGAAGGACGCCCACTCCTGCCAGCCCCACCTCTCCCACTAATGCTTTGCAGGCTGTGTTCACCAAGGGAATTCCTCGGTGGGCCTGGAGCCACAAGAGGGGCACAGTGCTGACCCCATCATGGGCTGGCAGCCACTTCTGTCTGCCCCTGTCTTCTCAGGTGCAGGTGGGCACAAGCTCCAGCAGTGTGGGAATGGGCCCCTTTCCCTCAGAAGTTCAACCTTGAAGCACTCCTGGAAAGATATCAAGGCTTCTGGTGTCTGCCCGTTAGCCCCCAGCTGGTGGGTTGGAAAGCAGCTTTGAGGATCAAAGGTATTCTAGAAGGTTACAAGACGTGAAGATCAAGGAGATTCACCTGTTCATCAAAGGAGCCGAGAGGGCCTTTCCTGGGAGGCTCAGGCCCTGTGGTGGTAACCACAGGGAGCTCTGCTTTAGGATGAATGCCCTACACATGGCCAGGGATCGAGAGAGGCTGGAGGGCCCAGGCCCCCACATACTCAGTATGTGCCCGGGAAGCAGCCAAGAGGAACCCAGGAGGAGGACTGGGTGCTGAGGTTGTAAGAAATTGTGTGGCTGTGGAGAAATTTGAAGAAAGGCTTCAAGGAGGAAGGGCAGGAAGGGCAGGACAGAGGACAGCCACATCCTTAGAGACAGACAGCGGTGCTGTATGGATAGCGTGTGTAGCCAGGCCGTGCTGGCTCCTGTGCAGGGAAGGCTCACCTAGTTCTGAAAAACTGCTGACAGCATGCCACCGAATAACCACAACTCCGTGCATGCGTGCATCCTCTCAGATGGTGGTGGAGAGAGACGGGGACTTAGGTCTCTCTCCTTCCCATGGGACACTGGGCTCACAAGAGCAAACCGCTTTCAAATACTCCCCCTTACTCCCATGCCACCCAGCCTTCCTCCGGGCCAGAATTCCCTCCTGCGGACACCCTTGGTAGGTGGGTGTTGGGGAACTCAACCCAGACAAGCCTTTGCCTCTTGAATCAGGCCAGGAGTGTTGACTTCACGGTGATCCAGACATATCTGAATCATAGCATCGTAGGTGTGACTTGACTCCACACGTCTCCCACTGCTCCCCAGTAGCCATGCTTGGTTTTCAGCATCCCAGGGGTGCCTTCCTCCCTCCCTTCAGAGGCTCAGACAGTAGATGCACATTAACCAAGAGCTGCAATCTTCGGGTACAGTTTGCTAACTGCGTGGGTATCCACTCTCACCTCGTGGTCTAAGGGGGCTGCTGCAGCACCAAGCTGCACAAGTATCGTCCCATCCGGAAGTAGGAAGGAAAAGGCAATATGCCTCCCCTAGAGCCGTCCTTCTCATAAACCCCGGGAGGCAGCAGGATTGGCTGGGAAATGCCCTCCCTGAGGGAAATGCAGCCACATGGGCTAACACTGCTGTGTGTGTACATGTGAAACAAGCTCACTTCCCTTCCCCATCCTTCTTGTAGAGGATTGAGGGAATTTCCCAGTCAGCTACAGAGTTGATGCATAGGAGGTGTTCTCTCTGTATAGTCATAGGGCAGGGGAAATTGCTCACTCAGTAACACGCTTGCCCTGAATTCATAAAGACCCGACCCCCAAAGCCCACACAAAAAAAATCTGGGTGTTGTAGTACCTACCTGCAACCCCAGCTCTGGGGAGGCAGAAACAGGTAGATCCCCTGGGCTTGCTGGCCAGTCAAGCTAGCCTACTTGGAGAATTCCAGTCCAGGGTGAGATTCCATTTTTTAAAAAAAGTGAGAATGTGGGCTGGCAAGATGGTTCAGGAGGTAAAGGTGTTTGCTGCCAAGCCTGATGACCAGAGTTCAATCCCCAGGACCCACATAATAGGAGGAGAGAACTATCTCTCACAAAGTATGTTGCCCTCAGACTTCCACATGCAGTTCTGGTTCTGGTATTACACACACACACACACACACACACACACACACACACACACACACACACACACACGTAAATAAATAAATACTCAAAAGTTTAACATATACTAGCATGCACACATGCACACGTGTGCACACACAAAGAAAAATCCAAACAAGTCACTAAGCTGTTGACATGAAAGAACTACTTTATCTTTTCTAAAGCATGTCAGATCAGGCTCCAAGCCCCCACCCACTCGCCAAGGGCTGAGACTGGTTTCAGTTGTATCTTGCGGTTCCTTCTTAACCTCTCGCAATGTTTGATGCTCACACTGTCCGAGAAAATGAGGTCCCCAGCCACACTTGGTTTCCCTTCAAAGTAGCACAGCCCCTCCCAGTCTCCACCAGCTAGCCTGCAATCAGAGCTGGCAGGCCTCCTGGAACTCCCAACGCTTCCCGGGTTCTCTCCTAGATCCTGACAACACCCTCTCCCATTCGGCCCAACAGTGTAAGGAGCTGCTGGTGGCTCAATGACTGATGAGCCCAGAGTGTGCGCACAGACCCTTCACTGTCCTTCATTCTCGTCCTGGTCTTCAAAGCAGCAGTCATGGCCATTCCCTCCTCCATCCTCGGCACTTCTAAATATACATGCTGGCAATCTACAACTCATTCCTTTTAGGCAAAATAAAATTACCCTTAGATTTCCCCCAAACCGTGCTATGTAAGTGATCTCTTCAAATAACCAGTTGCTCATTCCCTCCCTGATTCACTACATGAACGTGTCAAGCTAACCAAGCTTGTCCCTCATATTTATGAGTCACAGATGTGGACCAGAAAGATCCTAGGGGATTGAAAGGGCCAGTTTCTAAGACTCTTTGATGGTTAGGGGAAGCGGCTTCCATAGATGGTAGTTCAAACATTTGGAGATAAAAAGCACACGTGGACCTACTCCAAGCCAAATGCCTTGCTCAGTTTCTCTGATTCCTTATAACCAACATGTAATAGGATGCCCAGAATAGTTTAGAAAACCTCTGCACCAAGTTAAAGGAAAATGATAGATTGTTAGCGTTTCACCATGAAAAAATATTCGAGAAATTCAACAGAGTAGGAGACGTTTATTTTAATACCTGGTTTCAGAGGCTTCAGTGCATAGTCAGTTGGCCCTGCTGTGCCAGGGCCTTGTGGTTGGAATGGCACGTCATACCCAGTTCATTGGAGAGCAAAGCTGATCTCCGTGTGGCAGCCAATACAAAGGGAAGGTCAAGAGGCACTCCCAATATCTCCTTCTGGGTCACATCCCCAGTGATCTACTGTCCTCCTATGAGGCCCTGCCTCCTGAATGCTCCTCCAACCTTCCAAAGGGACCATCTCAGAGGAACAAACCCTCAATGTGGGATCCTCTGTGGGACATTCAAGATGTAGCCACTGCAGTCAGAGCTGTCTCTCAGGGGTGAGACCGGAAGCTGAGTCCTCACATGGCTAGCGTTAAGTCTCGAGCAGCCGTAGTGAAGCTTTCCCATGCACAGCAGCATCTCCACCCTGTTTGTGCCAGGCTTCCCACAGCATCTCACAAAGACCGAGGCCAGCCTGTGTCTAACAGTGTGGTCAGCTGGAGTACTCCTGGTCACCGGGCCATTTCAGATAAGTGATATTACCAGGTGCTTCCAGGTTGGGAAGATGCCCTGTTTGTAAAGCACATGCCTCCAAGCACAAGGACCAAGGTTAAAGCCCCAGAAGCCATGTTTAAAAAGCCAAGTGTGGTGATGCCCACCTGTGATCCCAGTGCTGGGAGGTGGAGACAGGAGGTTCCAGAGTTTATGGCCATCCAGCCTAACCCAGTCAGCAAGTTTCAGCCAGTGAGAAACCCTGTCTCAAAACAACAAGGTGGACAGTATCCTGAGGAATTATACCTGAGATTGTCCGCTAGCCTACATGGACGGACACACACACACACACACACACACACACACACACACACACACACACACACATCCACACAGAAGCTTCCTCTATACCTCCAGCCTAAAAGAGTCAGCGTGTTGTGCAAAGGCAGAGACAGACCCTCACATGCTTGCCATGGTCATGTCTGTTGAATTTTTGTGTGTGTGTGTTCCAATTGCTGACATTTCACAGGTCCAAGGAAGCAGCAATACTCTGAGTCACAGACAGCTTACTAGAGTCCCAGTAGACACAGTGCTTGGAGGACATCCACAGATTCGTAATTAATATCACAGGCCTTCCTTTCCCCAGTAGGATTGGTGCTGCCGCTGGTAGGTTTATGTTCAGACCCACAGAGTGGAAGTCAGTCATATGCACTGGGAAACCAAGCTGGCTCACATACTGCTTAAAACTAATGATGTTCACTTTAAAACACTTGGAAGTTTCAAGTTCAAATGTAAATGAGTCCACAAAGTCATAATATGTGCTTTTCTGAACACATGACTGCAGTTTAATTCATTGGTTTTCACTAAGCATTTCTTCCCACTAAACAAAAGCATGCCTCATTTATTTCTTCTAAATGGAGAGCAAAATCAAACATCCCTTTATAAGTCTTGACTCCTGAGGAAGTAGGAGGGGTCCTACCAGTCCATCAACACAACCACCCTTCCCAGGTGGGACATGTGTTTACCTGGGAGGCCCCTGACTCCCTCTTTCTCCAGAAGTCCTTCAGCCAAGTCTTTATTGATAGCCATGCGGAAAGATAACCCTAGAAGGTCAGAGTGACCATCTTTTCTATTCCTCAAGGGTTGTATTGTTCTGCTTGGCTCTGAAGAAGGGAAGCAGAAACTCTACAGTCAGGGAGGGACTGTTTTGAACCAGTCACAAATGTCCTTGAGAGTCTTCAAGGACCATGCTGGAGGCAGCAGCATGCTCCCAGTATGGTCAGGGTGGTGGAAATGTTTCATGCTCATTTACCAGGGCATTTCTTTACATCTCAAAATGCATGTTCCTATCAGTGTTTACACACAGAGCAAACTGTTCTGGTCTGAGTTCCCTTATGGGGGTATTTCCTGGCTGAGACTGGGACTCAATATACCAGTCAGTGAAGTGTGTGGGTGTACACACATGCAACACACACACACACACACACACACACACACACACACACAATTCTCACATCCCTGTGAGAACTGAGGGATGACATTAATGTTATTCTCCTCCCTAGAGCACCCAGGAGCCCTGGTAAACCCAGATTTTCTATATGGCTCTCAATTGTCGGCCACCCCAGTATTCTTTTAGAAGCTTGTCACTGTATGTCACTGTACTGTCACCATAAACATTTTTTTCTTTTTTTAATTTTTATTTTATAATAAATTTAATTTTACATATCAGCCATGGATTCCCCTGTCCTCCCTCCTCCCACCCACCAGTCTTCCTCCCAATCCACCCCCCATTCCCACCTCCTCCAAGGCAAGGACTCCCCTGGGGATTCAGCTCAGCCTGGTAGACTCAGATGAGGCAGGTCCAGTCCTCTCCTCCTTACACCAAGGCTGAGCAAAGTGTCTCAGCACAGGCCCTAGGTTCCAGAAAGCCAGCTCATGTACTAAGGACAGGTTCTGGTCCCACTGCCTGGGGGCCTCCTAAATAGTTCAAGATAATCAACTGTCTCACTTATCCAGAGGGCCTGGTCCAGTTCCATGGGGGCTCCTCAGCTATTGGTTCACAGTTCATGTGTTTCCACTAGTTTGACTATTTGTCCCTGTGCTTTTTCCAATCATGGTCTCAATATCTCTTGCTCATACAATCCCTCCTCTCTCTCGCCAATTGGACTCCTGGAGCTCCATCTGGGCCTTAGCCATGGATCTCTGCATCTGCTTCCATCAGTTACTGGATGAGAGTTCTATCATGACAGTTAGCCCTCAAGACCCAGCTATACCACTCTTGGGCATATACCCAAGGAATGCTCAATCATACCACAAGAACACATGCTCAACAATGTTCATAGCAGCATTATTTGTATAGCCAGAACCTGGAAACAATCTAGATGCCCTTCAACTGAAGAATGGATAAATAAAATGTGGTATGTATACACAATATAGTACTACTCAGCAGAGAAAAACAATGGCATCATAAGGTTTGCAGGCAAATGGATGGAAATAGAAAAAATCATCCTGAGTGAAGTAACCCAGACTCAGAAAGACAAATATGCTATGTACTCACTCATAAGTGGATACTAGATGTAAAGCAAAGGATAACCAGACTGCAACTCTCAGCTCCAGGGAGGCTACCTAGTAAAGAGGACCCTAGGTGCTGTGGGATGGTCTGTATGTCAAATCTGTTGCTCTGATTGGTCAATAAATAAAACACTGATTGGCCAGTGGCCAGGCAGGAAGTAGGTGGGACAACGAGAGAAGAGAATTCTGGGAAGCAGAAGGCTGAGGCAGAGAGACACTGCCAGCCACCGCCATGACCAGCAGCATGTGAAGACGCCGGTAAGCCACCAGCCACGTGGCAAGGTATAGATTTATGGAAATGGATTAATTTAAGCTATAAGAACAGTTAGCAAGAAG
This sequence comes from Peromyscus leucopus, assembly GCF_004664715.2. Taxonomy (NCBI): domain Eukaryota; kingdom Metazoa; phylum Chordata; class Mammalia; order Rodentia; family Cricetidae; genus Peromyscus; species Peromyscus leucopus. The sequence continues at coordinate 12,432,912 of NC_051067.1, forward strand.
CCTGCCATGGCCATACAGTTTGTAAGCAATATAAGTCTCTGTGTTTATTTGGTTGGGTCTGAGCAGCTGTGGGACTGGCGGATGACAAAGATTTGTCCTGACTGTGGGCAAGGCAGGAAAACTCTAGCTACACCTAGGAAAGACACAGGGATCACCCAACGACAGAGAAATGGATGAGCTCTACATGAGCAAACTGGGGGGGGGGGGGGGTAATGGAGGGCAAGGGTCGGGGGAAAGAGAGCTTAGGGGAGTGAGAGGTCCAAGCTGGATCAGGAACAGAGTGGGAGAACAAGGAAAGAGATACCATGATAAATGAAGACCCCATGGGAATAGGAAGAAGCAAAGTGCTAGAGAGGTCCCGAGAAATCCACAAAGATACCTTCACAATAGACTACTGGCAATAGTCGAGAGAAAGCCAGAGCTGACCTACTCTGGTGATCCAATGACTGGTCACTGTAGATGTAACCAACCGTCTTATTAAATAAGAAACACAGAACCAATGCAAAGAAGAAAGCCAAGAGGTCAGAGCTAAGAGCTAAAACCTTACCCTTCCTCCTGCGGTGGTCCTACCTCTCCGAACCAGAACCACTTCCTGTGTGTCTGTCTTTTTATAGTGTTTCTGTTCTGCCTTCTCATTGGTTGTAAACCCAGCCACATGACCGCCTCGTCACGGCCTGTCTACATAGACCTCCGGGTTTTCTATTGATTGGTATTGAGATTAAAGGCATGTGTATCCAATACTGGCTGTATCCCTGAACACACAGAGACTTACCTAGCTCTGCCTACCAAGCGCTGGGATTACAAACATATGCCACCACTGCCCTGCTTTCCTATGACTTGCTAATAGCTCTGACCCCCGGGCAACTTCATTTATTAACATACAAATAACATTTGAATACAAATAAAATATCACCATAGATCACCATAAACTTTTAAACTCACAGTGGTCCACAGGAGCTTGGACAATAAGGTCTGTGGACAGCTCATGCCTTCAATTCAGGAGTCTAACAGCAACCCTGACCTCACTCAAAGCCCTAGCAAGGTGCTGGAACAGGATTGGCCACAGACACTCTAATCTCAAAGCCAAAAAGATCAGAAATTGCTGAGTGTGAACTCAGATACTAAATTCCAGGGGCAGGTAGAATAGGGCAGGTCACCCAGAGCCTACCCCTTGGTGCTTGAGGTGGTATCAGTCGTCATTCCCCCCCACACACACTCCCCGTCTGTTGGTGAAATTATTAAGGCCACTCCATGTAGTTAAAAGGATATTTATTTAATGGCATAACTTACAAATTAAGGGATAGGTAGGTCGCGGGGTCTGGGGAAGGTGTATCGCAATCCAGCGGTGTTCTCTAGAGCTCTGCTCGGTCCACCTCCACCATTCAGGGTCCCGGAACAGAGAGAGCGCTGGCCCATCCAGATCTCGGGTCTCCAGGTGCCTCCCCTGGCCCCGCCTCGTAGGCGTGACAGTTGCCAGAGTCTCAGTGGGGGTTGGAACTTCCAGATCAAAGCTGGAATGGCTACCCACTACACCTCTCCTCAAGATCCCTAGCTACCCCTGGTTGGCATTCCCAGAAACTCTCCCAGGAAGGAGACTCTTCCCTGTGACCACTGGTAAAGCTGCCTTCTCCCTATTCTATGAGAAATGGGAGCATCCCTGAACTTGGCCTCCTAGAGTGCAGACCCAGCATGCCCCACTCCTCCTGGCTCAGATCCTGAGAGTGATCATCTGCATAACACTGTCACTGCCAGATGCCAAAGTTCCACCTAGGAGAGTTTGCAAGCCTTCCAGGATCAAGACATCCTCTCGGTAATGTCTATGCAAAGGTCATCAGGTGAGGAGGGTCTGATGAGTGGGTGAGAACCAGAGGACAAGAGCCAACATGAGTGCTGAGTGGACCCAAAGGCAGGATGAAAGAGGTCCAGAGAGTAGACTGAATCATACCACCTGGAAAAGGGATAAAAGAAGGTAGTAATAAGGTCTCTGAAGTCCATGGGACCCTGGGCTAATAGGAAATGGTCAAGAAAATAAGTGACTGATGAGGCATCATGGACAGAAATTGAAATAGCCCTGGGTAAGAGAGCATTGAGAACTAAGGGGTGGGAAGAGAAAGGCAAAGAAAGACAGTGATGTGACAGGTGTACCCAACAGATAGAACCAGGTGTGCATCCCAGAAGACCAACAGAAACCCAACAGACAGAACCAGGCATGCATCCCAGAAGACCAGCAGAAACCCAAGAGATAGAAGCAGGTGTGCATCCCAGAGCAGAAATGGTGCATGCAAAACCACTTGGCTACTACAACTTGATGGGATTTACTCACTTATGAGAGTCCCACCAAATCACGCACTGACTAGAGCACACACACACACACACACACACACACACACACACACACACACACACACACCCTGTCTCTGCTCTCTCCAGAGTCATCATGTCACCCCTCATTCTGGCATCTGTCGACCTCGATGCTCAGAGCACTAGATCTTCTTGTACATTTTTCCATGTCTCATTTCTCTCTCTTGTCAATCAGGAGGCTAGGACTCCATTAGTAGTGATCGGCCGAGTCCTTATTCCCTCATGTTAATGTGGTTTTGCTGTTTCCTTCTTTTTAAAAGATGGGTACTTTGTTTAAATTCCCCTCGATGGTCTTTCTTCCACCAACCTTTTGCCCCAAACTCCATGAATCAAAGAGGTGGCTGCATACAACCCTGCATGACCACTGCTTCTGTTGCTGAAGATGACAATATTTCCTTCCTCCAGCCCCACTCTTCACCCCTGGATTGGTCTTAATGTGGAAGTCTGAAAAATCATCTCAAGGGTGCTGCAGGAAATAAAGATACCAGCTTCTGAACCTTCTAATGGGGGGAGGTAGTAGGTACACACCCTCTTACTGGAGGAGCCCCAAGGGTTTGCCGAGCCCCTCAGGCCTGGAGTCTTGCCGGCAGGAGGGAGGCTTGACTGCAGAGTCCCACCTGTTATGCTTTTAACCGAGTCATGAACTTCCCAGAGTCACACCCTGCCCTGGACCACTGTGTACTCTCCTGTGGTTCCCGTGTGTCTTTCACTCTCTGTGAGTGTGCTTGCGTGCACGTGGAGGCCGGAGACCAAACTTCGCTGTCATTCCTCCAGCGCTCTGCACCTCATCTTTCATACAGGGTGTCTCCCTGGACCTGGAGCTCCCCAGCTGGTCTAGGCAAGCCCCAGAGATCCTTGTGTCTCAGCATTGGGGTTACAAGCACGCCAGCATGCCCAGCTTTTTGTATAGTTCTAAGAAACAAACTCAGGTTCTCCATTTGCAAGGCAAGTACCCACTAAACTATCACCATGCCCTGCATCATTCATTTTCAGACAGCGCCAAGAGTACACAAACCCACGCTCACATTCTCATATAAAATGCCCTGGGATCCTCTTAGAGCCTCCACACACACCCTCCACAGCTGTTAAACTACCTCTGCATGACTTGTAGTACCCACAAAAGTGGGGATGCTGCGGAAACAGCTGTTGTCTCTATTGTTTAGGGCACAAGGACAGAAGCAATGGTTTCCTGATGGATTTGACCTATGGCCAGTGGGGTCCAGGGAAGCAAAGCCTGCAGATCTGCAGAGATGTGCAGAAATATACATGGACAGATGCAGACTCAGTGTCATGCTGCCTCTGGACTAGAGCACAGCCACTCTGCTCTGATGCCCTGTCTCCTGCGTTTCATGCCTGTTTTCTAAGCAGCCAGTACCTCAGGCCCTGTCCTAAGAAGACAGCCACAAACACTGTGAGCTGCTATAAGCCAGAGGCCACCAGAGACACCGGCTGCCTGAGAGAGGCAATCAGGGAGGAAGGTTCATAGTCCATTCTGTATTACCATAGCTTGGAACAGAGTCTCCAGAAGGCCGGCATGTAAACTGCTTGTTCTGGTCTTTAGGAGGTGGGGTTTAGTGAGAAACCTTGAGATCCTCAGGGGAATGCTTTTGGAGAGGGTGCTGAGACTGTGGGCTCTTCCTGGTTTTGCTTCCTGGCCAGGAGATGAGTCATTCTGCTCCACCCGACACTTCCACCATGACATCATGTTTTCCCACGGGCCCAAAGCAACAGTGCCCGTCAATCACAGACTGATCTTGAAACTGTGAGCCAATACCAACCTCTTTTCTTTATAAGGTGATCGTTTTGGATATTTGTCATAGTGAGGGAAAGTTGGCTGGCACAGCTATGTTCTCAAAACAGGGTCACAAAGTTAGGCGTGGTTTTCAGAAAGCTGTGGCTGTGAATCAATTTCTAATGGCTGGAAACCATTGCCAGGCATCAGTGATGTGGACAGTGTCCCAGTGGGGACACTCGGGAAAGGTGCCTCCTACAAAGCATCTGCCTCCACACCCCAGAAGCCCTTCTTGATGACGGAATTCAGAATTCAAGAAAGGAATGAAAGTCACTGTACTGGGAGGATCTCTTTTAAAAGCATAAGGAAAATCTGGCATGATGGTGCACACCTACAATCCCAGCACCCAGGAGGCGAAGGCGGGAGAGTCATAAGTTCAAAGCCAGTCTAGGCACATAGAGAGACCCTCTCAGATACCTGAAAGGAAAGAAAGTGGGCGGGAACAGCCAGAAGAAAACTCTTACCTTTCAACCTCTCCACTGAGGGGCTGACTTTAGCTTTAATGTGAGTGTGTTTGTTTGTTTGGACAGTATCTAATTTGTGCTACACAGCCTGGCACTCTGGTCCTTACCAACACCCCTCTGGTTTGTATGTGAATGTCACGCAGAAACTTCTCCCACCCATGAGCCTCAGTAGGTCCCACTCCTCCCCCTCCCCCTCCCCTCTTCCTCCTGTTTCCCCCTTCCTCCTCCTCCTTGCATCCAGTCTGGGCAGTCTCACTTACTCCCTCCTTGCTCCTTTAAATCAGGCTCCTGGACTTTCCCCCTTCCCACTGGTCCCTCTGGTGCTGAAGGATGCTCCAGACTTCTCTGAGATCTCTCAGCCTTTGAGTAACACAATCTGGACATGGGCAGCCCCCAGACACCCAGCTTCTGGCCTGATTTCTCCTGTGCTCAGCTCCTTTGCTCAGCTGACATGACATCCTGTCTGTCAGCCATCAGAGGAGACCCTCAATAAGCTGCATCGTGAGAGCCACAGCCCTGTCACCCCCTTTCCTTGTCCCCCTTCTCTCTACTCTCCCTTTCCCCCAACATTTCCTTATTAAACCACAGATAAGAGGAAAGATACATGAATGAATGGTGTGTGTGTGTGTGATGCATGTGCACATTTTCATGTCTGTGCACGTGTATGTGTGCCGGAAGGAAAACGTGTGCGTACACGTGTGTGGAGGCCAAAGGTCAACATCCAATGCCTTCCTTTATGACTCTGTTTGGAGACAAGCTCTCTCACTGAACCTCGAACTCACCAATTCAACAAGTCACGGCAGCTTTCAGTCTCTTTCCCCAGTGCCCCTGTTTCTTCTTTACCTTAACCACAACCTATGCTTCTTGTCACGGCTTGAGAGCCCATGTGTTAGGCCTGCTTCTCACCTCCACAGCCTGCCCTAGCGCCCTAACCCAGACTCTCTCCACCTGCATTCCTTGGTCTTATTGTGTGCCTTTTCCTGGGGATATATAAACAAATGTCCACTCACTCCAGATAGGCCACCACCAACAGCCCAATGAACCAGTCCACCAAAGTCTAACCTGATGATCCAGTGAGTTTATGGGGGTTTCTTACAGGAGTTTGAGTGATTCAGAGGCAGCTGTATCACTGAGCAGCCCACTCCAGCATCCAGCATCATTGATGACTTGGGAGAGCCACATCTCTGGAACTGTCTGCACACTTGCAGGCACTTGGCTATCTGGAGAGTCTCTTTTCCCAGAAGTTATTACTGATTATGTGATCTTGGCAGGGACTTTGTGAATCTTGTCATTTTCAGGAGCTTCCTGTGCTTTAGCTACTGAGTCTTTAGGAGCCTTCCTCCTCCTCCTAGGAGGGAAATTTGGTACATGACAGGTCATCCGAGACATCAAGACTTTCCTAGCCCAGAATACTCTTTGTGCTTCCATGGCCTGACACCTCAGCAGCGCCTTCTCAGACTGGCCCTGCAGATCCACCATCCTCAGCCTGGCCCCACCCTTCCCATCCTTGTGGAGAGTCTGACTCTTGTACCCTTTCCATCTCAATCCTTATTAAGTCACACTTTTCCCCTTGTGTTATAATTGCTCTACACATTCTTTCAAGAGACTCTCAGGTGCACATGGCACCCACCTGTTTATGAAGTGACCGCCATGCCCCCAATGTTTGTGCCTGTGCATTGAGTAGCTGCTCGGCATTCATGGGGTGAATGAATAGGCCAGAGATCTTATGGACGCATGTTGATGATAAATGAAAACAGGAAATTGGGCCTCCTGGTTAGAAATGAATTTTTCATTGACCAGGTAGTAGTCTGGTCCTTGACCCTCACTGCTGAGGAGAGTTACCTGAGACTAAGAACCAGAAGTGTGCAACCTCAGCTCCTGAGAACAAAATGAGGAAGAAAATGGTGAGTTTTCTAGCAGCCTTGGTTCCATACTGTTGTGGAATGCTGTCCTCTGGACAGCGCATGGCTGTTACCATCTTAATCAGAACAGCTGTGAGTACCCACAGGCGACCCTCATGAGATCAGACCTGTTGATAGTCCCTAACATCGGGGGAATGGAGCAGGTGATTAGATTCAAGCCTGAGATCCCAGCCGCTCACTTCTGCACTCTCCTTCCAGCTATGTGGAATTCTAACCCAACTGCACGTAATTTGGGAAGGTACCAGAGGGTGTAGAGGTAAAGGCTTAACAGAAAGAGAGCTCCATCTCAGCAGCTATGAGGAAGTCATTGTCCAGGCTGGGGATGTTTGGAGGTCACCACATTCCTGTAAATAACCCCTCCCCCATGCTCTGAGACCTCAGTAAGCCCAGGGGTTCACCAAGCTGGGTGTGGAGGGAGTCGTTCCTTGATCTGCCCTATCTGGAGTCAATAAATATTTGTCCAAGTGTTCGCAGGAAACGTTACCTCAGTACACATCTAGAATGTCAAGGCAGGAAGCATAGCACCTGCTTCTTGCATCGTCAAAATTCTCAGACCTTCCATGTCTTAGATGATGTACCAAAAGGTTGACCTCAAACCTAAGCACATACCTTAGTCATTGTAGTTGACAAGTGTCCATACACCAAAGCCCCAGTCCAGAAAGAAGTGAGATGCACCCTTCTTGAAGCTTTCTTTCCCACAAAACAAATGTTTCCCCTATGTAAGACTTCCATTCAAAGAGCCACTTGTGGTCATTCCATAAAAGTTAGAAAGGAAACAAAAGTCTGTGAAATGCATTCAGACCAGCTGTTTGCCAAGATCAAGCCATGTGGTCTCTGGCTGGTATTCCTCCACACCTCTATATTCTCAGCCATGGGGGTTTGGGGCACTTAGAACAAAAATAAAAATGTGCTTGTACAGTTCTGTGATGAAACCAGACAGATGTTGCAGGCATCTTGCAGGAAGACCTGGGCATACCTTTACAACAGCTTCTCCAAGCTAAGAGTTCAGCTCAGGCAGCAGGGGACCCAGGGGACAAATGTCCATATACATACTGTTTGGTTTACTGCCTGCTGGAAAAGATCTGGGAGAGAGGACCACTGGATGAGGGTAATGGTTCCCCAGCTCCATAGAGAGAGGTTGAATGAGAATATGGGACATTCTGTCTCTGAACATTTCTGTGAGCCCTGGAGCCACTGTCACCAAGGAAACATGTCTGATTTAAAAAATAAGAGAGGCAGCCAGGGAATGGTGGTGGTGGTGCATGCCTTTAATCCCAGCACTAGGGAGGCAGAAGCGGTTGGATCTCTGAGTTCGAGGCCAACCTGGTCTACAAAGACACCAAAGTCACTAGTGAAGGTCACTTCAGAGATCTTCCAGGGCAGACAGGACTGTTACACAGAGAAATTCTGTCTCGAAAAATAACAACAAAAAGAGGCATTGAACATCTGGGGAAGTGACTCCGTCAGGAAAACACTTGCTGTGCAAGTGTGAAGACCAGAATTCATGTCCCTAGGACCACATAAGAGCAGGAGCAGCAGCATGGGCACCAGTGCTGGGGAAATGGAGTCGAGGCCCCTGAAGCTCACTGGTATGGCTAAATCTGTGAGCACCAGGTACACCAAGAGACCCTGTCCCAAAACGCATGTGGAGAGCCAGCAAGGTGACTCAGTAGATAAAAGCCTGATGACCTGAGTTCAGTCTCCAGAACCTACATGGCAGAAGGAGAAAACTAAAATCCCATGCATGTCCTGCTACACACACACACACACACACACACACACACACACACAGAGAGAGAGAGAGAGAGAGAGAGAGAGACCCCTGTGCCAGCTACACTAGCAGAGGGGGCCCCAGTATCTGAATGTTGCTGCTTCAGACACTGGGCAGAGGCAGATCCTAGGACCCATGGGAAGTCTCAGATAGAGATATTGATGAATAGATATAGGGCTGGTGGAAAAAAATGCAGACCCAGTCTGAACACAGACACCAAAGTCACTAGTGAAGGTCACTTCAGAGATCTTAATTAGAGAACAAAGTCAAACACTGTGGGGCCCTTACAATTCTGCAGACATCGGAGCCCCAATTATCTTGTTTTGTAAGCCTGAAGAAAACTGGATTAGAAAGAAACCGAACACTCATTAATCTGGGTCTAGCATGAACCAAAATCAAAACATACTACAAGATTTCCCAACTCTGGACCACCCATCAGCCCCAGGGCCTGATGGTTACTGCCTTTCTGATAACAGTGAGAAAGAGTGGCTGTCATCAGCCTGTCCCCTGTGTCTACCCCTTCACATAGGCTTCCGGTCACTCAAGCACGTCTCTTGCTTTTGAACCCATAGCAACGCCCAGATCATTCCTCACACCTTAGACTGTGGCCCAGCAGACCTCCCAGCCATCTCAAACCATCACCCCATTTCTCTCTAGCTCTTTAGATTCAATGCATATGCTAACTAGTTGTTATGTCAGCTTGATATAGCTAGAGTCATTTTGGAGGAGGGTACCTCAATTGAAAATGTGCCCCCACCAGACTCTGTGGGTAAGCCTGTGGTGCATTTTCTTAATTGATGGTTGATATGGGAGGGCCCAGCTCAGTGTAGGTGGTGCCAACCCTGGCCTGGTGTTCCTGGGTGCCATAAGAAAGCAGGCTGAGCAAACCATGGGGAGCAAACCAGTAATCAGCATCCCTCCATGGCCTCTGCTTCAGTTCCTGTCTCCAGGTTCCCGGCCTAATTGAATTTCTGTCCCATCCTCCCTCAGTAATGAACTGTTATCTAGAAGCATATGTGAAATAAATCCTTTCCTTCCCAACTTGCTTTTGGTCATGGTGTTTTATCACAGCAATAGAGACCCTGAATACAGAAATAAGTACCAGAGAGTGGACTATTGCTGTGACAGGTCTGACCATGTGTTTTGGGGAGGATTGTGGTCATATAATACCCGCCATGCTAAGGAATCAGTATGATCTTGTTCACTGAGCAGTTCCAGAGAAACGGAAGTGTTTATGGTACTTGTCCAGGGATGCCCAGACACAGACTGGCTCCTGCGGAAGTGGGAGCAGGGCAGGCAGCTCTCGGTCCCTCTCTGGGCATCACGACAGCCTTCACTGCGTGGAGTGTGAGAACAATAACTGAGTTGCTGCTGTGTAAACAGGGTGTCTTGTCTTATGTGGCCCATGATTTGCTCTCGTTACTGAGCCATCTTTGGCCACCTGGACACCCAGTGAAGTAAGGAAGATGAGAAGGGCGAGGAGACTGTTAGCACAACAAAGGCATGATGCTTCTCTAAGGGCACACATCCCAGAGAGGCTGTGAAGGGGAGGTGTAAGGGACCAAGAATTTAGGGGGGTTTGCATGTGTGTGTGTGTGTGTGTGTGTGTGTGTGTGTGTGTGTGTGTGTGCTCGTGTGTGTCTGTGTGTGTGTGTCTGTGTGTGTGCTTGTGCGCACGCGTGTGTGCATGTGTGCGTGTGTCTGTCTGTCTGTGTCTGTGGGGGGGGGGTGCGCGCATGCGCATGCATGGGAAGCCAGAGGTTAGTCTTACATGCTATCCTTAGGAATGTCACCCACTCCCCTTGAGACAGGATTTTTCATTAGCCTATATTTCTCCTGGTTGGCCTGTCTCTCTGGGACTACAAGTGCACACCACTGTACCAAGGTTTATTGTTTTTGCATGGATTCTCAGCATCCAATTGAGGTTCTCATGCCTGCAAAGCAAGTACTTTATCCCCATCCTCAGTCCAAGAATTTGGGGTTCCATTGAGGACAGGTATCAGCCATTCCAAATGGAAATTGCCAGAATCTTTCAATAGCACACCCAAGCTCAGGACAGTGCCAGAAAACATCCTAATGGGGCCTCTGGACTCACGTAGCTGGTGGGAGTGCCGTCCATGTGAAGCGAGCTCCTTCAGATCGGAGCTGGAGGACAGGACTGTGGCTGGGTCCTCCTGCAGGTCTGTTCCCACTGAAGAGGGTTGAAGCTTGACTTGTAATTGTCCTCACTTTACTCGGTGACAACTGCCTTCCTGTTACCATTATCTCCGTCTAAGTGAAGTTTTTCTACTGCTGCGATTAAACACCATGATCAAAAGCAATACAGGAAGAAAACGGTTGATTTCACCTTCCAGCTTATCGCTGAGGGAAGCCAGGCTAAGAACTTGGAGGCAGGAATTGAAGCAGAAGCCATGGAGAAATGCTGCTTACTGGCTGGCTACCCATGGCTGGCTCGGCCTGCTTTCTTATACACCTAAGGAACACCTGCCCAAGAGTGGCACCACCCACAATGGTGCTGACCCACCCACATCAACCACTAATCAAGAAAATGTCCCACAGGCCAAGCTGGTGGGACATTTTCTCAATTCATGTTCTTTTTTACCAAAAGACTCTAACCTATGTCAAGCTGACACAAAAACTACCAGCAGCCTTCATTCTTTCTGCTGCTTTTTGTTTATTTTTTTTTTTCCTTATTTACCTTTTTGGGTAGATTCCCAGCTTTCTGTGGGCAGCAGCCCACCAGGTGCTTCAGGCAGGGTCAAGATGGGAAGATGGCTCAGCTGGCACAGTGCCTGCCTTGCAAGCAGGAAGACCTGAGTCTGCCCAGAACCTATTTAAAAAATTAGAAAAAGGTTTTGACATAGTGAACTTGAGGCCATTTTGTGAAGGCCGTGAGCCTGGGCGAGGGTGGGGCTCCTGGTTTGGATCCGGTATGTTGTCCTGAACTAAACCAGGTACGTTCTACTGAAGAGCTGCTTGGATGGAATGCCTCACTGTTTCCTACGAATGCCCTACCCAAATGACATCTGTCCTTCAAACCCTTGGCACATCACAAGAGAATGCTGTAGCCGGGCGGTGGTGGCGCACGCCTTTAATCCCAGCACTCCGGAAGCAGAGCCAGGCGGATCTCTGTGAGTTCAAGGCCAGCCTGGTCTACAAAGCGAGTTCCAGGAAAGGCGCAAAACTACACAGAAAAACCCTGTCTTGAAAAACCAAAAAAAAAAAAAAAAAAAAAAAAAAAAACACAAGAGAATGCTTCCCAGCATCTGTAACAGTCAGAGGGCACCATGTGAATGTTCAGGGAAGTGGAGTGGAGGCATTTCGTGACCCTGGAGAACACAGCAGCCCCGCTCCAACACAGCCAGCCTTCTGTAGGCAGTAAGCTAACAGGGCAGACCACAGAGTTCCAGGGGGGCCACAGTGACCCTGATCAACACCTGTGAGGTTCCCCCAAACTCTGAGTTGATTGGTCAAGGCACCAGGAGAAGAGAAGAGAAAATAGGATTTCCTGAGTGGGGGGGCAGACGTGGAAACTGAATAGTTCCATGCTGCAGGTGTGGGCCCACTGTGCAAAGGACACTGTTGAGGACGTTCCAATCACACGCCCAATTCTTGCAGCTGATCCAGCGGCCAAAGAACCGGGTACAGTGCAGGAATACTCACCTCCACTGATCTCAGGGACAAGAAAGGGAGGACATCCTTAGCATGGAGCAAGTGCTTAGGACTCTGAAAGGACTGTCCAGTTCTATGCTTACTTCACTCTGTGGGACAAGATGGGATGCAGACCGCAGACAGGGCCCGGGATCACCGGTCTGTCTGTCTATCTGGGCCTGCTCCAAGACTCTGTCCCCATGGAACCCAGGTCAAGGAAGGTGTGGAGCTAAGCTTGTTGTTGTTGGCAAAATTCCACCAAGCAGCAATACTCACTGTCCTCACCTCACCTCAGCCCTGCCCTCCTGACATTTAGACTATAGATTTGTCTGAAATCACACACGCACATGAATACACACACACACACACACACACACACACACACACACACACGCACTGATCTGATGCAGCCAGAATGAAGGCATAGTGAACCAGCCACTTTTGCATATGGTCCCAACCAATCCATGTAACTCTGATCTATAGAAAGCACTTCCCAGGACAGAAAAGATGACACCCAGAAAGGACACATCAGAACATCCCGTGTCCTGAGGAATCCTGGCTCCACAGCTGAGGTGATTGTATGAGCTTACAGCTGAAAGTGGATCCTTGCCTGCACCCCAGCAGTGCTTGTAACCCCACGAAGGAGGTGCATTCATGGGGCTCCTCAACATTGTCCCTCCTCCCCCGACAAATGCTGCCACCGCCACCGCCGCCGCCGCCGCCAACTGAATCTCTGCATAAGGAAATGCCGGAGAGAGGTGAAACCAACAGGAATCGGACCTATCTTTACAAATGTCCTGGCCCACTGTGGATAAGGCATCATAATTTCTGGGGTCATTTCCACCCACACTTTACTCACTCTCATTGAAGGAAGTCTTAAAGCAGCAATGCTTTTGGCAGAACACACACACACACACACACACACACACACACACATACACACACACGCACACACACACGCACACGCACTCACACACACAGAGGGAGAGAGATTAATTTTAGTTCTGTGGAGTTTTCATTGAGGCTTTAAAATAAAACAAATTAATCATAACTTTAAATTCGACGTACAACATGATTTTTTTAAATTGATAGTCACAAATCAATCAAAGCCAAAGCTAAGAAACCACCTCTCCATTCTACCTTTTGACTCCAAAAGTACAGAGCGCCAGGGCCTTGAAGGGGCCCCGGCAGCACACGTCTGAGCAGGGGTGGCCAAGTCTGCAGCTTCCAAATGTCATGTGATAGCTGTCATACCGCCCGCTCTGATCGGGCTTCCTCTCCCTCTCTCTCAGATACTGTGCTCTTCCAGGGGACCCTGCTGTGGGATTCCCGTTGCCTCCCTCAGAAGCACTGCAGGTTGGAGAGCCCCTGAGAGTCCCACAATGCTCTGGTCTCCTTACAAGGATCCTCACCTCACACTGGGGCCCGCTTAATTTCAAGCTGTGTGTCCACACATGGCCTCACTGTGTAACCAATGTTTGATCCACTAAGAGACCATTTGTCCCTCAACCTTGAATCTAGACAGGACGTACAAGGATAGGGGTGGCCATGGGATTGCCGCAGTGTAGTTTCTTCTAGATGTCTGAGGAACCCAGGGAAACCCGCTGCCATATTGTGAGGAAGCTCAAGTAGCAGATGGGGGAAGACTGTGAGCGGCTGTGCTCAGATGTCCCAGCCTAGGCCCCAAACACAGTAGACTAAAGAGGAGCTGCCCCACTGTGTGGTCTTCAAGTTTCTGCTCCGCAGGACTTGTGAGCTTACTTGTGTCTCACACTAAGTACCAGGAAGCTCACCACCACCCCAAACTGCCAACAACTCATGTCCACAGCAGGAACACAGCATCCTCAGGTTTGGCCAGAGGTTTTGCAGTAGCAATAGGCCTTGGGTCCCAGCCCTGAATGTCTTGGTCTTTCAGCAACCTTGAGAGTATTTGTAGGGAAACTCAGGCATGAGCCAGGCAGTAGCAATGCAAATCAATCGAGGTAGTTCCTGAGTGCTATGCTAAAGCATGATGGAAATGTGTTGTACCCAAAGAGCTAAGGACTCTCTCCACACAGGTGAATGGAATATCGGAAGCCCGGAAGCTAGCAGGCCAGAGTAGAGTCACCAGCTCCCTAGAGTGGAAGTTGGATCCTGCCTAGCTCTCTAGCACCAGTGTGCCCCTCCAGCTGGCCCTAGCATCACTGTACCCTTCCAGCTCAGAACCCACCCAGGGTCCTAAAGATCTGCCTTCAGCTTCAAATGCCTGTATGATCGTATGGTCTGGAGAATGGTCTACAAGAGCCAGAATTTGGGGTTTGAATGAGTGAATTTATTAGATATTTAGCAAGCCAAAGCAAAAGAATAAGTAGCAGACAGATAGGTACGTAGGTAGGTAGATAGATAGATAGATAGATAGATAGATAGATAGATAGATAGATAGATGATTGATAGGTAGGTAGATAGATGATAGATAGATAATAGAAGATAGATAGGTAGATGATAGGTAGCTAGACAGACAAATAGATGATTGATAGATAGATGATAGATAGATAGATAGATAGATAGATAGATAGATAGATAGATGATTCATAGGTAGGTAGATAGATAGATGATAGATAGATAGATAGATAGATAGATAGATAGATAGATAGATGATAGATAGATAATAGAAGATAGATAGATGATAGGTACATAGACAGATAGACAAATAGATAATAGATAGATAGATGATAGATAGACAAATAAATGATAGATACATGATTGATAGAGGTAGATGCTAGACAGATAGATGATAGATAGATAGATAGATAGATAGATAGATAGATGATAGATAAGTAGATAGATGGATAGACAGATGATTGATAGGTAGATAGATAGATAGATAGATAGATAGATAGATAGATAGATAATAGAAGATAGATGATAGGTAGATAAACAGATAGACAAATAGATAATAGATAGACAGACAGACAGATAGATAGATAGATAGATAGATAGATAGATAGATAGATAGATAGACAGACAGATGATTCATAGGTAGGTAGATAGATGATAGATAGATAGATAGATAGATAGATAGATAGATAATTGAAGATAGATAGATGATAGGTAGATAGACAGACAAATAGATGATAGATAGATAGGTACATAGATAGATACATAGATACATAGATAGATACAAATGATAGATACATGATTGATAGAGAGGTAGATGATAGATAGATAGATAGATAGATAGATAGATAGATAGATAGATAGATAGACAGACAGATGATACAGGTCAAACACCTCCAAATTAGGTGCTAAAAACACCCAGCAGAAATCAAGTAGGGAAGCCCACTGTAGGCAGCCAGCTGAAGTCCCCAGTAAAAGGGTCCCAGGCAGTGGAGTGTCCCCCTAGATGAGGCTTCAATGAAAGAACAAACAGCAACAGAGATGACATCATTCAAGCAGGCAGTCAAAGCTTTCAGCAGAAACTGACTGGGGAACTGAGGCAGTGAGGCGGCGGCAGCGTTTCTGGTTGAGTTTTCTCTCCGTGGCTGAGCTTTCCACAGCCACACTTCAGTTTCTTTCTCACTGCGGACACTTTTATATCATGTGCTACAGTAGTGGCCTCTGTTGGAAATGGTTTACCTTTTGACTGGTTTTAAAGACATGATGTTTTTGCTCTTGGGTGGCTTTGCTGTTCTTTCCTCCCTGTCACAGAGTTGGGGGGGGGGCATCTCACCCCCAGATAGGAGGGTTAGGAGGACACTCTGAGACAAATGTGCTTGGGTCTGAGATAAGGGTGGCGGGGGTGGGGAGAGGGTGACCAAACTTTCAGAGCCAGCTTTTCAGTGAGTTCAAACAACACAAAACAACTTACCAATATAAAGTACATTACACCAGGGGTCCAGCAGCCCAGCTGTGCGGGGAGCAGCTGCAGTCAACCAGGGCTAATAATGGAGTTGCTGTGGAGGCCCAATCTCACTTGACTCCATAAGCCACATCTGGTGCCCACCCTACTTCAGGAGACCTCCCTCAACAGCAGCTGCTTGACAACTGGGCTTCAGCCACCTTCACCACACAGATGGCCGAATGACAGGTGCCATGCAGGCTCCTGTCCCAGACTGCCAGAGCAGAGCTGGTCTGTGACTCAGCGCTCCATGGACTCTGGAGCCACTCAGATATATGGCACTGTCCAGTCCGGCCTGCCTCCACCTCCATCCCCACCCCCCACCCCCAGCCTTCTCCTTAGCATGCAAGCCAACAGGCCACCAGGGACATCGGCTAGGAGATGAAGCCTGACTAGCTGGCCCTGATGCCTGTGGGGCCTCCAAAAGGGCAACCGTGTGAGTTTCAGTCTACTTGTGTACAGGCTGCTCAGACCTACTGCTGTAAGAGTGAAGGATGGCTTGGACAGATTTCCACCAAGGCCCAGTGAACAATAGTGAGTGCATGACCACAGTGTGAGTGTGTGTGTGTGTGTGTGTGTGTGTGTGTGTGTGCTTGATTGTGCATGCCCTGTGTATGTGTGCTCACAGGGATGTGTGTGTATGCATGCACATAGGATGTGTGTGTGCACATGCACACATGCATACATGTCCACATGTCTCTTCCTAACACAAGTGCACACACACACAAATACCCTGTGGGTATACACACACATACACACACACACTGTGGGCCTACACACTACATACACACACACACACACACACACACACACATTTTCTCAAACAGGCCAGGACTTTGGAGAAGGTTCTACCCACTTCTCAAGAACTGTTTGCTTTGGCCGATCGTGTCACTGTCTTTTATTTTTCCACGTGAGCACAGCTGTGTGCCCCAAACAAAGCTGACAATGTTTCTCTCATCCTCCTCCCTTTTTCCACGGCCCACACCGGGTTAACCTTCCAGACCCTCTCTGAGCCCCTTTGGGCTTCTGTCCTGGATCAGCACAGACTTTGAACGCTAAGTTATCTGGCAAGAACAAGGCGACTACTTCAGCCCCCACACACACTGGAGAGCAAGAAGAAATTCCCAGGAAGCCACCCTGGAAGCAGTCCAGGAACACCATTCCCTGATAATTCCAGGACAGTTCAGCATGCAGTGTCAGACCCAGATATCTCTTTACCACAGGCTACCCCCACAGAGTGTTCAAGGGGTGATGCCGGCGGGTCACGGCCCCGGCCCCGGCTCAGACAACCCAGCACTATTAAGAACAGAGCACAAAGGAAGAGGCGGGCCAGAGGCCTGCGACATGTACACAGAACCCCAAAGACCCAGTGTGTCTTCCAGTTGGACTCCTGCAGAGACACTGGGACCACGGTAGGACATCAGTCCTCACTCCATGGTGAAGCAGAGGGTGTCTGTGGCAGTTCTGATGACCCCATGACAGTCTACGACTCCCATGATGCAATTTGTGAACAAACTCAAATGGTCACGAGCTTCAGTGCCCTCTTGCTATAACCGGCTTCCTGCAGCAAGGCTCCACTTCTAAAAGATTCCACCATCCCCCACATCCCCAAACAGGGCCACCATCTGAGAACCAACTATTCAGACATGAGCCTGTGGCAGGAAATTCCACATCCAAATCATTATCTGAAGCAACATGCAGAACCTTTGTCTCAGAACCTCATCCCTCTCCATCCCAGGAGTCCAGGATCAGAGCATCCATGTTCCACTCTGGATCAGATCCATTTCAGAGACTGGTAACCCCTGATCCTTTAGCCCATTGAGGGCTCAAAGGAATGAGTGAGAAGAAAGGTTGCCATGATGTCTGCTTGTCTGAGCTAACCGATGCCCAGACGGCTGGACGTGCATCATTTCTGGGTACCTGTGAAAGGATGTTGCTGGAGAGATGGCTACTGGAATCAGTAGGCCAAGAATGATCTGTCCTCATCACTGCAGGTACCGACCACCCAGATGGAGGGAAAGGGCAGAGGGAAAGTTGCTGTGCATGATTTGAAGCCCCACTTCTGCCTTTGGACATGGGTGTCCTGGTCCTCAGGCTTTCAGCTAGAGATGGGAGCTCAACACCACTTTCCTGGGTCTCCAGCTAACTGACACCAGACTCTTCAAGTCTCCACCCCCCACCCCCCACACACACACCAGATTGACAAGACCCACAGTGGGTTTGTGGATATTGTAGGTGAGAACTGACTCCCAGAGCACCCACTGGGGGTTCCTAATACATTGATTGACATATTAAGGACCTGCATCTGTGATTGCAGGTAATAAATCAGACCAAGGTCAGGTGAGTAGAAACAGAAATAGAGGGAGTGCAGAGATGGCTCAGTGGTTAAGAGTGAGTAGGGATGGCTCAGCTGCTAAGAACCAGAGTCTGGCTTTCAGCACCTACATCAGGTGTCTCACAAGCACCTAGGACTCCGGAGACTCTGCCACCCTCTTCTGGCCTTCACATGTACTTGCACTCATGTGCATACCCACAGACACACATAATTTCAAAAATAAAGTAAAATAAGAAGAGAGAAACTGTTTGCTAAGGAAGGGGAAGCGCTCCTGAGGATAAGATAGACGTGGGCAAGTGTCCCAAGGCTAAAGCATGGGACCACATGGCACCAGACCCTTTCTAGGACATTACACAGCACCTGCCTCTTACCAGCTTTTCTCACCCATTCATGGTTTGGTGGTGGTGCTCAGGTGAGGAAGAGCTTCCATACTTTCTCTGCAAACTGGCCTGGGTGTGCTCCATTGGGAATATGAAGCCAGGTGGGGAAGGGCTTCCTTTGCATGCTGATCTTGATGCAGCTTTCTGCTGCCACAAGCGTGTGCAGGGTCCTGGCCCCAGCTGCTCCAGCGTGGAGCCCTCCTCCTCCTCCTCCTCCTCCTCCTCCCCCTCCTCCTCCTTCTGAGGCCAGCTGCAAGGAAGGCAACTGTTGAAAGGGACCTAGAAAAGCTACTGTGACCCAGGTAGAAAAGGCAGGAAGGAGATGGGAAGGCAGTGGAGGGAGGTTCTGAGCAAACTGTCAGTCTGTCCTCAGTTCCCTCCAGCAGCAGGAGCAGACCCTGCTGTCACCTCTGTGTGTCAGCTTTCTGCTAAGGCCTAAGGCAGC
Source organism: Peromyscus leucopus (assembly GCF_004664715.2). Lineage (NCBI taxonomy): Eukaryota > Metazoa > Chordata > Mammalia > Rodentia > Cricetidae > Peromyscus > Peromyscus leucopus. The sequence goes on from NC_051067.1 coordinate 12,451,910, forward strand.
TCATGGCTCAATATTCAACCCTGCCACCTGGAGCCCTCCAGCCTTCCTTTACCGCTTCCACAGAAACTTTGAGTCTCACGGCTAAGGGCCTGCCCATTCCAGAGACCACCACTCGCTGTAGCCACTGCCTCCATATCCCCTTCTCAAATAACCATCAGGAAAACCATAAAATCACATTGTGTTGGAAGGTGAAGCCAGATCACACCTCAGCCTGCTTGTCTCCAGAACCCGTTTCAGTCTAAGCGAACCTAAGGAGGCTGGCAACTGGCCCACAGGGTGAGCACGGAGACAGCAAGCACTCCTTGTGATCATTTAAGGCCAGGCCTTGCACCCTGGCCCCACAGCACTGGGTGCTTTTCACCCGACTCTGAGGGGTTTTGAAGGCAAGTGGCCTGCAGGGCAGGCACAGTGATCTGTGTCCCCAGGAGCAAAGCCTCTGCGCAGCTGGAGGGCACTGATAAGAAAGAGCATTACCAGGGTAGGGCTGGTCCCCTGGGTACATGCTCGCCTTCCATCCCCTGGCTTCTTGGTACTTTGTCCGCTGCCATCAGCAAGAAGTACAGTGTGACCTGGCACATTCCAGAGTGTGGCCTGGAGCCACCCAGCCCATCGCATTGGCAGAGAAAGGGCTGGGCCACACAGCTGCTAAAAATGGCTGTTTCAGCCTTCCTACCCCAAAGAGTACACACTGACATTCCTGCCATAGTTGAGGAAGGTCCAGCCCTGCTCCACTCCGTGGCAGCTGCTCCCTGGGGCTCCCCAGGACTACAGGAGCTCCGCCCAGGCCTCCTGCATTCCACACACTCCAGTCAGAAACCTTCCTGTGCCGGAGTGCGAGCCCACCAGGCAGAGGGCGCTAAGTGTTCCCTGCTCCCACAGGGGTCGGGGACAGACATGTCATGGGCATGTCTCCTCCCAGAGAGGCTTAGTAAGCCACCAAATGCCGGCCTCCGATGCTGAGGCCGGGAAACTGGAACTGAGAAGGCTGATGTCTTGCCTCCCTCACTCAAAGCCCAGCAGGGTCTGCCTCCAGGATTCCCGTCTCCTGGCTTACGAATGGGTTATCTTCTGACATCTCAAGTGACCACTTTGGAAGGTAAAAATATAAAATGCCCCAAACGGGCTTTTGTCCTTGGGTGAGCCCAAAAGTCAGCCTATGCTTCTCCAGACATACAAGCAAGTGGCTTGCCTCCCCCAAGGTCTCCAGGGAGCAGGAAACTCAGCTGGGTCTCCAGCCCACGCCCTGGCCCAGCCTTGGGGTAGAACTGGAGTCAGGCGCCATTGAAGCAGAGTTGGCGGCCTTCCCAGGTTGGGAAGAGGGCTGCATTGGGTGAGTCCCACAGACCAGGGTGCCCCTGGGGCTTGTAGACCAGAGCAGAGTTAGGAGCCCGGCCAAGCCTCCTCTCCAACGACACCAAAATTATCCTGTCGCTCCTAGCGCTGCTGTAAACATTACAAACCTCTTTGAAGTTCAAACCCTGCCTGCCCACAGAAGGGGCTCCCCAGCCAAACTGTCTTACAGGGCAATTAAGATGTTGTCTGCAGGTATCAGGCTGTCTGCAGGGTTTGCAGGGGCTCAAGAAGGGTCTGCCAGAAGGGCCAGGCACAGCCAGACACATGGCCACAGGCCTGGAGTAGGGGCTGCAGCTGAATGAAATGAGCCCCCGGGGATGCCAGAGCCCATGCTGGGGCCTACACAGTCTGCTTCCTGCCTGCACCTTGATCTTAGGCCACACACCTGAGCTCAGGCGTGTTGATGGCCTGCGTTGGTGGGCGGTGTGAGCCTTAGCTCTGGGTAAAACTGTAAGAGCTGATTTTCAGTTTGCTTTTTATCAGAGAGCTGAGAAAGGAGTTGAAAGCTGGAACTCGGGGCCTCTCAAATAAAACCTGCAAGACCAGAGAGGAGAGGAGACTACCACAAGCCCTGAAAGGGAGCCAGCATGTGTCTGCAGCCTCCCTGGGCCTGCGCTGGGCTACCAGCTAGCTTCACGGTGCACTGGGAGCCCTGCTGGGGGGTTGGGCTGTAGTTTCATTTGGATCCTATCAGGAGCCTAAAAAACAAAGTGGAGTTTCTCCCGCCCTGCATCAAAGCACAGGCTAGTCACACACCTCTGCGCCTTCTCCACCTGAGAGCCCCATCTTCCTGGGAACTCCATGTGTGAGGGGTGCCCCTGGGCTAGGCAGGTTATGGTATTGATGCTGCCAGATGCATGCAAACAGGGACATGGAAGAAATTCCAGAAGCTGCAGGGTAGACCAATGCACAGACTGACCCACCACCAGATGGGCACGTACCTGGAGGCAGGAAGAACAGAAAAACCCACCAGCCCAAAGGAGCAATGCCTGGGTTCCCTGGGCCTGAGACAACTGGGAAACTTCTTTGGGGACCCAACATGGCTACTCAAGCGACCAGCACCCTTGCAGACAAACTGTTTGCAAGACGCTGCACGTGTGTGTTTGGTCAGGAGAAGGTCTTCTGGCAGTACTGCCAGGCCAGGTTCCTGAAGTTCATGACTACAGGGAATCATGCAGACCTGGGTGACTTGTGCTCACACCTGACCAAGACCAAGGAGTCCCGGTTCGGTACAACTTAGTCCAGACACCTGCAGGGTGTGGGCCACACAAAGAGTACCACACCCTGCCCTCAGGACCTCCCACACACTGAGCTGATGGTCACCTTGGCCAGCAGCCTTGCTGATTCTTTACACTGAGGTAATATAAACAATATATACTGGCTAGCTATTTTATGGTTTTGTGTATGTCTGTATGTACGTGCATGTTCATGTGGGTATGTGCATGTGTGTGTATGTTCATGTGGGTATGTATATGTGTGCATGTTCGTGTGGGTATGTGTATGTGGGTGCATGTTCATGTGGGTATGCGTATGTGGGTGCATGTGTGTGTGTATACATGTAGAGGCCAGAAGTCAATATCAGGCATACTCCTCAATATCTTTGGAGACAGTCTCTCCCTCTGAACCTGGAGTTCACCAGTTCAACAAAATTGGCTGATCAGCAAGCTCCAGGTCATTCTCTGTCTCCCCAGGGCTTGCACTGCACACATGCACCACTGTGCCCGCTGGTTTATGTGCATGCTGGAATCTGAACTCACATTTGGATTGTGAAGCAAGCAGTTTAGCAGTGGAGCCAGGTCTGCACCCCCCCTCTGCCCCCACCGCCCCACCATTTCTAAATACACAGACCCACCGCTCTAAGGTATGGGCAGCCATCGCCATCACCCACCTCTAGATCTCTGTTTCCCAACCGAAGCCAGCCAGGTTGTCATCAAACACTGGTCCCCTCCCCCACCCACCCTGCCAACCACTCTGCTTTCTGTCTATAAGTTTAACTACTTTTTTTCTGCAGTTTTCTAAGGAGAAGGGTGCTTTTTAAAGACAGTGCCATCAAATTTGTACAGTCATTTTATGCTATTTTCTTTATTTTTTTCCATTGACACACAATAAAAGCAATAACTCCAGCTCTTTGAGTTGTAAAATCCGTGTAGAATGGTGTGACTCCCCCCAAAGTTAGTTCCTAGGAAGGTTTCGTGCGCTCCTCCCAACAACCCCCTAGCACCACACCTTTACATTCACATGTCCACACCATACTTCACCCACTGATTCCTCTTCGGGCTTTTGTTTGGTCTTTGGATAATGTCTGCTGGTGACATGCAATGGCTCGATGTCACGATTTTCTTGCTTTATGACTGCAGTGTGATTCAGTGGGAACTGTACTTGATATTTTGAAATTGGGTTTTTCCCTCGTTGGCCATATGCAGTGTGATTTGGGGGTGATCTCCAGGGCAGTAGTATAGACTGTAACTTCCAAACTGTGCCCTCATCACCAGGGAAAAGGACAGATAAGGCACCTAACAGCAGCCCGTGTTCACCAAGTTGTGTGAGCTGTTTGGCACTTTATGGTAAGCAGGCTTTGTTTGCCGTGGCTTGGCAGGACACGGGGCGGGTGGAAGTGTTCTGAGCATGTTGGGGAGGAAAACCACAGAATCTGGCAAGTTACCACCTCTCAGTGTGGTTCTCATTCCTGGTGCGTTCACCGGCCTCATGGGGACAGCTGGCTGCATTTTAAACGGTGTTGCTTTTGAGACTGGCTTTGCCCTCAGCCTAATGCCTTTGGAAGGCTCCTTCAAATCACTTGTATATCAGTAGTTAGGTCCATCACATCATCACTCAGTAGCACCCCCTTGTTCTTGCACAGTATCTGTCCTGTTTTCTCAGTCCATCTGTGTCTCACCTGCATTCTCAAGTTTCCCCCTGTTGGCTATATGCCAAAACTTTTTTGTGGATGAGTAATACTCCAGTGTATGTTCCTAAAGCACCCAGGATTCATTCACTCCCATACAGCGAAGCCTAAGGTTGAAGACAGGATGGTTGGGAAGGGAAGAGTGAAGCCCCACTGTTGTGGGATAGTTATACACTGTGTGAAGATGTGTTGCTGTGATTGGTGTCATAAAAAGCTGAACTGCCAATAGCTAGGCAGGAGGTATAGGTGGAACTTCCTGGGACAGAGAGGACTCTGGGAAGAGAAAGGTGGAGACACTAGGAAATGCAGAGCGAGTAGCATGTGCAAGAGGAGAGGTAATAGCCATGAGCCACGTGGCAGAACATAGATTAATAGAAATGGATTAATTTAAGTTAAGTTATAAGAACTAGCTAGAAACAAGCCTAAGCTATAAGCTGAGCTTTCATAATTAATAAGAAGTCTCTGTGTCATTATGTGGGAGCTGGTGGGACAGAGAAAGACTTGTGCCCAAAGCACGGCATGTAAATTCACATAGGCCCTGAGAAAGCTGGGGGAAAAAAAAAGTTCCCAGTGGGCTCAGTGCTTGCAGCATACAGAGGCGTGGCTCTCTGAAGAGACCCTGCTCATGGAGCACTTGAATGGTATTTATCAAGAGCAGGTGGCACACTTCTCAGTGCTGGGAGACTAGGTAGACATGCCTACTGGACCACCGGGGGCATAGAGACTGGCTCCAGGCTGGGACCCACAGGCGTGAGGCCGCTCTCACCAACTGGAAAGGGGCAGAGCCAGCCACCAGGCCGTGTGCTAAACGGAGCCACTCGGTGAGGGACTAGCAGCCACTTAGCAGATTAAGTTTTGGTTCATGCAGTCAGAGAAGGCTGCAGATGCTCAAAAAGTCAGGTCCAGACTAAGAAAACCTCTAAACAGACATAGTATGCTTAAAAATGTGATTAGCTGCTGAAGAAAGAAAAGAAAATGAGTATAGACAGTCATAGAAAAATAAATAGTTTAAAAATAATAAAGTGAAGTCTTTAAAGAAAGAGTAAAATAATATAAAAAGGATAAGCCATATAAGAGTGGGAATTACTATAACACAGGGAGTTTGGACCTTATATGGTGTTTTGTTAATTTTGAATTTTTTGAATGCTAATGATCAGAAAATGACAGCTGCTTTGAGACATTGGATTGTGAGAGGAATTAGTTTGGACTGCCGAATTAAACCAGCCTATATACTTTAGGGATGGCTTAACTTTAGAATGGAAGTCAGAAAATGTATTGTGTTGGGGGAGTGGTTATGCTTTTGTTTCTACAGGAAACAAAAAGCTGTGAATTCCTTCAAAATTAATGGAGACCAGATTTGACTGGGGGGGGGGGGGCTCCTGAGGATCTTGGCTGCAGACATGAGGGAAAAAGCTATATATATATTTTACTACAGGACAGATGACTTATATGCTGATCTCTCTACATGGGAACAACTCTGGGACTGGAGGAGACAAGATAAATCTTGTTGACTACAGAGTCCTCATGACTTATCCTTTCATATGACATGGATAGAGGGGTTTGGTTATACAATTCATACGGACTTACAAAGTTGACAGAGGCCTTTGACCTGCTTAAACATAAAACAAAAAAAAAATCATCTTTAACTGACCTTTACACATCTCACATTCCATACATGTGTTAATGCAGATATATAAGTTATCTTTAAAAAATCTGGTTATTTTCAGAAAAGAAAAGGACTAGACTCCAATGAAAACAAGTAGCTCAGGTGATTCAGCCTCTCAAAATGCCTCTACACTTTCATCAAAATTCTGCATCTAGAACAACTTCAAAGCTGCTCACTGAGATGGTCCAGCCTCACAGACTTTTCCAGCCAGAACTTCAGATAAGGACTTTCCCACATCACACAGAGACTAAACAAATAATAATACAGCTAGCTCTCCCAGAACTTGACCATTATCCCAATTTTCTCAGGGTCCCCCAAAGATGCTGACACCCTCAGACAAGAGGAAGCAGTCTAGCAAACCTGATGCCCACATTCCCAAGAGGTATAGAGGGTGATTTTTGGTCGTTTGGTCAGTTATGGATGTTTGGGTGTATGGATGTCCCATTATTTAGTGGGATTGGTTACAAGTTGTTATTGGTCATGGTCAGGAAAAAAAGCTGAACAAAGGAGATTAGATTCAGGGATCTCTTTCTGAAGAGAAAAAAAGGATATATAATATAGAAATGATGGGATAAAAGGGTAGATTGTTGAATCTACTTTTGAACAACCACTAGTCTCAAATATTTACGTCTAAAAATGTGATGTGAAGTTTTAGTCCTTGAAAGCTATTTAGGATGATTTTTAAAAAAAAAAAGACAGATTAGTAGTAGTCATATTTAACAATCAAACTTATAGTCATGTTAGGTATGTTTTCAAGGTCAAACAGAGATATATTTTAAATAGGAAGATGGTCTTCGAACACTTCAAAGACCTAAAGAATATGGCATTTAAAATGTTTTAATGACATAAAGCTTTCATGACAGTGAGACACATCTGCAACTGGCAGCACCAATTTACTTCAAAAAAGAATGATGGGCATTGGAGGACCTCCATATGGAGTGTGTTTCAGTGTAGCAAAGTTAGCCTTAGGGCAAGAAACTGCCCTTGCCTCGACTGCTGACTGTATGCCGTCCAAACTGGACAACCAGGACACAAAAGAAAGTGACTGCTGAACTTTGATAAGACAAGGTAGGACAGGCCTTCAAAATTTCTGCTTCACAGAAAATTCTGTCAGATATTATAGGCCTGTAGGCTCAGATAGATGCCTCAATATTTCAGAGGAACCTTGGGTGACTGTCCAGGCAGCCAGCTGTTTCTGTCATTTCTATAATTTCAGAAGTTCTTTGCTCTGCACTTCCTGTTTACTCAGGTAATATTATATCCCTCTCAGGTCTCTGATAAAGTTGAAGATGAGATAGTTATAGTCACAGTTTTCCCTGTTACCAAATTCAGAAAAAAAAAAAACTTACATAAGAGATGTAAAGTTTATAAAGTTGAGGAACATAAAAGCTTAAGTTGTTAAACTAAGAAAATGTTTTAAGGTCTAAAAAGATGATTTTAGGGTGGTAATACAAGTTATGATAGAAAATGGTTTAGGGAGTGGTTTGGGAAAGAGGGCTGGGGTGGGAGGAGGGAGGAGGGAGGAGGGGGATCTGTGAATAGTATGTGGAGTGAGTAGAAAATTTCTTAATAAAGAAAAAGAAAAAAAAAAGAAAATGGTTTAGGTATAAAACTTTGGACTCACTAAGATAGTATAGATAACAGAGTAATTTCTCCAAATTTGCCAAATACAAATGAACTGAATTTTGTGAATTGAATTCTTAACTGATAATTGTTATTGTATATAGTTTTCCTATGTTAGAGTTAAAACCTTTTCTTTTTATTTAGACAAAAAAGGGGAAATGTTGTGGGATATTTGTACACTGTGTGAAGATGCAATGTTGCAACTGGTGTAATAAAAAGCTGAATGGCCAATAGCAAGGCAGGAGGTATAGGCTGGACTTCTGAGGACAGAGAGGACTCTAGGAAGAGAAAGGTGGATACACAGAGCAAGCAGGATGTGCAGGAGGAGAGGTGATAGCCACAAGCCACATGGCAGAACATAGATTAACAGAAATGGATTAAATTATAAGAACCAGTTAGAAACAAGCCTAAGCTACAGGCCAAGCTTTCATAATTAATAAGTCTGCATGTCATTATTTGGGAGCTGACAGGACAGAGAGAGACTTGCTATACCACACAGGTCCTCAGTGCCAGGAGGCCATGCTGTGCACAACCCCACAGGAAGCCCTGGGGAAAGGTCAGGAAGCAGGAGTGAAGCAAACAGTAGCAAGATTCCTGATTGTGGCCTCTTTGGGAAGGAACTAGTCAGACAGGGTGAACAGGCTCTGGGGCAGAGATGTCCCTGTTCTCTGCTACCTGGTCACACATGAGGAGAACAGCTGGGCAGTGGCTTGGTGTACACAAGCCTGAGACAGGAGGTACTAGGGGAGAGGAGGGATTGGTTGGTTGACAAGAGGCCCTTTCCTAGGAAGTAACTCTGTGTCTGCAGGATCAGTGAGATCAGCAAATTCTCAGAAGATAGGAAATGTGGTTGACACACACATGTATGCAGCAATTTTTTTATCCATTCATTCACTGATAGGGTCTCAGTCTGCGTCTGCCTTTCGGCTACTGCAGTAAATGCTGCTGCTGGTGGGAGCATGCAGTCAAGCATCGCTCGGACAGCCTTTATATTTTTCAGTGTTTGTGTTTGTGTGTGAGAGAGGGAGAGTCCATGTTTGTGCAAGTGGACAAGTGTGTGGAGGCCCAAGGGGACCCTCTGATGTCCTCATTATCTTTTCTTAAAAACAGGTTCTCTTACTGGCTCAGAATTGACCAAATAAGCCAGGTTTCCTGACCAGAGAAACCCAGGGAGCCTCCCACCTATCTCTGTTCCCCCAGCACTGAGATACAGACGCATGCCATCACAGCTGGCTGCTTTATAAAAGGATTTTAGGGGTTGAACACAGGCCCTCAAACACCTGACTGCCTGAGCTGTCTTCCCTACCCCAGTCTTCATTTTGTAAAATAAAAAAAAAAAAAAAAAAAATTGTTAGAACCCAGGTTTTGTTTTTTTTTTTTTTTTTGTTTGTTTGTTTGTTTTAAGAAATCAGGAAAGTAACTCCACATCCATCCCAAAGCATCCCAAAGGCTGAACCTCGAAATGGCTTCATCCAGCTGAGTGTTTCACTTCGGTATCTTTTCCTCCAGCATTCCCGGCCAGAACAATCACAAATCCGGACATCTGCTCCCTGCAGCAGCAAACAACCCCAGTCCAGCGTCAAGGGAAGGGACGGGCAGTGATCTCTAAGGAGGCGCCCTCTGCCAGCATGTAAGACAACTCACAAGCCCCTCAGTTTCCCACCCTGCTCCCCACAAACCCCAGCTCACATCCCCCTCTCTCCACGACTCCCAACTTGAAGACCCTTTTCTCCAAGGCCTGTGTCTGTGTCTCAAGTCGCCTTCCTTCCCTAGACCCCCGAGGCCATCAGAAGTCAGGGGACAGGAGCAGTCCATAGTTCTTCCAAGAAAAGGAAGCCCTCATCTCTACTAGAAGCCAATACTTTAGACTTTGTGTTCCTGTCTATCTCAGATTATTGGAGGGAAAAAGAGCCAGCACACGTTAACGTTAACGACACAGGTGATAACCATCTTTGAGAACTGGAGAGGGAGGCTGCTGGTGACTCATTGCTGGCCCACTGACATACAGCTGTGACCCGCCCAGCACTACTGGAAGGTGGAGGTCAGCAGGAAGCCGGCCCTCCTCCCTCTACACCTCACTCAGCCTGAGTCATGACTCATGGGAACCTCCCAAGTGGCTCTAAGAAGAGGAAAGGGTGTGAGGTCACTTTGGAGATGGTGGAGGAGAGAGGGAAAAGCACACACCCAGTGGCCTGCACAGGGACCACGCAGAGAATCACACCCCTGTGGTGGCATTAGGTCAGAAGTCCGTGGCCCACTGGGCCCCTTGTCTGCTCTCACCTTGCTCTGCTCTTTCCATTAGATACTTGCACTCTATCTTCTCTAAGATAAGTAGGAGACTCCCTGGGTGTCTCTGATCAGCCAGTCTAGTCTACTTGGTGAATTCCAAGCCAGTGACAGACCCTGTCTCTAAGAAAAAGTGATAGAATTAAGGAGGAACTCCAGAGGTTCTCCCCGGGCCTCCACACACTTGTGCACTTGAATAAGCCTGCATGCACACACACTCCCACACATGCACACTACTATGCATCTATGCAAATTGGGGCAGCACCTATCAGAGGGAAGCACCCACATGGACTGGCCATGCACCCACCCCAGAAGCCTCAGTGGGGAGTTCCTGAGGAGTGTGGAGAGGCTTAAAAACAGCAGATGCCAGAATACCATCTGATGGTCTTGAGAAAACTTCTAAACCAGCAAAGAGGGTGGGATCCTCTGGAGGTGAACTAGTATGAGGAAGGCTCAGAAGGAGGGAGCGGAGCAGGACATTCAGGGTCGCAAGAAGCAGAGTGACAAGAATCCTAACTGGAGAAGAAACCAGCCCAGCTGGCTGCAAGAACCAGAACCAGGAACACAGTTCTGACTGACCATCCTGTGGCCTCTGGATTTCATCCAGCTGGGTCAGCGCTTGTCTTGTGTAAGTAGGAAGACCTGCACAAACTGGTCCTTGAGGCACCTGTGAGGATCCAACAGCTGCAGATCAACCAGGGAATGCTGCAAAATAATGTAGGCAGGCTGCAGGGTCAACTCTCCAAACACTGCCCAGGCTTGACGCATGGAGATCCGCCCTACTGGGATCCCAAGTGAGACTTCTGGAGAGGGGACCCAACAGCTGATAGAAGACTCACAGCCATCCATCAGACCAGACAGATGTCACACTCTCGACAGCCTGTGTCCGGCTGGAGCTCCCTAAGGGCTGAAGCCGGCCCGCAAAGGAGAACAGGAAAGCAGGCCGGCCGGCAGAGCCCATACGCACCAACCTCTGGAGCACAGAGGAAGGGCAGACAGTGGTCTGGACAGGCAGCAACAGCTCAGCACATAGCCAAGTCCCAGAGGGAGGGGAGAAGCACCTGCTGCCTCACAGAAGCTCCCCAGGAACGAGACCAAGGGTTGGACCATGCAGAGGTGCTAAGAGATCCCCAGCAGCGGTGACCCCAGGTCTGTCCTCGCTGCTCACAAACCTATAGTCACAATGTTGAATGCTGGACATGCCTGGAGGGAGAGCCACACGGCTGCGTGCTGGACATGCCTGGAGGAAGCCTGACAGAAGGCAGTCTGCTCGGCAGCTCTGTAATAAAGCAATAAACACAGAGATGGGGAGATGGTGTTGGTAAAATGCTCACGTACAAGAGTTTGACACAACCTAAGAGAAAAGGCTGGGTGTGGTGACAGGTGTTTGTAACTTCTCTGCTAGGGAGGTGGAGACGGGGTGCTGGCCAGGCAGCCTAGCCTCATCGGTAAGTCCCAGGTCCCAGTGAGAAAGCAGGATGGAAGGTACATGAAGAATGATGTCCGAGATTGTCTTCTGGCTTCCACATTCACTTACAGACACATGTGTGCACATCCAGACCCACACATGCACTGCATGTGTGTGCGCACCAACACACAGACATGGACATAGAAGGCAACGTGAGCAGACTAAGTCTGAACATGGCCGGACCCTCCTCCTTCCACTCCACGTACTCAGCTTGGCTCGGCTCCCGGTATTTAGAACTCACCTGCAGACACAAAGGGCGTGCATACATTAATGCTCTGTCCCTTTAAATCCAAAGCAACCTTGCGAAGAATACATAGTGGAGCGTTGTTCTTTTTTTCTTTCCTCCTGTAAAGTTCAAGTTGAGAAAGACCTTTTGGGATGGAACAGTTGCATAAGTACAGGATTAGCTGTCCTTGATTATAAATAAATGAATGACTGTGGGTAAAGAAAACCTGGACTATGTCAGGGACCCACCCCACCCCCATCTTTAAGACTTAGCTGGACCCAGCTGTTTGCTTTACTTCAAGACGCTGTGAGTCTCCGTCACTTGCTCCACAAACCTGCATCTCCTGCCAGCCACCCCAGCACCTAAGTCCAAAAGCTAACACCACCCCACAGTCCAGGGTTCTCTTGAGTTCTCTGGCTTCTCCACCCTCATGGAGCCCTCTGGTCATTAGCAGCTGCCTCCGAGGGCCCAGCCGGGGGCAAGCAGCCTGAGACAGCTGTGAGTTTGCTGACTGAGCCACCGCACAGCCACCCTGGCCAGGACTCTTGACGCAGCATCACAGCCAGCCTGAACTCCATGATCATTAATAAGTAAACTAAGGGAGGTCAGGGATGGAGCCCGTGGGTGGGGCGCTTTTCTAACACGCAAGATGCCTAGATCCAGCCCCAAGCACCTCCTAGGGCGAATGATACATGCATGTACTCTCAGCACTTGGGGTTAGAGGCAGGAAGATCGCAAGTTCAAGGACATTCTCTGCCAAATAGCAAGTTGGAGACCAGCCTAAGCTACATGAAATTGTCTCAACAAACAAACAAGGGAGGAAGTGAGCCGTGGCCAGAGATACAGGAAACACACAGCCCAATGGCGACTAACTAAAATGGACTGTAAGCCTAGGCCTGCCTGGCCAACCCCTGCTCTGGTTCAAACCACCTGGTGTATCTGTGATGGCATCTTAGGTCATGAAAACCCAGAACAGGTTGGGGGGATGGCACTTCGTGTGTGAACATCAGAGCTTGAGTTCAGCTCCACATCACCCATGTAAAAGGTGGGTGCAGCCGGGCGGTGGTGGCGCACGCCTTTAATCCCAGCACTCGGGAGGCAGAGCCAGGCTCTTGAGTTCGAGGCCAGCCTGGTCTACAGAGCGAGATCCAGGACCGGCACCAAAACAACACAGAGAAACCCTGTCTCGAAAACAACAAAAAAGCTGGGTGCAGAGGCACATGTCTATAATTCTAGCACTGGGGAGGAGGAGACACGCGGGTCCTGGGCAGATGTGGGGCTCACTGACCACAACATTTAGCTGAAGCAAGGAGCTGCAGGCTCAGTGAGGAACCCGTGTCAGAAAATGAGGTGGAAAGAGATGACAAAGACCACTTACAATGACCTCTGGCAGACACACACACACACACACACACACACACACACACACACACACACACGCACACGCACACGCATGCACGCACATGCACACACACACACACATACACACACGTGCATATGTACTTATACACATAGGTGTATCCACACATGAGCATATACATATAACACAAAGAGGAACACACACATTCAGGAGGAAGAGTGTGGGTTCCAGTGTCTCTCACCATCAGACATCAGCAAAGACTTCTGGCAAAGCAAGAACATCAAGGAGCCAATTCGTTTCATGAATATGCTTCTTTCTTCAGTTAGTCTTTCAACAGACATCCACGGGGGCCTAAGATGAATGAGTGCTGGGGAAACCTGCAGCTGCCTATAGGCTGACAGGGAGGCAGCACACAAACTACTCACAGTTTTGATCAAGATTGGTACAGACTGGTCTACCCAGAGTGCCAGGGAACACAGGAGAGGGGGTATGAGTCTGCAGAGGTCAGGAGCTAGGCCAGAGGGAAGCCTTGACGGAAGCTGGTTCCTCTGCCTGTTACCAAAGCACAGTGGGGACCTGCAGGTCCAGAAGGGTTGGGGTTGCAGATAGAAGCCTGGGGATAACCCTTCTCAGAGTCTTTTGTGCTTTTCAGGGAGAAGTACCATGCCCAGTGACCATCAGAGGGCTTTGAAGCCAGTCCATGGGCACCAAACCCTTGCTTGGCTACCCATACCTCCATGACTCTCCACGTGCTTCATGCTCCCTGTGCAGGCACCATGGAAATGGATAAGAAGCCCCTGGAGCAGACAGGGAGCAATAGCAGTTGGATAAGGATGCTGCCATCCTGGCCTCTGGCCACAGCGCGCTGGCACTGGGTGCCCAGCAGGATTCTCTCCAAGGCAGATCAGCTCAGAGTAATGGAGAATGAAGGGAACAAGAGAGCCGGTCCAGAGCTTGGCCGGTAGTGGAGCTGGTCAGAGTCTAGTCAAAATGACTGTAGCATCTCAAGTCGGGGAGGCGAGGGGAGGGCAAAGTCTCCATAGATCAGAAAGCCCAACAGGACTGAAGGAGAGCAGCCCTAATGGGACCCTAGAAGGCAGACAGGAGCCTACATCCAGCTCCTGGGCCTCCAACTTTGATGGCACCAGTGAGTGACCCAGGAAAGGAGCTGATGGGTTTCAGAATGAACTTTCATAAGCCAGGGTCTTGGGAAGTTGATGGACAATTGCAGATACTGACAGTGAGCTGGCTGCTGGTGGACACATGACCCTATGCCAGACTCAAGGCCACCTCAACCTTGCATAAACTTCTCTTGAGAACAATATAACCTGGTTCCTCTAAGGATGGGTAGTAAACAAGGCAGAGGATCCTCAACAGGCCTCACTTCCTGGGACCCAAACCATGTGGCCTCTCTCCCTAAGGGCCACTGGACCTGGGACTTGCTTCCAGCAGATGGGAGATGGAACCATCAAGATGTTCTCAATGGCCCTTGACTTATTTTTACTATTCTGGTGGTGGTGGTCGGGATTGAACCAGGGCCTCAAACATATTAGGCCAGTGCTCTGCCCCAAAGCTATCTCCATAGCTTAGTCGTTCCAAATCAGTTGACAGAGTTATCCAAAAAGGACACGAGGAGATGAACAGCCTCAGGAAAAAGTCAAGATCCCTTCACACACTGCTTGCAGAAAAAGACGCCACGAGGTGGGAAGACCGTGGAGGGGCCCCAGGCAAGGAGCAGAGAGCACCCACAGCCGGAGCCAAGAGCAGCCTACTGCAGTGACCAGAAAATCATGAGGTCCCTGCCCACAGCATGAGCAGCTGAACCCCATCAATGGCTTGAGGGAGCCTGGAAGCAGCCTCTGCAGGAGATCAGCCTCCTCAGAGCCCGAGACCTGCCTGACAGGGGCTGCTTTCCCTTCAGCCTGTGCAGGGTCAGCGCTGAACTCCAGTTTCTCCCGGTATCCAGCACGCCACGCTGTGACGGAGAGCGGGAATTTTCCACAGACACTCCTGTGCTCCATCAGCCAACCAAAGTCCTTACGCCACTTGTGCCCGTTCATTGTGGGATTATGAAGCATTTTACTACCTTCAAAACCAGGTCGAAGGGGCTGGGGTTGTAGCTCTTTTGACTGAGTACTTGCCTAGTATGCACAAAGTCCTGGGTTCAGTCCCCAGCACCACATAAATCAAGTGTGGTGGTGCACACCTGTAATCCCAGCACTCAGGAAGTATATGCAGGAGGATCAGAAGTTCAAGGTTATCTCTGGCTGTATACCAAACTCAAGGCCAGCCTGGGCTACAGGAGACCCTGTCTCAAACAAACCAACCAGAGAGCTTCTAAAATGCATTTGCTTCTTGTTCTGATCACCCACCTGTCCGTCTCTGTCCTTCCTTGGGATAATCTCCTTTTAAGCCAGGCATGGTGGCACACACCTTTAATCCCATCATTAGAAGCAGAGGCAGGTGGATCTCTGTGAGTTCAAGGCCAGCCTGGTCAACACAGAGAGTTCCAGGACAGCCAGGGCTGTTATGCAGAGAAACCCCCGTCTCTAAAAACACAAAACAACAACAGAACTCATCTTAAGTTAAAGGGCAGGTGTTCTGAAATGTCATTTCATTTTTGTTAAAATTCTGTGCACAGCCAGCTCTAGGCACAGTGTCTTTATTGGGGGCATGAAGAAACAAGCATAGAGCTGACTACCCCCCTGCATACTCTGGTCTGGAAGGCAACAGGTTTGTTTTCCAGCCCAACCCACATCCCTGCCCAGTGAGCTTTCTCCTCGCAATGGCTCTTCTCTCTCAAAGGGTGCTAGTCACCTCTGTGCTGTGGATTCATGGGACGATGTGGAAAGGCCTAGGGATTTCCCTATGGAATAACAGTTTTTTTTAATGATTTGGGGTTTTTTTAGTTATGAATATGTGGGGGGGGGGTACATAAAAGCAGTGCCCACTGAGACCAGAAGAAGGTGCTGGATTCCCTAGAGCTGTAGTTACAGGCATTTGTGAGACTTCTGACAGGTGCTAGGAACTGAGCTCCAGTCTTCTGCAAGAGCAACAAGCACTCCAAACCACTGAGCCATCTCCCCAGCCCTTGGGGAACCATATTTAATTTAATGAACAAAATATCTACCATTGCAAAGAAAACCAGTTGGAATGGATGAGAGCTACAATCTTTCTTTAATTTAGGGTATTCTTCATGAAAGATCTGGATAACAGTTCCCTGCCAGTCCCACATGGTGCTGAACAAAAAGGAAATACCAAGATGCTCCAGCAACAATGTCCCAAAAAGGGCGTTCCCTGTGGTGCTACCAGAGGTCAGAGGTCAGAGCTGTCATCAGCAGAGAATAACAATGGCCAGGGGTATAGATCAGTTAACAGAACGCTGACCCAGCATGCGTGAGGCCCTGGGTTCAATCCCCAACACCTCATAAACCAGGCATGGTGGTACACTCCTATAATCCTAGCTGTGGGGAGGTAAAGGCAGGAGGAAAAGACTTTAAGGCTATCCTCGGCTAATGAGTTTAGGGCCAGTATGGGCAGCATGAGATTCTATCTCAGAAAATCAAAATATAAAAAAATTTAAATGCTGAAACTGGTTTAAAAAAAAAAAGCTGTCTTTCCTTCATGTATGTTTGTGAAGACCCTGAATGTCCTGCCAAACCAAGGTTCCCAGTATTGTCTCAATTTTGGAAGGAAGAGGATAAGAGGATGGGGCTCATGATGGACATTGAAACTACCGGACATGCATCTTTGTTTCATAAACAGGGGACAGGTAGAGTGCTCGCTGAGTATTTGTGAGGTCAGTTTCATCCTCACAATGACAAACAAGTTCCCAAGAAGACCCAGGAAAGGGACAGTGGACTTGCCTGTGACCTTCAAATGCAGACAGATCCCAAGTTCAGAGGTATTGCCCTATGACTGCACAGACCACTGGGCCTCCCCAGGCCCTCAGAGGGACATTGACAAAGACCCCACTGTAACCTGGTCTCCTCTCCCAAGTCCATCTTTGGCCATCTCTACCCAGGTTGAGCTCGGTGACCCCACCTGAAGCCCCAACAGGGGCCCCCTCCCAGCATCCACACCCCTGGGTGGAGCCAAATTCAATGAAGGTAGACAGCCAGGGAAGGAGAAAACAGCCTTTGGAACACACTAAATCATCCTCTTTGTTACAAATACCCCGATGATCTGGAAAACAAATTCCCAAGAAATGATTCACCAGGGAAAAAGAATGTTCACGTGTCTGACCTCTACCTAAACCATCTGAGCAGGTCCACTCAACAGGCACCGGACCTGCCCTTTCTCCACACCAAAGGGCTGTTTCCAGCAGGGAGGGTCGTATGACGTACTGCGGGCTTACCTGCCCGTGAGCAGGCCAAGCTGCTGGTGAACCAGGCAGAATAGCCGGTCTCTGAAAGCCGGCACTGCAGCCCTGTGGCCTGCTGTCTGCCGGGAGCGTGCAGAGAGGACGGGGTCTCCCCGTCTGCATAGCAGGGACCGACACACAAGTGCTCCAGACAGGCGGCGCTGAGAGTTTTGTTCCATTCTCAAAGAAAAGCCACCCACTGTCCCCAAAGACTAAGAGGGAAAGAGATGAAACCGCCTTTACAATGCTTCCAGGACCGAAGTGGGATTTGTACAGCTCTGATTGTTCGGGCGGGCTGGCCCCCAGGCCCGCTGAGTCACACCGGAAGAGGCATTCTTTACGATCGATTCTCTGCAGACCCCACAGCCTTTGTCCGTGCACTGGCCTGTTTCCTGTGCCGCCCCCTGGCCCTTCCTCCACCTGCACACACTGGTGCTGCAGAAGGAGCTCTGTGAGCTAACCTTGCAAACGATTTACAAAATTGAAGACAAAAACAATTAGTTCTTCCTCATCAGCTTTCCCTGAGTTCAGAGGAAAGAAAAAACCTGGAAAACGTTGCATCCAGGGAGCTTCTCCCCTGCAGCTGAAAGCCTAACCGAACATGGCTTCCTGACCCCTCACTGAAAGAGGGAACCCTTCAGCCCTAAAATCGTTAGAGACAAAGGTCCTACTTAAATTCCACAGTCTCTTTCCTCAAAACCGCAGGAGTTCCTCACAGCTGCTCAGAGTATGCTATGGAGGAATAAAAGGCTGGGAAACTGAGGCAAGCCAAACACAAATTCCAAAGAGAGTGAGGAGACCACACCCTGCTGCACTCAGATCGGCACGTTGGGCTCACCACGTAGGTCAGGAACTGGCAGCTGGCAATACAAAGCCAGAAGAGAAAGAGACTCTCCTCTGGGGACTCTTGGTGTGGGGGTGCCATCTTCTCTGTGGCCATACATGGCTGCCACTAGTCACAAAGCTTGGGGCATCACACTGAGAGGCTGCTCTGTCTGACCAGGCTGCTGGAGGAATGCCTGTGAGGTCAGCATCGAGCTGAAAGGTCATTCCTGAAAGGGACATCCCTGAAAGGACTTGTGGAGACACACACAAGAAAGGTTGGGACAGGTGGCCATGGAAGGAATAACACTTGGGCCGAAAAGCAGGAGAGGAGGAGACCACAGCTTTCTTGGGGATCTGCAAGTATGTGGAGCAGGCACCTGAAAGCCGGAGCAATGTCATCAGGAGAGGAGAGCGTGGGGTCAGACAAGGACGAATGAGGAAGCCAGAGCTCTGGCAGCTGTGCCCATTAATCATCCGGAGTGAGAAGCAATTGAGAGCCTTGACCCCTGACATGGAGACATCTTCATGATGTCTGAGCAGATTCTGATGAGCTGAGAGAAGAGCTCGTTTGATCCAGATTGGTAACATTATATACGACCGTAGTGCTGTATAGCATAGTGCCATAAAGTGTACCTAGCATGTATGCAGTAATCTCTTGTAATATCCTTGAACCAGAGCGCCCACCGCGCCCCGCTGAAAAAAAAGAAAAAACTCAGATACCACACATGAACTTCCGGAGACCCAAGCATTCGAAGCCCCACGCTGAAACCTTCCTAGACTAAGACAATTCGCAGCCATCACACATCTCAGCTGCTTGAAGGAGCCTAAGGGGCACGGATGGTTCTATCAAGTACTAGGAAGAGCCTCTAATCCACCAGTCAAGTTACCGATTCCACCAGGCAGAAGCACAGGCTTGAGCAACTGCAGAGGGAGCGGGAGAGACAGAGCCTACAGACCCACCAGGCTTCCCTGCCAGGGGAGCTCCCAGGGGGCTGCGAAACACAAATGTTCCACGTTGACCGAAAAGCTAACTGAGGGCAAAAGCCTGCGGACACCCACCAACCCCTGACCTAAAGGGGTGTCACCATCACCCCGCTGTGGGGCCAAACCACAACTGCACACCTCTCACAGGGTAAACAGACTCCAGCTGCCAGGGCCACCCTGGACTCCCCCAGGATCACAGGAAGCAGGCCACTGAAGTCTCCTAAATCTAACAGCCCACTCACCGGGGGCCTGAGTTTCTAAGAACTCCACGATCTGCTTTTGACTCTCTGAGTACATGTCCTGTAAACAAACTGTGGACCTACTGCCCTGACCCTGGGCTGTGGTACAGGGAAACTCTGCCACAGTGACCACCAAATCCTGTCTCCTCTATGCACCCTACAACCATAATATATATATATATACACATAATATATACACTACACATTTGTACACAAAACATACATCACACACACATACACACACAACGCACACCCCACACTACACAGACACACTCTGTGTACACACATACAATTCATACTCACATACTGTGCTACACACACACATTCTACACACTGCACACTACAGAGAAACACACTCTACAGGTATACATAACACACATTCATATAACACACAGAGACATACACATACTATGCATGCACACTCCACTGGCACAGACCATATAGACTACACCACACCCCACACACCCTGAATGGGAGTTGCCAGGAGACAGAATCTTGTGTCTCAGCACTAGCCCTGAAGCTTGAGAAACTGTCGCTTTTTACAGCAGCCAGAGTTCAGCCCTTCACACCCCTTGATTTGGGTTGGGGACCTTTAGACAGTGACAGCTGTTTGCAGTGCCCCAGGTCAGACAGCCTGAGATGACGATCTGGGGACCGTCCCATGGGGCCTTGGAGACATCAGGATCCTCCCGTGTGGGCCACACCTGCAGTTCCCCATGAAAGGATCAGGAGAGACAAACAGCTAATCTTGACAGTTCAAAAGGAAAAACATCCCCTACCAAGAAAGTCAGGCCTTGCTCCTGGGTGAGGTCTCTGCCCTGAGCCCAGAAGGCTCTCCCGGTGTTACCCGAGCCTCGGTCTTGCCCCAGTAGCCCCATCTGGCCATGTGTGACCTCTGTCCCCTAGACTGGAAACAGAAAAGCCCAGGGTCTGGGCAAAATCTGATAATGTGGTGATGCCCTCAAAACTCTCCCAAGCAAGATCCCTCCACAGACTGTTCAAAAGGCTGCTCATCAAGCATCTCTTAGACAGAGAGCATGGTAGTCCCACCTGACAGCCAGAAGCAGGCAGTGGGAACAGGGGCAAGGGGGCTACATGGGTACCAGAAGGGTTTGGTACCTTCTCTCACTTTCAAGGGGAGCTCTGCAGATTCTGCCTGGGGCTACCTTGTCAGTACTCCAGACAGTTTCTTTATTTTTATTTATTTACTTTTCAGTGCTAGGGGTGGAAGGCAAGCAGGCCTTGTACACGCCTGGCAAGCACTGGACCCCTGGGCTAAGCTCCCGGCCGAGAGGACATTGGCAATGGCAGACATCGCCTTGAGCCGCCTGTGGAGGTGGTAGCTTTTCTTAGGGAGCATCTCTTCTCTTTACCTTGATTTGGGAGTTTTCAAACCTACCCCAGCAGCTACCTTCCCATCCCATCGTAACCATGCTATGCTTGAATAATCTGCTATCGATGGCGTGAATATAGTGTTGCTATTTCGTTTCGTCTGAATTTGTGTGTCTGATGGGTGCATATGTAGCTGTGTGCGGCGTCCCTTGTGTACAGGCACAAGACCAGAAGAGGATGTCGGGTGCCCTGTTCTACCACACCAAGCCGTATTCCTTTGAGAAAGTCTCTCACTGAGCCTGGAACTCACCGTATTTCAGCTGGGCCAATAGCCAGCAACACCCATAACCCTCCTGTCTCTACCACCACCACCACCACCCCACCACCACCCCACCACCCTACCACTACCACCGGCAACAGCACTGGTATTACAGGTATGCACAGACATGCCCCTGCCCAGCTTTCACGTGGGTGATAGAGACCCAAACTTAGGTCCTGCCTTGGCAGCAAGTGCTCTTACCCACTGACCCATACCTCCCACCCTGGCCCTGGCCTCCACACACTAAGAAGTTTACCAAGGAGTCTGTGGCTGGAATTCCAGGGGTCTCTGAAAAGATCCCAAGTTGCATCCTACTTCCGTGAACCTCTAAGTAGAACTTTGGGCGTCACTATAAACACAGATCACCTCATCGTAGAATATGGAATAGCCATGCTTTATGGTTTGAATGGAGATCCCCACCACCACTTTGTGTGGTTGAACACTTCTTCACAGCAGATAGCCCCAGGAGATTTTAGAACATTTTGGACTAGGGCCTAGCTGATGGATGCAGAGCTGAGGGATGAAGGCAGAAGGTTCTGTCTGCCCTTTTTCTGGCCCAAGATCTCTGCTTCCTAAATTGTTGCCCTCTGAGATGTGAGCAAGCCATCTCAGGCCACTGAAGACCAGGCACTTCTCCATCAAGAATGCTACCATGCCTTTCCCACATGAAACTGTGAGCTTCGTCTCCCAAGCTGCTTAGCCGGGTGTCATTAAACACCAAATAGTCTAGCAATCTTTTATATCTCTCTGTGCATGGCTTTAAAACCCAGAGACAGTGGAGGCTGAGACGATTGAAGGCTCAGCTATGCCTTGCAAGCATGAGAACCTGAGTTCTATCCCCAGAGCCCACAGAGAAAAAGCCTAGCACGGTTGATATCCCAGCGCAGGGGAGATGGAAATAGGTAGATGCCTGGAGCTCACTGACCAGCCAGGCTAGCTACCTGAGGAGCTGCAGGCCAATGAGAAACTCTGTCATAAAAACAAACAAACAAACAAAAACCCCAAAACAAGATGGGCTGGGCTGTGGTGGCGCACACCTTTAATCCCAGCAGTGGGGGCAGAGGCAAGCAGATCTCTCTGAGTCCGAGGCCAGCCTGGTCTACAAAGCGAGATCCAGGAAAGGTGCAAAGCTACACAGAGAAACCCTGTCGTGGCAAACCAAAAGAAATAAAAAATAAAAAATAAAAAAAACCAAGATGGACAGTATCTGAAGGATGACAGCCAAGTTTGTCCTCCGGCCTCCACATGCAGGAACACACACACACACACACACATACCCCTACATACAGAGTGAACAAACATGTACACACATATATACATATACACATATAAAAAATAAAGCAGAGACAATACGTCTGGTTTCTCCCTTGAAAATATGAGTAGAAATATTGTCTGTGTATACAGTATAAGCAACATGAAGGCCAGGCTTTGTCTGATTCTGCGGAGCTCTTGCTATGTTTCTGGCACCCGGTCTAGCGTGTTGAACTCGATGGCTGTTGAGCAAACACTGTTTATTGAACTAAAAACACTGGGAAAACAAGTGCTTAGAGACCCACAGATTTCATTGAGTTTTTAAACTTGGAAAGCAATGCTTGCTTCCATGAAAAAAATCAAGCTGGGGTACAAAAAAAGAAAAAGGACCTCCTGTGGGCTGGACGTGTAGCTCAGTGTAGACCATGTGCTTCGCATGTACGAGGCCCTGGGTGCAATCCCAGCACACACACACACACACACACACACACACACACACACACACAAAAGGAACCCCTCTACACCCTCCTTGCCTCCTTCCTTACCTGCATCTCCCCTCTGAGGTTACTCCTGCGCCCTTTCTAGTGTGAGCCATTTCAACTATTTGTCTATTTCAAATGTATAAGTTGGCAACGACGGCTTTTTGCTTTGGACATTTATTTGGACTTTGTTATTTGTTTCTAGTTTGGGTCTGGAAATTTGGTTTTTTGAGGCAGAATCTAGTTATGTAGCCCAGGCTGGCCTAGAACTCACCATCCTCGTGGCTAAACCTCAATAGTGCTGGATTGCAGGCATGGACCACCACACCTGGTTCCTTCTTTGTTTTGAGACGCATACCAAAGTGACTGAGTGTTTGACTTGTATTTCAGCCAGAGAACCACCAGGACAGAAGTGACTCATGGTGGAGACAGAAACATAAAACATGTGGCAACACGAAAGTCCCATGTGTTCTGTGCTTACTGTCCCCCAGAGAAGAGCAACAGCCAGTCAAAAAACGATGTAGACTGAGTCCTGGTGTTCTGAGAGATGAAATCCAGGATGAGAAGTCAAGGTCGTGTCCTAGGAGAGAAAGCCTGTCTCCTCAGCTGGAGGCAGAGCTAGAGCCCCAGGCGGTGTACCTGGCTTTCGGTCCACCGTGGGAGGGAGGAGAGCAGAACCCTTTCTGACCCCAAACCTCCGGGTTTTGTTAGTCAAAGTGCAGCAACGGCTCCTGGCCGGAAGATGAGATTGAAAGGATGATGAAGGCTTCTGCAGAAGCCGTGTGGAAAACGTCAAAGCGAGAGGCTTGGTGATCAGACTACGGAGAAGGTTCAGGAGGTAAAGCACTTGGCCAGCCGGCATGGGGACTTGAATTCAGCCCCCCAGGACCTATGCAAAATCACACAGCAGCACATGCATGTAATCCGAGGGACCCTAACACAAAATGTGAGGAGGGCAAGAGAAGCCCCGAAGGCCACAGGCCAGCTTGCTTGATACACCAGGACAAGCAGGCAACTGTCTCTAACAAGCTAGAAAGCAAAGACCAACGCCCACAGGTTGTATTCACACACACACACACACCACACACACACACACACACACACCACACACACACACACACCACACACACACACACACACACACACACACACACACACACACACACACACACACACACGGTGGCATGCCCTTGCCTGTACTCACACACAGGAACACATACAAATACACATGCAGATTTTTAGTTTAAAAAATAAGTCAGTTAAGGAACTATCACTCTAGCCTCAGTCCTTGACCTCAGTCTCCACACCAAGCCAGACCAGGACAGATTCAGGCAGCCAGAAGCCTAATCCCATCCCCCAGGGCAATGCCCTGCAGTAGAGTTCCTGTTAGAATTTCCTGCTCCCGGAAATTCTCCCCCACACCCCGCCATGGGGGAGGGGGGAGGGTGATTCGGGAGATTATGAGTAGGCAGCCCCCACCTTAAGAGGGACACAGGACCGATCACCTGTCCATCTGACGGTCTAGGACAGCACCTGCATTCCTGGCCAGCCTCTTTGGATTAGTGAAAATCTTACGCTGTGTCACGATCCCAAGCCGTGACACACACGGGCGTCTTAGGACTCCAGCCAATGACTTGGATTCTGGACTGCACATAAATCCTCATTTACCTCCACATCTTCACAGATGCTTGCCACTATTTTCCCAGCACAGACCTTGTTTCTGGAAAACTTCTTGACTGACAGATGCTTTCCCAAGGACTAACCACGGAGCTGCTGGACAAAGCTAGCAAAGCTTCATTTGACTGGGGAGCCTTCTGCAGAGGTCTATGTGAAGGTGGCCACTTCTGGACTACAGTGATTTTATATACTGAATTAGGGACAAGGCTGTTCTAACACTTTTGACCTTTCTACCCAAGATAACAACAGTACATCTCGAACACACACTCCAGTCTTTTTTTTCTTTACCTTTATCTGTGTGTTGGGGGAGAGTTGCACGTGTTTGTAAGTGTGGGCACACGTGTGGAGATCAGGAGACACCTCCCTTACTTCCACCTTGTTTGGGACAAGATCTCCTGTTTGCTGCTGTCTGCCTTCACCAGGCCACCTGGCCTGCAAACCTCTGAAGGTTCCCCCGTCCCCATCTCCCATCTTTCTTTAAAAGCACTGGGTTGAGGTTGAAGAGATGGCTTAGTAGTTAAGATCATCAGGGGCTCTTCTAGAGGACCAGAGTCCAGTTTCTAGCACCCACACAGCAGCTCATAAGTGTCCACAACTCCCATTCCAGAGGGTCTGATACCTTCTGACCTCCGAAAGCAGCAGGTACACATGTGGTATGCAGGCATCCACACAAACAAAACACACACAAAATAATACATTTTTTTAGTTTTGTAAAAGTAGTGGGTTCACAGAGACATGCTTCTGGCATCTAGATTTAGATGGGTTGGGAGATCTGAACTAAGTAAGGTGTGCCATATTGCAAGACAAACCTGTTACCCATAGATCCATCCATTCAGACCTTGCAGTAGACACATTTTAGTGCCCTAGATGCAGGTGCTTTTGCTTGCCACGGCGCTTTGAGAATGCAAAGTGAACGGCTTACACCACAGAAATCCATTGTCTCACCATCCAGGAGACCAGATTCCAGGATCAAGGTGTGGGCAGGGTTGATTGCTCTCGAGGCTGGGAGGGAGAGTCTACAGCCTATGACAGCCTCTTAGGGTTTATCATAATCTTTATTGTCCTTGGCTTGGAGACGCATTGTCCAATCCCTGCCTCTGTCTTCACACGACATTCTCCCTGTTAGATGACTGTGCCCAGATTCCCTCTTTTTATGAGGCTACCAGTCATGCTGGCTTAGAGCACCACCCACTCAGTGGAGCCTCATCTTAACTATTCATTCCGAGATGCTGGCCGGCACATCTGTACTGGGGGCGCAATGCCACAGTATCTTTAAACATTACTGTCAAACAGTACAAGCTTCAATGATGCTATGACGGGATTTCTAACTTACATTTCCTTGTGGCTGGCACTACGTTTTTGTTTTGTTTCCTGTTTTGCTTTGAAATGGAGTCTCCTATAACCTAGGCTGGCCCCAAATTCACTACTAGTCAAGGATGACCTTGAACTTCGGATCCTCCTGCCCCCTTCCCCCAGTGCAGACTCTCCTGTCTTCTATCCAACACGCCTTTGTAGAGTGATGCCTGAAAGCCTTTCCTTCCATTCTTCTGAAAAACACCTCAGGAGTGTGGAGATCAACTCCCACCGTCCAGCTGGGCCCCCTGTGGGCTGAGTCTACTTCAACTCATTCTTGGAGTTTGGTTTTGGTTTTGGTTTTTCTCTGAGGGGGAAAAAATCAATTCTGTCTGTGCCTCCAAATGCATGGTTAGAAAATTGATGGAGCCGGGCGGTGGTGGCGCACGCCTTTAATCCCAGCACTCGGGAGGCAGAGCCAGGCGGATCTCTGTGAGTTCAAGGCCAGCCTGGGCTACCAAGTGAGTTCCAGGAAAGGCGCAAAGCTACACAGAGAAAGCCTGTCTCGAAAAACCAAAAAAAAAAAAAAAAAAAAAAAAAGAAGAAAATTGATGGATCTTCTCATTGAAACCCTGCCATCTCCATAACCTGGCTTCTCCCTCTCTCCCTCTGTAAAGTTCTCAGTATGTGTGAGGGGTTCTGTATGTGGATCCAGGGAAGGGAAGAGCTATTCCCAAAGTCCTGGACCTAGATTTCCTGGTCCCTAATTGATGGGTCTAACCTCTACTACTTAATGTTTCATGAACTCCTGTGCTTCTTTTCTCCCTCCTTTTCTTGATCTTGTCCTCTCCCTGAGTTCAGGGATGAAGCACTTGGTGTATATCTTTCCAGTCATACCTGTTTCCCATTCATAACTAGGTTAACCCTTCCTTTACCAGCACATACAAAGGTCTCCTGAGAGCCACTCCAGGTCCTGTGGTTGACTCTAATCCGCAGCTCTGCTCTGCAGTGCTCTTCCAAACACGTTGGTTTTGACTTTTTTCCTCTGTTGTCCAAAAGTCAGTTTGAATCTTGTATATGTCAAACCTTCGCAGGGCTGACTGAACCAGGACTGCAGCTCCTTTTGGCTTCCAGCTTATATGAATTCATTCTTTGCCTGCATGTATGTCTGTGTGACGGTGCTGGATCCCCTGAAATGGGAGCTACAAGCAGTTATCAACTGCCATGTGGATGCTGGGAATTGAACCCGGTTCCTTTGGGAGGGCAGCCAGTGCTCTTAACCGCTGAGCCATCTCTCCAGCCCAGAAATCAGTTCTTAAAGCAGAAGCTATCAGGAACACAAGTCAGGATCCACCAGGGTGGTCTGGTCTACTATAACTTTGGATGCCCAACTCAGAAGTCTAGCCAGGGCCAGTGTGGAGTCCAAAACCTGGACAGCAGCTTGCAGCCACTCAGGTAGAAAAGCCGGTAAGTTGGCACAGGGACAGAACAGACTGAGAGCAGAAAGATGGTCACTAGAGGAGTAGAGCGGGCGACGGCCAAGGAAGTGCCTCACATAGATGGACTTCATCTCGTCCAGATGGCTGAGTGGCAGCCATGAGTGGCCTCCTCCACTCCTGCGTTTCCCTCTGATCTAGACAGTATCAACACTGTCTCCATACGGTTTTGGCCAAGTTGGAGCCATAGCCCTTCCCAGGCCACTGTCCAAACTGCCATTCAAAGTGTGCTACAAACACACAATCTAAGGCTTTTAAGGTAAAAGGGCACTTTATAGGTGGTGCAATCAACCCCTCGCTCCTCCCGCCGACCTTGGCATCCTCGAACCTCCTAAAACACAGTGTTTATGGCCCTTTCCCCACGGTCTCTCTCCGTTATCATGGTGGCCACTGCAGTCAGCTTGTCTCTGAGTCTTCTCCGGAAAGAGTTCCCGGGTGGCTATCGTGCGTCTGATTCCCAGATCACAGGACACGTCTGAAAGCCACTCAGGTCATGACCTTTGGGGCCCATCCCCTCACCTTCCCCAGTCCACCCCGCCCAGCCCATCTGTCTTACAAGCCCATCAGCCCATCAGATTTTATGACTTCTTCGCTCCTCAGGCTAGGCAGCCAGCCAGACCAGGAGTCGAAGGGGCTGCCTGTCTGTCCGCAGTAAAGATGGCTCCACTAAGCATTCTTTTCGATTCTCTGTAGGACTTCCTCCATCAGCTGAGTTTAGGGCTGCAGACTTAGCAGATAATCTGACAAAGGCCCAGGACACAAGGCTCCACGTTACCCTTGGACCAGAGCTGACCGAGGAAACTCGAGACTCCTCTGGGTAGCAGGTAAGCCTGCAACTGCGGCTGTCAAGAAGCAAGTTACAAGTAATTCACGAGCTGTGTCTAGTGGTTCCTGGGCCCCTTTCATGTGGGGAAAATCTGACAGCTGCCCAAGCCAGTTTCTGCCCAGGTTGCTATGCACATCTCTCAAGAGAGGCCAGGGGCCTCGGGCCTACCTATCCTGTCGGGCTTCCAAAAGCACGTTCGCCTTAGTAATTAGGTGCTGACAGTGTAGAATTCAGCCACCCCAGCCCCCTCAACTGCTATTTTAGAGTGCCTGTCCCGTGCTTTTCAGGTGACCGATCCAAGAGACCTGACCAGAGATGAACTGGCTGTCCTTTCACAAGCTGTGGGCCCATCATCCGGGTTGTTAGTGAGGAAGGAGGGAGCTACAGTTAGGACTCTGCTGCTCCCCCATGAGCAAAAATACCTGTAAGACATTGGAGAATGCCGATGAGTGATACCAAGCACCCATTTTAACAGCCCACGGCACGCCTAGGTGTCTACCAGTTCCCTCTAATAACATGGGTTGTGTTCTCTATCATCCAGGGGTTGCCAGAGATCAGAGCCACATCAGTAACTGCGATAGAATGAGGGGGTATGAGCAGCCACCCCATTTTCTTTCTTGATGGGCTGCACTGGGGAAGGAACCAATACCAAGTTCTCTGGTCCCCGTGTGTTTGCAACCTAGCCTGTGATGTTAGTAATTTGCTCACCAGCCCAAGGCCCAGTGGCCACAGTATGGGAGGCGGGCCAGGTAGTAGGACAATCTGCAACTCAGAGACAAGACAAAGTCTCCACAGTAGCAGCACGTGTCTCGCTTCTCATTCCAGTCACACAAGCCACCTGTCCCATCACTGACAGTGGAAAAGATTTTCTGAGGTCAACTCAACACAGGTTCACCCCCTTTAGAATCTGTGTACCCGCTTCCAGTAATGAGGCCATAGTTGGTGTGTGCAGCACAAGGTGGGCAACACTCAGCACACAGTTTTGCGCAAGATTTGGGGGCATGTGGCCTCGGGGGTAGTCTCAGGGCCCCTCCCTCCATGGGACATGTTACCTGACACCTGTGGATGTAAAGGAGATGAAGGTCACTCTGATGACAGCCCTGAACAGCATCCCCATGTCCTGGGGCCCCCAAAGACAGCTATCTACGGCACTGCACTGAAGGCCACCGGGAGTGTGGCAAGTCTGAGTGGGGCAACTGAACAGTCCTCTCTGTCCCAGACTGAAAATGGCTCTTCACCAGGCTCAGAAATCTACATAACTTCAGATAAATGCAAGCGTGTGTGCCTGTGTACGTGCATGCACGCATGCGTGCGTGCGTGCGTGAGGGTGTGTGTGTGTGTGTGTGTGTGTGTGTGTGTCTGTATGTCTGTATGTATGCGTGTGTTTATAAATGTTTATGTGTGCACATGCGAAGCCACTGGAGTGACTATACAACCTGTACAGACCCTGGAATGACCAAAGCATCTGTTGAGCTCTGTAGAGTGCAGACCCCTTTGAGCGATTCAGGGTGTGCCTCCCAAGTTCATCAAAGCTCACTGACAGTCTTTAGGACACTCATGGGTATTGACTATCCCTCAGGTGTCGTAAAAGCCCAAAGTAGAGAACAATGTATCTGGAAGAGATCTGTGTGGTTATTGCATTTTTCTAATGGAGTAGGTCTCACTCAGCTTCACAGAAAACCCGCAAAGAGTTTAAGGAAACTGTATCAGCAAAAATCCCACCAACTTAACCTCAAAGCCACAGAGGCAGAGTCCTCTGAGCTTCCCATTTCCCCACACAGGCCATGCCTGCCCCTCTGCTGGCTGAGCAAGTCTGAAGAGAGAACTTGCTCTCTCTCCCCTTCCCCCTTCCTCCCTCTCCCTTCCCCTCCCCCTCTCTCTTTCTTTACCTCTCTCCCCTCTTTCTCCTACCCTCCCATGACAAATCTCATGTGTGCCAGACCTCCAGTTCACTATGTAGCTGAGAGAGACCTTGAATGTCTGATCCTCCTGCCTCCGCCTCTGTGTCCTGGGATTATAGGACTACACCATCACACCATCTCTGTGCTGTGTTAGGCATGGAACCCAGGGCTTCCTGCCTGCCAGGCAAGCATTCTACCACCTGGGCCATGGTCCCTCCCACCCGGGAGCTTGCCTCTCCGTGCCCAGGTCTGCATACTGAGAACAGCTCTATGTAAGGTCTTCTCCTCAATCCGAGAGGACACCGGGTGGGTGAGATGGCTCAGCAGGTGGAGGCATTTGTGCAGTCTCGTGACCTGAGTTCAATCTCTGGTTCCCACAGGGTAACAGGTAAGAAATGACTCCCTGGAATTGTTCTCTGACCTCCACACTCACACCATTGCACACTTATGCCTACACACACACACACACACACACACACACATGTTTTTAAGGGGAGACCAAGACCCCAACAGCCTGGGAGAGACCGAATCTGCCATGCGGAGTCAGAGTTCAGCAGATTGAACACTTCACCCCCAAACTCATAGTGATCCCCTAGCTTCTGTGTAAGGGGTTCCCGAAGTGGAGCCTTGGAGACCACTCAGTCATGAAGGAGACAGTGTTTTCATGGAAGAAGCCTCAGAGAACCTCTCATCCTGACTGCCGCAAGAGGTCCTAGGAACCAAGAAGCGGGTCCTCCCCAGACACCGAATCTGCCAACCCCTTGCTCCTGGATGTCTAGCCGCCAAAACTGTTAGGAACTGATGCCTGCTGTTGGAGCAGCTTACACATATGTATGTGTATGTGGGTATGGTTTGCATATGTATTCCTGTGTGTGAATGTGTGATATAGCGTGTACAATGGGCCTACAGTGTTCACTCTGCTTGTCTGTGTGATTGGATTGAGGAACGCCTTAGAGAACAGGGAGGCTCCCCTCTGTCTAGCCATGATGATTAGGCCAGGAGGGCTCTGGCCCCATGAGTGGATTAATCCCTTGATGGAGTCCTACCTTTACTGGGACACTGTGAAAGGCAGGATGTGGGAGCTGGTTAGAAGTCAGTCAGTGGGGTGTGTCCCTGGGGGCTATATCCCATGTTGGTTTCCTTCTATATGTCCCTTGTCTCTACTTCATGTCTGCTGAGAGGAAGATGGCTTTCCACACACTTCTGCCCTCATGAAGCTCTGCTGCAGCGCATGGGGCCGAGCAACCGTGGACAGAACCCTCTAAAACTGTGAGCTTAAATAAGTCATTCCTCCCTTGCGTCATGTTTTGGTCACAGCAATGCTAAAAGTAAGTCCCACCAAGGCTTAAAGGACTACAACCCCACCCAATACCTCCAAGGACCCTAGGCAGAGACCCTGCGACCCACACAAATGTGTGTGCCAGACTCCTGACCACAGGGACCTAGTGATATTAAGTGTTTCTATTTTTAGCCCCTAGGATTAGGGTGATTAAGCAGCCATGGGAGATGAAAAAACTCCCTCCTCAAAGGAACTGAGTTTTCTGAGTCAGCAATGCTCCTGGTCCTGGGTCACCTGTGGCCCTTGGGAGCCAGCATCTCTAAACATGCTTATTTAAAATGAGGCTTTACCATCAGGCATGTTGGTGCATGCCTGTCATCCTGGGCACTTGGGAGGTAGATGCAGGAAGATGAGAAGTGCAGGGTCATTCTTGGTTACATAATAAGCTCTGGGATACGTGAAAGCCTGTCTCAAACAACAATAAAAAGAAATAAATTAAATAACATAATATTAAACAGTTCAAAGGCTGAGTCATTACTTCCTAGTCGGAAGTTACAGGGTGGGGTTAAAAGGTGACAAGTGGTGACTTCCGACTCCTTATGCGAGTCCATGGTACATGACACCTTGGAGCCATGGCCTCTTCAATGATACTGTCTGTCTGGTCTCTAAAAGCCCCATACATGTCTCCTGGCAGAGAAAGCCATCCTGCCTATACTTCTTGGGTTGTCTGAACCTTGAGGGCTAAGGCTCCCAAAGCAGGAGTGCACAAGTGTCTACTGAGGGTCCTTGAGAGGAGATGCCTACACTCTCCTGCCTGACAGCCACAGCCCATGCCTCCCACCCATCTGAAGTGCCAGAGAGGGGATGAGCAAGCATGGTGCGGAAAACACACGTTCAGGTCTCTTAGACCCTGGAGCCGCAGGGCAGCAGCAGACTCAGGCACCAGCCTTTACCTGGCAGAGCTGCTTCTGGCAATGCGTGCCAGCTGCAGAGGTACAGGGACACTTCCAGAGGAGTCTGTCCCTAGCAGGACTTTGGAAGCAATTCTAAGTACTTGAAGCTCGTCCCCAAGAAGTCAGGCAAAGAGCAGGTGGCTATGGGTGAGGGACACAGATGGAGAGGCCCCCCAAACAGGGCCACCCAGGGATCCCTGGCATTGTGCCCAGGGCTGAACCATTTGCTTCCCATGAGTCCTGGATACCAGAGCTAAGCATATGACTTCTGCTATACACGTGTTTCTACTGTGCTGACATGGGGAGGGAGCAGGGGCCCAGGGGCTCATGATACTATGTGTAAAGTTGTGAGCTTTCTTAAAAGAACAGCATTGCCTCCAGCCAGAATAGCTTGGGCCTACATGAGAGCTGTGAAGGGCTGTGTGTGTGTGTGTGTGTGTGTGTGTGTGTGTGTGTGTGTGTGTGCGCGCACGCGTGCGCGCCTGAGTATGCGTGTGTTCATATGGTGTGCATGTATATGTGGGTTGAGTGTGTGAACATGCATATGTATGTGCATGTGGGTGTGGTTTGCATATGTATTCCTGTGTGAGAATGTGTGATATAGCGTGTACATGTGGTTTGTGTATATTGCATATGCTGTGTGTATCTATGCATATAGATGTGTATTTGTGTGTTCATGGGAGTGGGTGTGATTCAGGTGTGTGAATACAAGTACATAGATATGTACGTATGTGGGAGTATGGATTTGGGTGTGATAGACACACATGGGTGTAAGTGTAGTGTGCATGTGAGTGTATACTAGTTACATTTTTCACACTGTGACAATATACCCTGACAAAGGCAGCTTACGGGTCAATAGATTTACTTCTGTTTATAATTCCAAAGATGACACTCCATCACAGGAAGGCATGACAGCACAAGCATTAGTCCTGCCTTGAAATCAGGAAGCAGAGAGGTCACTTTTCATCTGCACACAGGAAGTAGAGATCCAGAGAACAGGAAGTAGAGTCTGTCTATCAAACTACAAAGCCTGCACCCAGTGACATGCCTGCTTCAGCTAAAGGTTCTGTGACATTCCAAAGAGTGTCACCAACTGGGAACAAAGAGCTTGTGGGCTCGTTCAAACTGCAGCAGGGCAGCTTGGATGTCCATTCATGTGTATGTATATGGGTTGCATGTGGTTTGGGTGTACATGTGTGTATGTGTGTGTTATGTGAATATTCACATATGTGTATGGGTGTGAATTTGGGTGTAGGGTGCATATTGGTGTCAATGTGCATGTGGATGTGTTCTAGGTGTGCACATACATGTAAGGGTGTGCACACACACACAAATTTCTTTCAGTCTCTCCCTTCAGGCTCTAATAGTCATCGGATGCCAGAAGCCACGGGCTGTGGATATGCTCAGTGTGGAGTCTCCACAAACAGTACCCTCCACTCACAGAAGAACAGCCCAGGCAGAGTGGACAATCTCAGGCCATGGGGACCACCATGCAAGCTCTGGTGTGACAGGCCTCGGCTGGGATCCCTGGGTTGCCACTGTCTTTGGCCCCTGTTCCTACCCCATTCTGTGACTAGAGTTAACCTGCTTCAGAGGGAGGGGGGATCTGCAAGTTCCTGTACATGCAGCGGGGAGCCTACATGGCATCTTGCAGAGACCAAAGGGTTCCCAGAAGGTGACTCTCCTCCTCCCTGTCCACTCAGGCATGCCCCCCCACACCTCCTCCATAGCACTGTGCTGGTGCCAGTAAGGCAGGCTTGGGGAGGCAGAGCCAGAGTGGATTCTGTCTGTTCCTAAGGGGCAGCCTCCTGCTCCACAGCAGCATTTGTTGGGAAGGGAACAGGAGAAGCGGCCAGGATGCAAGTTCAGACAAGGTTCTGGCCTCAGCTGCTGCACTGCCTTCACGGGACCCTGAGGTGTCCTTTGGGGAAGGCACATGCCCTGCTCTCAGGGACAGTCACAGCATCAGAAGATAACCAGCTGTCAGGAGACCTTTTCCTGATCGTGTTTTATCTGAAGCCTACCAGGACCGTCCAGGTCTTCTGCTACCAACAAAGGCTTGAGCGTGAAAAGGCTCCAAGTGGAGCTCAAGAGGGGCTCGGGATGCTGTGTCCTGGGAGTCCTACCAGGGCACAAGGATGCTGGCTCCAGATCTGGAGGACTTGTTCATAGGCAACAGGAGAAGGCCCAGCACATGGCGGTCCGGGGTGGGTCAGTGGGACAGAGAGCTGCTGATCTCCTCCTGCTGCAAGTGTGGGAAGGTGTCACCTGCTGTGGACAGGGCACCTTTGCCGTGGCAGCTTCTCCCACACCCTGACTCGCCTGTGCAGGGAATTAGCAGGACATGGGGGTTGTAAAGAAACAGACGACTTTCAAAATCCCCTCTGTTTAGGACTGAATTGCTTCCCTACCCAAAAAAAGGGTTGAAATCTGTACCTGTAGCTGGGACCTTCTTTGGAAGCAGGGTCTTCGCACATGGACAGCTTAGAATAAGGACTTCAGAGGGACCGCTCACCTGATATGACATTTGTCCTTATTGAAAACAAACCCCTTGGGCTGGGAAGAAAGCTCAGTCAGTGAAGGCATGAGGACCAAAACCCACATAAAGATGCCAGGTAGAGCTGCATGCACTTGTAAACACGGTGCTGGGGAGCCACAGTCCCTGGGGCCTGATGGTCAGCCCTGCCTATCGGTAAGTCCCAGGCCAGAGAGAGACCCTGTCTCCAAAAATGACCACACTTAAGAGTTCTCTGAACTCTAAATGCACCTGCATTTTCACACACATGTGCACTCACGACTTGTACCAACATCTGAGGACAGAGGGAACGTACCACTAACTTCCCTCCCCACCAAACCACGCCCACTCTTGCAGAAAGGGGAGTGCAGAAATACCCACCTTCATATACAGACACACCACATACCACGCGCACACACACACATACTTCCCGAAGTTTCCCTCCAACACTTTCGGCCTTGGCTTCTCTGCCTGGAGCGTGGTGTAGGAAGCACAGGCCACATGCCTCGCTGCCGAATGGCTGGCCTGAAATTAGCAAGAAGCTATTTTGTAAGAAATGCTTTATGTCCACCAGGGGCCTCTTTTCTTAGAAACAGGAAGTGATTGTTAGCCAAGAATAAATAAACTTGGCACTCTACACATTAGCTTTTCACACCAATGTCTCCGCAGCCTTGGCTGGCGCCTTAGTCACAGGCCAGAGCTTCTTTTCACACTTTTCTCTGGGCTGACTGTTGAGCCGTGTTGGACCCACCTGCCCGCAGGACCTCCGGCAGACTATCCCCTGTGACTCGACGCCTTCCTCCCTCTCGGCCCTACCTGGTGTGAGTCCGTGTCAGGAGCAGCAGTAGAGATCGGTGCCACTGACAGCCACCAGCCGAGGAATTGCCATTGCCTGGTGGCAGCATGCTAGGATGTGGAAAACATGAGCTGTGGGACACGGGCGTGCACGTCATGGCATGCATCCTGACACCTCCTGCAATTGGGCTCAACTCTCTGAACTCCATCCACTCTGTGTGTTTTGAGCGGGAATGTTGACAGCCCACTGGGAGAGGTTGTAAGAATTTAAGGCTCTGGGCTGGGAAGATACTCAGAAAAGTACTTGCCTTGAAAGTCTGAGGACCTGACTACAATCACCACAGCCTATGGGGGGTGGGGTCAGACATGGAGCTGGACGGATGCTTGGCAGTGAAGAGTCTACACCGCTCTTTATTATCCTCTTGTGGAGGATCTAGGTTGGGTTCCCAGCACCCACATCCACTGGCAAACAGATGCCTATAACTCCAGTTCCAGAGGATCTGACTTCCTCTTCCAGCCTTCAAGGACACCTGCACTCACACATCCCTCCAACATACAGGTACACACACACACACACACACACACACACACACACTAAAAACTGGTAAAGTCAGATGAGTTCCTGTAGTGTGGCAGTTTGCTCTTGTAATCCCAGCACTGGGAAGGCAGAGGCAGGAAGACCCCTGGAGCTCTCTAGTCTGTCTGCTTGGTGAATTCCAGGCTAGTGAGAGACCGTCTCAAACAGAAATCAAGGTGGATAGAATCTGAGAACAGCAGCCAAGGTTGTCCTCTGGTCTCCTGATCATAAGTACAGACATGCCCTACACACACAGGGACACACACACACACACACACACACACACACACACACTCGAAGGATTTAATGAGCCGAGGTCCATGCACACTGGTATAACATAACAAGAGTGTGTCCAATCAAGGATATGTGTCCTTGCTTCCAAGGACCACACGGAAATCCCCCCACAGGGCACTGGGGGAGCCCACGCTTGTGAAACCCTAGAGTCTTATGCTGTTTCCAGCTTGTGCCAGGACTGTAATTTGATACTCATTCAACAAGGAAAGTGAATGAGGGTGAAGGGGGCAGCTTGACTCTGGGTAATTGACGGTAACCTTGGCTACTTGTTCTCTGCTAAAATGTCATTGCTGGGGCTGGAGAGGTGGCTCAGTGGCTAAGATCACTGACTGCTCTTCCAGAGGACCTGGGTTCTATTCCCAGCACCCACATGGTGATTGACAACTCTCTGTGACTGACTCCAGTTCCAGAGAGTCTGATACCTTCCTCTGGCCTCTGAAGGCACCAGATATACACACATGGTGTACATTCATACACACAGGCCAAACACCTATACATAAAATCAAATGTTTTTAAAGGTTTAAATGTTACTGACTTACAGCGAGTCTAACAGAATTTTATCTTGTGTCAAATGTGTCAGAGAGGCTGGCTCCTTTGCTTTTTCCCCTTTGCATGAGGGTCCCAAGCACAGGGACCTGGCTGTGAGGACATCAGATGAGGCCTTTGCTGGCCTGGGCTCGCTGCTACAGTGGAGTGAGCTGGAAGGCACTGGGTGAAGGCAGTGTTCCGGGGAAGCTGAGTGGCATGTGTGTCTTGTGGTGAGACAGAGCCATGTATCCCGACACCTCCTGCAATTGGGTTGGCCTCAGTGATTGGACCGAGAGACAGAAGGAGGGCATAAGATGCTTCTCAGCTCCCTGTGAGCTCTGGGGTGGGCCCTCTTGGGGCCAACTGCAATGCTGAGATATCAAAGCAGTGTGGGAAAGGCACATGAGGACCCTCGAGCCTGGAGGTTGCTGAAAATTGAAAGCCGACAGCCACTGCTGGGTACATGCATGATCCACTTTCCAAGCCTTCTGATTCCAGTGTCTAGAGACCCCAAGTGTGGACCACCAGACAGACAGCACACAGCACATGGGAGAGAATTAAAAATTGGATTTTGAAGTTTTCAAAGTACTGTTTGTTTTATTTTATGTAGAGTGCCTGAATGTATGTGTGCATGCGTCCATGCATGTGTGCATGTATGAGTGCCCAGGTACACACATGTGGGAACCAGAGCAGGACATCAGTTATCTTCCTCTATTGTTCTTGAGCCCCAGTCTCCCACCAAACTGGAAGCTTGCTGCTGAGACTACAAGCATACATACCCATGCCTTGTTTTTACAGAGATGGGGATCTGAACTCGCGTCCTCGTGTTTGTGGAATAAGTACTCTCGCCTGCTGGGATATCGCAGCCCAGTGCTTGGTTGCTTTAGACTGCTAAGCTTTGGAGTGCTTACCAAACCAGGAAAAAGGCATCAGTGGGAGAGTGGGGCAGCGGGAAACCGATGGCGTGGTGGGGGAAGAGGCTGAGTCTCTAACGGGGTGACAAGCAGATCAAGAGGCAGGAGCTGAGAAGCCAGACGCCCGAGTCTGGGACAGAACACTTGTAGCAAGGAGCTTGTGAGGCATGCCCTGGGCATGAGGGCCAGCCGGGGAGGGCGGATGAGGGGACTCTGAGAGGACAAAAGAGAAGCCGTCACAGAGCGCTGACCACGCAAACGGGGCAGCCACTCTAAGCACAGTGATGAGCCTGCCAAAAGTTTAAACAGCAAATGTCATGGCCTGACATCTCGTTCTCTCTGTGGCCTTTTAAAGGGGCCCTGTCATGGGGACCAGCGAGGAGACAGGGGTAGGAAAGCCCACACAGGTACAGTGGAGGAAGCTCCAAGGTCCTTTTTCTCCTCAGTCACAATAGTCCCTGAACTAACTGCTCGGGAACTCAAGTATCTTGGGGACAGCAGAAGCCCTGGTGGGGTGGGGGGTGACCCCGCATGGTTTGAGGGGACATCTCACTCTGAAGAGTTGAGCCCACCACACCTTCCACGGGGGCCTGTGGCAGGCACTTCCTAGGAGGAACAAGGGCACAAGGCCATGCTGCCCTGGCTTCAAATCAAAGCATTCACTAGGGACACTCTGGAAGAGAGGTGCAAACTGTGTGGTCACGTGGTCCTCCAGACAGGCCTGAGCACCTAGCACTGCAGTCACTGACTTCTGCGCCCAGGTCCTTGAGGAGGTAGCTTGTGCCTTTAATCTCAGAGTTTGTCTTCTCACAGGAAGTGCCTGGCAGGAAGTCCCACTCCTCTCTGGTCTGAGGAAGAAGTATACCTGTTCTCAGCACCTGCCTGGATGCAGAGGTTGCACAATGTGGAGCCTACCACAGGCAGGACATGCACGTCCTCTGCCCTCTTCTTCTTGTAGTTAATATAATCCACAACACATGAAAGCCAAAACCAGACCCTGCCTCTTCTCAACTAGAAGTTTAAAGGCCCTGTTTCGGACCTGGAGATGAGAGATTCCAACCTCCAGGGGAGAGGGCACTTCAGACCTGGCTGGGTGTGGCCTGGCAATTACAAGGCTGGGTGTTGGCCTGCTTCACCAGCCAGAGGAACAAGAATAGACTTTTCCTTCCACACTAGGCAGAGTTAAGGAGATGGTGATGTTTGTTCTGAGGTTCAGGAACTAGTGTGGTCCAACCCAAAGAAGAGAATTAAAGAGGATACTGAGACCCGCTCCATCTCCCCGGCTTGCCCCATTTAGGGCACAGGCTACATTATTCCCAAACCAGTCATACACCTCCCAACAATGCTCATCTTTGTTTGTCTGTGTGGTGTGGTGTGTTTGTGTGCAGTGTATGTACTTGTGAGTGTAGGTTTTGTACAAGTGTACATTTGGATGTTTGTGCATGTGTGTACATGCATGCAGAGGCCAGAGGTTGATAAGGTGCCCATCACTGGCCATTCTCCACTTAAAATTTAATTCATTTTTCAATTGTTATTGTATGTGTGTATACGTATGCATGAGGTCAGAGGACAACCTTTGAGGAGTAGATTTTCTCTCCCTATCTTTATGTGGGTCCCAGGGACTCGGTTCCTTAGGCTTGTCTAGGATCTGCCACGCCACCTCACCAGCTCCACCATCTAAGCTTTTGAGACACCATCTCTCACTTAACCTGGAGGTCACTGAATTAGCTAAGGTTGGCTGGCCAATGGGCTTTGGGAATCTGCCTGTCCCATCCTGGTTATACCTCAGCAATGGAGTTACACCATGTTTCACCATGCTACCTTTTTATATGGATTTGGGAGATGCAGACTCAGGCCCTTTACACACTGAGCCATCTTCCCAGTCTCTCATCATTGCCCTTCTTGATCCAGCCCTCCCCTAGCAGAAATTTGACATGTAAAAAAAAAAAAAAAATTTCTCCCAACGCCATCCATATGCACATTATGGGATGCAAAAGACACCTTCACAATGTGAAAACTCTGGCCAAATGTGTCAACACCATGGACTGTACCAAGGTTAAAGGCAGGGCCTTTCCAGAGATCTGTCTTGGGAGCAGACAACTGTGAGGCAGCTAATGCTTTCCACACACTCTTCTGTAGTAGTCAACGCCAGTAACTCTCCGGATTACATTAAACAGT
Organism: Peromyscus leucopus; assembly: GCF_004664715.2. NCBI lineage: Eukaryota > Metazoa > Chordata > Mammalia > Rodentia > Cricetidae > Peromyscus > Peromyscus leucopus. Next base: position 12,491,815 of record NC_051067.1, read on the forward strand.
AATGAGAGGTAATGCAAATACTTGCAACTAAAACATGCAAGAATGCTATTCTCTGAAAGCTAAACCTTTAAACAGCATCCCTTTTTGTCATATCTCTCTCTCTCTCTCTCTCTCTCTCTCTCTCTCTCTCTCTCTCTCTCTCTGTCTCTTACACACACACACACACACACACACACACACACACACACACACGCACACACACACACTCCTTTACCAATTGCTCAGGTTACATATTTCCACTTGGAAAGCTGACCTTTGGGGAATTGGGTAGATACATCCATAAATAGCCAGCTGCACAAGCATGAGGATTTATTTAAATTTGGTCTCCAGCATCCATGTAAAAAGTTGGGTATGATGGAGCATGCTTATAGTCCTAGTGCTGGGGGAGGGAGATGGAGACAGGTAGATTCCTGGACTCCCAGGCCAGACAGCCTAGGCAAATCGGTGCATTCCAGGTCCCAGTGAGAGACCCTGTCTCAACACATAATAAGGCAGAGGGCTCCTGAGGAGCAACACCTGTGCCCTCTGCATGTACACACATGTATGTGCACCTGCACACATACACATGCACAAATACACAGAAAAAAGTAAACTAACCTGGTTTTATAATTAACATGAATTTTTTTTCTCCACTCACTAAAGGGTATAGCTTTACATTTCAGCAAAGTTTTAGTAGAATTTAAAACCAAACGGAGCACAGAATCAAGACATTTGAGATGATATGAAGTCCAGACAGAGAGAGAGGAAGGAGGGAAAGAGTGGGAGAGGGAACAGAGAAGGAAGAAAAGGGGGAGACAGGGAAGGAAGGAAGAGGGAGGGGGAGGGAGGGGGAGGGAGGGAGGAGGAGGGAGGGAGAGAGTGAAGGGGAGGGAGGGAGAAAGAGGGAGGGAGGAGGAGGGAGAGGAAGAGGCAAGGGGGAGGGAGGGAGAGAGGAGGGGGAGGGAGGAGAAGAGGGGGGAAGGAAGGAGGAGGGAGGGAAGGAATCGTAGATACTGACCTCCAGCGGGTCCTTCTACCACATGAGTGCTCCTACAGCTCCTGTGGGTCAGGTTTGCTTTCTGCTAGGTAAGGACTCAAGGAGGTGACAGCTGTCTCCCGCCTGCATGAGGACCTTCACCAGAACTCAAGCACATCATGCTTGAGGCCCCTTGACCTCAGACTTTCAGCCTTCAGAAGCAAAAGACATATTGTCCAATTGCTTATCAGCCCCTAGGCTGTGAAGCTTTGCTCTAACAGCCTGAAGGGACAGGGATGACCCTGGAGTCCATTACCAAGATGACAGTCTCCAGAAAAGAAGTCAAAAGAGACACGACTCAAGAAGGTGAAAGTTATCTAGATGGACTGAGTTAATGACAGCACATCAGTTTAATGACACAGAACTATAAGATGGGCCTGGAAGACGGCTCCGTGCAAGCATGTGGGCCTGGAAGAATGCTCAGTGCAAGCATGTGGGCCTGGAAGAATACTCAGTGCAAGCATTTGGGCCTGGAAGATGGATCGGTGCAAGCATGTGGGCGCCATGTCAAATCCCCAAAACCCATATAAAAAGCCAGGCATGGCATCACACATGTGAATCCCAACATTGGGAAGCAGTGGCAGGAAGATCCCTTGAGCTCACTGACCAGCCAATCTAGCCAAATCTGTGAGCATCAGGTTCAGTGAGAAACCCTGTCTCAACAATTATAGTAAAAGTGATTGACAATAATGTCAATCTTTACCCTCCACAAGTTGGAACACATGCACAAACACGCATCCACATGAGCACATATACCACACATGTGTATACACACACACAGAGAGAGAGAGAGAGAGAGAGAGAGAGAGAGAGAGAGAGAGAGCTCTAAGATGTTGTAATTTAAAGAAAGCAGGGATTCAAGACCTTGGCAAAAACATATAGAACATTGCAAGCTATAAAACAATATAGAATAATATCATTTTATGATAATTTGTTTCTTTAATCTGTATATTTCTACAGGTGGTACATTCTTATGATCCAAACACACACACAAAACACACACACACACACACACACACACACACACACACATAAGGGCATATGGACTATGGCAGAAGCTCCCCTGTTGCCATGGAGACCACCTGCATCCACAGACCATGAACACGTGGAGTGACTCCTTTGGCAGTGTGCTAACCCATCATAGAAAGTACCAAGCACAGACAGACAGCCGTCTATTAGTGGACACTGACATCTCTGAAGCTGTGCTTTATGCATGGGTGTCCTCACCTTGCCCTAGTCTCTATGTAGTAAGCAGAGATGGGATTGTAGTTGTTTTGATAGAAATTGCCCAGGTGCCCTTCTCAGACCTTAGAAAGTCTTATGCTTTGGCTTATTTACAGCATGGGGAATCGTACTCAAGGGATTTTGCAAGCTGGGCAGGTGCTCTGCCACTGGCCCATGTCCCCATTGCAAACTCCCTTTGCAGTTTAATTTCATGGGACATTTGCTGAACCTTTCATTGAACTATTTTCTGTGTACTGAGGCATGCATGCAGCGTCCATTTTGTAGCCCTTTTGCCTTTTTCTAGACACCCCCAAGCACCTGACTTGGACCCCAGTGGAGCCAGCCCCCCGGCACACGTAAATAGCCCTCTAAGACCAGTTGTTCCTGTGAGGACCCCAATCAGCAGCTTAGCCGCTCCAGGCTCTCCCAATGCTGGCCCTGTCGACTCTGCCTCCCATTAATTATACCATGTAGGACTACACCACTCTGTGGCCTCGTGTGGGCTACAGGACACGGGTCCTTTTCTGAACAGTTCCTATTTCCTTGGGACATTTTGTCTTTTCCTGCTGGTGTGTAATTTAAGAGCTCTTCGCATGTTCTGGAAAAGAGACCTTCTGTCACAGTCTCATCTTGCAAAGGCCTCCTGCTCCAAGGCTACCCTTTCACACCCCCAGGGTCACCTGAGCTACAGGAACGCTGGTCTCAGCAGAGTCCTCCTGACTAACCTTTCCCCTGTACATGTCTTCTACATTCTGGTGAAGAAATGTTTGTGTCTGCCACGGCAATGTAAGACATGTTCTCTCTCGAGTTTTCTTAGTTTTGTCTTTTGGAGTTAGAGCCACTCTTCTTCAATACTTCATTCTGAATTTAAAGTGAGGTAGGCATCAAACTACATTATCTCCCCCTACGGATATTTAATTAAGTAATGCCACTTATTAAAGAAAATGGTACAACAGCATGTGTGCATGCATGTCTGTGCATGTGTGTGTGCACATGCATAAGTGTGCCTGTGTGTGCATTACTGTGTGTAGGTATGCATGCGTGTGTGCATGCGTGCATGAGTGCATGTGTGCATGTGTGCTGCATAGGTGTGTGTACTCAGGTATGTTTGCCCACACAAGAACGGGTGAGCTTGCCCATGTGTGGAGGACAGACGCCAGTGCCTATGAATCTTCCTCTACCTCCATCCGGTTTTGAAGGCAGAATCTGCCACTGAAGCTGGAGCTCTTCTTTCCGCTAGACTACTGGACTACGTCCCCTGGATCTTCCTGTCTCTGCCCCAGACACCAGGCTGAGGTACAGACACACATCTGGCTTTTTTTTTTTTCCAGATTTGTTTAATTTCTGATCACATGTGTGTGTGTTTGTGTCTGTGTGGGGGTATGTGCACCTGAGTGCAGGTGCCTGCAGAGGCCAAAGGCATCTTCAGATGCCCCTGGAGATGGAGTTACAGGCAGTTATTAGCCTGATCCCGTGCTAAGAATGAAACTGGAGTTATCCGCAAGAGCAGCGTACATTCTTAACCACTGCACCAGCCCTCCGGCCCCACACTGGCTTTTTCTGTTGCTTTTTATGTAGGTGGCAGAGATCTGAGCTCAGGTCCTCATGCTTGAACAGGGAACACTTTACCAACTGAGCCATCCTCCAGCCCCAGATACCGTCCTAACAATAAACGCCATGGCCTGGGTGTGGTATGGACGCTTGTGAAACACATCAGACCCAAGTTATGAGTGACAGAGAGATCTTCCTGACAGGAATCACACCTGAGCCTCAAGGCTCCTTCCCCACACAAACTACCTCAGTACGGAGCGATTTCTCCACCAAGAATCCTCCTCCTCCTCTCTGGTGTGTTTGCTCACCAGAGGGTGGTTGGAACTGCCCGCGTTAACACTGTGGGTGGCTCACATCCCACTTCCCCTCCCACTAGGTGCCACAGGCAGTCATTACTGTAACTTTGTACCCTTCTTACATGAGGCCCCCCCGGTACCAGATCCAAGAGGCCTGGGCACACCCACGTGGTGCTCCAGGAAGTACCACACAGCACCAAGCACCGAAGACCCTCTCACAGGCCACACACACGCCACTGCTTCTCAGACATCCACTGGGTCAAGTGGGAATCAGCCTGCAGCAGGCAGCAGAGTCAAGCCAGGGGGTCAGCCTGAAGGGAGACCAATTCAGGCTCACCCTGAAGCAAGCACTCAGGACGACCTCCTTTGAGCCTCCCCTGATGGGGAACCAGATGGACCTCCACGTGGGCTAGTCCAGATGGGTGGCCTCCACCACAGGGCATTGCTACCAGGACTAGACACCCACATCAAGTACCTGGGCAGCTGCCATGAGTGAGGACAGCAGGCCCCAGTTTTCTTCCAGCCAGTCAGCTCCAGGCAGCCCCTCCCCTGGACTCTCCCCAAGTCTTCAAGGCTCAGGCAAGCTGAATTTTTCTAAGAAAGGCCCAGCTAACCTCACCAGGGGAAATTACAGCACCGTCCCTGGGCATCACCTTTAAAGGGCTTTGCGTTCCTGCTACACCCCCACGGTGCTCCACAGGATGCTCCCCACTTCCTGTCTTCTTAGCATCGCACAGTTTTCCACCCCCACTTCAGTGCTCGCTCCACCAGCCTCAGAAAGAAAGCCAAGCAGCAGTGAGTGCTCAGGTGCTGGGAGCAGGGCCTTCCCGCCCTGCAAGCTTCTCAGTATCAGACAGACAATGGTGGAGAGAGAGTTTGGAGCACCCTGGAAACTCAACTGAAGGTTATTGAAGAGCCAGCCATTCACTAGCCAGGGCCCAAGGCCAACAGGCTGTGGAATGTTCAGCTCTGATGCCTTTGGTGTCCTTAATGAGACTTGCATTAATGAGCTTCCGTGTGGTCTGTTTTGGAAGCTTGAATCCTTGGGTAGTTGTGTTAGGAAATGGGAGGACCTTTGAGTGGCAAAGCCCTGGTGAGTGACTCCGAGCTCATGGAAGTGTGTAGTGAAAAGGAATGCCAGTCTGCAGGAGTAGCGAGCGGTGGAGAGAGAGAGAAGGCTGTCCAGAGCACTTGAACCTGGCTCCGGCTTCCTGTCTTAAAACGTGATCTCTTGCCAGGCATGGTGGCACACGCCTTTAATCCCAGCACTCCTCGGGAGGCAGAGGCAGGCGGATCTCTGAGTTCAAGGCCAGCCTAGTTTACATAGTGAGTCCTAGGACAGCCAGGGCTACACAGAGAAATCCTGTCCTACCCTCCCCACCCCCAAGAAAAAGATGTGATCTCTCCCTTTCAAATGCTCTCCTGCTGTGATGTCCTACCAGAGACTGAACCATTGGGGCCACCCCATTTTAGACTTTGAGCTTTCAAAACTGTGGTTCACATAAACCTCTTTTCTTTATCAGGTGCCTATCTCAAGCATTTCCTCACAGTAACGAAGAAGAGCTAGCATACCTTTCCAATGCTGGAAAAGCCTCTTGACTGGGCACTGTGGGTGGGCAGGGAACACTGTAAGTGAGGCACGGCCTGACCCTTGGCATTGGCAGGCTCTTTCTGAAGGTTATTTTTTTTTAGTTTATTTTTGTTGTTTTATTATTATTACACACACTTATTTGTGTGTGCACTTGTGCACAAGCACAGGTGTGAGGGTGCAGGTGCCAAAACACACTTAGGAAGGTCCGAGGACAGTTTGCAGGAATCCCTTTCCTCCTTCTACTCCGTGGGTCCCAGGGATCAAACCGAGGAAGGACATCATGGCAGCCTGAGCCTTGATCTGCTGAACCATCTTGTTGGTCTTCTTCTCTGTTTGTTTGTTTTGCTTTGCTTTGTTGTTACCACAGGGTCTCATGCAGCCCAGGCTGGAACTTACTATGTAGCTGAGGATGGCCTTAAACTTCTGACCTTCCTGCCTCCACCTCTCCAGTAGTAGGATGATGGACATGAAATAACACACCAAGTTTTTAAAGGTCACTTTTCTGACCAAAGAGACCAATCCTGGGTTCCCTAACCAGAGACATGGTAAATTTAAATTTCAAACCCAAAAAAAGTCAGGTTTAGTGGCACACAGCTCTAGTCAGTCTCCACACTCAGGAGGGAGAGCCAGATGGATCTCAGTGGGTTCGAAGCCAGTCAGGGATACGTAAGTGGGATCCTGTCTTTTTAAAAGAAAAAAAAAAAAAGATTCTTTTCTGTATCTTGTGCAAATGCCGCAGAGTGGTGCCACATTGTGACTGTGCTGTGGGGCCAGGTGGGGACTTCTACCAGCAGTGAGGGACCAGTACTAGACACTCTCCCTTTCATTTCATAAGACAGAGAAAGCACACAAGGCAGAAATCTCCCTGCAGCGCAATACCTTCAGGCACCGTGTTCAGAAGTCACCAGACTGAACTGGTGGGCGAGGGCTGTGGGCACAAGGGGCCCTCCACTGATGAAGACAGTGGACAGAGAGGCACGTGTGCAAATATGCCGGAGGCGAGGACAGAAAGGGAAGACCCCTGTGCACGACTGAAGAAGGCAGCCATGTGCGAGCAGAGCGGGAGCAGAGAGAGCTGCAGAGAGAGCTGGGCACCACGCCCTGGAGCAGGGCCGGAGAAGAGGAGGCCTGCCGGGAGGAAACTGGAGGGAGGGAAGCCCAGTTTTGGATCAGGACAGTGCTGAGGTCATAAAAGAACAAGACAACTTGATGTATGTTCATGTATGTGTGTGCACATGTAATATGTATGTCAGAAATTGAGAAAAATTAACATAGTGGAATATACTAACAATCAGACTAATCATTAATCTTAGCAACAATTTCTGTGAGCCATAGACTTCAAAATTATTGTGACTAATTTTCCTTTTATACTTTTTTATGTCTCCCATGTTTTCTATCAATGTTTCTTTTAATTTTTATTTCTCTTACCCAATAACCAAGGAAAAGAAAGAGCTCAGGATGAGAAGGAAGACATCTTACACCTACCATCTCCTCCTCCTGGAAGAGCCTGCTGCAATTCCTGGAACCCGAGGCTTTCCGCACCTATCACTTGCACACCTCAGCTCCCAGGCCTGAGGGCTGTAACACCCTGATTTCCATGTTGAAAAGCAAAGGTTTCCCTAACTTACTCATTCCTCCTTCCCAGAGGCTGGAGTTTAGTTCTGGGTTCAGTAAGAGGTCCTGTCTCAAAAAAGAAAATAAACAAATATATAAATAAATGAGACAGAGAGCCACTCAGAACAACAGAGACACAGATGTTAACCTCTGGTTTCCGCGTATCCTCAGGCATGCACAATCGTGCTCACATGGGTATACCTCACGTGGTTTCTGTTTCTCTCTTTCATCTGTTTCTAAAGCAATTCTTGATGTCAGTCTTTACAGCAGTGGTTCTCACCCTTCCTAATGCTGCTAACATGGTTCCTCATGCTGTGGTGACCCCCAACCATAAAATTATTTTCATTGCTACTTCATAACTGTAGTTTTGCTACTGTGATGAATTGTAATGTACATATTGTTGGAGATAGAAGTTTGCCAAAGGGGTCACGACCCACAGGCCGAAAACTGCTGCTTTACAGGATCAGAATAGTGATGCTGATGATTCAACACTCCACATCTGTATCATTTGCCATTTGTCATGTTAGTGACCAATCAGCCACATCTCTCCCTAAGATTTCAAGTGAGGGACTTGTGTGTTATTTTGAGCTGACAAATATTGTTTCAGTCTGGTCAGAGGGGTTTCCTCCACACAGACAAATCCGATGTGCTGTAGATCAGAAGCAATCTTGTGAGTGTCGGATCAAATCATTCTCTCATCATTTCAGGACACTTCGTTTGCTTCCTGCTCATTCCTCTTCCTGGGGTCTGACTGTTTTGCCCCCATTTCAAGACTATCTTCTTTCCCCCCCCCCCTCACATTCTATGCCTCCAGCCTCAACATCACTCCAGACCCAAGTCTTGGAATAATGAGAGGGACTCTTGGGGACAGCAAGCTCTAACACACAGGGCTGGATTAAGGAGCTCCTAGTAGGCAGGACTGCCATGGGCAACAGAAGGTAGTTTCTACACTACCTGAGCTATCTTCCCAGGAGCTTGGGGCCTGGAAGGTGCTGTAGACTTTCCCCTGTATGGCAAAACCCTAGACCCCTGGCTTCATCAGTACCAGGTGTGTCCACCAAGAAAGGGAGGGCATTGGCTCATAGAAGGGAACAACTTGCAGCTGGCTTATGAGTCCTTCTTAGAAGAGGGCTTGAGGCCCCTGGCCCAGCATGGCTTTTAGGAAGGTGCATGCTGTCTTCATCGGCGCAGTAGCTGTCATTGGCCAGATGCGTTCTGAGCACCCTGCACCTGGATGATTTACCAAGGAAATTTGTATACGTGGTCCATAATAACATTACCCAGAGGAGAGGTGTTGTCCTGCCATTTCAGTGAGTGGAGGGGAAATTTTAGAAACAGATAGAGACTTGCTGGTGGAAGAGCTTGAGAGGGGTCCCAAGTACATGATCCACCAGCTCTAACATGCCTGTCACACGCCACGGGGCTGTGTTCTGGCTACCTCCACCAACTTTGGCACCACCCAGGGAGCGTGGATGCTGGGAGGTGGTCCCCACTGGGGCTTCAGATGGAGACACTGAGCTGATCCTGGGTAGAGATGGTCAGAGATGGACTTTGGAGAGGATTCCAGGTCACAGTGGGAAGGAGAAAAACCACTCTCTTGTGGCTGGTGTGCATATTGGAGAACAAAAACTATGTCCTGTTTCCCTGCAGATCAAGAGCTGGACCACTATACCACACAGATGGCAAGTTCAGCCTCTTCAGTGCCTGGAGCCTGTTCCTCTTCCTGGGCTGACCTGGGGGATAACCTCAAGGAAGTCAGGACTGAGTGCCACACTATATACCTTGCAGACACAGGGACTCGGAGGAAATCCCCAGGCTCCCCCCATGCAGAATCTCTCCATGAGCTGGCACAGCTGATGGAAAAGAGAAACAAAGACAGCTGGTGCTGAACCACAGAGTGAACCTCCCACAGATGGCAAGGGCCTGCCCTGGAAAGTCAGGTCAGAGGTCGAGGCTTCAGGTGAATGGAAGAGGAAAAGTGAACACTTACCCTATGGTGTCTGGGTTTAGGATGTGAAAAATGCTTTAGCCCCATGACCAAGAGGAACATGTAGCCAGTACTCAGTAAGTGTGGCCAGACCCTTGGCCACCCCTTGCACTGAGAGCCCCACCCCCTCTCCAGACTGCAGCTGTAGACTCACAGAGCTGCCCACTGAGATCCGATCAGTTCCTGGAGAAGTCCTCCTGGTACCAGGCAGTTCTTCCAGCCCCCCAGACCTGAGGGAGAAGCAGATGCCGACTGTCCTGTCTGCTCCGAAGCTCAGATGGAGCTTGCAGAACAGAATGTCAGCATTTCACCAGTGTGGAGGCCCCAGGGCACGTGGATCTGGCCTCCATCAACAAACACAGAAAATCTGCCCCTGGCACTCTCGGGACACCATCGTGTTCCTGCCAACAGTATAACCAGGGCTGCTGAGGTCCACAGGGGAAGTACTGCCCAGGCAGATTCTGTCTCCCAGCTTTCCTGGGTTCTGCCCAGCCTCCAAGAGATACGCTGTGCCCACAGAAGAGTAAAGATGTTACCCAAAGTTCTAACTATGCAATGACATGGAAAATTGCCGAGTTAAAAAAACAACGGCAAAAAAAAAATAGCTTTTCTTTTCAAAAGCAAACTCCTGGAAATACAGAAAACTGTTTTTTTTCCAATGCCATCGGGAACATGGGCTCAGGCACTTCACCTTCCCCACCAACAATGCCAGGAAATCAACTGGCCTGCCCTAAAGATGGGCACTGCCTTCTTTTACAAATTAAGAAACGATGCTCTTCCGAGAGCCAGCGTTACTCCCGTCGGGTTCCTGGTGTACACTGCTGGTTTTCCCCTCCTCTTGTCTACTGGTCTGCCAACGTCCCCGGCTTCATTTAACTTCTTGTGAGAGTGTGCCAAGGCACCTGCAAGCCCTTTGAAAGTGGGGAGGAAGTGTAAAAAAACAAGCAAGGAGATGCTGGTACGTAAGTAGGCACAGGGCTTGGCATATGCGTCTGGCAAACTGAAGAGGCCTTGTTGAGCTCTGGGAGCTAGAATTGTCTACACAAGGACCAATAAGCTGACTGTGTCCACGGGCCAGAAAAGAGAAGCATGAAGCTTCTCTGGGGAGGATGAATGATAGCTGAGACTATCAGGTGTGTCAAATACTGGTCACAGCGGAATAAATCACCCCAAAACTTGTGTCTCCAAACAACCTCATTCATTTTATCATCACTTGTGTTTTCAGGAAGGCTCAGCTATGGCCCAGGGCTCTGTGCAGAGTGACCTGTGGCAGCTAGAGCTACAGAGGCCTAGAAAAGTGTCTCCTCCTCATGTAACCTAAGTCCCAACCATGTTTCTGTCTCCCCACAGATGAGCTTTCACTTCTCACAGTATAGCAGCCACCGTGGGCTAACCTGTGTGTCCTCGCTCAATGAAATCCACATTGCATGTGAGTCTGGGAGTCCAGCGAGCACATGCCAGCTGCCAGTGAAGATCCTGCAGGAGTCAGAAAGCTCACTTCTGTGAGATACCGTGTATGCATCTGTACTGAAAGTGGCCTAGAGTTCTGGGGGAAGAGACAGCCTTCCTGACTGAGAGAGAGGGATGCTCAGGCCAGGCATATGCCAGGCTACTGGCTAGAAGCACTCTAGCCCCAAGAAAGCAACTCTACTGGTGCCCCTAGCCTGCCAGGAGCACACTGGGTTCTGTTTCCCGGGGAACAATGGGGACAGTACAGTGTAATTAGCCTCTGGCTGGGAGGCTGAGAGGGCACAATATGTGCTTTCCTGATTAGAAAACTGAAAACAAGTTGTAAAGTGTAGGAGCCGAGTCCCTACCGGAGACCACTCTTGTACTAATATGTCTGCACCACTTGGGGGCTGCCTGGGTTTCAAGGGTCACGAGGTTTCTTGGAGGGTGAAGGTGAGTGGGCACCTTTGAGTGATATCTGAGCCTCTGAGAAGACAGCCTATGAGAGAGACAGGAGCTGGCCAGCTGCTGACAGCCCTGTGTTGTGTGGAGTCCCCAAGGCTTCTGCTCTAGCCTCAGCCACGTTGGAGCTCCCCATGTCCTCATCTCCATCTTGACCTGCATCTGGAAGCAGCCAGTGCTGGTCATACTGACAGGTAGCCTCTCGCTCTCTCTCCCCTCCATGCTGTGGGAAGCCGGTCTCTCCACACACTCAAAACCTGTGACACCCTGACCTGACACAAAAGCCTGGAGCAAGAACCCCAGCTTCTCCAGCTCCACAGAATCCAAATCCCCACAGCGATGCCACCGCAGAGCTGACCTGCCATGCCGCCTTTCCTGAGACACTGCTGCGTCTCAAGTATCCCTTTCAGGAATGAGACCTTCAGTGCTCTGTCCTGATCAACCCTTCCAGGTTAGATCAAAATTAGAGGCTAAATACAGCAAGTGACTTAAGAGCATCTTTAGGCTGTGAGAGACAGCGTGGAGAATGAGTACTTTGTTTCTTTCCCATTGACTTAACTGCCATTTATTTCCTCAGCTCACTAGACCTGGGTGTTTACATGCCTCAATCATGCACACGGAAAAACACTGAAGGAAGATCGTCTTACAGTGTTGACTTCTAGCAGCCTTATACTTGTCAAGGACAAGCATTAGTGTTATTGGGAGCCATCTATGGTGGTAGGCAGCTGGCTTGTGCTTAAACAAGGAGTGAGCCTATCCCTGTTCCCCAACTTCAGACAAGAAAACTGCCACTCAGAGGGTAAATGACGTCAGAACTTCAGGTCACCCCTGCTCCCCTGGCCCCGACTTTGATGAAGAACCATTTTTGCAGTCTATCTCCTATGGGTCCTCCTTTTTGTTGTTGCTGTTGCAATGGACAGTACATGATAGGCAAGTGCCCCTCAATTCTCTTTTTATGTCTTGTTTCAAATCAGGCTCTGGCTAAGATATTCAGGATGGCCTTGAACTCACTCTGTAAGTCCAACTGGCCTGGAATGTGAAATCCTCTGTTCTCAGCTCCCTGGAAAGCTGGGATTTCAAGCCTGCACCACAAGGCTCTACTTATTTTGCCTTTTGTTTTCAGAAAGGATCTCATTGTGTTACCCAGGCTGGTCCTTTACTCCTGGGCCTAGAGATCTTGCCTCAGCCCTTATAAGTGCCACTGGGCCTGGCTTAGGTTTTACTTTCATATTGAAAACCTCTAGGACTATTACTACCTGCTCAGGCTTCAAGGCTACACCAATATTTTATAGGGCAGAACAACCTGGATTTAGAGTGTGGAGGAAGAGGATAGATACCCACAGGACACCCCTGTACTCCACAGAAGCAGTAGCAGCAGCAGCATGCAGGGACGGGGGAGGGGAGGGGGAGTGGGCAGCTTCCTTAATGTCCTCCCTCTAGGCCACATCTGCACTGGTAGCAGATGCTCCCTCCCACCCAGGCTCACATGACTAGAGCTGCCTGCATTGGCTGGGGGTGGGCAAGCCTAGGGTCAGCTTTCTCACCTGCCTCCCAAGACGCTAGAGGCCAGGGCCTCACAGACAGGCTCCTGCCCCTGTCATGCCCAGCAGCTGGGCCTTTGTGCAGAGGCCTCCAATGTCCTGTGATCCACAAAAACCCCTGACCCCCTGCCCCTCTCTCCAGCCCATGAGGCAGATGCAGGAGCTAAGTGATCAGGGGCGCCACACGCTGCAGCCTCGGTCACAGAAGCCACCAAGTCTGTGGGAGCACATGAAAGACATCATCTTTGACAGTTCTCTCTCCTGCTTTCCTTTTAAAACATTACTGTATGAAAAAAAAATCTATTTTCAATAAAATAAAAAAAAATTGATCCATTGAGATTGACAAGATGGCTCAGCAGGTAAAGGTACTTATTGCCAAGTCTGACAGCCTCAGAATCTACATGATTAAAGGAAAGATTTGACCCCCCACGACTTGACCTCTGCCCTCCTCCAACACACGCTCACCAGAATAAATAAATAGATAAACAAATTTTTAAGTGTATTGATATAATAAAAACTGTTTATTTACGATGTGCAACATGACATTGTGGATTGACCTCATCAAGCTGCATTGGTCCTTATACTTATTTTTTGTATATAGTATAAGAACACTTAAAGTTGGGTGTGAGGAAATGGCTCAGTCTGTAAAGTGCTTACTACAGAAGACTGAAGGCCTGGGTTCAGATTCCCAGGACCTACACAAAAACCCAGATATGGGGCAACACCTGTAATCCCAGCACAGCAAAGGTGGAAACAGAAGCATCCTGGGGCTTGCTGGCCAGCCAGTCTAGCTGAATCAGTACAATCCAGGTTCAGTGAGAGACCCTGTCCCAACAAATACGATAGGGACAGAGGAAGACACCCGGTGTCAATCTCTGGCCGTTCGCTGCATGAGCACACAAATACACACACACACACACACACACACACACACATGCACACAGGTACAGATGCACACTCACACACACAAACATAAACATGATCAATCAATAAAATACTTAACTTCTACTCTCAGCAATTTTCAAAGATTCAATGTATTGTCAATAGTTATAGTCACCAAGATTAGCCACAGAGCTCTCGAATTTACTGCTGTGGCCTAACCAAATTATGCCATTTAACCAACATCCCATTTATTTGCTATCCCCTGGGGGTCATCACGTGACTCTGTTCATTCACCTTTTCCACACTTGTACATGAGTGGCTCTCTAGTGTCTGTCCTTCCTTGCCGACTTATCTCAGTAAACAACATCTTCCATATTCAGCCATGTTATCAAAAAACAAGACTTTCCTTGCTTTTAAAAACAAGGCAGCAAGGGATTCTCAACTGCTGTCAGCAATGGAGGTGCTCTTCCACTAAAGAAGAGGTCTAGAGAGGCCAAAGATGAGCAAAGGAACTCACAAAAACGCCCATTCAGTCTTGTCTAGGTCACCAGCCGCTAGTGTGGTGGGTGTAATTGTCATTGGCACCATCTTGCGTCACTGGGAAGGAACTGGGTAGATAAGGTCAGTCTGTGGACATGGCCGTGAGGGGTTCTCTTGGTTGGATAGAACTGAGGGAGAAATGCCTACCCTGAATGTGGGCAGCCCCGTTTCACAGGCTGGGTCCTGGAGTGAAGGAGAGAGGGCTGAGCTCTGGCAAGCATGTATGCATCCATTCTCTCCGCTCTTGACACTGGATGTGACTCGCCACTTCAAATCCCTGCCACCTTGACAGTGAATGACAGGCTCTAACCTGGAACTGTGAGCTAAAAAGTCAAACTTTCCTCTCGTGAGTTGCTTTTGTCAAGGCGTTCTGTCACACAATGGAGAAGAAACTAGATCCTGAGGATTTGAAGATACTCACAAGAGTTGAAATGGCCTCGTTAAGAACAGCAGCGACTGGGTGGGCCTGGTGGCACATGCCTTTAGTCCCAGCACTGAGGAGGCAGAGGCAGGAGGATATTTGTGAGTTCAAGGCCTGTCTGGTGTCTATAGTGAGTTTCAGGACAGTGACGGCTATGTAGAAAGACCCATATTTTCTGTTGTGAGTCCTTTCTCCCTGTACCTACGTTTGTCCTCTGCACTCAGGTGGAATGGACCAGCAGGGCATGCTGACAAGCAGTAAGCCTGGGCTTCTCCAGGTTTCCTGGTGTCCACAGTACCTCTTCACAGACAAAATCCAAAAGGAGCAACAGCAAGCGCACAGGGTTTCTCACAGCCACGCCTCCAGCACACTCAGGAACACAAAGCAAACTTCTAGGAGTTACCACACCAGAGACAGACCAGTTCCCGCATAGAGGCAGCGCTAGTATGACAGACAGAGGCGCTCGTTTCTACGTGAGGTGCTGCAGAGCAGGGGCTGGTGGCTCAGTTTCCCCTGGCATCCCCTCCACTCTGCACAGAACCAGGCTTGTGCACTTGAGCTCTACAGGGACCAGAGTCACCACCAGGCCAGCTCTGCCCACTCTCCTCCAAAAGCCATACTCCTATATTTGATCATGGGGGAAACCATACAGCAGGTGGTAGGTTTTATGAGGCCCAAGACAACCTGCACAGCAAGCAGATGGCACACCTGTCCCTCCAGAATCCCAGGGAAAGGAAAAAGTTACAATGTGGCTGTCCAAGCAGATGGCCTCCATCCCGGAGCTCGTGGTCAAGCCAGGGAGCACCGTTGTAGTTTTCTGGCTCCTGCATAGCACCAGTCTGGATTGAAGATGGTGGGAGCGTGGTCTATGCCATCACAATCCCTGATGTAAGAAGACATCTGATGCCTATGTCTTCACACAAACCCACTCTGGATACAAGCTGCATAGTTTGCGTGCATGCCTCTGCCTTTACCAGCTGCAAAGCTTGGACCTTAAAATAATTCCAACCTTCCTACTTCAGGGTGGCCACACTGTGTCCTGAAGTCAGGCCGATGGGTCCAGAATTACACCTAACTCTGGTCCTCAGGGCAACCTGGCCCCAAGTTGTTTGGCAGGTGGCCAAGCTCACACTTCTCTTAAAAACACAAAAAGGTCCCTGAGTACAAACTCCCAGGTGGCCCTTCTCAGCCCCAAGTGTACATTCAAACTCCTAAGGACTTTGTCCATGGCAGCAATGTGCAGGGCCCTCCCAGACCCCCCTCACCAAGGATTCAGAGATAGGTGTTTTGGTGGGGCCTGCACATGCCTTAAAACCAGGTGGCGAAATGACATATAGGTGGAAGGAAAGTCTGAAACCTCTGGGGACAAGCAGCTGCTTAGCGCAATCATGTAAGACTGAAGGCGAGGGCCGGACCAATGGCTCAGCCAGTACAGTGCATGCCACCATGCACACACAAGGGCCTGAGTCTGACCCCGGAACTCATATTAAATTGACATGCATTTGTGGCCCCAGCCCTGGGGAGGCGGACAGGTGAACACCTGGGGCCCGCTGACCAACTAGCTTATTCTATTTGGCAGTCCAGTAAGATACATTATCTCAAAAAACAAGGTGGGTGGTTCCTAAGAAATGGCACTGGAGGTGGCCTCTACATGCATGTGCGAGCGCGTGCGCGCGCGCGCGCGCGCACACACGACACTCCACTTGTCGTCAGAAGTGACATCTAACATACAGCCATCCTTCTCAGCATCTGTGGGAGATCATGCCAGGGTCCCCTTGCACACCCGTCTGCCTCCATATGAAATGATATCTGTCTGTCCCTGTGCACATCTTCCCGTATACTTTTTTTTAATTAATTAATTAATTAACTAGTTTTTTGTGAGGTGCTGGGGTTGGAACTCAGCACCCTGTGCATGCTAGACAATAGCTCTACTGCTGACTGATAGGCTCAACCTTCCTCTAGACTTTAAACCTTCTCTGGGTAATGTACAGTACCTAACACAGTACAAGCGCTGTGGAAATTATGGTAGGGCATTGCTTAGGCATAATGACAAACCAAGATTGCACGTGCTCAGTACAATGCATCCCACCCCGTAGTTTGTTTCATTTCGTTATATGTCTCTCTGTGTGTTTGTGCATGTATGTGCAGGGGCCTGTAGAGGCTGGAAGAGGGCATTAGAAGCCCTGGAGCTGGACTTACAGGTGATTGTGAGCCACTAGCTATGGGTGCTGGAACTGAACTCGGGTCCTCTGCAAAAGTAGCATGTGCTTTTAACTGCTGAGCCATCTCTCCAGCCCTTCCCCTCCCCTATATTTTCAATCTGAATTTGGGGAAGAAGAAAAGAGAGAGAAGGCCAAAGGGGTGAGATGTTGACATTTGGGAAATCTGTGTGAAGGGCAGAAAGTAATTCTTTGTGTTGTTCTTGCAATATTTTTCTAAGACTGAAACTGTGTTAAAACACACATGCTAACAGGGCAAAGGGCCATCCAGATGCATAGCATGTGAATGGCCACTCTGGACCCTCCAAGTAGAGTGACATCATGAGTTCTGCAGGGCCCAGGTAGCTCTGCCAGCCTGATGATCCGACCAGTTCCCAGCTCTCCTGGGCTGTGTCCCTAAAGGGGAGTACATAGAGGGGAAGCACCCACATGGGCTTCCTCCTAAAGCTGTCTTCGTGGAAATCTGCAAATGTCTCTGTGGGAAAGGTCTGCACCCTGAGAAAACATGCATATGGAGGCCACCTCCAGTGCCATTTCTTAGGAACCATTCACCTTGTTTTTTGAAATAATGTATCTTATTGGCCTTCTAAATAGGATAGGCTAGTTGGCCAGCGAGCCCCATTTTTTTTCTGAGCTATCTGAGGGCACTTAGTTGCATACACAGTCTTTCATTTCTCCTAAGTTATCGAGAGCATTTACTGAGACATCAGGAGTCTTCTCTTCTAGTGAGACACCCACAGTCATAGAGACCTGGATGTTGACATGTGCCGTACCGCCTCCAACCTGCGGGCCTTGCTGGGGGGGGGGGGGATGGTGCCTTTCACAGTGGTGGGATATGAGAGCAGAGCTACTAGGGAGCTGCTTCGGGGTGCCTCTGTCTAGTACATCCCTAACCCCTCTGTCTTCCAGGATCCTGGGATCTTGGGGAGCACAGGCTGAGTGAGTTTGGCATCAATGTCCTGAAGGTCAATGTTGCTTGTGCCTTTGGGCAGGGATGTGCTCAGAAGTAAGGCTCAGGGCACACGTGCAAACGCAAGCTTCCCCTGCCTGCGCCCTGCCAGGCACTTCTGCCTAGATGTGTGGCTGTGCCTCTGAGGAAAGACCTGGCACGCTCTGTGGGCAAAGACCCTTGACCCCATACTCCAGCAGAGCCAGGGCTGCCTCTCCAACAGGTCAATCCCAGCTCTTCAAAGTGGCCTGGGCCTCCTCCCAGAGGAGGGGAGTCTGACATGCTAAGCCATTCAGACAGACCTCTGTCTGGGTGAGGGGGGTCACCGCAGGAGATGCTCCGGGGCTGGCTGCCTCCTGCCGGCAAGCACCTGGTCTCTTCATGGCTATGAAGTATATTTGCTTTAGCCCAGGGCATCAGTTAATATCCACACCGGGGCCATGCTGGAAGTCAGGGGCAACCGCCTCTATGTTGAGTGTTTCGGGGAGCTTGGCTCCTGCACCCCAGTGTGGCCATGATTGTTATGTAAACACAGAGCCCAGCTCAGGGGTGGCTAGCCCATCTGCTCCTCCGCACACTCTTTCTGCCCTAATCATTTTCCACCCTCTTAGGTGAAAACTTGGAAAAGGGACAGAGCTCTCAATCTCCTTTTCATTTCTAAAAGGGACCATTTCAGCTAAGCCTGCCTCCCTATTCTTCTCCAGGGTTTGTGTTTGTGAAAAGACCCGTCTCAAATTTCTGGAGCAGGAGCAGCTGCTCCAGGCCCCTTTTCACTGGGCCTGTCTCCCCCAACTCACCCCGCCCGCTCCTCTCCTTTTGTCTCCGTCAAAGCCAGCCCCCCACCCCCACCCTGACCCCTAGCCAACTCAGAGCCTTCTCCTTTGTCAGCCTCCCAGACGAGTTTCACCCTAAATCAAGCATTGTTTGCGCTCCTGGGGCCAGCACGTGCCCACACCCCCTAATCTTTTAATTTCACCCCAGGAGAAAGCAGCTGTTACTGATATACGCAGCACACAGCTGTTGGCCGGGCCTGCTGCCGGCTCCAGGGACAATGAAGAAGAAAGGTGGTCAGGCTGCAAGGACACTGGCATCCCCCTCCCATCATCATCCCCCTCCCATCATCATCCCCCTCCCATCATCATCCCCCTCCCATCATCCTCCTCCTCCTCCTCCTCCTCCTCCTCCTCCTCCCCCTTCTCTTCCTTCATCTCCTCTGGCAACAGTTGGCAGCACATGCTATGAGGTGTTGTCTTCCTAGAAAAGTCACCAAGCCCCTCCCAAAAGTCCGGTTTTGTGTACACCAATTCACACCACTGAAGCCTTCTTGGTTTACATTAGGGCTCATTTCAGAAGCAAGCTCTCGGTTTCCAAGATCCCTGGCGCGTGGCGTGTTCCCTTTGCCATGGCAGTGTTCATTTGCTAAGTTACACGGTGAGTCCCAGGTGAGCAGAAGAGGCCTCACACTGACTCTGGGCACCAGTATGTGCCCCCTGGGGCTCCTGGAACCTGGGACACTGGGATGTAAGGGCCATAAGGCTGCTTGGGGAACTGAAGGTTCCCTAGGAGTCTACAGAAAGTCTGAAGTAGTCTCAGAGTTCAGCAGGGTGTGGATAACCAGAGGATGCCCTAGAAATACACATTAGCCAGGCCAGGGCCAAGGTCAGTCTAGCTTGGGAGTAAGGAGTCTGAGGCACTAGAGGGCTGAGTGGACCTGCCAAGCAGGAGTGGCTTGACTGCACTTTTCCCCCTGGGTCCTCTCACCTCCACCCCATCAATCCTGGCACAAAGATTTAAGAGACCAAGGCTACCCTGAGTAGCAGGTGTCTTTCCCCAGAGAGTCAAGTCACCTTCTCGTGGCCAAGACATCTTCAGCTTGGCAATCTGTGGCCAGAGCAGCTTCCCAGCACACTGCTCTGGATAGGATTGCCAAAAGCGGGGGAAGGTTCACTGTCTGCATGGATCAACCCAACCACTGAGCTAGGGAAATACAGCCAGAGTGACACGGTGAACTGTAGTTTTGACTGCCACGGATTTGAATGGCCCTGGAGGCTAGCATACTAGATTTAATATTGATTAACTATTCCCAGAACAGCCTGCACTTGCAGAGTCTTGAGGCTCCCAGGGCGGCTCTGATGGGCAGCTGAGTCAGTACCCTGCTGAGATTTCTGTCCTACCTCTGCATTTGGAAGGCGCTGGGTTATCCAACTCCTGTTTCTTCAAAACAGAAGACTTTGTTTGCAACAGTGTTTCATATACCCCAGGCTGCCCCCAAACTATCACATTGCCTAGGATAACCTTGATCTTCTCATCCTTCCGCCTCCACCACATATGTTGGGATTAAGGTATGCACCACCACACCCCGTTTACGTGGTGCCTGGGACAGAACCCAGGGCTTTGTGAATGACAGGCAAGAGCTCTGCCCACTGAGTCACATCTCCAGTTTCAGAAGACTTTTCAAAACAATTCTCCAGCTAGAGGATTCCTGAGAGCCAGGCTGCACTCAGACATGAGGCCCATGAGGCCCCGCCTTGACATCTGTCCCTCTCTTCTGCCTGTCACTGCTGGGGCTCAGGGCTGTCACTGCCCAGGGGTGTTTCACTGAACCACAGGTTGGAGTGGGCTTCTTTCTGCCCACTTTGTCTCACCTGGTGAGCAATTGAAAGATTCTGGCAGAAACCCGATGCTCACCAGAGCATATGGTGAGGCACACACCTGCCCAGTGGAGCACCTGCTGGGCCTCCAGAGGGTGTGGGGCTGGTGCCCCAGGCCACAGGCAACGCGTCCGATTAATTTGCATGCTGGACGCCTGCCACGTGCCTGGACTTTGGGCAGATCTGACACGGCATGTCATTGCTTTGAAGATCTGCAAATCTGGAGAAAGCTGTAGCCCAGACAACAAAGCCGCAGCCAGTCTGGGACGTATGATGCCCTCCCCCTCACTCCCCCGCTTCCCCCACCCCCGTCCCCCCACCCCCGCAAAAGGGAGCAGGCAGATGAAAACCCTAGAGACCCACCGCCAGCAGATTGTACCACAAGAGTCAGGACCCTGTGGAGGTCAGAGCTCAGCTGTCCAGTTTCCTAGAAGAGCCAGAGTGACCTAGAGAAGCTGAGCTCAGGGACAGCTTTATGTGAACCCAGATCCCATCATTTTTGTTCTTAGGCATCTTTTTAGATAACCACTGTGAGCTTCTTCCGCTTCTTAGTGAGCATAGGGAGATGAGTGGACCACCCTGTGATCAGATTTCTCTTCCCAAGGCTAGTGACTGTACTTCCCGGCTGAGCACTCAAACTCACCCCGGAAGAAGTAAATTCTTTTTGTACCAGCTGTCATTCTGCTGTTGCAACCAGGGATGATGAGAAGGGAGGGCAAGCAGGATGGTGTGCATGAACATCTGTCCTGCTAGATTTGGTCCTCAATCCCGGAAAGGGTGAAAAGTCAGTGTAGTCCATTTGGCGGGGGGGGGGGGGGGGGGGGGGCCACACATATTATAATGACAGTGAATGACCAACCTGTGTGATGGCCCATAGCCAACCAGCAGCCTTCGACGCACCTCTGGTGCCTTGGCCATCTGTCCAGGCATGGAGAGAGCTATGCATTGCATGGTCTCAGAAGGGGACATGAGATAAGCCATGGGCAGCACAGCTAGGACACTGAGGAAGGGGTACCCCCTACAATACTGTGACATTTGAGGCCTGGCTAGTGGTCACAACTGAAGGCAGGTGGCCTGGGCATCCTGAGGCCTGCATTCCTGTCTCCATCTACCCACCCTCAACTCATCCATCCGCCTCCGCCAACCCTGTGCCCACCCTCACCCTTCACATTGGAGGAGATGCGGCTCCCCTCCAGCAGCAGCAGGCTGGGGAAGGTAACAGGCAGGCACATTTTAAGGCCATTAGCAAAGAACAATGGGGGCTGAAAGGGTAATCCCAGGAACAGAAGAACGAGAGTCAGCCTGTGCCAGCAGCCCCTGGTTCATTACTCAGACGACAGATGGAGGGTGGCCTGGTTGCCAGGCAGAATTCGAGCTACCTCAGTGCTCCAGTGGGGAGGCAGGAGCCGAAGGTCTAGTGCTCCTCCAAGCACTTCAGCCCTGGCCCCAAAGGCTCTCAGAGCAATGAACTTCCTAGAGCCCTTAACAGGACTGAAGACCTGTGTGCTCTCAGCCAGTGCCTTAAAAGACCTGACTATGTCCTCAGCATCACCAGTGCAACCTATAAACCCTCCCCGACTGAGCACTGAGGCCATAGGAACAGGAGGTGGGAATCCTGGAGGGGCATAAGCCCCATTGTTGGGTTCTGTTGTTGTCTCTGCGCAGCTAGCCTGGTACTCAGCAAAACAAGACTGAATGGACACGGAAGAGAAACTTGCATCCATACCTTGGGAGAGGCGGGCCGAGGGGGTTACACACAGCAATAGGCGGCACAGTGGGGCAGTACACCTGGGGATGTAAACACTGAGGATTTTCACTCTAGCTAAATGTACCCACTCGGGGGAGCACACTGAGGGGACAGGCACACTGAGGTGTGGACCTTCAGGGGAGCACACAGCATGCTTACAGCCCCAGGAACTTCCACCCCTTGACACCTACCGAGCCTTGTCATGGGCTTTGGTCACCCTCCAGGAAAGAGCACCCTCCCGCCAGTTCTGAGGAAAGGCAGTCCCAGCTTGTGGGCAATAAGAGAGCCAAGGCAAGAGAGTGGACAAGTCCTGTCTTGCTCTCCTCCTGCCTGGAGATCATCATTGTGGCGTCAGAGTCCCCGGCTGCCAGATGGTCCCGGCAGAATCTAGTACTTTTCTGAACTGGAATGTCCCAGTTGGCACAACTGAATGTCCAAGTCTGCAGGATCCTCATCAGCCAAATCTGTGCCTGGGGGACCCCAATACACAGGGAGATTGTTCCTCCCCTCCCCTTCTGTGTATGGCTGCCTCACTGTCTCCCACCTTCCCCGTGCTTGAAAATCAGTGTTTGAAGAAAAATCTTCTGCCAATGTTCAGATATTTAATCTAGCCAGTTGTGCAACCATCAGTGCTGCCGAACGGGTACATGTGCTTCATGTTGCCATCCTAGTTAGCGTGAATGATCAATTTGACACAACGCAGACTCATGTGAAAGCCTCAGTTGAGGAATTGCCCAGGTCGGATCGGCCTATGGGCATATCTATGGGGCATAGTCTTAATTGCTAATTGACATAGGAGCGGCCAATCCACCACAGGCAGCGCCATCCCTGGACAAGTGATCCTGAGTTGTGTAAGAAATGAGTCAAACATAAGCATGTGAGCAAGCCGGAGAGTGAACCAGCAAGGACATCGAGGGCATAAGCCTCCTCCATGGTTTCTGCCTCAGGTTCCTGTCTCGGGTTCCTGCACTGACTTTCCTCAGTGATAAGCTATGACCTGGAAGTGTTATGCCAAATAAATCCTTTCTCACCCTAAGTTGCTTTTACTCACAGTTATGGTGATGTTTTATTTGTATTCAAATGTTATTTGTATGTGAATAAATAAAGTTGCCCGGGGGTCAGAGCTATTAGCAAGCCATAGGAAAGCAGAGCAGTGGTGGCGTATGCTTGTAATCCCAGCACTTGGTAGGCAGAGCTAGGTAAGTCTCTGTGTGTTCAGGGATACAGCCAGTATTGGATACACATGCCTTTAATCTCAATACCAATCATAGAAAACCTGGAGGTCTATACAGACAGGCCGTGACGAGGTGGTCATGTGGTTGGGTTTACAACCAATGAGAAGGCAGAACAGAAACACTATAAAAAGGCAGACACACAGGAAGTGGTTCTGGTTCGGAGAGGTAGGACCACCACAGGAGGAAGGGTAAGGTTTTAGCTCTTAGCTCTGACCTCTTGGCTTTCTTCTTTGCATTGGTTCTGTGTTTCTTATTTAATAAGACGGTTGGTTACATCTACACACAATATGTTATCACAGCAAGAGAAAGGAAACCAGAACACATGACATGATGAGGCTTCTGTGACGGATGATGTGGCATGAACATCGCCTTTCCAGGTCCATGAAAACAGCCACAGTTTCATCCAGGAGGTTCTTTGAATCCATCACTCTAGTCAAGCTTGAGCCATGTGCATGCAGCAGTGCATGCCTAAGTGTTGGAGTCAAAGCACTGGAGTCAGTGCAGCAATGCATGCCTAAGCATTGGAGTCAAAGCACTGGAGTCAGCTGCAGCAATGCATGCCTAAGAGTTGGAGTCAAAGCACTGGGGTCAGCCTGCTTGGTCCTTCTGTTTCTTAGACCCTCAAGCAGAGTAGCAGGAATTGAGTATGGGTCCTGTGTGCAGAGTGTTCATCATGGTGCCTTCCAGAGCCACATTGTGCATGCAGCAAGCCAAATCATACAGACACTGCCCACACTAGCCACTCTCAAATTCTACCCAGAATTTTTCCTTTCTAGGCATCTCCTGTTTAGCACTAAATATTAAAATGGGCATAAATTATTTCAAGAAATGCACTAGTATATAAATAGCACATATTACCAGTGTGTATGTATGTGATATGTTTGTATGTGTTCTCATTTGTGGGTACAACTCTGTATGTATGTGTGCTCATGTGCGTGGAGGACTGAGGTTGACACCAGGATTCTTCCTTGTTTGTTCTCAACTTTATTCATTGAGGTAGGGTTTTGTTGGGTTTTATTTGTTTGTTTTTTACTTTATTTTATTTTATGTACATTGGTGTTTTACCTTCATGCATGTCTGTGTGAGGGTGTCAGAAGCCCAGGAACTGGAGTTACAGACAGCTGTGAGCAGTCATGTGGATGCTGGGAATTAAACCTGGGTCCTCTGGAAGAGCAACCAGTGCTCTTAACCGCTGAGCCATCTCTCCAGCCCCTAGGCAGGGTTTTTCATTTGAACCCAGAGCTTGTTAATACCACTTAGTCTAGATCACCAGCTTGCTCCTGGGATGCCCTGTGTCCACCTCCTGAGGGCTAGAATTACAGGTAAGTCACCACTCTCACCCAGTATTCACGTGTGTGCCAGAGACCCAAACTCCAGTCTTCACACTTGTCCAGCAGAGTTTCTCTGCCGAGCCATCACATGATCGCTACCAGTACCATAACCATCAATACCATCAATACCACTGTCATCACCATTCCAACCTCTGTCACCATCGTCTTTACCTCTATCACCATCACTAAAGCACTATCATCATCACCATCACCCTATCATCACCTGCATCATCAGCACCACCATCATCGTTATCATTACCATTGTCACCTTCACCAACACCAACATTACCAGAGCTATGATGGTTACCATCACCGCCATCTTGGTCACCGACTCCACTGTCATCCTCTCAGGCCAGTTACCATTTCAAGCACTCTATCTGAAGTCACTTACCTGCTCCTCCTTATAGCCTTCTGGTATATACATTACAATTATCTATGTTTTACAAATCATGACCCTGAAGCCCGAAAGACCCCATGGGTAGGGCGTAAGAGCAGGATTTAAACTGCAGCATCAAGCTTTGTGGATCAATGTCCTTAAGGGACATTCAGATGGGCACTGTCTATTTGCAGTAACAAATCTTGGGTATGACAGGTATTGCCTGACAGCAGTGTAGGGTGATTAATCAGTTGCTGTATGTTTCATCACGCAGATCTCAAAGGCAGAAAAAAAGGAAGCCTCAGAATTTATGCAATGTGAAGTTATTTATAAAACACCAGGCTTGGCTCATGGCTCAGTAGTAAAGCACTTGTGCCAACACACACAAAAAAGTGCAAAACCAGGAAAGTTTATCAGTCAGTTACTTCAGTGACTAATACAGCGTAAGACTTCAGGCAAGGTGACAAAGAACACAGGATTCAGCCCATGGCAGCCAATATTCTAGAAGTAGAAAGTATACAGGGGAACTTTCCAAGTTTCTGGGTAACATTGTTGCTGCTACCCTGGGTGTCTTCATTCATTAAGGCTATCACACAGGAACATATAAATTATGGTTACTAGGGCTAGGGAGGTGGCTTAATGTGTAAAGCACTTGCTATGTAAGAGTGAGGACCCACCTGAAGCCAGTGCCATAGCACGTGTCTGCAAACCCAGTGTTCCTATGTAAGACAAGGAAGCAAGGACAGGAGAGTCCTTGGAAGCTTATGGGACAGCTTGCTTGGTGTATGTTATTGGTGAAATTATTAAGGCCACTCCACGTAGTTAAAAGGAAGATTTATTTAGTGGGTGACTTACAAATGAAGGAATAGGTAGATTGCGGGGGTCTGGGGAAGGTGTATCGCAGTCCAGCGGTGTTCTCTGGAGCTCTTCTCAGTCAACCTCCACCGTCTAGGGTCCAGGACCAAAAAGAAAGCTCACCCATACAGGTCTCGGGTCTCCAGACGCCTCCCTTGGCCCCACCTTGTAGGCGCAACAGTTGCCAGAGTCTCAATGGGGGTTGGAACGTCCAGATCCAAGCTGGAATGGCTACCCACTACATCTCCCCCTTTTTGTCTAAATAAGAAGGTTCTAAACTAGTACAAGACTATATACAAAGGAATGGTTATTGTCCAGGAATAATGAGGGATAATGACCTAGATAAGATGGAACTACAACCAGCCGGGCGGTGGTGGCGCACGCCTTTAATCCCAGCACTCAGGAGGCAGAGGCAGGTGGATCTCTGTGAGTTCGAGGCCAGCCTGGGCTATCAAGTGAGCTCCAGGAAAGGTGCAAAGCTACACAGAGAAACCCTGTCTTGAAAAACCAAAAAAAAAAAAAAAGATGGAACTACAACCAATGCAAACAATATCAAGCAAGAAACACATACTAAAATCCAGAGAAGTATAAAGCATAGGTAAATGGCATGTTATAAAGATCATTCCAAAAGGTGTCCTATCCTAAAGAACCTGAATCTAATACTTAATATGTTCTATCTAAGATATTATATATACTAAGTTGTAACTATAACTAGAGAAGCCCTCCAGCAACAAATGGCGCCCAACGGCTCGATTTTCCACCTTAAACCTGAGAATATTTAATAACCAATTCTAAACAGAACCAAAACCAGGTTCCTGCTTCTTGTCTCATACAGGCAGCTAGACACCGCAAAACGCAGGTTTGAACACTGGCGGGTTCCTGGCAAATCTGGATTATGTTCTCTTTGATATTTGTAACTGAAAAAACATTTGATTACAAAAGTTGTTAAGCTATGCCAAAATGTATATTTTAAAGGTACCTTGACTTCAAAATTTGGATTTAAGGATATGTTGCTTTGAAAAAGAGGTTCTGCTTTTGTTTCCACAGAAAGCCAGAGGCTGTGGATTTGTTCCAGATTAAGAAACATCAGGTTTCACCAGCCAAGACCCCCTGAAAGGTCTCCGATGACACCATGGCCCAGATGATCCAACATCCAGAGAGGTTTCAAGGCAACTGGTTCACACAATACAGCCTCACGGACTACCCCATAGGCCTAAAATTTTCTTTGTGTCCCCATAAGATACAGCGCCCCCCTCTAGCAGGAAGTAGTAAGAGATGCTACGCCCAAATTCCCAAATATACCAAGCTGGCTTTAGAGGTGGAATTGGCTCACTCCCCCTCTAAACCCAGACATATTGCTTTAAAAAAAAATGGTTAAGAGATTCTTGTGTCCCAAATCAGAAAAGCCCTCTGGTGTGGGACAGAGAAAAAAACCAATATTTTTATTTAAAACAGGTTGATTATAAATGTGATCTCTTTCTAAAAAAGAAAAGGGGATATGATATAGATATGTAGGAGGATATAGAGATGATAAGATAAAAGGGTAGATTAATGAACCTACTTTTAAAGAACAACTTGTTTAAAATGTTTTACATTGGTATAGATTTTAGTTTATGTTTTAAATGTTTTACATTGGTATAAATTTTAGTTTATTGATATAAACTTGAAGTTAATTTTGTTATACTGTACATATATATTTCTATTCTTGTTTGAGGTATTATGTTTATGTAACTCATTTAAAATTGTAATGGATAATTAAAAAATAGATTAATAATTAGTCATCTATGATAATCATATTTGTAGCCATGTTAGTTAAGTCTTCTAGGTATACATAGATATATTTCAGATAGATAGGTAATCTTCAAACACTTCATAGACCTAGAGAATATGGCATTTAAAAAACTTATAATTCTGTTGACATGAGACACAATTGCTCCTGGCTGCACCAATTTGATTCCAAGAGAATGTTGGGCTTCTAAGACATTTCCATTTGGAAGTTTGTCTTCTTGGCACAAAATGGCCTACTGGGCAAAGAACTGCCCTTGCCTTGACGGCTGACAGTACAAATGCAATGCTGTCCTTTCTGGACAAGCAGGACACAAGGAAAGCGACCACTGTACTCTGCCAAGACAGGGTAAGATGGTCTTTCAAAATTCCTGCTTCTAAAAATGGTCTGTCATATACTCTAGGCCTGTAGCCACTTTGATGCACCAACAATGCTGAGAAACATTAGGTGACTGTCCAGGCTGCCAGCTGTCTTGGTCTACTCTTGCAAGATTCCCGAAAGTTGCTTGCATCCATCTACCATTTCTCAGGTACCATTAAGTTCCTTCTCAGGTCTTTGATGTGGTTGAAGATTAGATAGTTGTAATTTCCTCAGTTATGATAAAAGATAAGTTAGATATAAAACCTTAAACTCACAAATATAAGATAGATAGGACATCTTCTTTAGTATTGTAACTGCAATTCTTGCTTGATAATTGTTTTGTTATATGTAATTTTACCATGTTAAAACCTTCCTTTTTAAAAAAAGAAAAAAAAGGGGAAGTGCTGTGGATATTGTTCTATATAAATAAAATACTGATGGCCAGTGACCAGGCTGGACAAGGAGAGAGGAGAATTGGGAAAACAGGAAGAAGGGGAGAGACACTGCAGCCACCGCCAGGACAAGCAGCATGTAAAGACGCCGGTAAGCCACCAGCCACATGGCAAGGTATAGATTTATAGATATGGGTTAATTTAAGATAAAAGAACAGTTAGCAAGAAACCTGCCACGGCCATACAGTTTATAAGTAATATGAGCGTCTGAGTGATTATTTTATACGTGGATTGTGGGACTGTGGGGCTTGGTGGAACCTGGAGAGAAGCCCTCCAGCAACATATGTGGCAGTGAGCAACAAGGGACACTGTCTCAAACAAGGATGGAAGGCAAAGACCAACACCTGAGAGGTTGTTATCTGACCTCTACATGCTCACTGTGGCAGGTGTGTACCACACAGAGACAGACAGACAGACAGAGACAGGGATAGAGAGACAGACAAATAGAGAGCTCTGAAATTATAGGTCCTCTTCTGTGAATACTTGCCTTTAGCTTTGTATGCTCGTTATTCACTAAAAAGCATCCCTGGTTTGTGGCTTCAGTCTTGCGAATGGATTTCTATCCAAGCCTAAAGGAAGTTATACATAAGATCCACGGGCATCTCTACATCTCCAAGCTGACACTGACCTCAGCACCACAGCAGCCTATCCACAGGGGTAGGGTAAGGTGCATACTGAGCACAAATCTTGATTCATACAAAATGCCACATTTTCATTTTGTTGTTGTTGTTGTTGTTGAAATTCACTTAAAGCTAACTCTGGACCTTGACTGTCCTCTCAACAGACAGGACACCCAATCTCAGAGATAACAGAGTCTTTAGCAGCTCAAACCTGGAAGCTTTCCCAGTGTGTACCATGGACTTCCGACAGCTCCCAACACCCAGAAAGCAAGGTCAGGGGCCTCCCAGAGGCCCTGATGACAGGACACATGGACTCCCCCTCTGCAGGCCTTCTGTCTCCCTGGGCCTATCCTAAAGGCATTGTTTCCCTCTCACCTTCCCCTAGAAGGTGACTCTCTTCTGGGACTCCAGATTATCAACATTCCCCTCAAGATCAGGAATGGTAGCCCAGCTCTACCTCTGTTCCTCACCTTAGGTCCCTCCCAGCTCCCAAGCCCTTCCCAGTACACCCCTCTCTCGTCTTCCTTTTGTTAGTTACTGAGCAGTTAAAGCCAGGAGGAGCTGGGGAGACAGAGAAGAATGCTGACAGCCTGCTGGATGAAACCAGGTCTTCACCTCATTGCTTGCAATGTAGTCCCTATTTCAGGGCACAGAGACCATCTGCTTAAAAACCAAACGCCTTCCCAGGGCCATGTAGTGATTGGCTCAGTCCTTGATCTTACTTTGATTCTATGGTCTGGAGAATTAGTCCACACCCTCTCTTTCTGTCTTGGGTTCACACAAATGCACATAGTGTGTGCACTCAGGCATCCATGTCCATATATACTCACATGCATACACTCATATCCTACTGCATACACAGTCATGTATGTGCACACACTTGTTACATACATGTACACACATACACATACATTTACTAGTCACACACAGACTTCCATAAGCATTCTAATATGCACATAACCACCAGTGCACACAAAAAAAATGATGTTCCAGAAAAGCCCCAAGCCTAATTCTCTAGTCTAGTATGTCAAATGGGTTTGTTTATCTTGCAGTTTTGCGGTTCCTAACCAGTCATTCCAATTCCAGAAAGCCCTGGGAACAAGACACTGTTTCATAACAGGTTTGGAGGCAGAGTTCAACCTGAATGCACGTGAGGCATTCTCTGCCTGACTTAGTTCTGCTATAAAACATTAATACCTTTGCCTGCCGGCTGCTACCCACACACAGTGGGGTTGGGTGGAGCATGTGATACACACACTGTCCAAAACACCCTCAGGCTCAAATCCCATCTGACTCCAGGGTTACAGGTGAAGGGTTAGTTTCATCTGTATCTAGCATATACAGACAGTGAGTACCAGGCCATTCCCAAGGAAGCCTGGGAGTCGGTATAGCACACTACCCAGACTCCACCACTCTTCACTTGTAGAGCTACACTGAGCACTTTGAAGACAAATCAAGTCATATCCCAACAGACTCAGATGGAACTTCAATTCATGAAGCTTCTAGACATGAACTGAATGCTCTTCCATCTAGACCCAAATCCTATTAACTCCCTCAGACTGACTGTCTCTGCAAAGGACTCCTAGGAGCTTGTGTGTCTTCTTCTAGTCTTGATGGGAAGTGCACATGTAGACAATCCAAGTACATAGTTACACACACACACACACACACACACACACACACACACACACACACACGCTCATGCACACACATAGCCCTCTCTCTTAGAGGTTCCCCCGGGGACCTGTCCACAGAACTCCATAGCAGCCAGCTGCCATTAGCCTTCAAGTTGCCCCAATACAGAACCTGAATGCAGTGTGACCGATATCTCCAAAGTCTGGTATCTCTAACACCGGCCTCCAACCCCACCAGAACTCACACAACCCAGCCAAGGGGAGGGTCCTGGACTCAGTTCCAGGATTTTATCCCAGGTGGCTTTGTATCTCCTTTTCCCGAATTGTTCTCAAAGGTAATTTCAGAGTCAACAAAGAACCCTGCTCAGCACACACCTGTGGTGAGGAAATTGAAGCAGTTGCCGAAGTTAAAAGATTGCTTAAGAGCAGCCGAACATCAAAGCCCTCGCCTCTCAAAGAGGGATCCCAAACCCCAGGCCACCTCATGGAAAGCTGACAGCTACAGGGCAGGGGTGGGGCTCCCCTGTGAGGAGGGAACTGGGTGGAGGGAGGTGATTCAAGGAAGTGTACAAGGTCTTTGAACTTGGAAAAGGGGTGACTTGGAAATTTGTCCTTCTGCTACTGAAGTTCCCGGCGGAGGGCTGACACCTGTTAGGTACACAGAGATTTCCTACAGTCAAGAGGGAGTCTGGGGCTTCTCCCTGCTTTCCTCAGGTCGCACGCACTGAGATGAGCCAAGGACCCAAGAACCTCGAGACCACAGATCTTCCGCCCTGCTCGGCAGAGTCCATCCATCCCTCCCTCCAGCTTCCCACCCTGCTACCTTATCACCTATGTCAACACACATTTCCCAACAATGCTAAAGAGTTCTGAAAGCAAATATTCTACTACCTCCGGGAACTCTGAAGGAAGCAGGCACATCAGACAAGACCCTCATCACCTCCGTCAATGCAGTAATAATCCTCACGTGCATACCCCAGATGGCGAGCCACAGGGCCAGAGCTCTCTCACCTGGGTTCAGTGGAGCACCTTCAGACAGGACAACAGGACAACGTGAATGAAGCGTGCATGGGTGGTCTGATGCAAGGCTCTATTGACTCAGTGGCAAAAGGCTAGGCTGGCTGTAGGCTCCCTGCCACCAGCAGTTTGTATGAGAATGTTGGACTGAACAATCCCTTTTGATGATCAATAATTTTAACTCTTATTTCATTCTTAAATAAAATTCTTAGATTATATTATCTACATATAAACAATTGAACTGACAGATGAATGGACCACTGATGATGATGATGATGGGTGAATGGACAGTGATGATGACGATGGATGGATGTACAGACAATAGACGCATGTTTGGATGATGATGCATGGATGGATGGATGGATGGATGGATGGATGGATGGATGGATGGATGGATGATGTGTGGGAAGATGGATGGATAGATGGATGGATGGTGTGTGGGAAGATGGATGTGTTTATAATTTGGGTATGTGTTTAAGTACAATTACCTTGGAGAACATATCGAATCCTTAAATGCTGACATTATGTGTAACTTCTGAAGATACATCAGCAGTGGGCATTGCTTTGGTAGTTCAGGGGCTCTGGGTAGCATTCACCAGTGCTACAAAATGTTTTATGTATGAAAGTTCAAAACAACACAAAGTCTGTAGCACTCCTTGATAGGCCTCAGAGCCACATGCCTAGGAAACCTATTGTCTACTGTAGCACCATGAAAACGTGTGATGCTGCTAGATTGGAGATGGGAACAGGGTTGTCTTTCAATGCAGACCCCTCCTTCGAGTGATTGGATGATGCTAGATGCCCACAGTGCCATATGATCGTATGGCACTCTCCCTAGGAATATCTCAAGCACCCTTAACCCTGCACCCAGAAGGGCAGCAGCCCCTTGGGCATTCTTTCCATTTTTAAAAACTTCCCTGACAAATTCCTAGCAGGCCCTTGTGAGACCAGTTTCTCTCTCAGAGCTACCACTGGAGGCAGAATCCAGTCTCACAATGGGTTGAAGTTGGACATCAGCCGCTTCCCCCAGGAGCTCAGTAGCTACTCACATTTCATCGTGGCTCCTAGGACTTCATAGTAGAAAAGACTAAGCCACTGGGATAGGCCACCCATAGACCCTCTGAGTCCCTTTCGCCAACCCCTGGACAGGTATGCTGCAACCATGCCACAGCATCAACCCCAGGTACATCCAAATGTGATTAGGGTTGGGATTAAGGGTAGGGCTGAGTGGTGGGTAGATGGATGGAGGGGTGAGTGCATGGGAAAGTGAATGGATGGGTAGATAGATGGATGGGTGGGTGAATGGGTAGAGAGACTGGTGAGTGGATGGATGACTGGGTGGTGAATGGATCTGGATGCAGTCTTGCTCTGGGTGCTGGGGTCTCCTTGGCAAATCTCAATACACTGGAAAGTCCCTTACACTTGTTGGTGGCCCTTCAGCCACTTAGATGGCCATGTTTATTAGAATAGATACTAATATATCACATATGCGATGTCAGGGCTAGACCAGGAAGCTTCTTCTCCCCCTTCACAGTCCCAGGTGTGCTCTCTGATCCCAACATCCACCCATGATTCATCTCTTCCTGCCTGATTCCAGAGCCAGCACTCAAGCAGCCCGCAGCCAGAGGTGGAGGGAGGGTAACTCAGATAGGCCTGGCTTTGTGTCTCTCTTCTACACTACCTAGCTTTCAATATAACTTACAAGAGCCCGCCGTGGCAGGCCAAGCTCTGGCACAAGGCCCCAGCACAGCAGCACAGACAAGAATGGAGTCCTGCAGTCAGGTACCACAAACTCAGGCAAGTCTGGAGTGGGCCAGTTTAAAACATTAAGGGGGGGTGCGATTCACTGTACTGAGTAGGGGGTGGCGGGGGCGGGTGGGGGGACTGGTTTGGCTGAAGGAGGGCACAAAAGTGCTATCTGCTTAAAGGAATTAAAGGGAGTAACTTTACAGCAGCCAGTTTATTTTTGCTCCATGCCTCTTTATTCTCCACCCTTCTCTGTCTAGAAAAGCAAACTCCCTTGCCCTAGCTAATTGGAACACTGCCGTTTGGTAGACTTTGGTTTGCCCAATTCTAAGAAAAAGCCTACTAAGGTTTGAAATTAGTTGGAGTTTTGTTCTTGACAGCAGTGACAGGGCTTGAGGAATTTGCTTGCCTCTGCAAGCCTTACTGTCTGT
Source organism: Peromyscus leucopus (assembly GCF_004664715.2). Taxonomy (NCBI): domain Eukaryota; kingdom Metazoa; phylum Chordata; class Mammalia; order Rodentia; family Cricetidae; genus Peromyscus; species Peromyscus leucopus. The sequence continues at coordinate 12,525,797 of NC_051067.1, forward strand.
CCCTACATGGAAAGCGGAAGAGGGACATCAGCCAGCTCACATACAGGCTATGAAGGGACAACAGACAGCCTGGAGAGCATGCAACTCACCATGAACACAGGACAAATGGGAGTTAATGTCAGCTCCATGTCACAAGTGGAAAGCATGGGATACATCAGGTGAGCAAGCCCACGGGAGAGGCTGTGAGTGACCTAGAATCAGAGCAAAGCCAGGCGCACCCCCCCCCCACTCCTCACATCTGCTTGGACTGTGATTTGCAAAGCTCACCACATGCCACAGCCAGTATCCACCTTAAGTCTCTTTTCTGTTGCCGTCGCAAAATACCCAAGGCTGGGTGATCCATGAAGAACAGAGTCTGCCTGCCTGTAGTTCTGGAGGTTAGATGTCAGGAACGTGGTACTGGCATCTACTAAGGCCTTCCTGCTGCAGAGCGTACTGCTCAATGAAGCAGGACAAGGACCAAGTTCAAGTCCCTCTTCCTCTTCTGATAAAGCCCTAGCTGACCCCATGACCCCATTGACCCTTGTCACCTTCCAAAGTCCCACCTCCAAGTGCCATGAACATATGAATGTAGTGATCATTGTTCCAACATGGGAACTTTTAGGGTACCTAACTAAACCACCTCAGCCTTCCTTGGGTGGAAAGAAGAGATGTCAACCTTGTGACATACAGGTGGAATGAGAGCTATGACCTTCTTCTGACCTCCTTTCCTCGACCTTTCTGGATAGATATCTGTCTGATGGCCCTCGGAGTCAGACTCCAAACACACAGGGTCCCCTTCCCCCAGGGAACTGCCAGCCAGCTTTGTAGGATCTCCTCCTCTCCCTTCCTTTGTTAGTGGGTGTGCATGTGTGTTCATGTGCACAGGTGCACATCTGTGTGAATGCTTGTGCACACGTGTATATGTGCACATAGATGCCAGAGGTCATTATCAAGTGTCAGTTTTCAGGCATCATCCATCCTGGTTTCTTATTTTAGTTAGTGTGTGTGTGTGTGTGTGTGTGTGTGTGTGTGTGTGTGTGTGTACATGCTATAGCATCATTATGACTTGTGACAGAGGACAATTTGTAGGAGTGATTCTCTTCTTCCACCAGATGGACCTCATGAGGTTTGGTGGCACATGCCTTTACCCCCTGTGCCATCTCACTAGCGTCCACCTGGCGTTTGGCGACAGGGTAGCTCACCGACCTGGAGCCTCGAGGATCTCCCTGTCTTCACCCCCAGTGCTAAAATTCCGGACCCTCTATCACAGCGAGCTTTTTTTCTTTTTGTATTCTGGGGATTGAATTCAGATCTTCCTTGTTGCTGACTGAAATGTCCCCCAACCCCAAGTCTCCTTGCCTTTGTGGTCCAGTATTGAGCATCTTGGTTCTAGTGGCCCTCGAGTATGAGAATCTCATAAACATGTCTTCTGCCTGTTGGGAATAAACAACCCAGCAGTGGCCTCATCCTCTTGGGTCCACAGTCATTCCTTTGTCTACAAATCCCACTGAGAAAGACGGCAGTCACTTGGGAGCACAAATCAATGCTCAAGGCCAGTCTCCTTGCAACTGTGGATAGGTGCCATCTTTGAAAGCAAGCTTGCTAAGTGTGAACTCCTTTCCTTTCCTATTCAGGTCATCTTGCAGGTGGTAGAGACACCTGGGGCTCTACCACAGATATAAAGGCTGGTCACCCCAGGGGGAGCTGCTCCACGGCACATGTTCTTGAATGTCATCTTTAAAGTACCAGACTTTTGCAGGGTCTGCCCATGTACCCTTACAGTTCTTTCAAAGTGAGTCAAGAACTAGTTGTAGAAACTGCTTTGGAGTTATTTCCTGGTCTGGTATTGGAACCTGGCCAGAGCTTGCCAACGCCTCAGCCTGAATGTGATGTCTTCGGATCACAACCTCCACCAGCATGCAAATTCATCTCCCTGGACCTCCTTAGCATTGATGAGACTACAAGTAATACAAATACATCCACCTGAAGAGGCTGCTTATAGTGCCTGTGAGGTTTAAAGGGTCGCCATGGTTTAGATGCTGCAGGCCAGCTAAACCCTGGGGAGCCGGGATGAGACCACTCCTCCAGTCTCCGCAGCAGGAAACAGGGAGGGGCATGCGCGGGAGCCTCCCTGGGCCAGCCCCAGTCAGCTCTTCTGAGCTGTGCTGGCTCCTGTCCTCTGGGTTCAAGAGTGACCAAACAGGTTCTCCAGGTGGCAGGACCAGTGCGTGCAGGGCAAGGAACTGCCTGTTCCAAGCTCTGTCCCAAAGGGCTAATTGTGAGCGCACAATCTAGGTCTAATGTGTGGGTGGCACATCCTTCATGTGTCCCCAACCGTGACCTGGAGCGTGCCCGGAGAGGAAAGTCACCCTCCGTAGGGGTTAAACTAGGCTAAGCTATTCAAGCCAGAGAATAAAAGCTCAGAGCAGAGGAGGGACCTTCCCTGCATCCATCTCGGGAGGGTCTGAACAGACCAGATGTGGACTGCACCCCCAGTGGAAACCCCAATCATTGCCTCCTATTTGCTCAGCTAAGGCAACCTGGGGGGAAGGAGGTTGTTAGTGCAGACCCCCCAGCCCAAACCCACCTGAATCTTTACCAGGGAGTCCCAGAGGGCCACATCTAGGAGGTGTGAGCCCTACCCGAGGACGGGACACTCCTCCCGCAGCTGAGAGAATAAAGCCTAAGTCTTGAAGCGTTGAAGTCACTGGGCTGGAGTTCAGCTTGGTCTTGACCACTCAGAGTCTGCATCCTGGAGGACACTCAGATGTGGTGCAGGGGTTTTGATCATTTGCTTGCTTGCTTGCCAGAAGCTCCAGCATCCTCCTAAGGCTGTCCATAAGCATCTGTTGTCCACAGGCTAGCCTCTTACACTCCCATTTCCCGGGCCATTATATTCTGGATTTCCAAGCCTAGCCGACAGCTCCCCTCCCCCAGCAGCAAGTCCCTCACTCCAGTAAACTTGGCTCAGCTTGAGGCGGATTCCTATATTTCGAAATCAACCATCAGGCAAATGCCACTCCACACCTGGTAGCCGGCTCTGGTGCAAGCACTCTGCTCTCCATGCCTGCAGCCCAGCTTTGCACCCAGGGGTGCCAGAAAGCAAGGAGCAGGTGCAGAAGGGAGAGCTCACTCTTTTCGTAGCTCAGGCCCATGTCAAGGACTATGGGAGGCCCCGGGCCACCGTTTCTGACCCCCCCAACAGCTGCTTCACCTGCCTTCTTTGCCTATAAGGAATGAGGAGTGGTTGGAGTAGACTATACCCTGAGTTCTCACAGCTGAGATTCACTCAAAGTGTTTATAGTTCTCAGAAATGCCGGTAACAAAAGCAGATTCATCGCAGTGAAAGGGCAAGGCCCAGAGTGGTTAACTGCTTTGCCCAAGGTCTCACAGCAGGCAGAGAGATGCCTGCCAAGCAAGGTGACTGCCCAACCCTGGGGTCTTCACACACCAGGTGAAATGCTCTTGTTTTGGAAATTGACGACCTTTTAGGGCCATGTGCCACCAGCAGGATCCCCACTCTGTGTTCCCTCAGGCCCGCACACAGAGCCCAGATGGACACCTGCACAGGAGGTGCATTGCACACTGCATACTGTCCACTGTCCGCAGCATCCTGGCAGGAAGCTCTCTGCCCTGGCTCTTTCTTCCAGCTTTGCCCTGGTGAGCTAGTCACAACCCAGGGAAGGGGAAGTGGTATTAAAGACCTGTCCCCAGGAGCGCATCTGGAAGGGGAGCTTCAGAGGCTGCTTGTGACCTGAGGGAAAAGGGTGGCTGTCCATAGCAGGTCCAGTGATCCTTGGGCCTATTTCTGGGTGCAATGTTGAAGGGACTCAGTCCTGGGTCTTTGGTCTTAACATCCCAACTAGAACTGGACCATCTCAAAAGGCTACTCCAAATCCTGTGCAGGGCTGGGGCCTGAAATGTGGCTCCTTGGTAGAGTGCTTGCCTAACATGCACAAAGTCCCAGCTCCACACAATAACTGGCCGTGGTGGTGTACATGCCTGTAATTCCAGCATTTAGGAGTTGAGACAAGAAGATCTGAGGTTGGACGTCAACCTACATTAGGAATTTGAGGCCAGCCTAAGTAAGCCACACAGACCCTATCTCAAAAAAATAAAATAAAAATCAAAAGTCCTGTTCAAGCCCTATGATTCTTCTCCACTCCGACAGCCCCAGTGCCCTGGGGTGCATATCTGTGGGGTTCCAAAATTAAGGAACATGCATGTTTGGACATGTGTGCAGTACAAAGGCTGAGCAATGATTCCCCCACAGACCCTAGGAGCCTGGGGTACACAGATGGTAGTGCTCATTCACCTGATGCCCGGAGACAGGTTCCCCAGGTCTCTGTGACAACCAAAGAGCCAGGCAGGAACAGAGGATGGGAAGCAATACCTGCTGGGTATGGGGAGATGCAACAGCTATTGGACATTTTGCTCTAAAGCCCTCTAGGGTCTGCTCAGAGCTCCTGTGCATCTGGCCTCAGCTACTGGCCAGATCATCAGGAAGAATCTGAGATCAGCCGCCACCCAGCTGACGTACACGGCAGAGCAGAATACCCTAAAATGGGGTGGGGCATCACTCCCCGCAGGCACATGCCCCCATGCAGTCCTAGGAGATGGAAAAGCTGAGGGTGATGGTAACAGGGACATCGTAGTTACCGGTGCACAGGAGCCCAGACAGCACCGCTGACAGCCGCTGGACCCCAAGAGGGTGACTTCCAGATGGCCAGTGTCAGCTGCCTCTGTTTTCCCTAAGGGCCTTCAGCAAAGCGACAGATGACAGGACTGTGTTGTGCAATGTGCTGGGCTTGTGGCCTCTGGGGGCTGCAGCGTGCTTGGTCCAAACAGCATGTGCAGGTTTGTGCATAGTCAGGAGCCCTGGGCGGGCAAGAGGCACTGACTGCCCTGGGCTGTATTTCACAACTATCTTCTTTTGTTTTCAATTAGCAGAAGAGGTGGTTGCGTCCAGCAGGGCTGGCGGCCAGGGGGGCTGCTTCCCCTCTTCTTCTCCATAGTATCTGTGCTCTGCTTGCCCTGAGAAGAGGCCACTCCTCAGATGGTTTGCTCACTCATTCCTGGCTGCCCTCCTGAATCTCAGTCACTCGGGCGCTGGCTCAACTCACCCTTGGCAGAAACTCAGGGGCACTCAAAGTTTGTTCTGGAGCCAGGCAGGAACCTCGGCATTTGCCGACCTTCAGATATGTATGTGCCATTATGAGAGCCCTTTGCTGGTGACAAATGTCAGGTTTAACATAACAGAATGAAAAATGAGGATCCTGGTGGCAAGAGGCCCTGCAGGCTCTGCATGATTACACTGTGTTCTGCCTCAGAGAGTGGGGTGGAGCCTGTAGCAGACCTGGAGAAACCGGGGGGGGGGGGGGGGGGGGGGGGGGGGGGGGGGGGGGGCTGCACTATGTCCTCTGCACAGTCGTGAAGTCTGCAGAAGGAGCGTCTCTGTGGAAACATCCCTCCAGGGGCTTCATCTTTGTATGCTCCCCACCCCCTGGGTGTGTCCCAAGTCCCTGTGTATCAGTCTCTATCTGTGGAACGAACACTGAGCACAAAGCCTCTGGCATGCATGGGAGAGCATATGGTGTCCGCACCACAGCAGCTGCTGGCAGATGACACAAAGCACGTAAGATCTTTTCTCTGCACTCCTGATGTCCAAGATGGAGCCATCAGGCAGGGCTCTGATGCCTCCAGGGCTCCTGGTCTTTGTCCCTGGGTTCTGGGTCAGACCCAGGAAGTTGTCCATAGGACAAACTCAAGCTATGTTCTTTAGTCACAGACATCAACACTAAACGCGAAAAGGTGCCTTGAAAACAATAATCACTCCATTGAAGTTGGGTCTCTCGCTGTCGCACTGTAGCTGGGATGAGTTTCTGATTCACAGCCCCTCCTCTCCTCCTCCAGACGGTGACAGTGGAAGGGACAGACTCCGAAGAAGCCTAGAGTTCTCTTCCTAGGTTAGACAAGGTTGTGTGATGGTGCTCCATTGTGATTCGTGATTTCACCCAGTTGTTAACCAGAGGATCTTCCCAAAGTCCATCACACACCTTAGAGCAGGGTAGCACACTGCAGTTCCCATATCCACTGTGGCTCCTGTGTGTGTGTGTGTGTGTGTGTGTGTGTGTGTGTGTGTGTGTGTGTGTAGGTGAGTGCATGTGGAGACTAGAGTTCAACCTTAGGTGTCGTCATCCTTCAAGCACCATCTCCTTTTTTGGGTGGAGGACAGGATCTCACACTGGCCTGGAGCTCACCAAGTAGGCTAAGCTTGCTGGCCACCAAGCCCCAGTGACCTCACTGTCTCCACCTCGCCAGCTCCAGCACTGTACACATGCACCAGTATGCCCAGTTTTATATGGAGATGCTTAGAATTGAACTCAGGTCTCCATGCTTCCCAGACAAGCACTGTACTGACTATGACCTCTCTCCAGACTCTTTCTATGGTTTGAATCACTTCCAGTTCACCACAGGGATGGAAAACAAAGACGAGTACAATCCAATAACTAAATAAAGTATTTCTAAAGACCACATTCACCTATATTTTATTACAGCGTATTATTACAATATTCTGATCTATGTTATTATTATTAATTTCTCACAACATGTGCCTAATGTATTAAACTTTACCATGGGTCTGTTTTGTCTGTAGTTTTGGGCATTTAATAGGGTCTTGAAACACATCTCCATAGATGAAGGGTGATACCCTAAACACATTTTCCCCCAATGGTACCTATAGCTCTCAACATTGAGACATCTCACCTCACCTTTCTCACACCCACCTGGAGCACAGCTTGTACTTCCCTCTGCTGTCTCAAGAGAGTGTGGAGGACTTAGACAGAGCAGAGCAAAGAGAGGGGCTGCAGCCCTACCTGCCACTCACCAAGCTCAAGGTGCCGAGGGCTTGAGAGTAGGGGAGGATTTTAGACATGATTTAGTCAGTAAAGCGCCTGCTGTGGGAGCATGCAGACCTAAGTCCAGATCACCGTGCGAGCATGCAGACCTAAGTCCAGATCACCGTGCGAGCATGCAGACCTAAGTCCAGATCACCGTGCGAGCATGCAGACCTAAGTCCAGATCACCGTGTGAGCATGCAGACCTAAGTCCAGATCACCAGATCCCATGTAAAAAGCTTGATGTGGTGGTGGGTGCCTACAACCCCAGGGATAGAGAGGAGGCAAAGACAGGTGGATCTCTGGGGCTCAACTAACCTGCATGATGAGCATGCACAGTGAGAGAGCCTGTCCCAAAAAACCAGAGATAAAGAGAATCAAAGAAGACACCCAGCATTGACCTCTGCCCTCTACACACATGCATGTGCTCGCACACCCACATTAACAAGAGTATTATCAGAGACATACACAGTACATACACTTCCCAAAAAAGAAAGAGAGAGATGGGGGTGGCCAGATGGTAGGGATGAAGGCCTTATGGCAAAAGGACCTAGAACTCAACTAAGGGACCTGCAGGGATCTCTCAGCATAGAGATAGGTTGTAGGAGTTCCTGTCCCCAGGAAGTGACCATACATATCCATTGAATCTGTGGGAAGCACCTCAGCTGAGCCTCGCGTGGCCTCATATGGCTTCTGATGTCTCCATCAGCATGAGGGCAGAGTCTGGAGTCTTCCTCTGTCTTCTCATGCGCAGCCCCACTGTACACCTCTGCCCAGACTATAGCATACTGTTTTCCTGAAGGCTGGTGTGGGAGACCTTGAGCTCCTGGAGCTCTGCCTTCACCGTGGGATGAAGCGGCTACTTTCAATATAAGTGAAAACCAGCCCCTCTCTGTAGTATAGTCACTGTGTAGTAGAGCCACTGAGGAGAATCAAGCCAGAGAAAAGGGAACCCCAGGACAGGTAGAACAGCTTCACTTGCTGGGCATCTGGAGAGGTTGAGGCCATTAAACAAGAGACCCGTCTTTCTGCCTCGGGAGCTGAACTCTGATTACCAGGAAAAGGGAAGCTTTCTCTTGGCCTGACAGAGGCTGGATCTGGACACCAGCTGGGAGAGGACAAAAGGCCAGGGTGACCCTGCCTGCAGACAACACAGGGTCTAATCAGGTCAGTGTGCTGCTCTGGGAGCTGCCAGCCCTGGGTGATGCTCTGCACTGAGGACAAAAAAAGAAAAGCATCCTTCTGCAGGAGGTAGAGAGGCTACTCTGCTCTCAATCCGAGGGCCTCAGGACCCCGCCAACACATGTGTCCATGCAAGAGCACCATGCCAGACCTTTCAAGAGACCCTGTCCAACGTCACCCTGACCACCGCTTGTCCTGTCCTTGGAGTGATGATTATCGGGCAGCTCTGTGTACAGCAGGGTAGTGGTGGAAACCAGATTTTTTTTTTTTTTTCAGGACTCAAGAGGCTCTGGAATTTGAAGAATAAAATGTGTTCTTTTACGAGGCAGCTGTGAAGGGGCCAGGCTGAGATTCCCGCCTGCAGCTCAGTGAGTATAGTCCTTGAACTGCCTGATAAGGGCCAGGAGCAGCTTGACCTCCCCCTCCAGCTCTGCCTGAGGCCACTGGCCACTCATCCTTCCAAATTCCCACCTGTCCTGGGCCTGGGCCAAGACAGGCCTCTCCTGCCTTCCTGAAATTGCTTCACAGCTGGATTCTCAACAAGGCCTTGCCACAAGCCAGACTTCAAGGTGAAGGCAGAAGTACTGGGCCCCAGCTCCAGGAGCTCAAGGTCTGCTACACCAGCCTTCAAGAAAACAGCATGCTACAGCCTGGCCAGGGGTGTACAAGGGGGCTGGCCCTGAGACAGCAGAGTAAGACTCCAGACTCTAGCAGCTTGGGATGCCATAGAGGGATACAAGTGAAGTGGGCTGTTAAGGAAAAGGAAACATTGGCCAGTCAAGAAAATCTGCAAACAGTACGAGGTAGTGAGAAGTCAGGTAGGGGAAACATGGGTGGTCTAGGGCAGGAATCCCTGGGGACATGGCAGAAAGTTCAGTTGTTACTCACTCCTCAGCAAGGACTGGGCTTCAGGAGATGGTAAAGATAGAAATGAACAGGGTGTGTCCCAAGGTGGGGGTTGTAGTAAGGAGTCAGAGCATGCAGATTTGAGGAAAGAAAGACATATGAGCATATGCCACAGAGCCAGGCAGTGGATTGGAGGCCAGAATAGCAAGCTGGAGCCCATAGCACCAAGGGAGCCCTGGACATCTGGAGAAAAATCTTAGAGTCCAGTGGGAGAGGAGGGAGCTAGGCATAAAGAGGTGCGTCGGGGCTGTCTACAAGAGCCGGAGGTGAAAAGGAGCCAGGGAGGTGGCAGTCAGTCAGGTCCAGGAAGGAGCTGGAAAATGGGTAGCCATAGAGGGCAACCAAAGGTGCATACAAATGAGCCCCCAGAATCTGGTCACCAGCAGATGGACATCAGCAGCAAGTTTAAAAGCCATTACAGAAATGCCATGCCCCCAAAGACACATAAAAAACAAGCGCTAGGATTACATCTCTAAAGGTCCATTAAAGGCCCTAGGAAGGTGTGGGCTGAGATATCCATGGCCCTGGCAGATGTAACCCTGCTGAGCAGAGAGCTTGGAACGTGGAAGGCATCAGGAGAAAATGGGAACCCAGAAGTCAGTCACACTGAAAGCGTGTGTAGGCTGTGACAGGCAAGAGCTAAAAAATACAGCAGAAAAGCACAGGGAAATATTTAAACTTCCACAACAAGACTAAGAGCTAACAGCTGTGCTATATCAAAAGCCTTGTGCAATTAATAAGAAAAAGACAGCTCCACTAAAACGTTGGCAAAGAAAACCTTGCCAGACATTGCCTAACTTTGCAGCCATTGGGAAACCAAGGCTTTACCAACCAAGACAAACTCCAGTGGCAGTAAGAGTGTCCAGCCTCCCTGGCAGGTGACATAGAGATGCACCAGCTCTTTCTCACCGGACAGCTCATCAGCTGACACAGCTCAAAGATCTGGGTCAGCCCGTATCATGTGTCCCCTAACACCTCCGTTCTCCGCTGCCGCCCCAAAGACCACAGGGTCCACAGTGCAGCTGCAGCCAGAGACCAGCGTGCACAAGAAACAACCCTTGATCTTGTTAGCACCTTCAATTTTGAGTCTGTTTAGTGAAGCTATTAGCATGAATGTAAGTGGTTAATATATGCAAAGGGTGGGGGCCGGAGATGTAGCTCAGGTGATAAGCTTGTCTACTATCCACAATGCTCTAGATTTGACCCCCTAAATCCAGTAAGCAGAATGTGATAGCATACATCTGTGATCCCAGCACATAGGAGGTGGACACAGCTCAACCTCGGTTACATAGTGTGTTTAAAGATAGCTCAGGCTACATAAAATCCTGTCCCAAAATGCACGCGCGCACACACACACACACACACACACACACACACACACACCTACAAGGAACCAGCAACTCTCAACAAAATAATAAATTGGCCAATTTATAATTGGGGGGCCAAATCACCCCACTTATATGAAAAAGATTAAAGTAACCTTAAGATACTATCTGGGCCAGGCGGTGGTGGCGCACGCCTTTAATCCCAATACTCAGGAGGCAGAGCCAGGCAGATCTCTGTGAGTTCGAGGCCAGCCTGGTCTACAGAGTAAGATCCAGGACAGGCACCAAAACTACACAGAGAAACCCTGTCTCAGAAAAAAAAAAAAAAAAAAAGATATTTTTTCTGAGCCTGGCATGGTGGTGCACGACTTTAATCCCAGGTGGATCTCTGTGAGTTCAAGGCCAGCCTGGTCTACAAAGAGAGTTCCAGGACAGGACAGCTAAGTCTCTGGGGAGGCTGGGGGGAGGAAAAAAGATACTATTCTGTCCTGTCTTTAATATTATTTAATTATTACAAGCACATCATGTTCCATGGGTGGAAGCATCAATTGGTAAACACTTTTAAAGAATAACCTGACAACATTTTTTTTTTTTTTTTTGGTTTTTCGAGACAGGGTTTCTCTGCGTAGCTTTGTGCCTTTCCTGGAGCTCACTTGGTAGCCCAGGCTGGCCTTGAACTCACAGAGATCCGCCTGGCTCTGCCTCCCGAGTGCTGGGATTAAAGGCGTGTGCCACCACTGCCCGGCAACAACATTTTTTAATGAAAAATTCATATGCAGTTCTACTTCTAAGAATCTATTCTAGGGGCTGGAAAGATGGATTCGTGGTTAAAGTGCTTGCCACACAAGCTTAAGGACCAGACAGAGTTCAAATCTCCAGAAAGCATGTAAATCCCAGGTGGGTATAGAAGCCTGGCTGTAATTCCAGCATCAAAAATGAGAGATGGAGCAGGGAGAGGATTTGCTTGAGAAACCCTACCTCAACAAGTTGGAAGAATGATCAAATATTCCTCATATCAACTTTAGCTTCTACATGTATGCATATACACATGCACCTGTGCGCGCGCGCACACACACACACACACACACACACACACACACACACACACCCAAGTGTGGTTTCCCAGCACTTACATAAGGCAGCTCACAACCACCTGTAACTCCAGCTCCAGGGGCTCTAAATCTCCCCCTTCTGGTCCTCATGGGTACCTACAATCATATGCACATGCCTACACACAGACACACACAAATACACATAATTAAAAATAAAATACAGCTGGGCGGTGGTGGTTCACCTCTTTAATCCCAGCACTCAAAAGGCAGAGTCAGGAGGATCTCTGTGAGTTAAAGGCCAGCCTGGTCTACAAGGTGAGTTCCAGGACAATCAGAGCTGTTACACAGAGAAACCGTTTCAAACACACACATACACACACACACACACACACACACACACACATATATATATTTAAATTTATTTATATGTAAGACCTATATATAATTAAAAACCTATATATATAATTTTTAAAAATATATATTTAAAAATAAAATGTGGCTCATAAGAATGGGCTTTCTTAAACATGCTACATAGATATGAAATTGCCCAGGCTCATCAGCATGAACCCTTACACACTACATCCATAGATACAAGTGCATAATTGTAAACGTATTTAAAATCCCCAAGGTACAGTGTTCAAGAGGGATTCGGGTGAATTGGAATTTTCTTCTCAAGTAAATATTTTGTATTGTGTTAAGTGTGTAACAAAAAAAGGGAGGAATCCTAAGGCAGTTAGGAAACTTGATTCTAACAATGTGCATGTGTACGTGAATTGTGAGACAGAGGAAGAGAAGAAAGAGGGTGGGTGTCTCCAGGTCCCCAGGGGACCCCAGGACACTCAGCAAAATCTCACTTGTTGGATTTTTCTTTTCTGAAAGAAATGGCTCTTTTCAATCCTGAAGTAGCATGTGCAACCTTGTCCTGAAATCTGGCCACAGAGAAGGGCGGATGCAGGACCCTGAAAGCAGAACATGTAGGAGGATGGGTGCCACGTTGGGGTTAATACTATACACAACGGGCTTCAATTCCTCCCTGAAGATTACATGTTCCTTTAAACCAGCAGTTCTAAACCTTGTGGGTCTTGACCCCTTTGGGGTCACATATCAGATATCCTGCATAACAGATATTTATATTACAATTCATAACAGTAGCAAAATTACAGTTATGAAGTAGCAAAAAAAAAAAATTTATGGTTGGGGGTCACCACAACATGTGGAACTGTATTTAAGAGTCACAGCATTAGAAAATTGAGAACCACTGATCTAAACCAAAAGTATGTGGGTATTTTTACATGAAGTCAATCAAGATTTTCATCTGCAAATTTGCTTCTACAGGTCACATCTGAAGGATAGATTGGCTGGGTATAAAATTGTGGGATGTAGCTGGTGCCTGGCTTGCTGTGCAAGGCACCAGCCAATCTTTAACAATTCCCAGAGTCCCTCCTGTGCTAAGTTCTTTTGATCTGAAGATCCTTCTTTGACTTTGATAAATGTGTATGATTATTCTTTCTCTTCTGGGATTCTTCTCTTGCCCTGTGTACCCCTTTGATTAATTCTTTCATTTTCCTCTTGTATATCTATGTCTTTCTGTTCTGTTTTTCTGGATGATTCCTCCACATTATCTTACAACTGCTATTATATTTCTTTTTTCCTCCTGCCATATAGTTTTAATTCTGAGTGCTTTCTTATATTCTGAATGTCCTCTTCTGAGCATCCCAATATTATCTGTTGGCTCTGCCTTTGCTTTTATGTTCCATCTGAGCCCTCCTAGTCTTTCTGCCCTGTTCTTCTTCTCCCGGGTTCTTTTTTCTGTTTGTTGTTATTTCTGACAGAACCCTTCCTTCACTGTTCAAAGCTGACTGCCATTTCCCTTCTAGCAAGGCCCCAGGAGCTGGCAGTAAGCTCTGTATGGATGAGTGCTTGTCCTGCTGTGACTTCCGTGGAGGATGCTCAGGTGCACACTTGGTAAGCCTCTTGGGTGACCCAGATAGATAGTCATTCCACAAATGAATAGATTCCACCAAAGAAGAGTCCTTCAGCTTTCTCCCTGAACAGGTACAGCATTCTAAGGTCCAGTGGGGTAAGAGGGTGGAGAAAGGTGTGGATACTTCTGCAAAGATGTATATTTAATGCACGTGCTCACAAACTGGGGTCCAGTCCCACCACTGACTGGTTCTCCAGTTTAGAGTCAGATCCTGGTCCTCCTCCTCTCAGGACCTTCAGAATCCATGTCCTGAAGGATCTGTGTGATGGCTGCAAGTATGTCACATGACTCTGAGCTGCTACAGGGTCTCCCACTGAAAGCAGGGTCCCCAGTCTCTCCTTAGCCCAACAGGCCTATGGTGGGGTGCTGTGGGATGTTCTGTATGTCCTGTGGGAGCCCTTCTTGGGTTCCTTGTGGCGTTACCCAGCAGGTCCGTATAGAGGATGATTAGGACCATGGGCCTGAGTGCAGGTGTTTGAGATGGTCTGCACTTGGCTGTGCTGGGGGATGGTCTGTATGTCAAGTTGTTCTGATTGGTTAATAAATAAAACCTGATCGGCCGTGGCTAGGCAGGAAAGATAGGCGGGACTAACAGATAAAAGGACAGAAAGGCAGAAGGAGACGCTGCAGCCGCCGCCATGACCAGAGACGCTGCAGCCGCCGCCATGACAAGAAGCATGTGAAGGTGCCGGGAGCCACAAGCCACGTGGCGAGGCATAGATAAAAAGAAATGGTTAATTTAAGGTAAAGGAACAGTTAGCAAGAAGCCTGCCACGGCCATACAGTTTGAAAGCAATATAAGTGTCTGTGTTTACTTGGTTGGGTCTGAGCGGCTGTGGGACTGGCGGGTGGCAGAGGTTTGTCCTGACTGTGGGAAAGGCAGGAAAACTCTCGAGCTACAGTGGGGAAAAAAAGTTACAGCAAAAGCGAGCCAATGCAAATCCAAAGTGAGTCACACAGGCACACAGCAGACCCCTGAAGGTGTGGCTGCTGCCTTAGAGCACTCTCCACCACACTGAGGTGGAGCCACAGCCACAGGAAGAGGCCACATTTGAGCCTGGGACCCTTGGTTCCTGATGAACCTTCCTTTCACACCCTCCATGAGTCTCCCCACAGAGTTAAGCTCCACTCAGCCCTGTAGTAGCCTGGATCACAGAGCAGGGAACATGGTAAATGGTTCTTCCATGCCTCTTGTTCAGTGTGCTGTGGGCCAACAGGAAGTGGAGCAACCATGAGCTTCCCTTTTGTTCTGTGTTTAGCCACAGCACATAATCATTCATGTGCACATGTTTTATACCATATGTACCACACCACATGGACAAAGACCACACATACTGCATGCGCATCTACCATATGCCACACAACACACACAATACACATGGATAATAGATACCATATTCCACACACATGTATACATGTATACATGCACATATACGTATATATATATATATATATATATATATATATATATTACATACCATATATCAGACACACACCACGGATCATATTCACACATTATATATATACCACATATACACCACGTATGCCACACTTATACCAAATGCCATAACCATACACATTACACATATAACACACACCATATACCTGACATGTATGTACCACATACACCACACATGCATTCACCATACATCACACATTCCTGCCACACACACTTACACTTCCCACGTGTGTGCACGAATTTCCAGATACAGAGGTCTCCACCCGCACACACTTGCCCTCCTCTGGTTTGTTGGCCCATCTGCTCTGCTATCATGACACCCCTTTGGCTCAGACCTTTTGTTGGCCATGTACTATGTGGTAATCAGGCACGTAGACCAATGTGCAGATCTTAACCAGAAAGCATAGTGAAGTGTTCTATGGTTTTGAACATGTGAACCTGGAGCCTCAGGAAATCTAAGGCAATAACTTGGGACACGAGTGTACCCAACACGGTCCTGAGCCTCATCAAGAACAGTGGAGTTGCACTGCCCGGGGGATGTGCCCCATGGCTGCTTCTCTGCATGTGGGATTGGGAACAGGGTTCTGGTGCGCAGTGCTTACAGCTCAGCCCTGGTTCACAATAGAAGCCTGGTCCACCCTCCGGGGAGACAGCTTTAACAGGAAGTGACTTCTCAATGGGCCACAGAAAGTTTCCGGGAAGCTGCAGGGCCTGGCTGGAAGGTAGGAAGACAGCTATGACCTTTCAAAGTCAGGAACTAGCAGTGGTGAGCACCTGCCGCACAGCAGTGCCCACAGTCACCCAAGGACCTGCCATTGGCTGACTGACCACCACGGTGAGGTAAAGCTAGGAAGTGGTGAACGCTCAGGTTTTATTATTTAGATCGGGACTTTTAGATTGAAAACAGCATGGCGAGTTCTGAGACCACATCATAAACCTGGAGCCCTTCAGCTTCTGCTCAGCTTGGGGTGACTCAGCGAACCTCGTCATGACTCCTGGACGAAACAGCCCCAGCTCATGCCTCCTGACAGCACTCTGGCCTTGCCGGAAGAGAAAGCACCCCCACGTGACACTCAGTACTTTAAGAGGAATGGAGAAGTCTTGCTACAGAGCCCACTAGACCGCCTCACATGCCCCGCACAGCCTCACGAGAAGCAGAATAAAGGAAAAGCCAAGGCGGGGACCAGGGCTCTGGACTGCTGTGGCCGCTCCCACCCTGTGCCCTCCAGGACTAGGCTCAGGTTACCCTGGTGGCATCGTCCCACTGAACTCTGCCTTGGTTTCTCTCCTTGACTGAGGGCTGCACTCTGGCAGCCTGTCAGATCTCATCACGAGCATTTCTAATGCAAAGGAAGAGGAAAATCACAAAGCAAGCCTCGCGAGGCCACTGGCCACATTTGGCTGTTCAGTTATCCCAGGGGATGTACAGAGTTTGCCTCCAAAACCAAAATCTGAGGATTCTCTAGCCAGAGTTAGGTATAACCAACACATAGCTATCAGCCCGAATGCTTTAAATCATGTCTTTATTGTTCATGATACCTTATGGTAATGACATTATCAGCTTGATAGTGCATAAAATCATGCAAGGGACAAGCCTCCAAGCATATGTGTGAGCGGTTACCTAATGGCCACTTGGGGTGGGAAAACTAACCTTAACTGTGGGCAGCACCGTTCCATGGGCTGGGATCCTGGACTGAAAAAAAGGGAAACCGTGAGCCTGGAGCAGCCTTACCTCTGTCTCCTTCCCGACTGGTGGACACATATAACCATCTGTGTCAAGCTCCTACCATGTGACCTCCCCACCATGATGGCCTGCACCCCCAGACTGAGCCGAAAGGACCTCTTCCTGAAGTTGCTTTCCCACAGTAATGAGAAAAGTAACTAATACACAAATATAATATTTTCTAGTTCCAGGGTAAGAGAGCTACTTAGATGCTGTCTCCATAAAAAAGAATCTGAGTTAACAAAGGATATACTCTGTCTCGAAGAAAGTGGAAGAGGTAGGAAATCACAAGTTGGTGATAGGGACAGCTGCAAAGTGTAGAGGAACAGAGGGCTGGACGGCCAAGGACCAGAGAACAGCTCCAGCCCTGGCCATAGGAAGTGAGGCAGGAGCTTCATCCAGAGGTAAACCAGATGGCCCTGAAGAGACTGATGGTTTTACACTCAGGGCAAGGACAGGTTCTCATGAGTCCCCAGTTCAGCTGCAGGGTCTGGTGAAACGGTGACTCCACCAGCATGCTGCAGGGTCTGGTGAAACGGTGACTCCACCAGCATGCCACAGGTTCTGGTGAAATGGTGACTCCACCAGCATGCTGCAGGGTCTGGTGAAATGGTGACTCCACCAGCATGCTGGAGGTTCCGGTGAAATGGTGACTCCACCAGCATGCTGCAGGTTCTGGTGAAATGGTGACTCCACCAGCATGCCACAGGTTCTGGTGAAATGGTGACTCCACCAGCATGCTACAGGTTCCGGTGAACCGATGACTCCACCAGCATGCCACAGGTTCTGGTGAAATGGTGACTCCACCAGCATGCCGCAGGGTCTGGTGAAATGGTGACTCCACCAGCATGCTGCAGGTTCCGGTGAACCGGTGACTCCAGCAGTCTGATGGGTCAGTGACGGACAGGACATCTGCTCCATCACTCCTTGTGTCTCAGGCTGTAGCTGGTGCCATCTTGAGAGAGTACCTGTACTTAAGACTGGGACACCCTGGAGGCCCCGAGAGAGATGGGGACAAAAAAACAGTGCAAAGAATCAATGAAACAGGGAGCTGATTCTTTAAGAAAATAAACAAGATTAATAAACCAAAATAACCACAAAATAGAAGAAAAAAGCCAAAATAACCACAAAAGGAGAAGAGTCAAATAAACAAAATTAGAGATGAAAAAATTAGAGATGTTCACAGGACACCAATGAAATCCAGAAAACTGTTAGGGAACGCTTTGAAAACACATATTTCAAAAGAGCTGGACCGTCTAGAAGAGATGAACAAGGCTCTGGACATGTGTGATCTACCAAAATTAAACCAAGAGCATACCAGCAACTTCAACAGGTCCATAAAAACAGATTGAAGATTTGAGATTGAAGCAGTAATAAAAAATTTCCCCACAAAGAAAAAAAAAGCACGAAACCAGGACAGATTCACTGCTGAATTCCATCAGCCATTCAGTCACTCTAGACAGCCAGCATTAGACTGACCCAAAGCAGACGAGAGCATGTACACATACATTCATGCATGTACATACATACTCACATTCACACGCACACATTCCAGTACATATTTACATATGTACACATCACACACAAACAGAAACCATAAACAAATTTCTCTAAAGAACATAAATATAAAAATTGTCGATGAATACCAGCAAGCCAAACTCAACAACACATCAAAAAGATAACCTCATGGCCAAGACGGTTTCATTTCAAAGATACAAGGATGGTTCAAAATACACAAATCAATAAATGGAACACAACACATAAGTAGACATAAGGACCAAAATCATGTGATCATCTCAGTAGATGCAGAAAAGGCCTTTGACAATGCTTAACATCCTTTGAAGAAACTAGGAATGTAAGGAACATAGTCTCAACATAATAGCAGGCATGTACTGCACACCTGTAGGCAGCCTTTTGCAAATGGAGAAAACAGTATCTCCTCTAAAACAGGAAGTGAGACAAAGTGTCCACTCTCCTGACTCTTATGTAATTGTGCTTGAAGTCTTAACTACAGCTATAAAGAGAAAGAACACAACAGAGGGATGCAAAGTGTCACAAGCTTTGGACTGCAGCCTCCCACAACCCTCCTCTGTGGTCTCCTGGTTCCTTCACATCTGGGTACACAGTCAGCCTTGTTTGCCACAGAACCTGATCTTATAAAAGTGGAACTGAGCTGGGTGGTGGTGGTGGTGGTGGTGCACACCTTTAATGCCAGCACTTGGGAAGCAGAGGCAGGCAGATCTCTGAGTTCGAGGCCAGCTTGGTCTACAGAGTGAGTTCCAGGACAGCCAGGGCTATAGGGAGAAACCCTGTTTCGAGGACGGGGGCAGTAGAACCAAGATGCTGGGTCACACAGAGCACTGCATCCAATACCTTCCTTTGTATGTGAAGATCCCAAAGCCCAGCCTCTCCACCCTTTCACAGCCCACAATGGCAGCCTTGGCTCTTCTTGCATCAGACAGGTGTACTGGGCTCCTAAGCAGAGAGGATGCCACAGACACCTCCTGACCTACCCCGGGACTGAGAGCATGTGGAACAGGAGTCACTGTGAGGTTCACAGCCCTGCCTGGCTATGATGTCCAGCAATCATACATAAGACTAGGCTTGGGCGGGCATGGCAAGCTTAATAGTAGTGGTGCTGGCTATGGTTGGAACGCACTCCCCAAAATCACGTGTTGGGAATTCAACACTGGATGTGCCGGCTTTGAAAGGTGAGCTCTTCTACCCTCTGCCATAGGGTAGAACAGCATGAAGGCTCTCTTCACCAGCTCCCCAGCATCTAGAACAGTAGAAAATAAACCTCTATTCTTTATAAACTGCTCTGCCTTGGGTGTTCTGTTACAGTATCACAAATGGACTAGCCATAAGGACACCTTACTGGGTCTAGAGAAAGTGGTCTCTTTTCTCTGCTTCTTCCTCCCTGTTGAGACTTCACTGTCCCATTCTTTCTTCATATAAGAGCTGCAGTCAGATGCCTCCGCCTGCCCAGTGGGGCAGGGCTACAGAGAGCTGTTACCCGTCAGAGACTAATCTTTTCTGTGTAAGCTTGTGGAAGTCAGAGGGGAAACAGACCCCCACCTCACAAATGAAAGCTCTCATAGCATTGGAAATTTAAAACATGCCTAGGTGCCCCAGCCAAGGGATCGCCTGCCCCATGAGTACTCAGGGCCTCTGCTCCGAGTCACCCTGCCCAAGCTACAAGTCTCTATTTTCCCTCTGTTTACCTTAGTTTTATGACTCCCAGGTCTAGGAAGGCGAAGGAGAGGAGCAGACATGGGGTAATACAACCTCCTCACCAAAGACATGACCACTGCCCCCGCCGTCCAAGGCCTGAACAAAACAAGTCTCCCCCAGGAAACTCAGCAAAGCAGAGCTGCGGAGCCAAACACACTCGTGTCTGGGAAAGGAATTCGTCTTTCGCGGAAGGCATTAGCAAACACAGCCATAAACTTGGAATCCACAGTCGGACATGTCAGAGGCTCAGAGGAAAGCCTTAGCTCCTGTGAGCCTCTCTAAAACGTCATCTCTAGAACATCCAGACTTGAAATGTGGCCGGTGGTGGCTGGGTGCCCATCCCATTATGTGCAGACTTAAGCATCCGTGGCATGGTGTTTTCGCAATAAAACCTTCAAATCAAACCCAGTACACCGGATAGAAAGGCATCCAAGATATCTCTTGGGGCTGAAAATAAATACACAACACACTTTTGAATTCCATCTGTAAAGGGTATTGGGATGATTTCTCAAGAGTCTGCTGATCTGTTGATCACATCTGGGCTCTTGTAGCTGCTAACTCTAGTAAAGGCCATCTAAATGGATTTCAATAGGCTGACCAACACCCATGCTCAAGGTCAAAAATTAAGCATGTGTGAAGTTTTGAGCTTCTCCATGTCTCAAGTGTCTTTATGTATTTACTCTACAAATGCTGGGTCCCTGGTAGTATTTAATCTCAGCCCTTTCTCCTTTTGTCTTATGAAGAAAAAAAATCACAGCTTTTTGTTGTCCCAGGATGATGCATTTACATGTCACTCATTTGCCCCCATAAAATCCCTAGCCGGTGATGTGTCTGTCACCAGCTAGACTCTGCAAAGACCAGGGAGACTAAGAACTGTTCCTGTCCCCAAGGTGTCCATAAGCATGAGAACCAAAGGAAGTCACAGCCTGTGGAGACAATCCTGAACTCTCAGTGACTCAGCAGGAAGAAGCTTGTCCCTTGTGGGCTGGGGTAGGAGGAGTCTCCTCCACACAGGAGCTCAGGGCTTCTGGGGCTGGCAGACATTTTTTTTTTAATTTGTTTTTGAGACAATATTCCCAACTCATGATCCTCCTGCCTCAGCTTCCTCTGTGCTGGGATTACAGATGGGTGCCACAGCTGGCTCTTTTCATTGGACCCATAGATATGGGGAGGAGAGACCATAAAGGGAGATACCCAGAGTTTAGGGACCAGCCACGTCCACCATGGGTGTAGACCTCAGCCCAGAGTCACATCAACTGGCACTATAAAGAGAGCACAGTGCGGATTAGCCGATGCCCATGAAGGAAAGAGCAAAGAAAAAGCATGAAGTCACACCACGTGTGAACACACTCCTACCAGGTGTGAACACACCACTCACACCACATATGAACTTGACCCTCATAACACATATGAACACACACTTCTACCACATGTGGACTGTGGTGATATTTTATTTGTGCTGAAATGTGGTGATATTTTATTTGTATGTTAATAAATAAAGTTTGCCTGGAGATCAGAGGAAATAGCAAGCCATTAACACAAAAGTCAGGCAGTGGTAGCACCTGCTCTTAATCCCATCACTTAGCAGGCAGGGTCTCTGTGTGTTCAAAGTCACACTAGGGAACAGAGCCAAGCATGGTGACACATGCCTTTAATCCCAGTACCAACCATAGAGACCTGGAGGTCTGTACAGACAGGCAGTGACAAGGAAGTGGGGTAGCTGGGCTAAGAGCCAATCAGAGGGCAGAAAAGCAAGGCAATAAAGGCACAGGTTAGACAGGAAGTAGCTCGCATTTTGGAAGCTACAGAGCTGGTGAAGTAAGGTGGTTGGTTGCTGTGGGATGTTCTGTATGTCCTGTGGGAGCCCTTCTTGGGTTCCTCGTGGCTTTACCCAGCAGGTCCGTATAGAGGATGATTAGGACCATGGGCCTGAGTGCAGGTGTTTGAGATGGTCTGCACTTGGCTGTGCTGGGGGATGGTCTGTATGTCAAGTTGTTCTGATTGGTTAATAAATAAAACCTGATCGGCCGTGGCTAGGCAGGAAAGATAGGCGGGACTAGCAGAGAGGAGAAATAAAAAGGGACAGAAGGGCAGAAGGAGCTGCTGCAGCCGCCGCAATGACCAGAGACGCTGCAGCCGCCGCCATGACCAGAGACACGGCAGCCGCCGCCATGACCAGCAGCATGAGAAGACGCTGATAAGCCACCAGCCATGTGGCGAGGTATAGATTTGTAGATAAAGGAACAGTTAGTAAGAAGCCTGCCACGGCCAGACAGTTTGAAAGCTAAATAAGTCTCTGTGTTTACTTGGTTGGGTTTGAGCGGCTGTGGGACTGGCGGGTGACAGAGATTTGTCCTGACTGTGGGAAAGGCAGAAAAACTCAAGCCACAGTTGGTGGCTCTCACTATTTCCCTGATCTCCAAGGTTTTCACCC
Source organism: Peromyscus leucopus (assembly GCF_004664715.2). Lineage (NCBI taxonomy): Eukaryota > Metazoa > Chordata > Mammalia > Rodentia > Cricetidae > Peromyscus > Peromyscus leucopus. The sequence continues at coordinate 12,547,974 of NC_051067.1, forward strand.
CTATATTTGGCTCCGTGTTCTTTATTTAATAAGACCACTTAGAAATTCGTCTACAGTGGACACACTCACACCACATGTGAACTGGTCATTCACAAACAAAAAAGTGTTCATCATGTATGAACACTCACCACATGTAACCAAATACTCCCACTGTTTGGGAGCACACAGTCATAGCACATGTAGACACATCAGCACAGTAGTCAGTGACCCATTGCCTGCATGGAAAGTCATTGTCCTCTGATGTTTCAGCTGCCACCCAGCTCATCTCAGCAAAGCCTTCTTGCTTCTCAGAATGGTGAACAAATTTAGCAAGCACGGCTCTCCGCCAGATCGCTGCCATCATGGACACGAGTCGCGTGTAACCCATCAAGCTGGCTAGGGTAACCAAAGTGCTGGGCAGGACCAGCTCGCAGAGACAGTGCTCACAGGGACAGTGCACACAGGTGCTCGTGGAATTTATGGATGACACCAGTCGCTCTATCATCCGAAACGTCAAAGGCCCCATTCGAGAGGGTGATGTGCTCACCCTATTGGAGTCAGAAAGAGAGGCTCGGAGGTTGTGCTGACCTTGCTGCTGGGTCCTGGATATCCAACACTTGGCCCATGATGACCTGTAACTATTAAATAAAGCATTTGTATTGTTTTAAAAAAAAATTAGCAAGCACGTTTTTTTTTTTTTTATTTTACAATACCATTCAGTTTAACATAATACCTCCCCTCTCCCCCCCTCTCTCCCTCCCCCCCCCCCCCCCCCCTCCCCCCCTTCTCAAGACCGGGAGACCTGGTAGACTCAGTCCAGGCAGGTCCCGTCCCTCCTCCCAGACCGAGCCAAGCGTCCCTGCATAAGTCCCAGGATTCAAACAGCAAACTCATGCAACGAGCCCAGGACCCGGCACCAACGCACAGCTGCCTCCCAAACAGCTCAGGCCAAATGACTGTCTCATCCATTCAGGGGGCCTGATCCAGTTGGGGGCCCCTCAGCCTTTGGTTCATAGATCCTGTGCTTCCATTCATTTGGTTATTTGTCCCTGTGCTTTATCCAACCTTGGCTTCAACAATTCTCGCTCATATAAACCCTCTTCTTTCTCACTAATTAGACTCCCAGTGCTCCACCAGGGGCCCAGCCGTGGATGTCTGCATCCAGATTCCTCAGTCCTTGGATGGGGTTTTATGGCACAACTATCAGGGTGTCTGGCCATCCCATCACCAGAGTAGGTCAGTTCCTGCCGTCTCTCGACCATTGCCAGCAGTCTTTTGCGGGGGTATCTTTGTGGATCTCCGTGGGCCTCCCTAGCTCTCTGCTTCCTCCCCTTCTCATGTGAGCAAGCACGTTTTTTATTTCATCTTTCATCAAAACAGTACAAATTGTAGAGCAGGCAGATAAAGTAATTTCTCTACAGACAGTGTGAGGTGTGTGTGTGTGTGTGTGTGTGTGTTACTCTAATGAACCTAGTCACTCAGTAACTGAGGCCACCCAGGGCAAGCATACAGTCTTCTGCAGACCAATGTCAATATTTAAAGTCATTGTCCAGATGTCCAAGCAAAACTGTAGCCCAGGACCTCTCTCTGGCTCTCGGTGCTGTTTTGAAGGGAGGAAGATGAGCAAATGGTCCAGTGTGGCAGGAGGCAGGTGGAGATCTGTGTAGTCTCCCCAGCTGTGACAAAGACAAAATAAACACAACCGAAACCTTCAGACACGAGTACGGAAATGGTCAGTGAGCCCAGTGGGTATCATATTTGCATGGGGTTGAAATTGATCAAAGAAGTATCAGTAGGCTAGCAGGTTCCTGTCAGCCTAGAATCCGCGGCGGATATTTCGTTCACTCGGGAGAACATAGGTCCAGCTAGTGGGTTTCTAACAGCCTGAGAGCTAAAAATCACCCAACACAGCACGAAACTTCTGCTCAGGGGCCAGCAGCTGAGAACTAAACCACCCTGGTCCTATACTGGAAACGGAGAGCAGGAGGCATCTCAGGCAGCTTCTGGAAATTTAAGAGCCCATCTGCCCTCCCCAGCCTGGGTTCCCATAAAGGTAAGGCTGGAGTCATCAAGATGGCAGGCAGGTGCTGTCTAGGGTCCACCCCAGGTTACCCAAATGTCTCCATAGCATGTTGATGGCATCTTCTGGACCAAGGGAGAAAAAGGGGGACACAGAACAAGTAGGGATTATGACTTCACTGTGATAAGACAGAGTCCCACAGCCCAGCCTGTCTCACAGTCCTCTATGAGATGGAGCCCCTGCTTTTTCTCCACAGAGGGGTGCCACAGCAGGGTGGGCAGAGAAAGCTGGCATGAAAGATGGGGAGACTTTGACAATACAGCTTTGGAAAACAGTGGCCTGGAAATGTGACCCCACCCAGCTGAGAACACACAGAAGGTGAGAGAAACGAGAGTCATTACCAGAGCTGTTAGGGTCAGAGCCTGGGCCCTGGCGACCTAACAAGCTAGTCCTGGCCTAGTCCTCAGTAGGCCAGTTAAACAGACAGGCAGGAGTGAAAAGGAGAGAAAGGAGATGTCTTCAGTGTGGCACATGGGGAAGAACAGAGAGGTCCTGTGACACCCCATGTCCACCTTCTTCTGTATCCTGACATGAGGTTTAGGTTTGAATAGAGGGAAGAGATACGCAGAGCTGAGCAGTCCTGGCCAAGGTACGGCCACCTGTAGTCATGTCTAAGCTCCAGTGGGACACGTCTTCAGAACTGTGTGAAATCTCTTTCTGGGCCCCAAGATCCACCTCTGGCTGACTCCAGGCTCAGCCTCTTCCCTCCTCCAGCCTGAGATTCCTGGGGAAATTCTAACTTCTGTGGGTGCTGTCACTTCAAGAGTCTGACGGGAGGAAGGAGGGCCACGAGGGCCTCTCTGCAACAGCTCTGTCCTTCGAGGTGGTTACAGTCCAGTTGCAGAGCCCCTGCGCCCTGACAGAAGGCACTCTGGCTTTAACGGGTGCTGCCTGGAACACTGCTGAGTTCTGGGCCTGGGAGCAGCCAAGCCTGTTCCGTCCATGTGACTGGAAGTGAGCCAAAGGCAAGCAACACATCCCCGTAGAAATGCCTGTGTCCTCAATAACAACACAGTGATCTATAAGTATGTAAGCCCAGAGCCGACCACCTGCCCTCAGTCTGACCTCCAGCCAAGGTCAAAGGCCTGACGCATAATGCCATGTGCCTTAAGGGCAAGGGGAAAAAATATACTTGAAGACTTCTGTGAAGTGAAAGATTTTACAGGGCAGATGCTGCCAGACAGCATCCTGCCAAGGGTCAGTGGGAGCCAATATGATACTGTGATAGCATAAATGGAACGGGTCCAAATTTGGCTTGTCTGTGGCTTGAACCCTTGGTCCTTTGTCTCTCTCTCTCAGATCTCTGTGTCAGAGACTGTGGAGAAGAATGATAGAGAAATAACCTCAGGAAGAGAACTCTTGGCCTTAAGCCCCCTGGGACCCTGGGACAATAGGATTCGGAATCTGTAGTGGTTAGTGTTGGGCGTCACCTTGACAGAATCTAGAGTCTCCAGGGCACAGGCCTCTGGGGATACCATGGGAGATTATCTTGGTTAGGTTAATGAGGGAGAAGACTGGGGTACTGTCGTGGCACTGTTGCCCTGGGCAGCACCCTGGCCTGTCTAAAAGGACAGGCATAGAACATTGGGAAGTGTTTGTTGCTCTCTGTGTCTGGATTACAGATGCAGTGACCAGCTCTCTCAAACTCTGGCTGTGACATTCCTGTCATGATGGACTGCAATCTGGAGCTATGAGTCAAGTAAATCCTTTCTCCCTTAAACGGCTTTTGTTAGGGCATTTTATGCCAGTAACAGGAAAGGGAACTAAGACAGAAGCCAAGGAACACAGTCTCAAGATCCCTTTCCATTGGGCCACAGGGAGAGGACAGTGGTACCTGTTAAGAGCCCTTCTTCCCACCCCACAGGCCTCTCCACACTGCATTGATGGGCTTTTGAAAACTATCATAGACTTGGAAAATGGCTTTAACTAGTCATACTTGGTCTGCAGAAGATTGCATGCTTGTCTTGGGTGTACTCAGTGACAGAGTGACTGTCTCCTTTTCTGCCCACCTGCCCATGATAGCAAGTGAGCAGAAGAGGACCTAAGAGCCTTCCAGCACAACAGCAATGACATTCAGACCCTGGACATCAAGATAAGCCCTCTACCATCTGAACTGCAGCGATGCAGCAGAGTCCTGGCTTCCAGCTGGCCAGTGGGGGCTGCCTGTCAATCCTGAGGCCTCCAGTGGGCCTTCAGTGCCTGCCAGGAACCTTGAGTAGCACAAGGTGGTCTCCAGCTCGTCAGCCTTGGGAACCTTTTGCCAGCCTTGGGAACCCTTTGCCAGCACCTCCCCAGAAAGGCTAATGTCCTCCTAACAGCTACTTTGCTGGCTTTGATGGCACCTAGAGGAACAATGATAAGCAGAGGGGCCACAGGGTCCAAGGCCAGGGACAGAATCTGCCTCTGTGAGCATGACATTACCTCCAGTGTTCTAGGAGCCTCATCTGCAGATCATCTTCATGGTAAAGTCCAGAGCCACACTACTAAGCACCTGTTGCAGCCTTGCTCTTGGGATCTATCACTGAAGTCTTCCTAGTCTGGGAGAGTGGATCACTACACTTCTGTGAAGAAATGGGCCTGGGTCTCAAGGGTGCTATTGGCCAATCTTTACTCCCCCGGATCCAGGACAGGTACGGGGACAGCCAGGGTGGTCAGGATATCAGAAGAGGAAGACAGAAAGACACAGGGGTGAGACAGCAGCTGTCTCGAGAATGAAGTCTGGGGAGAAAGTATTTCAGGCAGCCAAAGAGAATGTCACAAACCTCCGGCCTCAAAGCCATTCACTTCCCTTCCCAGCCAAGGCTCGGACCAGGCCTACAAGGAGAGAACATTCGGTACAAATACTGAGCTGCCGGCTTGACCCTAAAAAAAGATGCCAGCTGTTGGCAACAGGGCTGCTTAGAAAGCAAGGCTGGCCTGGGACAGAAAGGGAGCCCTGTGCTACAGAGGTGGTAACTGAGGGGAGCAAGACCTGCTCCTGAGTGGCTAGGGTTTTGAGACAATGGCCAATGTGGGCACAGGCAGTAAGGTGACAGAGGTAAGCCATGCCCTGGGAGCAGAGTGCTGCAGAAGGCAGGTATGCAGAGGGCAGGCTGCAGAGGGCAGGCTGCAGAGGACAGGTTGCAGAGGGCAGGCATGCAGAGGGCAGGCATGCAGAGGGCAGGCATGCAGAGGGCAGGCTGCAGAGGGCAGGTATGCAGAGGGCAGGCATGCAGAGGGCAGGCATGCAGAGGGCTGGCTGCAGAGGGCAGGTATGCAGAGGGCAGGCTGCAGAGGGCAGGCTGCAGAGGACAGGTTGCAGAGGGCAGGCATGCAGAGGGCAGGCATGCAGAGGGCAGGCATGCAGAGGGCAGGCTGCAGAGGGCAGGCTGCAGAGGGCAGGCATGCAGAGGGCAGGCTGCAGAGGGCAGGCTGCAGAGGACAGGTTGCAGAGGGCAGGCATGCAGAGGGCAGGCTGCAGAGGGCAGGCTGCAGAGGGCAGGCTGCAGAGGGCAGGCATGCAGAGGGCAGGCTGCAGAAGGCAGGCATGCAGAGGGCAGGCATGCAGAGGGCAGGCATGCAGAGGGCAGGCATGCAGAAGGCAGGCATGCAGAGGGCAGGCTGCAGAGGGCAGGCTGCAGAGGGTAGGCATGCAGAGGGCAGGCATGCAGAGGGCAGGCATGCAGAGGGCAGGCATGCAGAGGGCAGGCTGCAGAGAGCAGGCTGCAGAGGGCAGGCATGCAGAGGGCACGGCCTCCTGTGCCGCTCCCGGCAGAGTTTGTGCCGAAAGCCACATTTTCCTTTTCCTGCATGTTGACTCTGCCCCAGCAAGAGTCCTGGGGTCACATGGGTAGGTTAAAGTCTTCTCCCCTCTTACACCATGAGGCTCCAGCCTCCACACTGAAGAGACCGGTCCCTCGGCGGGCCCACTGGGTCCCATGTGGCTAGAGAGGGAGAGATTCTGAGTGGGAGGCAGACACTAAAGAGAAAGGAATTCCTCAGCAGCTGAAAATGGCCACCGAGTGGAGGAGACCTGGCTAAGAATAAGCTGAGCGGCCGCTGTGCACACCTGCTCATTGGCATGCAGAAGAGGAGAAGCCAGGTCTGTGTCCCGACCATCTCCCCACCCCCACCCCAGGATGTCCTAGGACTGTCCTGGGACCAACCCCTGTGCACATTTCCTCCAGACTCCACTGTCTGTCAAAGTGACCTAAACCCCCAAATGCTGTAGTCAAATCCAAGCCCCACAGAAAGTGTCCCTGCTGTCCCCTACTGATGCTGAAGACCTGAAGTCTTACTCAGGTGGTGTCAGCTGGTTGTTTAGACATCTCCACTCCCACAGGCTTGCCTATTCATTCAATGAAGTGCGGGCCCTGGTCTCCACTTCAACACCCCGGCCTTTGGTAGATAGTTCAAGACCAAACTCTCAGAGCATGGTCATAAAAACCCTTTCCCTGGGTGCGGGCCACCAGGAAAGTCCCAAGACAGCACCTCTGCTGGGTGCTGAGAGGTACAAAGCTTCAGGATGAGAAAGGCAAAGTTTGAAAACTTGAACCGCTTTCCAATCTCTTCACAAATGTCAGGGAAAACTTCATGAACTTCTTTAATATTGGGTATCTGATCCAAAGTAGGGATTTAAAAACTACCCACACAAGGCTGGAGAGATCATCCAGTGGGCAAGATTGTGAAGGAGTCCCATAGGTAGGCAGTGAAGCATGTTGGAAGCCCTGGGTGGGGAGAGTCAGGTGGAAGTGAAGCTGAATAGCCTCCAGTCTCACTTCAGAGGGTGGCAGCTCTCCTCTGGGAAGCCCTGTGCATTCCATATTCAATGTCCCACATTAGCCATGAGGGTCTTCCTCAAACCACAGGGGAAGTGTGTGTAGGGTCTGATTGCCATCCAGGAGGTTCTGGGATGATGATGGGCACAAGGATGCAGGCTGAGTCCTTGCTCAGCACTGTTGTTTGCCCACACACTTGGAGCTGCTGTCCATGGGTACCCAGAGAAGTTCCCAAGGTGCATCTTGCCCTGGCTGCTAATGCTGATGGCAGCTGTCTGTTCAGAGGAGCACACCAGCTACTCCATGTGAACCAGGGCAAGCCTCCCCCTGGACCAGTGACTATTCCTTGCAGATGGGGGTCTACGTGGCAAGGACTCTGATGACTGCCTTCCCCTCACAGACTTCTTTTGCTATATAGTCAGTCTGCTGTTTCTTCAGATCCACATCTACAGCCTTAACTAATGGTACGTTGAAGTTGTTGGGGAAGGATGCAGAGATCCACGGCTAGGCCCCAGGTGGAGTCTAATTAGCGAGAAAGAGGAGGGATTATATGAGTGAGAATTGTTGAAACCAAGGTTGGATAAGGCACAGGGACAAATAGCCAAACGAATGGAAACACATGAACTATGAACCAAAGGCTGAGGGGCCCCCAACTGGATCACGCCCTCTGAATAGGTGAGACAGTTGATTGGCTTGATCTGTTTGGGAGGCATCTAGGCAGTGCTACCAGGTCCTGGGCTCGTTGCATGAGTTGGCTGTTTGAAACCTGGGACTTATACAGGGACGCTTGGCTCAATCTGGGAGGAGGGGACTGGACCTGCCTGGACTGAGTCTATCAGGTTGATCCCAGTCCTCGGGGGAGACCTTGATCTGGAGGAGGTGGGAATGGGGAGTGGGCTGGAGGGAAGGGGAGGGGGGCAGGAAGGGAGAGAACAAGGGAATCTGTGGCTGTTATGTAGAACTGAATGGTATCGTAAAATAAAATAAAATAAAGAAATTGTTGGGGGAAAAGAAGGTGCATCAGTACTGACCATGCACAGACCTTTCCCCTTATTCTGCCCTAGACTATATGACAGGGCTAGTGTCTACTAGACATCAGATGTTATACATTATCTAGTGATGAACTGATTAGGTCTGAGCCCTCATGACCCAATCACATTTCAAAAGCCCATCAGATGTCAATCGGTCTTTGATACATGATTTGTGGGAATAGCGGGTTCTTCCAGTGATAGACTCGTGATTCACAGGCATCATCCAAAGGTGGCGGAAAGTTTAGGAGGTGGGCCTCGTTAGAGGAAGCAGGTCAGTGAGGGCCTGCCTTTAAAGGAAGTGTCTTGTTCCTAACCTTTCTTGGTGTGTCTGCCTCCCAGCTGACATGAGGTGAGTGGCTGTGTTCTGACATACTCTGTCCACCGTGATGCTCCGCCTCACCACAAAGCCCCAGCAACAGGGTCAGCCAATCATAGAACAAGACCTCAGACCAGCAACAGAGCCAGCCAACAAGACCTCAGCACCAGTGAGCCAAAATAAGCCTGCCTTTCTAAACTCTCACTCTCAGGTATTGGTCCAAGCGAAGGGCCACAGCACAGCCAGCCTCTGGTGAACCAACCATATATGAAAACCAGCCCATCCAAGGGCTCCTGGATTGTCTCCAGTCAGTCAGCAACAGCTGCATGCCTCCCGCCCCTGCAGAGGGCTCTGGGTGGCCCCTGCACTACTTCTCCCTGCAGAGCTGGGGCTCTGGAGATGTTTTCTAAAACGCTTGCCGTCTGTTGTCAATGAGGTGTCACCTGAAAACCGACCACAGCAACTTTTCCCACACTCCTCCTTCCCAGAACAAACACTAGCAAACGGGCAGGGGGAAGGGATCCTATCCCAGGCTGTGGAAAGGAAGCCCTGGCCTCCTGAGCTCAATTACACGTGTTTCTCCTATTCAGAGCATGCCAAATGAATAATGGAAAGAGTGCAGGGTGGAGCCTTGGGGGGAGTTAAGGTGGGGCCCGGGGTTTCTCAGTGGATAATGGTGGGATTTGGGTCGTGCAGCTTTTACAGAACACCATGATGCTGGAAAGTTGGTTGCTATTTTGGGACGTGGCTTTGTGGCCTGGCCTTCACTGTGGAGAACTATTTATATGCCTTGTGAATATAATTCCAAAGCTTTGCCCAAGAACATTCTGGGCTTTGTTTCCCACTTGTTAGCATTTGATCAAAGGCCACTTCACCCTTGAGTTTGAAAACCCAGAGTGAAGATTCCACTTTCAGTCCCATCTGGGCAAATTTTGCCCATGGAGACAAATCTGTTTGTTTTCTTGCTTTGATGCTGGTACACTTTGAATTTCTGATGCTGATCTCACTTGGAGGAAAAAGATTCCACCCATCTTTCCCTTCTGGAAATGGAGGCAAAAGACAAACAGAAAAGGCTTGGCAGTCTTCACTTGTCTTGGACAAGAGAACCCAAGAAGTTGCATGCTATAGCATTATGTTAGCATAGAGATAGAGAGAGAGATAGAGATAGAGAGAGAGAGAGAGACAGAGAGAGAGAGAGACAGAGAGAGAGAGAGACAGAGAGACAGGGTATATGTTTATATGGGGTTCACATGTGTTTGATGGTAGTGTATGAGTGTGCATGCATGTGAGAGCAGAAGCAACTTCCAGCATCATTTCTCAAGTACTGTCTGCCTTCTTTTTTTTTTTTTTTTTTTTTTTTTTTTTGGTTTTTCGAGACTGGGTTTCTCTGTGTAGCTTTGCACCTTTCCTGAAGCTCACTTGGTAGCCCAGGCTGGCCTCGAACTCACAGAGATCTGCCTGGCTCTGCCTCCCGAGTGCTGGGATTAAAGGCATGCGCCACCACCGCCCAGCCATGCCTTCTTTTCCAGAAAGAATCTCTCACTGGCATGTAACCTTCCATAGAGGGTAGACTGGCTGACCGGGAGCCCCCAGGCATCCACCTGTCTCCACTTGGGATTACAAGCGCAGACATCACACCTGGCTTCTTTGCATGGGTTCTGGGGAATGTATTCAGGCCTTTGTGCTTGTGTGATGAACACTTTCACAGCTGAGTTCTCTTCCCAGCCTTGGAACATATTTTCTAAAATTCTTGGTATTTAGCAGTTAAAAGTAAAAAGAACATAAAAATAAATAAAATAAAAAAGATAATCTGTTCACACAGCTAAGAAAGACTTGACTGTTACCTGGGTCTCATGCCAGAATTGAAGGAATCAGAGACAGTGTCTATCCACCATGACCTTGCCCATGAGCACCATTGACCAGGATTGGTTAGGAAGGAAATGAGACAGAGGTGGTTGTTCGTACCTACAAAAATCACTGTGCTGGGGCTAAAGAGATGGTCCAGCTCTTAAAAGCACTTGTTGCTCTTACAGAGAGCCTGGGTTCAATTCTTCACCAACTGCATTGAGGAGCTTACAACTAGCTGTAACTCCAGCTCCAGGGTATGTGATGCCCTCTTCTGGTCTCCATCAGTACCTGCACTCATGTGCAATACACAAAGACAAACACATATCCATATAGTTATTTAAAAGTACTAAAAATCATGCCCACTCTAGACTCTCCCAGATGTCCCTGCCTCTGGCTGTGCTCTCCCTCATATCTACAATAAACCTTCTCCTCCACCATAAAATAAGAAGAACAACAAAGTCATTATCCTAATAATGAACTGCCATCCAAAGCTCAGGCAAACACCTTCTGCTCACAGGACATTGCTTGGAGCACAGAGCTCTCAGTTCCAGGAACTGGATGACCCCAAGTGAGTATCTCAGGCCCTTTCTCAGTCCCAACTGGCATTTGCCATCATGTGAGTTAACTAAGGGAGAGAGATGGGGTGACCACACATATGGGTACTCAGAAGTCCTGGGAGCTCACAAATGCACTTCCAATGCTGAAAGGTCTTGGATGAGCACAGTCCCATACCTCAGCAGCTCATCTATCAAGGGACTTCCAGGGAGCCATTTGGTGCATATCAGTAGGCATGAATTCCAAGGCAGTGAAAAGACAGAGAGTTCTCACCCTGACTTCTCACCAGGGCCCCAGCCGTCCGTGCCACTTATGCTGATGTCAACTTGATGGATTCAGTGTTCTGGGATTCCAGAAAAAGAGATAATTGAAAAACCAGAGCAGACAACACACAGAGACAGCACCAAGTCCAAATGCCAGGGCCTTCGGCAAGACACCAAGAATGTGTGCTTGCTGACATCGTCCCTACCGCTCGTCATTCCCTCCCTCAGCAAACAGATGTTTGGATGTAATTATCCACCACAGGACAGCCTCAGGGCACAGCACCGCAAAAGACACACAGCCCTGACGGCTGGAGTGGCTGTTAGCGCCCACAGCTCGTACCCTCTCCATTTCACATTTATAGGTGAAAGAACTGAATCCAGGGCCCAGGCTGCATGCCCAGGTCACAGCTGACAGGAGCTTAACACTAGAAGGCTGTGTGGACTGGTCAGCTTTGTCTACAGTGGATACAGCAGGGGTTACCTGCTGACTAAAGAGGCCTGTGCTTAGCTCTCAGTTCAAAGTCAGGATTACTGGCCCCAAGTATGGCAGAGGATGGTGCATCATGGTGTGGAAGGAGCTCTTCCTCTGCCTCTGGAGTGCTGAAATTAAAGGTATGCATCACCATGTCCCGCTGACCCACCTCTTAAAAGTCCTCTGCATTTCCAGCCTCCCACCCTAAGAACCTTTACACACTGACACTAAACATCCAAGCACAGCAGTGTGATTCCACAGACTCTGCTCTTCCTGCCGTGGGAACTTTCCTTTCGTTAACAATTCCTTGCCTCTCAGCTTGAAATCAAGAAGAGCAGTGGACAAGGGGACACGAAGTCAGGAGATGTCATCACAGGCCATGGTGTCCCATCTCTCTGCCTGGGAAACGTCAAGCCTCAGCTTCTTCCCTTGCACGGTAGGGACATGAAGCATCAGTTGGGTGACCAGGGGGGATCCACACGCTGTGCCACATGAAGCAGCAGCCCTCAGCAGCTAGTTTGTCTTCATCTGGAAACCTGATGGACCAGACGGAAGTGGCCATGACAGCAGGAAGAAGCACAAAGGTGGGACAAATCACACAGCACAGGGCAGCATGCTGGGGCTGCTCTTACAAAGACCCACAAACTAGACAGCGAGACCCTGAAAAGGTGTTTCTAGAGGCCTAGGTCAGAAACCAAGGTGTCAGCAGGACCATGGTGTCTGGAAGTCACCAGGCCGGACACTCTGGCCACTTACGGCCTCTGACTGGTGGCAAGTCTGTTGACTGGCTCCTAGGTGGAAACCTTCAACCTCTTCCTGCCTTCACACATCCCTTCCTCCCTTTTCTTTCCTCATGAGAACAACATTCACTGCATCAGGCACCACCCCAAGGACCTTACCTTGACTTGATTACACCCCCTAAGCTCCTACCTCCATGGAAGGTCACATTCATAGCTACTAGGGGTTAGATGCAGGTGTGTCCAGCCTGCATCTCTGGGACCACATGGGTCTGAGGATAGCTGTGAATGTATCCCCAAACATTTGTAGACAGTGAATTCATGTCATAGTATCAAAAGGCTGGACACCCCTGGGCTAGAACATCAACCAATCTTTGGGGGAGGCACAGTTCAAACTGTGCTAATAGGGAGCCTATTGGTGGTGACTTGTCACTGAGCTGACAGACTTCAAGGCCCTCTGGCTGCCACAGGGCCCCCGGAGGCCCTCGAGGGAGTGAAAACTGCCTGGAGCATGACAATTTCTATTGGGTACTTCTCCTGTTGCTGTAACAAAACACCCAACAAAAGCAATATAAGAATTTGTTTGGCTCACAGTTCAAGGGTACACAGTCCATCACAGAGTGGGAGGTGTGACAGCAGGGGCATGAGGCAACCGGTCACAGTGTGTCCTCAGGAAGCAGAGAGAAGAATGCTATTACTCAGCTCTATTTCCCATCTTTATTCTGTCTGGGACCGTAGGCCACGGGATGATGCAGCCAACATTTGGAGTGGGTCTTCCTCCCTCAATAAGTCAAATCTAGAAACTCCATCACAGACCCAGGTTTGTCTCCACGATGATTCTAGGTCCGGCCAAGTTGACAGCATCTTTTCACAGGGCCTCTCAGCCTTCCCCATCCACTCTGTGCTCAAGGGAGGCCCTTCCAAGGTGAACCATGGAGACATACAGGAGCCATTTCTCATAATTGTGACCTGAACTTCCTTTGTAGGTCAGATGGCATCTCTGAGAAACCCATTGTGGTCGAAGAGACTATGACTCAGACATGGCTGCCTTCCTGAGGTCTTCCTGGGAGATGGCGGGGGTGGGGGGGGATAGGAGGGTTCCACTATGGTATTCATCTCCCTCAGTCCCCAGAACCCTGCTTCATCAGACAGGAACTCTCTTTGAAGACTTGGGAGCAAAGACCCTACGCAAGCGGCAGCCCTGGACCTTCTGTACCATCGGTGCATCCGAATCCAGTACAACCAGGCTGGAAGCAGGGTTCTGCTCTCCTCACTCCCCACGTCCTTCAGGGTGTGACGCTCAGTCTTCACTATTGACCTGGCTGGACTTAGAATCACCATGGAGACAAACCTGTAAGCATGTACCTGAGGGATTTTTTTATTTGGTTTACTGAGATGGGAAGATGCATCCCTCTCCTTTTGAAGCCATGTAATAATATTCCACAGATGCCTGTCTGTTATTTTCCCGTATCTTCTTCTGCCCAGACCATCACGTGGCCTGGCCTAGCACTATCTGTGCACAAAACTGCAGTGGACACTCCATGCATGCCTGAGATGGGGACCACCGAGTCAGCACATGAAGGTGTATCTGCTCTGATGAACATCTGGTCCCAGCCACAGTGTAGGGATGTGACAACTTCCATAAACTGACTCCCTGAGATGGCCAGGGAGACTGTGCCCTTCTGACATATGGAAACTCCCGGGAGTGACTTTCGTCTTCATGTATCTGACCCCACTAACCTGAGCTTCATTTGATGTGACCTCTGTCCTGTTTTCACAATCTCTGCCTCTGTTTCTTTCTGCTTTGCATTCATTTATTGCAAACAAGTACATCGATGTCCTAATCATCTGTGTTTCACAGGGGTGACAGACCTTTCCCCCAGTTGTTCCTTGGCCATTTCGCATTGTGCCCTGATGCCCAAGTCTTAAGTGGTATACTTGTTCTTTGCATGGGTCCTTTGCCAGTCCCTCCAGGTGTTCTTTTTCTACTTTCTGGGCTTGGGTAAAGGTCAGCTGCTCACCCCAAAGCCTGTGGAAGTCAGAGCACCACGAATGTTCTGCTTGTTGGTCTGTGCTCCTGTATGTCAAACCCAGCTTCCCTTCCATGCTAGGCAAGTGCTCCACCAGGTGGGTCCCCAGCTACCCAAGCTTCCCATCTTTCTGGAAGCAGCTGTCCCCTGGCAAGGCTGCAAACCCCGTGGCACCTGGCTACAGACCTGGCCTTTTCCTCCTTCCTGTCCTGGATCCCCAGCTCCAGGAAGACTGACATCTGAGTCCAGAGATTTCTGGGAATGTCTCCCTTGATTTTGGCAGGCTGCTTTTCTTTTCTGAAAAGAAATTGGCTGTGTTGGCCTGGGGTTGCCCTGGTGACCACAGGTGTCTGTGCACCCTGCTGAGCAGGGTGTTCTCCGACGTCTACAGGAGTCTCTTAGGGGTCCTGAGATGCCCCACCACCACCACCACAAATCTATAGGAATCTGGGTGAGGCAAGATGAAGAAGGATCAGTCATGTAGCCAATGGCCCAGGCCAGGCAGACCAAGGAAGTGTGCCTGCCCAGGAAGGAGTGGCCAGAGCCTGCTCCCATTGGCCTCCTTGAATGATAGCTTCCAAGGCTCCTGGGAGTCTCCACTCAAGGCTACACTAGGAGCTGCCTGAGGCCAATGGACAAAGTAGGATTTCAGCCAACACTTGCTGAATGCCAAATGGGACAGAGGACACCTAGCCAGGTCCAGGGGAAAGGGAGCTTGGGCTTGCCCTGGGGGCTGTCACGTGATAAAGAGAGTACCTGCAGGGAGCTGTATGCAGGACAGGACCAACCAGAGGCTGCCTTGATGGTGGGGTTTCCTGGGGCCCCTTTGAGCTTGGTCCGGTGCCTGCCAGACCTAGAGAGCAATACAGGAGGCCAGGCCTCGTCGTCCTGGAAAACTGCCCAGAAACATCAGGAGAACGCTACAGCATACAGCTATCTCCACACCACACAGGTGGGATCCAGGGCAGGATGATAACCCAAAGGCCATCATCTCTCTAGGAGCAGCAACAGCAATCGTGAGTTGACACACAGCTTAGGTGACTGCAGAAGCTCACGCTGGAGTCTCCCCAGATGCACAACGCTATCAGCTGCATGAGAAGCCCCTCCTGGGGGTCTGGGGGTCCTCATGCATGTGGCTGACCCACATGGATTTCCAGACCGGTCTTTCTGAGCATACAGAAACGACGCTGTGGTCTGACCCATTGTTCACGTGACTTTAGGCCTCTGTACAGTCTGTCATGGATAAGAAGGGATCTATAAGGAAAATCAAAGCACGTTCAAAGGAGGGGAAACTGGATATTGGACAATGGGACCATGCCAAGCCTTCACCTACCCAGTCCCCTGCATGTCCCCAGCCCTTCCCAGAGTCCACTCCAGTCATCTGGGGTTCTTTGCTCTAGACAGTCTGATGCATGAACCTTTCCCCAGAATTAAGCCATGTGCCACTGAGCTACTAGAGAGGTCACCAGGCTGGCAGGATCCCCATCTCGAGGGCACTGGGCATTTTTCATCATGACGTCATCTGGGCACATGCTACCAACATCATGAATGGCATTGCTGAAAGTTGTCTTGGGCTCCAGCCAAATAGACCAGAGTGCATGCTGGCAGACAAGCCCAGTGACCCAGCGGAAAGGGTTACACACAAGAGCTTAGGCTTGAAGCTAAAACGGCATGCATCACTGACAACTTGAAAGAAGGTCAGTTTAGAGAAAGGGCTCTCTAGGGGATCTACCCACCGTGAGGGATGCAAAAATCATGGAGTCCAAAGGGGCAGGATACCTACTCTGCTTCCACACCTCCTCATGCAACACGTTTGATACCTCTGTCCATGTGTCTATGGTGACCACCTGGGCCTCTCAACTAAAATTAATATGAGTTAACCCCCCTGGGCTGTAGCTGGGCGATGGTGGTGCACACCTTTAACCCCAGCACTCAGGAGGCAGAGGCAGGCAGATCTCTGTGAGTTCAAAGCCAGCCTAGTCTACAAAGCAAGTTTCAGGACAGCCAGGGCTGTTACACAGAGAAACCCTGTCTCTAAATGAATAAGTAAATAAACTATGGACTGTGTCCAACTAAGGTTTGACTCTGTACTCCCAAACCTAAAAGACTGTGACCACTGGGCATGGTTGTTTGGCTGTCTTTCCCCAATAATATCCACAATGACCACAGGGGAGCCCACACATTGGCCCTCATGCATCCCCAAGCCCCATCCACTCTTAGACTACAGCCACCAGTAGGCTTCAGCTTTCCCAAAGACATCTTCTCACCCCTATTCCTGCACTGTCCAGCCAGACACCTAGCTATACAGAACTCTCCAAATGCCTAAAACAAAATCAGCCCCTGTGACTGTGAGTGCCTATCGAGAACAAACAGAATGCCTTTTCTGACCCTTACAGAATGTGGAGACCTCCAGTCTTCCAAACGCCCTAAGGGAAAAGCCTTATGAGAACCGGAAAGACTAGCCCGCTGTCTCCCTGTGCTAAGGAACTCAGTAGGTCCATATGCTCAAGGGCTGTGTCGGAGGCTCTGCCCCCTTACCTGCCCTCCTTGAGTGCTGTGGCCTCCTGGAGAGGGGACAGGTAGATTCATACTTTGCAGGATGGAAACCCTGTCCAGTATCTGGAAGAAATGAATGTGATTTCTTCACTGCCTATTTGAGTGTTCTTGCTTCTCTCGTAAATATCAGGATAAACCTCGTTCCTGTTGACTCCGGGATGTGTCTGGGAGGAACATGTCACAGGCCCTATCAAAAGGGGTTTACAGCCCCTGAGGAAGAAATGTCAGTGGAACCAGTAAGAACTAATGCACAAAACACACTCTCTAAGTGCCAGGAACTCAGAGAAGAGCGGGGGAGGGGAGGCACACTACACCCCACAATAAAAATGGCTCTTCCTGATAGATTAGGGACAGAAAAACTCTGAATTTCAAATGCACGTGTCTCAGAAACCATGCTGTTAGGTGCCTGACTCTGCATCCCGAGCAAAGAGCCCTGGGGGCAAACCCAGAGCAGGGATCCCCCAGCTCTCAGTGTTTTTCAGCTCTACCCCTCTAGGTCAGGTTCACTGAACAAAAAGTCCTGCATGACATAGTCAGCTCCCCCAGTAGAGGTCCCAAGCAAGCTGACTCCAGTCCTCTACCCAAGGACACCAGCAAGTACGTTTTATTTTATATTTTGGGTGGTGGGTAGGCCCTCAGAGACGGGGAAGCATATAGTGGTCTGTAGTAGGACTGCGATGAGCTTCAGAATACCAGTATCCAGCTGCATAATTAACCCAAAGAGAAAAGACATCACCTCCAAGGAACAAAGGCTCCCAGGCCTTCTGGTGCCAGACAAGCCCACCCTGGATATCCAAAGGCCCCATTGCATCATGGGGGCAGCAGCCACCTCCTCTGTGGTGGGGGCGCCTGGGCCCCTTCCCCTCCCAGGTGCTTGGGCCCTCTGAGCAGAGCCCAGTCATGCCAGAGATGAGTGGAAGAGGGCTCAGAGGGTAAAGAGCTTCACTTCGCTTTTTTGTACCTTGTCAAACATCTCAGCCCACAGCTGGAAAGACCCCCACCTCCCACCCTCATCCCTGAGCTGGCTGGAAAGGGCTGAAAGGCAGACAGGTGTCTGTCTCACGTGCCAAGAAAGCAAGCAGGAGAAAGAGCTGCAAGCTGTGTTTACGGGGAAGCAGGAGAATAAGGGTAAACTACAACCAGGCACGGAGATAAAAATAACAGCGGAACAGGAGGTCCTGCCAAAAGGAGCCTGTGCTCACAAGGTCTAATCGCTTGGGAGCCTGGGGCTGAGACCTAGGCTGAGGACACAGTGGTGCCCAGAGCCCCAGGCAGTCGTGGGGAACTGGCTGCCGCCTGGCCGAGTCCTTCTCTGTCTCGGATCAGGCTCCTTGGCTCCCCCAAAAGTTCAGCTGGGACACAGGATTCCTGTACACTGCTGCCAGCCTCGGAAACAGTTCCCAGACCAGCTCTAAAGGACCACAAAGCATCATCTGGGAATGTTCCAAGCTGGGAGTCATCTCCAGCTGTGCGACCTTCAGTCAGTCACCTTCATCTGGGAGCCTCCTTCGGCAGCACTTCTCAGGGTGGGGGGCTGTGGAACAGCAGCGCGGGGGGGGGGGGGGGCCAAAACACTGGCTCCCTGTGCTTCAAAGATTGTTTACAGGGCAGCCAGATTGTGTGGTTCCTCCAGATACTCTCCAGTTCCATTGATCAGAACATCCCCACCCTGGCCTGGTGACCAGACCAGGCAGGGTGTCTGGGTGGGGTGACAACACCAGCCAATGCCAAGGACAACTTGGGTCCAAGGTGGGAAACTGAGCCCATGGTTGTATCTTCTTGACCCAGGTGACAGCTCCATCATGTCCAAGGACTTAGCAGAGGCGCCTTGCTCTGCAGCTTGCAACCCAGAGTCCTTGTAAACTAAATGGTAGCTAACCAAAACAGGATTTTACCCATGAGTCTGTGCAGCATCTAGCCAGAAAGCTAATGAGGCCCTGCTACCCCAGTTCTCTAGTCTAGTGTCCTCTCTCTCTCTCTCTCTCTCTCTCTCTCTCTCTCTCTCTCTCTCTCTCTCTCTCTCTCTCTCTCTCCTTGCATTTTTATTTTTGCCTCAACACATATCAAAAAGTATTAATCTCATGTGCAGCTCACTTTTGGCTATCTGAAACTGACAGACCTGGGCTTTTGCACCACCAGCTTGTTTTAATTACATTTTTATTATTGGGGGGCATGGGGTTATGAAAGGGGTAGGGACATGCAGGGTGCAAGTGTAGACATCAGAGGATAGCTTGCGGGAGCCAGTTCTCTCCCTTCATCACGTGGGGTCCTGGGCTTGAACTCAGATTGTCAGTCTTGGCAGCAAGCACTTTGCACACTGAGCCATGGCATCCGTCTCCCTCACCCATTCTAGACAGTCCTACGCCGTGAGCTCACTTGCTGGGGTTCCCAGTGACCCCATTTGACCTTCCTCCTGTGAATCTTTCAGGGCAGCTATAAAATTTTATTTTAAAATGTTTTCTATGTAATGTTAAAATATTTTTAAATGTTCCTCATGACAAGTGATGAGGCATAGACACAGGCCCACGATGGCTTCTGGACACCAACCTCCCCTTATTGGAGCCAGTGTGGTCCAATGGGAAAGGTGGAGCAGAGGAGGCTCCCTTGGGAGTCTGTCTGCCTCCGGGGACTGTAGGGAGGCAAAACATGAACCCACCCCCAGACCCCAAGAGATGGGTCACAGAAATTTTTGGATAAGGTTACAGCTACAGGTTCGTGCGGGTGGTAGAAACACGAAACAGTCTCATGCCGACTAGGGATATGGTCCTTCTGCTTTCTGTTGCCGTAACTGAAGGCCACAGACCGGTGAGCTATAAAGAAAAGATCAGGAGTGGATGTAGCTCAACTGGTAGAATGTTTGCCTTACATGCATGAAGCCCTCAGTTGGATCCTCAAAACTGCATAGACCTGCGAGTTTGCCTGTAATCTCAGCACTTAGGAGGTAAAGGCAGGGCCCCGAGAAGCTCAAGGGTCAGCCTTGGCTAACTAGTGAGTTCAAGACCAGCCTGGCGTACATGTGACCTGCTTCAAAAGCTAAATAATTAATTTAAAAAATAAAGAAAAGAGGCCAGACGGTGGTGGCTCACGCCTTTAATCCCAGCACTTGGGTGGCAGAGCCAGGCAGATCTCTGTGAGTTCGAGGCCAGCCTGGGCTACCAAGTGAGTCCCAGGAAAGGCGCAAAGCTACACAGAGAAACCCTGTCTCTAAAAAAACAAAACAAAAAATAAAGAAAAGAGGTTTGGGATACAAGATCCTCAGTGGCTGATGGTCTTGTTGGCAGAATCCCAAGGCAGCCAGAGCATCTCAGGGTGAGAAACAGGCAGCTAGCATGATTGTGTATCTCTTGTGGTCTTTCACTGTCTTCTTAGGAAGCCATCATATTCTGGCACAGGGTTTCACTCTAATGTCTTTGTGTAATATTAATCACCTCCTAAAGGCCTGTCTCCAAGCTCGCAGTCAGATAGAGTTCTCATCTTCTTACTAATCCCTCACAACAGGGTCTAAACTCCAGCATGAGTTTCAGGGGAACAACCCACACCCACACACAGAGTTTTGCTAGGCAGACTGGGGAAGCCCTTGGCAGCACCCTTCACAACTTGTCCATGCAACTCCTTGTGAAGCCGTCTGCACGGTCTCACAGGGACAGGAGTAGAGCCTGGGATAGTTCAGGACCCACAAGGTGGCAGGACAGAGAGTGGAAATCAGCATTCCAACAGGGGTGGCCTAGAAGGCAGCCTGCAGCCAAAGCTGCCTCTCTCTGAGACAGTGCCTGGCAGATTTCTTGCTGAGGGCTGACATTTGCTCTCTGCTGCCAGACCCAGGCCCCACAGCAAACAACACGGACTCTGGGAGAACCTGAGAGCTGACATTCTCCCCCACTAATTGCTGACATGTGCAAGACTTAGCAAAGGATGGAGCCACCAGGTTTCTGCTCAGAACAGAACATGCTGTGTGGAGGCTGCATGCCCTTCACCTTGCCCGGGAATTCCTCAAGGCGCAGTGTTCCCACAGCACAGCCATTTAGCAGGAAGCAAGCACTAGCCATTCTTTTTACCTTGTTTATTTGCAGTAATTCGCAGCCCTGGGACAAAAAGAGCAATAAATATCACAAGTGCCAGAGACAGAAGGCTGTAGAAGGAATGCTTGGATCATATTCATCCTGCTGGGAAATGCAAAGCGTCCATCTCCTTCCACTTGGAAACAAGCCCCTCATCAGATGACCTGTCACATAAGACCAGTGGGAAGGAGACGGGCCAAGTCCAAAGACCACAACCACCTTTGACTTTAGTCTTAATGTGTCGCCTGGGTGAGGACAGAATCTTGGGAAGATGGACAAAGTCGAGCTCTGGCTGTCACCCAGGTGCCTGGAGAACTTCAGGGAAGGCCCGAGGTAGAGCCCGGGAGGACAAAACAGCTGGCGAAGGCTGCTGGCAACACACTGACAGGCGTGTCCAGAAGGCTATGCGAGACATGGCCAGGCCACCGTGCTTGGCCACCGGGACCTCCACACGGCATCTTTGCTGTCTCTAGAGGGCCACGTCAGCATCACCTTCTTGCCCTCTCATCCTTGACCACCTCTACTGGCCTGACTCTTTTCTCTCTCTTCTTTAACACTTACTAACAGCGCATACTTAATTAACAATATTTGTGCACACTCACGGGGTGTGCATCTCATAATGATCAGTCCCCGGTCCTTGGCCTTTCCATCCTTAAATCCCATTACCTTTGGAGCCTTGCAACCCGTGACTTTTAGTTCTTTGTACAGTACACAAGAAGTTGCGTCGGGCGTTGTTCTCCGCCTGTTCTTCAGAGCACTGGCACTTGCTCCCCTGGCCTAGCTGTAGGTTGTCAAGGCTCTGTCCCCCATCTCCTTATCCCCCCAGCCTCCAGTGTCCACTATCCCACTTTCTCCTTGCCTGACAGCAACCTCTTGGGTCACACACACACACACACACACACACACACACACACACACACGCGCGCGCGCGCGCACGCACGCACGCACGCAGGCACGGCGTCTGCCCCGTGTGCCTGCCCTATATATCACCTTAACACAATGGTCTCCAGGTCTGCCCATGTTGCTTAAGATTACAGAACAAACTTTGTCCTTTATTAATGA
Organism: Peromyscus leucopus; assembly: GCF_004664715.2. NCBI lineage: Eukaryota > Metazoa > Chordata > Mammalia > Rodentia > Cricetidae > Peromyscus > Peromyscus leucopus. The sequence continues at coordinate 12,569,718 of NC_051067.1, forward strand.
ATATTATTAATATTAATTAATCAATAAGTAACATTCCATTTTGTAGATTACATATTTTTTTTTCTAGCCACTCATTGCTCCACGGACACCTTGCCTGAGTCCATATCTCAGCTCTTGTGGGAAGCATTTAGGTCAACATGGGCACACAGACCTCTGTCTGTTACGGTGATTTCCTCTCCAATGGTGACATACCCAGAAATGAGTTTGCCTGTGTCACATGGTGCTTTGGCCTCCAGTGTCTAAATAACCCCACGCTGCTCTCTGTCATGACTGCAGTGGTTGACGTCCCTCCCAGCAGCACGGAAGCCGGCTGCCCCACTTCGTCACCTCCCTCCCCTCCCCCCCCCATTATGACTGGGGATTCTCCTTGATGTTCTTACTTTACTAGTGTTTGTTGTTTCTCTCTCTCTTCCTCCCCTCATCCCTGTGTGTGTGTCTGTGTGTCTGTCTGTGTGTCTGTCTGTCTGCAGGTGCCCATGGAGGCCAGAAGACAGCATTGGATCCCCTGGAACAGGAGTTACAGGTATTCATGAAGCATCCAGCGGGGATGTTGGGAACAGAACGTGGGTCCTCTGGAAGAGCAGCAAGTGCTCGTCTTTGCTAAGCCATCTCTCCGGCCTTTCTGCAGTTTCTCATTTCTCTGATGGTCACTGGCATTGGATATATTTTCACATACTCAGTAGGCCATTCATATTTCTTCTTTGGAAATGGACCTATTCAGTTCATTAGCCCATTATTTACTTGTTTGTTTTAGTTAGCTTACAAAATAATGCAAGCTTACGGTTTCCGGTATGACATTTTCGCCCTTGTGCATCTGCCCCACCTTCCCACCCCTCGGTCAGCTGGCACACAGGGGCAGAAAGTGTGTGTGTGTGTGTGTGTGTGTGTGTGTGTGTGTGTGTGTGTGTGTGTGTGTGTTTGAGTTCCGAATGCATTTTGACTACTAACCTTTAGCCAACCGGATAGTTGTCAAGTCTCACCCTGCATGGTGTGGGTTTTCTCTTTACCCTACTGACCATTCTCTCTGCTATGCCAAAACCTATTAATCAGACACAATCTAGCTTGTCTGTCTCTCAGCTGCTTATGCATTTGTCTCAGAAGACACTGAGATCAAGGTGTGACCAGCTGGGGAAGTGAACAAGATGGTGTTTAGTCTTGACTGTCAAGTTGGTGGGATTTAGAATCACCATGGAAACGGTCTCCCGGCATGCCTATGAGGGAGCTTCTAGATTGGGTTAACTGAGGCAGTAAGACCCCGCTCCTAACTGTGAGTAACATCAACTCATGTGCTGGTCCTAAACGGAATAAAAAGGGGAGACAAGATGAGTACCGGCCTCCATCACTCTGCTTCCCGACTCTGGGTGTAACGTGACCCTCCCTCCTGCTGCCCTGCCTTCTTCACAGAGGTAGACTGTCCCCAAACTGTGAGCCAATGAACCCTTCCTTTCTCTCTCTCTCTCTCTCTCTCTCTCTCTCTCTCTCTCTCTCTCTCTTGTTTATTTGTTTGTTTGTTTTTTCATTTCAAGACAGGGTTTCTCTGTGTAGCCCTGGCTGTCCTGGAACTCACTCTGTAGACCAAGCTGGCCTTGAACTCACGGAGACCCTCCTGCCTCTGCCTCCCAAGTGCTGGGATTAAAGGCGTGCGCCACCACTGCCCTTTCTTTCTTATGTTGCTTTTGTTGGGTATTTTCCTAATAAGAAAAGTAACCAAGACGCTAACTGTGGAAAGTTCCTTCAGCCCCCAGCTCCCCAAGGACAGACATACCAATTAGAATGCTTTTCACACAGCTAAAATGCTTTTGAAAAAGCCAAGGAAACCAGGGGAGAGACCACAGTGCCTTCAGCAGTCAGCCAGAGCCAGAGAGAACCAGATAAACAGATCCTTCAGGGAGAAGGGTCCACTCCAGGTTCCACTCCCCCAGTCCCTGGAAAAATCCCTGGGTGGGTGCCGGACCTGTCCTTTCCCCGGGAGTCGCTCTCTGAGGGAAGGGTCTGTGCTACAGTGGAAGGCACCCCCAGCTGTCCCTGATGCAGAACTAAAAACGCTTTCATTGATCTGGCTAGCAAGGGGAAGGCGGGTGAGGTGGCAGCTAAGGCCTAGCAAGCGCATGCTTGCATCTGACTTGAGCCCTGTGGATCTTTTCACTTAGCCCCCATTTCTTTCCAAGTGATAAAGGCATACATGGAAGAGGCTCCTAGACACCCCCGTTCTAATCTTGTTAAATGAGCACTTCCCATCTCAGAACCCCCTGACGGAAACCACAGCATCAGAGCAGGCCTCACCAGCACTCGGCCTCAGCAGATGTCCTGGAACATGCTGTGCGTTTGTCCCATTGGGTCCCATGACACTGGATAAAGGTGAGGTCTGCCTTCCAGTCAGTTACACAGCCAGTGAGCTATCGTCCAAAGACTCAGCCTTTCTCCCCAGAAGCCCCAGCAGCAGACACCACCTCCCCTGCCTGGGGCAGTCCCCACAGTGGCTGCGTGTCATTCTGCTCGACTGCCATGACCTCATACGACAGCAGCCTGATTCCCCACCACACGAGGCACCTAGGAGCCTGGCTTTGACCAGGACCTCTTGCAGTTGACCAGTTGAGCCCTACTGAGTGTGCTGCTATAACAAAATAAATACCCCAAGTTGGGTAACTTACAAACCACGTTTGTGTCTCCCAGCTCTGGACCCTACAAATCCAATGTCAAGACACCATCAGGTTCCATATCTGGTGAGGGCTTCTCTGCTTCCTTTGTGCCTTGCTGCTGGGATGTCCAGAAGAGACATACCATGTCTTCCTACAGTGAGAGGGACAGGTATCAATAATTTTAAATACCTAACAAGAAGTCTGAGGTTTATTCTGACATACAATTTGAAGGAGATGCATTCCATCATGGCAGCAGGCAGAAAAGGCATGATAGCAAGAACAGGAGGCATTGTGTTTGCAGTCAGGAAACAGATAGAGAACAGGAAGTAAGGCTACATGATAAGAACTCAAGGCCCACCCCCAGAACCTACTTCCTCTAGTGAGACTCCACCTCTTAAAGGTTCCACAACCTTTCCAAATAGCACCACTGACTGGGAACCAAGTGTTCAAGCATGAGTGTATGGGGACAGTTTGTGTTCAAATCATAACAGATGAGAAGGTAGAAAGTGAACCAAACTCCCTTCATCATGTTCTTCTTTAATGGACACTAATTCCCATAAAAAGCTACCAAAAGCTCCCACCTCCCAACGTGGCCCAAGGGTTATGTTTTCAGTCTGTGAATTTAAGGCTGTGGTTCTCAACCTGTGGGTCACAACCCATTTGGGGATCAAATGATCCTTTAATGTCACCAGGGTCACATATCAGATATCCTGCATATCAGATATTTACATTGTGATAAATAACAGTAGCAAAGTTACAGATATGAAGTAGCAACGAAATAATTTTATGGTTGGGGGTCACCACAGCATGAGGAGCTGTATTAAAGGGTCACAGCCTTAGGAAGGCTGAGAACCACTGGTTTAAGGTGTACGTTCAAACCACAACAGGCAGCTTCTTCTAGTAACAGCTGACCTCTGAGCTTGCTGAGTACCTGTGGCGAGAGACTTTTAGAGTTACATCCTATGGTTCTCACTGGACCCCGCAACCCCTTACATCCTGCTGTCCACCCTCACTCACATAGGCTGTACATGCTGTGGGCAGAATTCAACCAGCTGCCAGAGCCTTCACGCGGTGGGGAGGGGCTCTGAGATGAAGTGGCCCCCTTGCCTCAGTTACCTGCTTCTCCAGTGGTGTAGCCAGGATCCAGAGTGGAGCCTCAGTGTGGATAGGCAGCTCCGGGTTCCCTCAGCACAGGCCCCTGCTTCTCCTGCTCCCCACCTTCTGCTCCTGCTCCATGTCTACGGTTAATGGCTTCTGCTCTGTGCCTTTGGAGAAGCAATACACACCCTGAGGACTGAGGACCAGCTAGAAAGAAAGCAGTTGCTGCACCCGCTGACTCCTGATAAACAAGTCAGTCCCCTTTCCTTGTCCCCCGGGTGGGCGAAGAAATCCTGGGTATCTGCACTGCCTGGCATTTCCCTACGTTAGTCAGCTGTCTGCTGCTGTAAGGAAATATCTGAGGTAGCCAACTTGTAAGAAAAAAAGGTCCATTTCAGCTGACAGCTTTTCTTCCTGTCTGGTGGGAAACTGGCCCATTGCATTGGCCTGTGGCGGGTACTTCACCATCAGGAAGAGAGTATCCGAGAAAAGCTGTGCGTGTTAACACTAGAAAGCAAAAGAGGTGGGAGATGTCTCAGTCAGTGACACGATTGTCACACACACACACACACACACACACACACACACACACACACACACACACACACACGCACGTGCACGTGAGAACCTGAGTTTGTATCCCCGTCACCCATGTAAGAAGCAAAGGCATCCATGGTGAGCAGGTGGAGGCAGGAGGATCCCTTGGGGCTTGTGGAAAGCCAGTCTGGCTGAATCAGCAGGATTGAGAAATCCTGTCTCAAGAAGTCCGGTGGAGTCAAGTGTAATGGTGCCCACGATGGTTTAATCCCATTACTCAGGAGGCAGATGCAGGCAGATCTCTGCACTTTAAGACCAATCTGGTCTGTCTCCACAGCAAGTTTTAGGGCAGCCAAGACCACATGGTGAGATCCTATTTCGGTAAAAATAGTTGGAGAGCAATTGAGGATTATGCTACATGTCGACTTTTGGCTTCTACATGCACACACACACACACACACACACACACACACACACCTACATGCACACAAAAAGAAGGCTGGAGTCTCATAATACCTTTGGAGGGCGTGACCCCAGTGACCTAAAAAACTTCCATGAAGCAACCTCCAAAGGGCCCACTGCCTCCGATAGCACCACTGTGGGGACTAAGTCCCTACCACACAAACCTCTGGGGGACTGTTAGCACCCAGACCACAGCACCCACCAAATCCCCAGCTGACAGTCCGGTGGCCTGGGAGCCGAGCACAGGTCGGTCCCCTGGACTTGGCCTACTTCACTGTTTGAGTGTCGCAGAGTTAGAATGGGGGTGATTTGTAGAGCTCCAGTGACAGAAAGTGAGTTGGCTTGAAATGGATCTCTACCAGCTGAGCACCGAGCTGACACCCCATTTCCTGGAATCGCCGCATCAGACTCCAGCTCTGAGAAAGCAGTTCCCTGAATTGCTCTGCTGCCATGAGTCAGCCTGGAGCACTTGAATCTTGCCTCAGAGAGGAGACCTTCTCCTGCGCCTCTGTTTCCCTTCTTCTCCATGTCGCCTCTCACTACTGCAGTCCTGATGGCCTCACCACTCCGCTTGTTTGCCTGCGTGGCGATGACATTCCAGGCAGTTTCCAACCTGAATCTCCGCTACGAGGAAGAGCCTAGTGAAGCCAGAGAGACAACTCGGTGTTAAGAGTGTTTGAGGCTCTCTCCCAGGGGACCGGCGTTCAGTTCCCAGCCCCCAAATTGGGCAGATAATAGCTGCCTGCAACTCCAGCTACAGGGCAGCTGACTCCCTCTCCTACAGACATGTACACATAGATAAAAATAAATCTTTAAAAAAGAGTGCAAACTACTCTTGCAAAGGACCCAAGTTCAGTTCGCAGCACTCATGAAGTGGTTCTCAAGCATGGTAATTCCAAAGCCGGAAGATTCGATGTCTTCCTCTGGCCTTTGAGGGCACTGTACTCAAACACATACCCTTGTATGTACACAGACACACACAAGTAAAAATAAGTCTTCTAGAAAGAGACAATATAAATGAATATCCACCAGGCCACCATAATCAGATGGGGAAAGACAGAGACCCAAGGTTGGAAATTAGAACCAAGGGACAGAACAGATGGCCCAGTGAGTAAAAGTGCTAACCAGATGACCTGAGTTCAATCCCTGGAATCTATATTAAAAAAAAAAATCCTGATGGAGTGGGTGCTGCACATGTGTAAGGCCAGCATTTCTATGGTAGGATGAAAAATGGAGATAAGAGGATCACCTGGAAGCTTATGAAGGCTTCAGTCACAGAACGCTCTGTGTAGGAAAAACAAGAAAGCCTGCCTCCCAAAAGTTGTCCTCTGGCCTCCATATGTACACTGTAGCGCGCGCGTAATAGCAATAACAGTAGTAAATAATTTATTAAAACTGGGATCAATTCAAACTACTACACAACAGGCTCATAAACCTCAACCCACAAACCCTGAAGGCTAAAAACTGAACTACAAAAAAAGACAGGGAGTCCCACCTCCCTTCGAAGTGACAGAGTAAAGCCACATCAATCACTTGGTACGTGATCAGTTCAGCCGTGGTTACAGGATTAGAGACCCACTCGGAGGAGGAGGAAAGCATTACCATCCTTCCTATAAGTGTTCTCATAACCGTCTGTGTGCACTGCCTGGACTTCCAGACAGCCAGGCCGGGGCTCTTCCTGGATCTCATTGATCCACTTTCCCCACATCCAGGGCCTAGAGAGCCAGGCAAATGCGTCTGCACCTCGTCACAGGAAGCCATGAGCAACAACGGCACTAAGAGCTGGACTCTAACCCGATTATATTACAAGAAAATTAGGCCAAGCTGCACACATCCCAGGAAAGAGGACCCGTCTATTCCATCTTTCCTCCCAGCCCCTTCCTTTCTCAGAGTTCCAAGCTCTGGAAACACCCTGGGGTGGCCCTCAGGGACCAGAGCACCCCGGCAGGGAACGGATGAGGATCCTGTGGGCATGGGAGAAGCTCAGGCTGCTGAAGAGACCTGGATCTACCCATAATGTATAGCGGGAGCAAGCAATTCTGCAAAATGAGGGCAATGTAACATTCCCCACACCAAGAACCTGCAAGATTCCAGACTTGGAAATGACTTAAGGGGAAGGCTTATTGGGGAGGGAAGGGGAGGGGAGAGAGGGGAGAAATTTCCATCACAGGTAATCCCCATTGCACATGGTTTTGATTTCTGTTCCTTCAATGTGCTTGGTTTGCCAGAGTCTAGAAACATCACATGAAAAATTCCAAAAACAATTTGTAAGCATTTAAATGACTTTGGTTATACAATATCACCAAAGTTTTTGGACATTATTAGTTACTGTTAATCTATTCTTTTTGTGTCTAATTTCAAAATTAAACTTCATCACAGGGATATGTACAGAAGAAAACTCACCATATACAAAGTCAGGTACTATCTGTGGCTTCAGGCATTCATTTCTTGGAATGCCACCTCCCAACTCCTAGAATAAGGGGAATTGCTGTAGGGGTGATTGCCCTCCTGGGGACTTGATCAGAGGTACAACAGCCCAGCAACCCCATAGGAATGTTGAAATATCAGGGAGAGAAGACACACAGAGAGAGAGAGAGAGAGAGAGAGAGAGAGAGAGAGAGACAGAGAGACAGAGAGACAGAGAGACAGAGACAGAGACAGAGAGACTACCAGTCCCTCTTCCTAGGGCCATGTCCTGGCTGCTGTCCCGGTCAGCTTTAACTGTCAATGTGACACAGCTTATAGTCATCTTAGACTCTCAATTGAGACCTGCCCTAGATCAGCAGTTTTCAACCTGTGGGTCGTGACCCCTTTGGGGTTGCATATCAGATAGCCTGCCTATCAGATAGCTTGCACATCAGACATTCACACTACAATTCAAAACAGCAGCAAAGTTACAGTTATGAAGTAGCAACGAAATAATTTTCCGGTTGAGAGTCACGGCCACACGAGGCCCTGTGCTGAAGGGTCTCAGCCATAGGAAGGTGGGCATGTCAGGAAGTACTACTCCCTGGGCAGGTGGTGCTATGTGAGCAATCTGGTTGATCGTGGGCCAGCTTGAGCGCACAAGCATCACTCACCGGTGGTTTCTGCTGCTGTGAGCGAGTTCCCTAATTAGAGGTATTGCTTGCGATTACCTGTAGTAGCAAACAGGCCTGCTATCAAGTTTTGCTTGACTTCCTGCCCTGACTTCCCTCTATGATGGACTGTGATCGGGAAGAACAGGCCAAATAAACCCTTTCCTCCCACAGTTTCATCACAGCAACAGAATGACACTGAAATAACTACTAAGATGCAGCCGGCCCTGACGCTGGCCTAGGGCTCCTGGCTGCCTTTCCTGTCACCTCTGTGGCCTGTCCTGAGTGTCTCCTCTCCAAGCCAGTGCCCTAGCAGTCACACAGAAGAGCTTCCTAGGCAGTCCTTGAACTTGACTGAATTCTGATGTTGAATTTTTCATCTGCAGATCTTCCAAGGAAGCATAGCACGCATGCATAGAGACCCTCGGGACCAAGGCCCCAGGATGCAAAAGGAAGGATGCCTAGAAGGATGGTGAGAGAGGGAGAGGGTGCAGGATCAGGTGGGGGAGCACCAGAGATGTACGGCACAGTACATGTGACTCTACAGGCAATGAGAAGTGAGGGCAGCAAAGAGGATGCTGGTGGAGCTGGAGAGATGGCTTTTAGCTGTTCAGAGTGCTTGCTGCTGCTACAGAGAACCTGAGTTTAGTTCCTAGAACCCATATTGGGCAGGTCACAATTGCTTTTATCTCCAGCTCCAAGGAATACAGCATTCTTCTGGCCTCTGCAGGCGCTACACTCAAGTGTACACACACACACTCACACACACACACATACACACACACACACACACACACACACACACACACACACACAAGCATAATTTAAAGAAGACACTGGTGCCTCTGGCCATACTGAGCCAAACGAACTACCACAAACTTGATTTTGAGCAGTACCTGCACCATTTCTTAAAGTGCCATGGATCAGACTCTGGGGGGGGGGGCCTGGCAAGGATTATCTATGCAGGGTCCTAGGAAAGACCAAGCTGTGTGCCCAGCTGACTGATCATAGGTTCTGGAGAATTTGAGTTAGTGCTCAGCTGTATTATTGACAGGTAGAGACTCCCTATGTGGATAGGAATTCAGTCCTCTTCACATTGCTGGCTGTCAGCCAGAGTCCATGCATTCTCCTCTTTCCACCCCATTCCTTGCTTCCTAGCTGCCTTCATCTTCCAAACCAGCAGTGACAGATATATCCTGCAACATCCAGACTCCCACTCCTTCCCCTGCTAGTTAATCTCTGCTTTTTAGGGCGCATATGACGAGATATGGCGCAGCAGAGCATCTCCCTCTTTTCAGAGCCGCTGGTCGGTAACCTTAGTCACAGCCGTAAAGTCCTTCCATCAACTAGAGAAGAACGCACAGAGCTGGCTCTCCATCACAGGATCATGACAGAGCTCCTCCTGGTGAGTGTCACCTGGGACGCCACTGAAGTAACGACAGTGTCATCTGTCCACCAGGCTTTCGGATGAGCTGTCCCTTAGAAAGCAGCAGATGACAATGCACCAGCTGCCCTTTCATCCCAGCTCAGAGAGCATTACCTGTCCTGTAAGGACAGGGTTGGAGAAGCAGACTCCTGGACTTCAAGGACCTCTCGTGACATTTGTACAGAAATTTGCTCATCTCTGGATCAGGTTTTGTTGAATGTTTGTGTTCCTTGGTAGAAGGAATCCTGCATGCGGCCTTCCCAGCCTGACACGCTTAGCCAGTAATAAGGATCTTGCTGGTAAATCCATTGTCAGCCTGGGACACATAAGCCCATGTCCAGAAGTACCTGTTCCTTGTGGGAAAGGGCCAGGAAGGTGGCCCACTCTGTTCTCCCAGCACCACCGTGTTCTGTTCCCCTGAAGCTCTGAGACTCACTTGGCAACTGCAATATTGATTTTTACCTGGCGCTGCTTCAGGCCAGCACAGCCCTCTGTGTGCTTATTGCCTCCTGCCTCTTGCAAGGGCTGACTGAGGGGCAGGAGCTGAGACTCCATCACCTCCCCTGGCACAGCCCTCCACCTGCCTTCCCTTCCCCTGACTGGCACAGCTCTCCACCTGCCTTCCCTTCCCATGGCACAGCCCCTACCTGCCACCCCTTCGCTTGGTCCACCCCTCCATCTGCTCCTCTCCAGCCCTCCCCCTGCCTCAGGCCATTGTACAGCCTCTGTCATGGGTGCTGGGATGTGCTCCATCACTGCCTCTAGGCCAAGGTCTGGAAGCCTCCTCAACCTGGCCTTCATCCCATACCCACCTCCTCTGAACATCCTCCTGTGGCTGCTCTGACCTGGAGACCTAAGCAACCCTAAAAGTAGGGAGGGATCTGCAGTCCTGGCAGTTGAGGAAGTGGTGGTAGGAATGCCAGGGGCAGGAGGCAAGGAGGCAGGCAGACTGAGCATGCGGAATCCTGATGGAGAGAGCACCTTCCGATGCCCTGCAATCCAGCCACTCCTCAGCGCCATCTCCCCTGGTCATTGTCCACAGCTCCAATGCTTGCCCAGAGCCCAACTCATGGGTCAGGATCCCAATCCTCAAAGGAGCTGGTGGAGCAAGGGAAGACACGGAAAAAGGAGGTGCGTGGATCTCCACAGGAGGCCTTTGGCCAGGCGGGTCTGGGGTTGAGTCACAGTCCATCCAAGCACAGGCTGGACCTCTCTATGTAGGCAAGGCCTCACACACAAGGGGAGCCCTGGTGAGTCACAGGAACACCGAGTGAGAAGAGCAGACATAAGAAGGGAGCTGTGAGGGTGCCAGACAGGGGCACACTGTCAGCCTCTGGCAGCGAGCTCCGTGGGGCCAGACCTAGCTCAGAGAGCAGCAGCAGCAGCCAAGGCAGAGGGAATCCACTTCAGAGGAGCCTGGTCCCCATCAGGAGAGGAAGAGGGAGGGATGTGAGGGTTGAGATAGAGGAACGAGAGAGAGGGAGGGAGAGAGGGGGGGGGGAGAGATTGGCAAGGAGGGAAATGTCAGTTCCTGGGAAAGCACACAGCCACATTCTGGGAAGGGCTGGACTGCAGAGAAATCAGAAAAGCGAGATAAATAGGGATGGTGCTCACAGCTCTGAAACGACAGGAATGTGGATGGTGACAGATTTTTAGGTGACCTGCAGGAATCTCACACGATTAGCAACTGTGTGAGGGCAAAGGTCTCTCTGGTGCTCTCACACTTCTCACTGCTTTCAACATGGTGCCCTCCAGGTGAGATGAGCAAGGGCTGGGTGGGCCTGAGGATACTGAAGGGTGCCCCCGACACTCCCTGTGTACGTGGTCCCTGGCCAGGACTAACAGGGGGGCCATGGCCAGCACCGTGCTACAGAAAGGCCAGCCGGCATTAATCGAAGCCCAGGTGCTGCAAACAGAAAAGAAAAAAAAGATTATTTTAAACCCTGCTGCCCTCTTGGCTGGATGCCAGGTTCCCCAAGGGTAGCCAGCCTCCCCCTAGAATTCACACTCCTCCAGGTAGCCTTCATCCTTTCCTGGAGAGCTTTTTTGAACTGAGAGTGAAATCATTTGGCAAGTCTTGGAAGATAAAAAAAAAAGGGGGGGGGGGGGGGGACTTGAGTTCAACTTAAAAGCAGAGCAAGTTACAAAGGCCAAATGTAAATTTACTCTAGGTCGAAAGCCAAAGCCCTGATATGGTGGCAGGCGCCCCACAGTCCCCATTGTCCCTGCCGTCTGTGGGCAGCTTGGTCACTCCTCCAGCTGCATGCTTCCTGGGCTTGCCTGCCGTTTGAAAGCACACTTTCCTGTCCCCAGTCAAGTCCTGAGGGTCGCATGGGGCGTGCAAAAGGACAGTTTCCTTTGGTCCATTTGAAGAGGCCAGTTGCTGGAGCTGTTAGTTAGACTCAGAGCCTGGGCCCTGGGCTGTTAGTGAGCCTCACCAAGCCAGGCTCAGCCTATCTGCAGTTCACTAATTAAATCCACAAGTGATTGTGAAAAGCAGAGAAAGGAGATGTCTTCGATGTGGCCACATCAGAGAGAGGAACACATAAAGAGGTCCAGTGACCCCCCCCCCAAACCCCTCTTCCCGTTGTCTGTCTCTGGGGTCCTGCATGAGCTTTCCCTTCAATAGAAGCAAGAGGCATGCATAGCTAAGCTGTCCTGACCTGGGTGAGGTCCCATCTATCACTGGCCCATCTCTAGGCTCCAGTCTGTCCTGCAAGGTGGTCTGATAAGTTATCAGGACTGTGTGAAATCTCTTCCTGGGAGGCAAGTTCCTCCCCTGGCACTGGGGCTTCAGACTTTCCCCTCCCCCAACATGGAATTCTTGGGGAAATTTTAATACTTTGGGGTCTGAGGTTGCAGCAGGCTGTTGTCTACCCTGTCAGGACATCTACATGCCCGAGTGAAAAGCTCAGGGGGCTGACATCCTAGAAAACCAATGGAAAATCCCAAAAATCTTTATTTAAAAAAAAAAAAAGCTGCTGTCTGAGTTACCCTCCGAGCCTCGCTTGGCTTCTCAATGGCCTGCTTTTTGACTGAAAAATTCAGTTTCTGCTTTTTTTCTCAGCTAGCTTTTTGGAAACATCAAGAGCAATATACACTGTGCCACGGGGGGTGAATGTTTTAATAAAGCACAAAATGCCAGAATTAAAGCCTTTAGAATTACAATAAACGGCCAAGATCCCTCTGCCCTGTAGACCACTGCCCTGTGGACAAGGCTGCCTCGCCCTCCCAGAAATTCCCAGTTCTTTTTTATTTTCAACTGTTTTGCTCTTTTTTTATTTATTTATCGTGTGTGTGTGTGTGTGTGTGTGTGTGTGTGTGTGTGTGTGTGTGCAGTCTGTTCTCTTCTTCTTCCATGTGGGTTGTGGGATCAAACTCAGGTCCTCAGGCCCTGGGACTTGGTGGCAAGCACTCTGCCTGCTAAGCTATCTCAACAGCCCGGTCACCAGTTCTGTAGCCATCTCATGTTTGGGAAGTGTGCCAGGGCAAATTTTACAGCAAGCATCTAATCATGTTAGAAACATGTTATAAAAGGCCGGCATGGTTGACGTTTACTGCTCTGGAGCGGTACTAGGGGTTTTACACACTGAACATTAAGAATCCTGCAGAGAGCATCAGATCCTTGAAGCTGGAGCTACAGGTGGCTGTAGGCTGCCTGAGTGGGCGCTGCTAACCACTAAGCCATCCACCCAGCCCCAGCCACCTTTTCTTTTTGAGACCAAGTCTCTTACGAGCCTGAATCTCGTTAGAGGCTAGGCTGGCTGGCCAACGAGATTCAGGGATCCTTCTGTCTCTTCCTACCCAGTGCTGGGAGTATGAGTCCACAGCACTGTGCCCCCAGGCTTTTCACACATGAGGCTTTAATTCTGTGTCTTCATACCCCCAGCTCCAGGTGTCTGTCTTGCTTGCAGGCTCCAGGTGGAAAAAAGACTCAGCAGCTGGATCTAGACTTGAATGTGCGTCTTCATCCTGTGCTGACTGGAGTCTTCAAAGTCACTCTCTTCAAGGGGTCTGCAAGAAACTGCCCACTGAAAAGAAAAGTGGCAAAAGCAGATGTGGTGTGCTTGTGTGTCTGCACGATGCATACCCCAGAGGGAACCCCAAGTGTGTCCGTGCTGGGCTACAAGGTCTCTTATGACTTGCATTGTGCAAGTTTTCTCCAAATGAATTTGTAACTTTTTCTTTTCTTTTTTTTTTTTTAATTTGATTTTTGGTTTTTCAAGACAGGGTTTCTCTGTGTAACAGCTCTGGTTATCCTGGAACTTGCTTTGTAGACCAGGCTGGCCTCAAGATCACAAAGATCTGCCTGCCTCTGCCTCTCAAGTGCTAGGATTAAAAGGAGTGTGCCACCACCGCCTGGCATAACTTTTAGAAATGCAAAAAACGTCTCTCATGAAAAAAAGTGTCTTTCCAAAATCAGCCTACAACCTACAAGCTGCAAGCACCCCGACACTCAGAAGTATCACACCGCAGCTTGATGATGGCCCAGGAATCGGACTCTGCTTACCCATTTATTCTGTGGCTCTGAGCAGCCATTGGGGTGGTTGTGTGGCTGTTTTCCTCTTCCTTTCGTCATTAGCTTTTAAGTTATTAACACTAGTTTTGTGCTTTCTAGAGGCAGAGCATTGGCTCAACGCTCCTGTTCCTCAGCTGGGTGTGTATGTCATGCTTAAGCCCATACCTAGGGTTTGTCCATGCATATTCACCAATGATCACTGTAAGTATGGAATGCAAAGTGTTTATAAACACCGTGTACATGAAGGCTCGGTGTGGGCCAGTTGGTAGAGTGCTTGCCTGAGTTTCATCCCCAATAACGCACAAAATGAGCTGGGATGGCCCACACTTGTAATTCCAGCACTTCGGAGGTGAAGGCAGCAGACCCAGAGCTTCAAGGTTATCCTTAGCTACGAAGTGAGTTTGAGGCCAGGACCCTGCCTAAATAACGGCACATCATACAATGTATTTCCTGCCCTCTTAGTTCATTATAATAATGTTTACATATATGAAGGAAAAAGTAAAGAAATCCAGCGCAAATTTTGGCCACCCTCCCTCTTCCCCTCCCCCCCACTAGCCATTCAAATCTGCATGCCTTCTGTGTCCACCCCCACCTCCCCTCCCGACTGAAAATCCTTGTCTCCTAAAACTCTAACAGGTGGCCACAAAGTAAGGGCCAATCAGAGACAGCCAGGTTTCCTACCGGTTGCCAACTCAAATGTTCTACAAGGGTCTGCCAGCCTGCAGTGTTCTGCTGAGTTCATGCATTCCAGGCCACGTTCTGGGGTAATTACACCCCCTTTGTTTTAACTACAGCACACTATGGCAAGAAGTCATTTTTCCCAGCTTGCAGGTCCACTCTGCAAGACTCTCCCACCGAAGAAAAATGAGAGAAAACACCACCTAAGTGAAGTAGCAATGATATTTGGGCACAGATGTGACTGCATTCTTTCGCCGGAGTTGGTTTCCAGTAGAAAAGGGATGCTTTCCTCACCGGAAGTGTCATCGAGCTCCTGCAGTTTTCCTGTTGCCCTGTACAGGCTTCCAGAATGTGGAGTCAAGTTTTAAAAGTGGCTCTCAACCGGCAAACCAGCCTCCCTAAGCCCTGCTGGTAAATCGGCCGAATGGCCTTCTAAGAAAAACAGCACCCCACCCCTCCCTTCCCCGAAGGCTCGCGGGCTGCCGGGCAGCCGAGCTGACAGCGAGAAAGCCCCACGTGGGCTTCCCCTGACAAACCCAGCCAGCTTGGAACAGGCAGTGAAAGCCAGAAGCACTAAGCGAACAGGAAAAAGTCCTCTCACTGGGACGTGTCCCCCAGATCCTTCTCAAAAGATAATCTTGGCTCCCAAGCGTTTCTCCTCCGACTTTAAAAGGAATTGTGGGTAGCAGCAGCCCTCACTGATGTGGGCAGAGGCACTCAGAATAGGAACTGGCAGATGCCCACCCCACTCAGACTGGCTCACGCCTATTTATATAGGACTGTGCCTTCCAACTTTTGCTAAGATACTGTAACTTCCATCACGGCTGTGACAAAATGATGATTCATACTTAAAACGCAGTCACTGGTGTCATATTTGATATTAATACTTTAGTCGCGTTGCTTTTCAGAGCAATTAAAAGGAGAAAGTTCCTGAAAGCAAAAGCGGTCCACCCCCATCCACAGGCACCACGGAGGGCAGAGTTGCAGAAGGCAGCTCATTGTATTGGAAGGCACAGGGCCTCCCGCAAGCTGTTCAGATAAGCAGCTGTCGGAGGCAAGGGGGGAGGGGCAAGGGGGAGGGGAGGAACTGGAGGCAGAAGTCTCTGTTATCGGATTGGATTGCAAGCCTTGAGCTCCTGCACCGGGATGCCTTATCTCAAGTATGCTCCTGTCTTGCAAGTTTAAAATCTTCCTGAAAGGATAAAACAGTACCGGCCCCAAGTTCTCCTCCTTACCACTCGCCAGCACCCCCTCCCCCACCGCCAGCCCCAAGAGGCTGTAATTTCTTGCCCAACAGAAAGGCGGTCACAGGTGCCATAGAGCTCCATCAACCACCAGAAACACCCTTTACCACCTCCCCCTGAGATCAGAGTCCCCCTACCCTCAATAAAAGGCAGAGGTTTGTTTCAATAAGTTTATTGTGAAATTCAAAGCTTCCACGATAGCGTCCTTTAGAAAATGAAAGCATTGCCCAGGATCCGTTTTGGAAAGAGCAGTGCAGCCTGCGAAGTCCGGCTCGCTCCTGCAGCTGGCCACTCCTGCAGCTGTACCAAGTCCAGGCCGCGTGCCTTGCCTTTTCCCCTCCTTTCACTGGAAGGCTGCTGAGTCACGCCTGCCTCACCAGTCGGTTCTTCCCGGCCCTGCGGCCAACGTCCCTGCCCAGGCCTTCCTGTGCTAGCAGCCTCTCTGGACACTGGCAGAGTCCTGGGCTCGGAACAAGGTGTCCCCGCTGCCGCCAGGCCCCCTTCTTGGGAGCCTTTCGCTCCTCGCTCTCCAGGCAACACCGCCCGCCAGTCTCCATGCGCACTCGAGCGCCCTCGGAGGGCCGCTCCCGAGCCAGCAGCGCGCTAGAGCGTCACCAAGTCGATCAGACCAAGGTCCCTGCCAGACTGTCACTCGGGAAGTGTGATGCTGGGCACCCAGTCGTTGAAGCTGCGGCTCTCCTCGCAGAACAAGCTGAGTTTCTCCAAGGCAGGGTCCTTCCACGTGTCCTCATTAGGGTTCTGTATTTTAAAAAAAAAAATAACTTGGGTCAGCCAGGCTGGCCGTTGGCCAAGACGGGTGGGGGAAGAGTGGCGTGGAGAGGTAGTAGCAGCAACTCACCGAAATAAGGATGCAGTGCAGGTCTCCTGGCGCACCCGCCTCGTCGTCTGCGCCCACGATCGCCGCTAGCCGCTGCACATCACCCACGCGCACGATGTCAATGTCGTTCTCACAGCAGAACGCCTGTATCAGCGTGAAATGGATCTGCAGCGCTATGTCGCCCTCATCCTCTTCATCGGCCGCCAGCACGCAAAAGGTCACATTGTCGGGGTCCCTGCAAAGCGGATGGGAAGGGACAAGGTCAGAGTCGATGCCACCCCCAGGCCTCCCAGCCGCGCCAACCCCCACCCCTGCACGCGGCGGGGCCTCTCTCCACTCACACATTCAGGACTTTGGCGGACTCGTAGACGCCAGCGGTCAGGCAGCCCTGGCGCTGCGCCGACAGCAGAAGTTCGTGCAGCGCTTTCCCGGCGCCCTGCATCCTGTGAAAGAACAAGCCCGGTGAGTGGGGACCGGCACGGGGACGCGGTGGAGATCCCAGCCCTGACCTCCAAGTCCCAGCTGGCTCCTTAGCCGAGACCTGCCTGGCGCCAGCATTCCTGACTCCCAACTCCAACCTGGCGCCCACACACCCGGATCCCCAGTCCCGACTTGGCGCCCACACCTCTGGCACCCTAGTCATGATCTGGCGCCCTCATTCCCCATCACCCAGTCTCGACCTGGCGCCTGCACCCCCGGTTCCCTACTCCTGATCTTAGAGCCCATAGCCCGGGCTCCCCAACCCCGACCTGGTGCCAGAACCCTAGACTCTAGCTCTAGGAATAAATCCAATGTGGTCCCTCCGCCTGGGCACCTCGCTGTCAGACAGTGCATGGCTCCCACCCCGCAAACTTCCATCCTAGAAGACCCTGAAAGATCGCTACCCGACAAGTCCAATTCTCGGCACCCCAAAACCCACCTACCTGGCTGTGCTTTCCGGAACTGCGTCCTGGCCACGGACTTCTTCCAGAGTCATTGTGCGATCCACGAACAGCAAGTTATCCAAAAGTGAAGGGTGCGGAGGGAACCGAGGGAACCCGAGCGCAGGCAAGGAGCCCCACAACCCGAGCCGCGCGCCCACCACCAGCGAGTGCGCCAGGCACGGCCGCGCGGGTCCTTTTATAGACCGGCCCGCGCGACGCCGCCAGCTGGCGGGAGGCTGCGCTCCCATTGGCCAGCGCCCGCTTTCTGATGCAAATGAGGCGGCAGGCCCGCGGCTCGTGCCAGAAGGCCACGTGGGGAGGGGTGCGGGGGATGACACAGCCTCAAATCTGCCGCTTTTGTCAGGGTGTTACCAGGCAGACTGGAGCCTGCAGATTTCATCTCGCCTTTCTTTTTTGTAAGTCCTTAAAAGGAAAAAGTTAAAAAAAAAAAAACAAAAACCAACAACGTTGTTTGCTAATACGATACTGGAATTTGTGAAATGCACACTTGGAGAATGTAAAAGTCTTTTTTGCATTTATGTTTATTGCGACCTTTCTAATTTTTTCTTATTCTCAATTTGAAGTTTATAGGGCTGTTGCACTGAAACCGAAACTTAAAGTCAAAGGTTTGCAACTGCAGCTGACTCCAGGCCAAGGCCGCCACTAGAACTCAGGACTCAGCGCCTTTCAGGGTCGCGGCTGCAAGGTCTGAGCCGCCGCCCCCACCCCCACCCCCACCCCGTCCCGTCCCCCACCCCTGGCCCCTGGCAGATCGCTGTGGGGCGCGGGCAGCAGGGACCAGCAGATTGCTGCCGGCACACGCGGCTCGTTTGCATTTCTATACGGGGCACACAAAAGAGGAGGTCTGGCGTGTGGCAGTTCGCAGTGGGGACAATCGACGCTTTCTCTTTCATAGCAACACTGTCCACCTGCCGCCGGGTGGGGTGGGCAGAGCCCCGCCGCGCGCGGGGGTCGCGGGGTTGCCCGGCACGTGGGGGTCTGAGCCGCGTGCCGCTCCCCCGCCCCTGGGTGCGCACCTCTTGGACTTGCCCTGGCTGCTGGGATTCTGATGCACGCGTCCCCAGCTGCGGAAAGGGCTGTGAAGCACACAGGGCCACTACGCCCGAAACCCTGAGGTTCCGGGGTTCAGACTCCAGGAGCTTGGCACACGCTGTTCCACAATGCTTTTCCCAGAGCGCCGCCTACGGGCCGGCCTAAGAAAGATCCAGATCTCCCCATCGACCCACCCCATACAGCCTCGCGTTGACCTCTCTAGGGTCTTGGCCTGGGGCACCCTGGACACCAAGGCCTTGTGCAATATGTGCATTAATTAGATTCAGAGTAGAGCCTGCACCCAGCGCCCCGGGGCTGGGGAGCAAAAGGAGCCTGCCACCCAGGACTGATGGAACAAAAAAACCATCTGTCTGATGAGATTTTGAAATATTTCATCTACTTAAAAACGTGTCTTTAAAAGGTTCTTTTCTGATAATATCATAAATTTGGAAGCGATCTTAGGAGTTTCCTGAATTTGTCATGTGTTCCGTGAGACCTGCACATCACACTTACAGACTGCTCACCCGCTGAACGCCACACTGTGGGCGTCTGTATCTCCTGCTACGCGCAAAAGTATTCTAGGGGTTAGGAAACCCCTGGAGGTTCTCCTCCACTGAGCGCAGCCTGGGAGACCGGCTAGGGCAGAGGGCCGACACACAGTTTGCCAGACTGGGGCAAAAATCACACACACACACACACACACACACACACACACACACGCACACACGCACACACGGTAATTTTCTTCTTTTTACTGGAGCGTTCTTCAGGTGGGTGGTGAATATATACATTCAGTGCTAACTTGTGAAGTCCTTGAAGGAAGTTTTCCTGCTGCACTGGGAAACTGCGGGTTGACGAACGCCAAAGGCCAGGCGAGAGGCTGGCGTCTTGCGCCGCCCGGAGGCTGCATTGAGAACTGCAAGTGCCGGCGCTGCGGTTCCACCGAAGCCCGCGTTTGGTCTGCAAGGTCTCTCACACTCTCCAAGCCCCTTCCTGTCTGTCCCGGTGGCTTATAAAATGATGGTGATCCCTGAGTGAATACAATGTGTTTCTAAGTTGGTGCTCTTTTCAAAGTGTTAACACTTCTTAACTCTCATTAGTTTCAGATCCCGAGGAAACGTCGGAAATAATGATGTACTTGATATCTTAGCACACACCCGCCCCTGCCACTTATAGCTAGAGAACTGCTCACTTGCCAGATTGCAGGAAACTCCCCGCCAGTCCTTCCCTGACAGGAAGGCCGGTACAGGTTAGCGCAGGCTTAAGTACTTGCATTTCCAGACCCCACCCCCAGCCAGTCTGGGCCAGAAGAGATGATTGACAAGCCCCAAAGCTAGTCTACTCTACTGACATTTTAAGAGGATTCGATTACAGGAAACCCTATTTTCTGCCATAAGATACGGCCCCACACAGCTTTAATTAGGTAAGCTCTAGTGGTCCCAAAGTCCCCATCTAAATTAGGAAAGAGAGGTTTGGGGCCCAGCTGGAGGTCACAGGCAGTATTTCTGAACCCGTGGGCCACAGTGGCTACCCTCTACGAAGGGATAGGGATAGGGAGTCTATTAAAGGGAACGCCTCACCTAGGCTCCGCTTTTGAAACCCTTTGGAGGGGTGGGGATCTAGATCGGTGGGTAGAGTGTTCACAGAGTGCATCAAGACCTGATTTTATAAACCATGCACAAGAACACCGATCTGGAGTTCAAGGTCGTCCTTGAATTAAATGGTTAGCACCAGCCTGGTATACCTGAGGCCCTGTCTCGAAACTGAAGTAAAATAAAACGCTTAGGAGCATCTGGAATCTCAGCTACTTGAAAGGCTGAGGTAAGAGGATTCCTGAGTCCCAGAGTTAAAGGTTAGCCTGGTAAGTCAGAGAGACAATCCCCACTCCCAACCTCTAAAATAAATAAGTAAATACCCTCTGCAGGCGTTTGTTTTATTAGCATATTCTCTTAGTGACGTCTCCGTGACTTTGTCGGCTGGGGTGGGATTTGGGGGAAGCACGTCTCATTTGGAGGAAGATGGGTAATGATTTCTGTGAGGCATTCACTCACCTTCGAGTTTCTCACATGATATGCATTTGGAGTGTGCATGGAGAGTGACCTTAAACAGCGGCTACACACTCAGGACCCCCGTGCCCAGGACAGCTGGACCAGGGGCTTCTTCAGCTGAGGAGTCCCAGGTCCATTGCAGGAAACTTCTTTGGATCTCATAGGAAAAGACACGATTCATTGCCACTTCTTCAAATCCTGCACCTTCCCAGAAAAATGTGGAGTCCTGCTTTCTCTTGGTTAGTGGGAGGCCTGCAGCGAGTCCCCTGGGGTAATAATTAGCAGGAGTTGGCAGTTATGGGGTGCCCTGACTGCACCCTCATCTCTGGCTCATCCCCACACTCACCAGGGCCAACTGAGAACACTTGGCTCTGCAGCTTGCTAGAAGATGAACCCTGCCCATCACCTCTGTCTGCAATCCCCACCCCACCCCCCGCCCCCCAGCTGAGGACTGAACCCCGGGCTTTATGCTTGTTAGGCAAGCAAGTGCTCTACCACTGAGCTAAATCCCCAACCCCTGTCTGGAATCTTTAAAAAGAGCCTCAAGTTTGAAACAAAAGGGAACCGAGTTTTTAAGATGAGGTCCAAGACCCTCGTTTAGTGCCCGGGTTCTAGAGGTCTGGCTCTCCCAGGGCTGCAGTCTAGGTTGGCTCCATCCCAGGAAGTCCTGAGTTATTCTCAGTGCTAGCACTCACTCACCCATCCTCAAGCCTTATCCACCCCTCTCAAGACAGGGCGGTCCTTTGGGTTATTTGCAAAAGAGTGTTGCCCCAAGATCTGTCGAGGGAATGAGATCTTTATGCAAGATGCAAACCTCATCAGTAGCAGCATCCTGGCATGTAAAGGGTCCATCAGCCCTTCCCACCCTTGCCCCAAGCTCAGAGCTACATACAGGTGGGGGCATTTCACCAGACAGCTGAGACAGGAAACAGGAAACAGAGAGGGAAGCCCTTACACAGCCCGCCGGATTTCCGTGGTGAGAGCTTTCTGGAAGGTGCAATTATTCTTGGCTGTGTAGTTGCAGAGCTTGGGGGAGACAGGAGCCGGGCAGAGCCCTGACTGTCACAGGAGTTTTGCAAATTGTTCCTGAATTCCTACTTTCCCTCCCAACAGTAAGAAAGGATTGGGGACAGCAGCCCGCCACAGCCCTCATCAGGAACATAAAACAGTACACCCTAAATGAAAGACCCCGACCCCGCTAGACCAAGTGCTGGAATCTTCTGAACTTCAGGCTCCCAACCTCAGAACTGAACTTTGCCTGTCTCTCACCTAGCACGTCTGTCCTCTGTGCACCTCAGAGGGATTTTCTTTTACTTTTTTTTCTTTTCTTTTTTTTTGGGGGGGGGTGTAGGGTGGGGAGTTGTTGTTGAATTAGATTTGGGGAGGAAAAAAACAACATGACAGGCAAGCTATAAATCCTGGCAGCTGCGGGGATGAGGGAGGTGGGGAGGAGGGAGAGCGAGCCATTCTTTTTCAATTAGAGACCAGGAAAGAAGGCTGTCCCAGCTGCAGCGGAAAACTGGGGCAGCTGCGTGGGGCAGGAGAGAGGCAGAGAGACAGACAGCGACAGAGAGACAGAATACGCCTGGAGCTGGAGTGTGGGGCAAGCTTGGGGCTTGGGGACTGTATGGGGGGTGCGGGGAGTAGGAGGAAGCAGTCAGCCTTTTACTCAGAAAAGCACCGCTCCTGGAGGGCCTTCTAAAGTTGCTCCAGGAACCCCGTGCAGCCCGGAAATGAGTTTGCTCCACAGTCAGGTCCACCACTCACTACTCACAGTCCGCTGACTTGCTGGAAGGTGTAGGGGAGACTGGGTGGTGGGCATCTTCGTGTTACCCTAGTCACACCTTCAATGCCCCATCAGGCCTGCAGGCACATGTGGCCCCTGCCGGACCCCGTGGACATTTGAGTTCTGGCTAAACGGTGGAAGGTGTGCGGACACACGGTGACTGCTGCTCTGAAAACTGACGCATAGCTAGCACGTAAGAGCGACAGAGCCACAGCAAACCCCAAGCTGCAAACCCTGCCTTCTGCTCTGAAAGATAAGCTAATAAAAACATGTGAGCCCACCCGCCATAGTGGAGGGCAAAGCCAGCAAAATTTCAGGGTTCAGGGGCTGGGGAGATAGCTCAGTCGGCAAAGCGCTCGCTGCCCAAGCTCCAGGACTGGAGTTCAATCGCCAGAAGCCATGTAGAAAAAGCGGGCTGTGGGGGCCGGTGCTAATCCCAACCCTGGGGAGGAGAGGGGCTCGCTGGCCGGCCAGCCTAGCCTCATCAGTGAGTTCCAGACCAGTCAAAGACTGTCTCAAAAAAGCAAGGTGGATGGCCTCTGAGGAATGACACCTGAGGCTGATCTTGCTTCCACATGCAAAGACATGCACATGCTTCTGCACAAGCAAAACACACACACACACTCGTGTACACCCACACAGACAACCAAGGCACAAAGCTGTGTTCAGTGCTATTCACTTTGACCTTGTGTGCCCCGTTTTGGAGTTTGAGGTTAAGTTTATTTTTCTATTATGTTCCTTGCAGCGCTGTGAGTTAACCGAAGGCCGCGCACATGCTAGGCAAGCGCTCCACCACTGAGCTGCACCCCAGTCGGGAGCCTGACTGAAAGTGAGTGTTCTCCTTTGTTGACCTACCAAGTCCACTTTTATAAAGCTCTCCCAAAGGAAAACATTCAAAAATGCACGGGGCAAGAAAAGGCAAAGAGACCAAAGGAGGTACTAGAGGAACCTCAGGGGATAGAGTAGCTACAGTGGTGCTTCCAGAGCATTCCATGGCCCGATACCACCTCACAGCATGGTATGAAAGCAAGTCTGCGCTTCTGATTTTGCAAAATCTTGGGTGCGTGTGGCTGCTACTGCATAAACTGTAAAAAAATAGAAAGAGTAGCTGTGTGTCAAAGTGGAGAGATGATTGACCATGCCTTGTTTCCTTTGGCTTTGATGTAGGAGCACCTACAGCTTGATTCCCTGTGATACAAGTGAAAACTCGAGAGTGATAACCTCAGGACCAGGCATCGGCCTCGCTCCATTCAGACCATTGTGCCTGCTGATTACGGACCATATGGAGATGGATCTAGAAGCCAGACATCTGTGAGGTTTGGCTTCTAAGGAGGACACTGAGGAGTGGGACCCCTGCTTCCTACACTGTGTGATGACCATTTGACACTCTTGGGTGTCCCCTGGCTGAGGGAAGGCTGTCCTGTACAATGGGAGACTGGCTTGAGAGGCCCCTCTGAACTCTACAGCGTGCAGGGCCCACAGCCAGGAGCCAGGACCCTGGGAGAGAGCCTGCTGCCAGGACAGAAGTTCCACAGGACTGGAGGCAAAGCACTGCACACACCACAGCCAAGGGCAGAGGACAAATTCTCACTCACTCCCTCTTCGTGAAAACTTTACAGGTGCCGAGGAAACTGGTCTGAACACCTGGCAAGGTGGTGCACACCTGTGATCCCGGGACTTGGGAGGTGGAGGCAGAAGTTCAAGGCCAGCCTACATGCTGGACCTAAACCAGCAGGGACCACAAGACCCCCTGCCCCAGACAGACAGACAGACTCCATTCTTGCTGTCTGTGTGACAGATGGCAGGGTTCTAAGACCGCATGACTTACATATAGTCAACCTATTTTTGAGACTTGTGAGTGCCTCTTAATTGTTGGGTTTTATTGGTTTGGCACAAAAATGGATAACTTTTGAGCAAATTAGTATTATCACTATTACTATTTTATCTATTAGACTTTCAGAGGGCTTGCTGTGCACCAGGTACTATTGTAAGCACCACTTAAACCTCATGATGCCCCTGGGGTGTCAGTACTGGTATCCTCACTCTATAGATGAGTAAACCAGGCACACAGAAAGGTTAGTCAGCTCCACAGTGGTCACCCCGCCAGGAGGTTAACAAGCCGTGTTCCGAGCGCCCCTCCTCTGGCTGTGTTTCTGCTCATTATTCATAAGGAAGAGATGGAATTCTCTGTAAAGCATTTCCAAAGACTCTTTAGGTTGAGAACAAACTGTTTGGTTCACCAAGGACAAGATCATCATGTGCCTGAAATTTTTGAAAATATCATCTCTCCTTAATGGCTTCAAATCCAGGCGGGGTGCCTGTCCAGGATGTGGCTACAGAGTGACCTCTTGTGGTCAAAGTGAGTATTACACCCATAGAGTGCAGCCCCTCTGAAATTTCCTGGGCTCAGCCCCTGACCCTCAGTGCCCAATGGGATTGGCCATTTTCTGCTGTAACCAGTCACCCTGAGAGGGTAGGGAGATGGCTCTGTGGGTAAAGGTTCTTGGCCATGCATTCATGAGGACCTGAGTTTAAGTCCCTAGCAGTCACACCAAAAGCCAGTCATGGATGTGTGCACCAGTAACTACCGCGTGGAGGTGGGGGCAGACGGAGATGGGAGGATTCTGGAAGCACACTGGCCAGCCATTCCAGCTGAAACAACAAGCTGCAGGTTCAGCGACAGACCTTGTCTCAGGGGAATAAGGCAGAGAATGAAGGAACAGGACACTCACCTCTCACTCTGCCCTCAAGCACATGCATAAACATGTACACATGTGCACAGGCTAATGCCACAAACACAAACTTTTTGACACTCATTACCTACAAATTCACAGAAAATTCACACAGGACATACCTGCAAGGCACTGTCCTCAGGAACAGTCCAAGCCTGCAACCCGGGAGCCCCTTCCATGAATAGCCTGGCCTAGGAGGTGACAAGTTGGAACAGAACACCCATCCTTGTGGAGCTCATGTGTCAAGCTGTCCCTGCTCACCAAACCTCACCCCTCCTCACCCTACCTCTCTGTGGGTCCCTGTCCCCCATATAGCCCTGCTTCTTTCGTCCTCCCTGGTGGTCAGAGCCACCCAGAGTTCTTTAGCTACAAAGGACTTCTCCCACCATGGTGGTGCCTGTGGACCTCTGCCCAACCCAAAGCTCAGCAGCCTCAGTTTCCCTCCGGAGCAAAGCAGACAGGCAGAAGGACCTCAGCCCTGCCTACTCTGTATAATCAACATCTACACTTTTGAAGAATTAGTTTATGTTGATTGTACAGAATAATAGTTTTCATTATATTTTTAACTATGTGTGTACATGTTGACAGGTGTGTGAGCACATATGTGCATGAGTACAGGTATCACGTGCCATAGTGCATACGTGGAGGTCAGAAGACAACCTTGGGTGGCTATTCTTGCCTTCTACCTTAACAGGATCTCTTGTTTGCCTCTGCATACGCTGGCTGGTCCACCAGTTTCTGGAGAGTCTCTGGTTTCTGTCTCCTGTCTCACTGTGAGTCCTGGGGCCCCACACACAAACCTACACTACCAAGACCAGCTTTGTGGGTTCCAGGGATCCAAACTCAGGTCCTCACACTTGTATGGCTAGAGCTGAACAGTCTGATCCCAATGAACAGTCTCTTCAGCCCTTCACTGTGGCACTCTCATACGTGTGTGCACACAGTCTCTCCCTAACATCCTAATGCATGTGTGTGCACACAGTCTCTCCCCAACATCCTGACATTCTCATGTGTGATCCCAATCTCCCCTAACATCCCAATCCATGTGTGTGCACACAGTCTCTCCCCTAACATCCTGCCTTGTCTTCCTCCCTCTCCTATGGGGGTCTCTCCCCTATACAGTCTTCCTTAAATTAGCATACAAAGTATTGGGTTTTCAAACATAATCTGTTTTTATCGATCCTCCCCAAACTACTTCTCCCTTGCCTCAGATAATGAAACTGTGGGACATATACATAATGAAATTTTATCAGTTATAAAGAAAAATAAAATTTTTAGGAAAAGGGTTTGATCTGGAAATTATTATATTAAGTAAGGGTTGAACCAACCTTGCCTCACATTGTGGAGTAGCCACCAGAGAAGATTCACGTTTAAGCCAGTAAAAAGTCTTCATTAGCAGGCTGGAGACTACTCTGGATGTTCTGGACCTGAGTGCAGTCCCAGCCTTTCTCAGGATGGGCTTTTAAGAACAAAAACCACATCCTGGGTTGACACACTTCAGTTAGCAAGAACAGTTAGCCAGAAGGTGAATACAGAAGCCCAAAGGCAAGGTCAGTACATTTAGGCACTTTCCCCAGACTATGTACTTCGATGGATCAGGCATTTGTCCTGGTGCCTACATGCTGAGTTTTAAAGCCTCAGTGGTATTTCCATCATGGCGTCAGCTGTACTAAGGTGTGGGGGGGAGCACACTAAAGTCTGGTGGAAGGATGCTATACACCAAGAAGAAGCATCTCCAGAAGGTGTGTGAATGAGAAGGTAAACGTAAGAATAGGGACATGTGGCCGGGAGCGAAGTCCCAGCTGGACTCACTGGGTAACATAAATCACAGCTGGAGCCATGGTGTGACCTAAGGAGCTATGTTGGTATGTACCAGGTTTGGGATGTTGTGAGGCACTCGGGGAATGTCGCCACTAGGCAATGGTAGATGTGGGGAAACGTGAGACTCGTGAAGGCCAGGGCCACCTCTGAATTGAAGAGGACACGAAGAGGGCTAGCAAGCCCTTCAGTGTGCCGCGCAATCTGATCCCTGGTGACGGCGGAGTTTGTGGTTGTTTCGATTTGGAGGTGCTGGGGATCAGATGCAGGGCCTCACACAAGTTAGCTACACAATCCATGCCTGGGCTATACCTCCAGCCTGAATTAACGCCTGACTCATCACAGACCTCCACCAGGATGCATGCCTACTCTCACGTGACTAGCAACGGTCTCAGAACACAGACCGTCCCTCAGGACACTGGACAATGAAGTGTGCGACCCAGCCACACCTCAAATCACACGCTGGGCAGTTCCCACTGTGTGGCCCACCCCCATGTCACCCAGGAAAGAAGGGGACCCCACGAGGCTGTGAGCGGTAAGATGGTCCTCGGACCCCTCATCCAGATTCTGTTTCATGCTTGCTTTATCCTGGGTCTCATCTTCAAATACAGATACATGTTTTCTGCCTACTTACCCATCTGAGAAACATAGCCATGACTTCCGTTTCTCAGTCACAGGACCTCCCTCAAGATCTACAAGCCATGATGAAATCATCACACTCAGGAAATTCCCGTCAGAACGGTGCTTGTACCCAATCTTATTTGATTGCCACACACTGGTATGTTGTGAATCGTCTCAAGGACTCGCGGGTTCAGAACCATGGGGCACACTCAGGAACCACGCATTTTAGTCTCCTCAAATCTGCAATCATTCTTGAGCGTCCTCCTGGAGCACTGCCATTCCTTGGAATCGGCGTCTTTGTAAGGGTTCGGGGCCTGCTACAGTGCGGACTATATGCCTCTACTGGTTTGAGACTTTGGTGTCCTCCAAAGGCTCACAGCTGAAGGCCTTGTCACAAGCTCGGTGGGTTATCTGGAAATAGTAGACTCTAAAGGATGTAGAACCTGGTGGGAGGAAGTCAGGTCATTGCGCATGCCCAGGTGGGAGGGACTTCTGGGACCCTTACACTTCCTGGTCTACCTCTTCGCTTCCCAACACCCGGGAGTTAAGTGCCTCTGTCCCACCAGCTGCTACTGCTGTGAAGTCCTTCCTCACCACAGGAGCATAGCTGAAATCTGAACCCAGAAGCCAAAAGACGACTTTCCGGCTTTCCAGTTGATTTTTTTCCAGGAATTTTGTCACAGTGACAGAAAGCTGACTAATAACATTGTCCCTCCAATGGATGTCCTGCACCCTTCCCGGTCGACTCAGGCACACATTGGGTGTGGGTGTTTCTGGGCTCCCTGGCCCCCACATGTAAACTCGGCAGCCAAATCAAGTGGGACCACCACACGATGATGTCTTTGGTGCCTCCTGTATCACTGATACACCCTCCAACTGGGAAGCTCCGGATGGGTGGCGTGGTCGGCCAGGATTCTCTGGCGTGAAGATGCTCTCTGCCCATTGTGGTGCAGGGCATTTTGCATGGCAGAGGATGAGTGCAGCTCTTCACCCAGACGGGAGCTAGCTAGATATGTCCTCTCACAGGACGCTCACACTCCGTCAGAGCCTAGCTAGAATAGGCAGGGAGGGTTCGGTGTGCCGCCAGAACGAATATATTCACCAGAAAGCCTTGGCCACAGGCTGCACTGTACACAAAGGTTCCGTGGAACAGACTGTGCCTGCAAGCATCACGATACTCTGGGCCTTGTCTCATCCTGGGCAGAAATGTCAGTGGCACCACCCCTGGGCAGGGCCACCAGCTACACATAGAAAACCTAGGTCCTGATACCTGCCCTGGCTTGAGCTTTTGGGGGAAGGAGACACAGCCATGTTCTACAGCACCCTGCCCTCCTTCCCCCTCACACCCAGTGAGATTATCACTGTTGACTGCCAGCTCAACTCTGCCCTGGCTAGGAAAGCTTCTCTACAGGATGCCCCTCCTCACCTTCCGGCACTCCGCAGGTACCTGACATCCCCCTCAGCTGGCACTGTCTGCCATCTCTGACAGAGCAGGGTGAAGTCGTCAGTCCCTGACTCCGGGTACATCAATGAGCCCCCACGTGCAGCTGAGCCTTCGGCAGAGAGGCTGTTTCCACCTCCGGTCTTCTGCCTGGGCCCATGGTGGACAGAGCTGCCAAGGGCAGTGTGGGAGCCCAGAGACTAGGATGCTCCCTCCAAGGGCGAAACCTGGAGACAGGCTAAAAGAGATGTCCTGGAGGGGAGGGACGTGTGTAAGAACTGCAGGTTCAAGGGGCTGGGGAGGTGGCCCAGCTGAGCCCATGCCTTCCAAGCATGAAGTCCTGGTCTCCAAGTCCCCAGAACTCATGGAAAAGCTGGGCACAATGGTGGCCGCTTACAATGCCAATTCTGCAGGCGCTGCAAACAAGAGGATCCCTGGGCACACTGGCCAACCAGTCTAGCCTAGCTGGCTAGTTCTAGGCCAGTGGGAGACTCTGTGAAGAAGAGGGAGGAGGAGGAGGAGGAGGAGAAATCAGAGCATGCCTGAAGAACAACACTAAATTTGTCCTCGGGCTTCCACAGGCATGCATGCATCCATGTATACGCACATGCACCCATACACAATCACACAGAGAGAGAAAGAAAATGCAAGCTCAGAGGACACTGGCCATGTCATAGGCTGCCCCAGGCCATGTCCTCACCTAACACTGGAAGGAATAGACAGGCACAGCTGGGTGATCGCAGGTTACTTCCAAGGCAAAGACACAAGGTCCCTAAGTCATGGGCATGTCCCACGACTGCCTGATGGAAAGCCTTCCCACAACCACATAGAGCAGACAGGATTCAGAAGTGAGTCCCTGGGTTCTGACCCAACCAGATGCAGGTGGGGGCCCAGGGAGGGTCCCAGACAAGCTTGGGCAGCAAGCAACTGAAAGTCCCCCATGCTGGGCTCATTTGTGCTTCCTTCTTCCCTTGTGCCTGTCTGTCACCCTCAGGAGGGCCCCACACACAGTGTGAGGCATGCAGGAACTGGGCTGGGGTCAGGGTCACAAAATCAGTATGAGCAGATGGGCCCGGCCAGCCAGGCAAGCAGCCAGCACACAGCAGGGTCTGAATGGATGTGAGGCCCAGGCTTGTGTGGGGCCAGAGGGAGGAGCAAGCCTGCAGGGCACGCAGATGGCCCCAGCCACACGCCCTTCCTAGGACGCATGCTCTGATGGAACTTTCATTGCTGGAAATGGGGCTGAACTATGCAGAAGTGATGTGGTGACCCCTGGAACAGCTGCTTTTGTAGCAGCCGCTCAGGTCACACAGAGGCAACAATCTAAAGCTGAGGGCCAGCTGGCAGCTCCATGGTTGCCTAACCCCACCCCGGGGGGCTGGCTGAGGATCACCCCCTCAGATCTACTAGTTGGGGGTGGGTATTGCAGAGTCCATGCATGTCAAAAGACAAAGGCCCTTCTTGCATATCCTTGGTGGTTTCTTAAATCTACAAGGTTTTAGTAAGAAGAAGGGGTTCCCACCCCTTAGAAGCAGAAGGTTCCTTTTGGAGGTGTGGGATTTGGGGGGGTCCTTCATGAGTTTGTCGTAAATATACATGGACACCATTCCTCACAAGAGCACAAGCTCAGAATTCCAAGGGTGTTTCAGGAAGTGCAGATGTGGGCCTGAAGCCCACAGACACATGGAGGCTAGCCACACCTACCTGTCTATCAAGGCGAAGAACAAAATGAAAGGCTAAGGAGCGCCAGACTCCACCTGTCCAAACCTCCACGGCCTGCACTTTTCGCTCAGCCACCAGCTTAATGAGAGGGGCTCCAGGATCCAGTCCAGGTTAACAAATGGGGCCACGAGGTGATAGGATACGCACTAGCGTGGGATTTGGGACACTTGGACAGAGCAATCTGTTCTCACGAGATCTACAAAAGAAACAAGAAATAGATACTGGAGTCAATATTTCCAGTAATTTTTGTAAAAAACTTGTAAATGCTACTGTAATGCTTAACTTTCATTGCGGACTTGACACAACCCAGAGTCATCTTGGAGGAGAGTCTGGATGAGTGAGTTGGTCTGTGGGCCTGTCTGGGGGAACTGATTAGCTAAATTAATTAACGTAGGAATGCCCAGTCGACTGTGGGTGGCACCATTCCCTAGGCAGTGTAAGAATGGAGAAACGAAGCTGAGCACAAGCAGGCAGACAAGCAAACAAGCGTGGGTGTTCATTTGTTCTCTGCTCTGGACTGTGGGTGTAACTGCCCGGCTGTCTCAAGCTCCTGCGGCTGTGATTTTCCTGTAGCAATGGACCATAACCTGGAAGTGTGAGCTAAAGTAAACCCTTGGTTCCCTGGGTTGCTTTTTGCTGGGGTATTTTATCACAGCAACAGCAGGCACCTAGAACAAGTCATGAAACCACAGTACTGTGTTAGCTCTAAAGCAGCAACTTATGCCCAATCTTAGTCTCCACTTGTGTGTGTATATATATGCACATTTGTGTGTGTGCACATGAGGTGTGTGCTTGCACTTGTGCAGTTACACACGGGGGTCAGAGTCTGGTGTCCAGCATCCTCCTCCCTTGCTCTCTACCTTATCTTTTAAGACGAGATTTCTCACTGAACATGGACCTCACCAACCCCGCCAGTCCTTCCGGGTCCTCTTTCCTCCATTTCCCAGGACTGGAATTTTAGGCTCACGTCACCACGCCAGGGCTTTCCGTGGAATCTGAGCTTAGGTCATCACCCTCTCACAGCAAACACTTGAGCAGCCGAGCCAACTCCTCACCCTTCCATTTGTCTTGATTTCCACCCTATCCCCCAATCCAGTTCTCCTGACAGAGCTGGGGACAGCCACCAGCTATGGGCACCATCTCCTGCCTGGCCAGGAGGGATTTCAACCAAACAGAGTGGGTTGGACCCACCTTCCTCGGAGTGACGCTTGTTCCTTGAGTTTATCAGTGGACCCAGGAGTAGAACCCAGCTCGTGGCTGAGTACAAGCCTGAGTCTCACGGCAGGCTGCACAGGACTGGCCCAACCGCTGGGGAGTGGTATGTAAGCAGTGCCATGCCGCGCTCTGTTCCGCTAGTGGCTAAGAGTCTGTGCCTGCACACCCGAGTCCAGACCAAGCCGAAAGAGGAACATCATTTCTGGACTAGGAACTGTACGCAGTGCTTTTCTCGTGTGGACTCGATTCTCATAAAGACTGGCTCCCTGTCACTTCCGCTGGTTCCAGTTTTGACTAGTAGAGAAACTGAGACTTACAGCAGTTAGGAATTGGTGCGTGGATCCTGATGTTCTGACCGCAGAGTCTAGCAGAATCCCATGGGTGTGTCGCCAACCTTACCATCCCCAAGTTAGAACTGTTGAGCTAGGGAGATAGCCCGGTGGGGGAAGTGCTCGGCACCAAAACGGGAGGACACAAGCTTGACCTCAAGCATCATGTGAAAGATCAGGCATGGGGGTGTGTGCTGGGGTGGAGACAGGAGCATTCCTGGAGCTTTCCGGCCAGCTAACTTACCTAAAGCAGCAGGCACCAGGTTCAGGGAGAGAAGATGACTCCTCTGGCCTCTGCTTACGTGCATAAGTGAGCACAGCAGATGGGGGTGGGGAAGAGGAGGGAGGGAGAAGGGGAGGAAGGGGGAGGAAGATGGGGTCCCAGAGAGACAGAGTAAGCAGGGTCGGGGGAAATAGAACAGATGTGATGTGATGGTACCTGGATTTCAGTGACTCTTTTGTATGATGAAACTGTCAAAAACTTTTTTTCCCCCAAATCAAATGGAGAAAGTAGAATTTTAGACACACTCCTAGGTTAGGACTGCTCACTGAAAGCTGAATGGGGGCAATGCTTTGAGATTTAAATATTTATTTAAAGATTTAAAGGGTTTATGCTTGAACACCGAAGCCCACTTCATGATGTCAAAATGGAACAAACGTGGGGCCACAGTGCCCTCTAGTGGTTGCATTAAGTATTTACAGCCTCATTCCAGCTCACCACAGCCAAGCTAGACTCACTCAAATGCAGGGTTGGTAACTATGTAAAGATGTTAAAGGCTTACCCTAACACAAACCGCTTCAACAAGCTTTCTCCAAAACCTCAAGCTTGGCGTCTCACACTTGCAATCCCAGTACTCTAGAAGCTGAGACAGGAGAATTGATGCAAGTTTGAGACTTTGAGAAACACCCTACACACACACACACACACACACACACACACACACACACACACACATAAATCACTTGAGGCAAAAGTAACTTTGTAACATTTGCTATCTATTATTCTAGTGTTAACAAAAAGCCGAGACAGCAAGGAGAGCATTGCTTGTCTTTGAGCAACATCCATATTTAAAACATCCTCATTTTAAGCTATTTATTTAGTGTACGAGTGTGTGTGTGTGTGTGTGTGTGTGTGTGTGTGTGTGCGCATGTCCAGGTGTTCACATACCACAGAGCACAGAGGACAATCCTCAAGAGTCAGTTCTTTCTGTTGTCTTGCTGGATCCAGGAATGAAACTCAGGTTGTCAGTCCTACAGACCAGTGTTCCACCAGCTCAACTAACTCATGGTGCCAGATCCTCATTTTAATTAGAAGTAGATAATAGTTGACCTACTGACAATGTATTGTGCTATGTTCGGGAAGTCCTGACCAATGGATGCAAAGATTAGAAACAGGTGACACCAAAGTAATGTGTCTAATTATTTGGAAGGAGAAAATAAATTAATTGTGAGAGAATATAGTGGTGTGATATGTTTTTAAAAGTACTGAAGATGGGGCTGGAGAGATGGCTCTGCGGTTAAGAGCACTGGCTGTTCTTCCAGAGGACCTGGGTTCAATTCCCAGCACCACATGGCAGCTCACACAGACATACTTGCAGGAAAACACCAATGTACAAAAAATTAAAAATAATTTTTTTAAACTACTGAAGAAGCATCTTAAAATTCTTCTAATGGGGCTGATGAGATGCTCAGTGGGTAAAGGTACCTGCTGCTGAGTCTGACAGCCTAAGTTCCATCCCTGGGACCCACATGATGGGAGAAGGGAAGTGACTCCAGCAGACTGCCCTCTGACCTCCATGTGACACAGGTGCACCCACATGTAAGATAATAAATAAAATGCAACATTGTAACACAAATTGCTAAACAGTCTCATTAATATAAATAAATAGATAGATAGATAGATAGATAAAACCCGAGCCAGATATTGGGGTGAAAGCTGAAAGATCAGAGAAGCAGAACAAGCCACCGCCAACTTAGCTCGCCAACTCCTCAGCCGATTCTGTTCCCATGAATCCTCGGACTGAAAGTCACCCTGGGGGGTCTCAGTTGAACTGCTGCTCAGTTCCTGTCTCCTCCTCACACCTTATACACCGTTCTCCACCCAGCCATGTCATTTCCTGGGATTAAAGGTGTGTGTGCTTTCCAAGCAAAGGCATCAGATCTCAAGTGCTGGGCTTAAAGGTATGTGCCACCACTGCCTGGCTCTGTTCCCAGTGTGGCCTTTAACTCAGAGATCCAGACAGATCTCTGCCTCCCAAATGATAGGATTAAGGGTGTGTGCCACCACTGTCTGGCCTCTGTCTAATCTAGTGGCTGGCTCTGTCTTCTGATCCCCAGATAAGTTTATGAGGGTACACAATATATTAGGGTATGCAATATAACACCAAATTTCCCCTTTTTTTGTCAAAATAATAAAAGGAAGTTATAACTAATATAAGAAAAACTACATACAATAAGTACAATAAAGATATACTATATATATATATATATATATATATATATATATATATATATAGTCAAGAATTACATTCATTAACAATGTCTAGTCCATTAACATTTGACAGATTCAGACAAAAAGTCCATTATTTAGCCTATTTTGGTGAGTCTAAAATGTACCTAATTCACTTTTTATCTTAACTTGTATTACCAACTAAAAACTATCTTTTGATGTCTTTCAAACTTAACACTTTACACCTGTTTAGTGCATTTCTTTTCTGAATTTGTTAACAAGGAAAACTATAACTATCTAATCTTCAACTCCCTCAGAGACCCTAGAAGGAAATAATATTACCTAGTAAAACAGGAAGTGCAAACAAGTGACTTCCAAAAAATGTGAGGAATGACAGAAACAGCTGCCTGGACAGTCACCCAAGGTTTCTCTGCAACATTGGGTCATCCATCTTCAGCCTACAGGCCTAGCATGATAGACTTTTCTGTGAAGTAGAATTTTTTGAAGGGCCTTCCTACCTTGTCTTAGCAAGGATCAGCAGTCCTTTCTTTTGTGTCCTGCTTGTCCATTTTGGACAGCATACTGTCAGCAGTCGAGGCAAGGGTACTTTCTTACCCAGTGGCTAACTTTTGCCACAAAGAAAGTAAATTCCATATGGAGTTTCTTCAGTGCCCATCATCTTCTATGAAGTACATTGGTGCTGCCACGAGCAGACAAGTCTCATTGTCATTAAAAAAAAAAAAAGAAAAAAAACTTTGTTATTAAAACATCTTAAATGCCATGTTCTGTAATCTCTGAATTGTTTGAAGATGACCTGTATATCTAAAATATATATCTCTGCTTGATCTTGAAAACATACCTAACATGACTGCAAGTTTGATTGTAATAAGTGACTAACTACTAACTTGCATTTCTTTATTATCCTAAATAGTTGGTAATAACTTTCAAGGACTAGAAATTTGCCTTACATTGTTAAATAAACTGTATACATACAATACCTTGAATAAAATTAGAAATATATGTACCATAATTCCTAACAAAATCAATCTCAAATTTGTATCAATATATATAATTTGTATACAGTATACAAAAATACAATCCAATGTAAAACATTTTAAACTAGTAGCTGCTTTTTAAAAGTAGATTCAATAATCTACCATTTTATCTTATTGTATCCATATTCTCTCTTTTTTTTTCAGAGTAGATTCATTAATCTATCCTTTATCCATCATTTCTGTATCTTTTTTTTTCAGAGTAGATTCAGTAATTTACCTTGTATCTTATCATATCCATATTCTCTTTTTTCTTTTCAGAGTAAATTTAATAATCTACTCTTTATCCGTCATTCTGTATCTTTTTTTTTCAGAGTAGATTCAATAATCTACGTTTTATCTTATCATATCTATACCCTCTTTTCTCTTTTTCTTTTTTCAAACAAGATCCCTGAATCTAATCTCCTTTGTTTAGTTTTTTTCCTGATCATTATCAATTAACAACTTGTAATCAACCATGACTAAACAATGACAATTATCCATAACCCATTGAAAGACCAAAAACAACATGCCCCACCTCTTGAGAATGTGAGCATCAAGTTCTTAAAATTACTTCCTGCTGTCTGGGAGTGGAGACATCTTTAGGGGATCCTGAAAAGAAAATTTTTGGGTTAATTGTCAAGTCCTGAGAGAGTATGACCTCATCAGTTGCAATTTCAGGATCATAAATATGTACTTCAAGTGGATCTTCTGTATACCCATATTTGATTGCATGCCCATAATCAATCACATTACTTGAAACTCCTATTTTTACCAAGTGATATGAATTTACAACACGCCCCCATGGTTGGGCATGGTCACACATGTCTGGCAGGACCTAGTCACTTCTGCCTAGTCATTCCCAGGTCAAATGTCTCACATGACCCAGGACCGTGGCCTTATGTGGTTACAAATGCAATGTTCAACGCAACCACGTGGTCTATGTGCTTGTGTAGAATAGTCACATGGGCCTGTGTGCGCAGGCGCAGCCCAGACTTTATAAGCCGGCGCCATGATTCCCAGGCCCCTTCACTCACGTGTCTTTCCTCAGGCCTGCGCACATCTGTCCCTCTCCCTTATCTTAATAAAACTCCTGTTAGTGGATTCTGTCGTGTTTCATGACCTTTCCTCACAGGGTAAGAGCACCGTAAAAACCACCACCAAGTGTTTCTGCCGTGAGAAGGTAAATTAGGTAATTGGTGCCCATTTTTCACATTCTTATATCCCTCGATATTAATCCCATATTTTCAGTTTATTAAAATGTAGTAGGAAGATTTCTACTCCAAACAGCAGCAACAGGAACGTACTCAACCTCTGCCTCAAAGCAGGCAGAGAATCATCAAAATGTACTGAATGAGCTCCAGAAGAAGGCATGAGGAGAGGCAAAGCTGAGTGTCTCCCAGATGCCTCGCTTCTTCAGTCTATCTTACGTGTTTAGCCCAGTCACCAACACTTAGGGTTACCTTTAGAATTTCCTGCTGACATATCCCTGTACATAATTTGGTGCTGCGTGGTTTTCTGTGCTTTGCAACCTACAGAGCACATCATTTTTCAACTTGCCTTCTGGTGCACAAAATTTCCATTCTGAGGCACACTCATGTGATAGTGCATGAGACTCTGCAGTGAATATACACCCTGGTTTATTCATTTGATTCCCAGGATGTGTGTAAACCCCAGACATAGTGGCACACCTTAATACTAGAGAGGTGAGGAGGATCCTAGGGCTGAGTGGCAGCCAGTCTAACTGAGTGGGTGAGCCCCAGAACCCAGCAAGAGACCCTGTCTCAAAAACTAGGGTTTGTCTTGTTCAAGACAGGGTTCTCACTCTGTGGCCCAGGCTAGCCTCAAACTCATGGGGATCCTCCTGCCTTAGCCTTTCATGTGCTGAGATTGCAGAGTGGGCCACCGTGGCCAGCTTGTCTCGGCTATTTGTTACAGCAGCAGACGAACAGACACAGAGGCTAGGAAATAGTTCTCGCCAGTCGCTTCCCCTGCTGCCTGTCACCAAGGTTTCTTTTGCCTCATGGTTAAGAAGGGAGGGGTCAGTCCATCACAGTGGAAGAGCGACCGCAGGAGTGTGAGGATGTAGTCCACTTTGGGACCCTAGTCAGGAAGCAGACAGCAGACAGGAACTGGGACCAGGCTAGAAAACCTCAAGGCCCACCCCCAGTGACCCATTTTCCTCCAGTGAGACGCCAACCCTCTAAAGTAGAGATTCTCAACCTATGGGTCTTGACCCCTTTGAGGGGTCGAATATCCCTTTCACAGGGGTCACCTAAGAGCATTTGCATATCAGATATTTACAACACAGTTCATAACAGTAGCAAAATTAGTTATTAAGTGGTAACGAAATAACTGTATGGTTGGGGGTCACCACAACACGAGGAACCCTATTAAAGACTCACAGCATTAAGAAGGTTGAGAACCACTGCTCTAAAGCTTCCACAACCTTCCAAAACATCCCCAGCAGCTGAGGGCGGAGTGTTGAACAAGCTGGAGGGAGGAGGCCACCTCCAAATCACAAGTTTGTTTTGTTTTGTTTTAAGAAAAGAAATAGAGGTTCTACTTAATGAAATTCTTCCTTCAGACCCCCATACCCAGCCCTAGGAGAAAGGCACAGAAGAAAACATCCATCTCTCAGCTAGCCTACTGCGCTGGGAGAAGTCAGTGTGATACCTGTTGGTAACAGTCCATATGCCTGTCTGTCTGGAATCCACAGGACCACATAAACCAGCAAACCTCCTTTGCTGAATCATGGCGCCTTGTGACTGACCTCCGCCTCCCAGACTCTGCAGTCCACAGTGAGACAATGGGGTGTCCTGAGGAGTCAGAAGCAATGGCCAGAGACGACGACGACACTGAGCTAAAGCCCCAAGGACACTCAGGTGACCCTGGGAGCTCTGGAGTCTCACATCAGAGTCTTCCAGTCAGGTGGCAAATTGTCTGGGGAAGACGAACCAATGCAGAAGCAGAGAGAAAATTTCCACTCCTCACAGAGGCAAAAGCCTGCGTTTTCAAGGACACTGGGAACAAGGGAGCCTAGGGCTCTGGGCAGAAGTGGGAGGGCTGGGTGGTGCACCTTCAGACACACTGCACCTCTGCATCTAGAGAGGCCTCTAGAAAAGACAGATGCCCCCACTTACCCACTCCAGCCCCCAAGTAACTCCAAAGCTGAGGTCACGGTCATAGAGCAAAGTCCTGACAAACCTTTTTGAATGACTGACAGGAAGCCGTGTTCGACTCATGTCCAAAAGGATAGCGGAGGTTGAAAAACACGGCTTCTTTCATTTTACAAACTAATTAAGAATGTTTTGCATTTATGCGTGTGTGGGTCTATGTCCAGCACACGTGTGTGTGCTGGAGCCTATGGAGGCCAGAAGAGGGTGTTAGATCCCTTGGTGCTGGAGTTCGTGAGCCACCTGATACAGGAGCTGGGATCCGAACTCAGGTCTTAATGACTGAGGGGCCAGCTCTCATAACCACTGGACCACCTCTCCAGACCGGGCTCTTTCATTGTGATCTTAATTAGTAACATTAACTCCCAGATCACACGTTATACATCACACCTTAAATATATCTATATGTGCATCTGTATCCATCTATGTACCTGTGTGTAGTTTAGAATGACTTCCAAGGGGCTAGGCCACAGCGGAGCATAAGGGTTTATGATGGGAGAATTCCCACTGAGTTACACCTGGCTTGGCTCCAGAGTGCTAGCACCTAGCCTTAATTCATCTTTTGTCTCTCCTGTTGCCCTCTATGCGAATCTTGTCTGAGGGTTTCCCAAGGGTACAAAGCCTATGTAAAACTTGTTTTGGAAAAATCCTGCAAACTGATATTCCTTGATCAAGTATTTGCAATTTGGCATTGTTCCTCTGGAGACCCAGTCAGGTTGTTTTGAGGATATGGAAATCAACTTGCTTAAGTGTAAATTTGGAGAATGATAAAAACGCCCCTAGCTAAGGGATGGTGTCTCAGTCAGCCAAGAGGCTGATTCCCCCTGCAGCTGGAAGGCTGAAGACATTCTTAAGGTGCTCTGTGTCTTCTTCCCATGGACCCGCGTGAACCCACACCATACACCTACCCACAGGTTTCAAAGAAGGCCCAGTGGAGGCAGAGGCAGAGAGTAGATACGGATGATGGCAGGAGAGTGATGCAAGGTTCAGTAATGGACCCCGGTGGAGAGCAGCTGGAGGCACAGCTGGCTGTAGAGTTGAGGGTTGGATATACTTCAGCATCAAGTGGAGCTGCAAATGCGGGGCCTGGGACCGTGGAGGCCATGGAGGCCATCTGCAGGACCATAGGATCATGGAGGCAAGGAGTAGGAACAGGTCCAGATGAATAAACAGACGGACAGGATTTGAGCAGGCCATACCAGAAGTACAGACCATGCTGTGCTAAAACTCCAAAGACAGTCAGGGGGGGTTTGCCCTTGGTGCACATAGGTCAGGAATTGGAGGGGGGGGACTTTAGACTTAGGAGGGTTGGTGTGTTTGATACAGTCCCAGGGTTATCTGAGTCATCAGATGCGTGTGTGTGTGTGTGTGTGCGCGCGCGCGCGCGCGCACGCGCGCGCGCATGTGTGTGTTATGTGTGATGTGTGTGTTGTGAGTGCGTGTGTGTGATGTGTGTGTGATGTGTGTGTTATGTGAGTGTGTGTGTGTGATGTGAGTGTGTGTGCGCGTGTGTGATAGGAAGTGTGTGTACATGTGAGTACAGGCGCCACAGAAGCCAGAAAAGAGCATCCGATGTCCTGGAGCTGCAGTTACAGGCAGTCATAAACTCAGGTAGCAATACCTCCAGCCACCCTTCCCCTTCCCCAGACCTCCACAGGCACCCTACTAAAAACACTGTGGGTCTCTAACAGACTTCTAAGGGTCAGGGTCTGGCACCTGGGAAGTGAGTGTACATCAAAGGGGGTATTGGTGGCTTGCTCCCCACCCCTTCCCTGACTCCTGCCTGGGAATCAAAGAGCCTGCATGTAGCCTTGTGCTGCGAAACCACCCCCACCCTCATCAAGCTATAAAAGACCAAAGCCCACCTCTGCCATGTGGGCCTGACTCCTCCCTCAGATGCTCTGCTGGGTGGTATGCTTCTGATGGCGGGTCTTGAACTGTCCTCAGGGCCCCCAACCCCATGCTGTTCAGACCGTGGTGTTAATGACTCCTCTAACACACTCCAACCAGGCAGAGCAGCCGCAGCTTACCTCATCCACAATAGACGCAAAGGTCAAAGGTCATAATGGCCAAAGGAGAACCAAGTGTTTCCTGGGCAAAGCTTCAGAGAAATGGGAGTTTCCCTGGGGTCCCCTTGTTCTGTGCACTGAGAGCAACGTCTTCCCTGGGAACTTTATCTAACAACGTGCTTTATGTGGAGCTCACATCTATCTCCCCAGGAAGTAATGGTTCCCAAACTGAAGCTCCCTTGGGACTTCTCCATCTTCCCTTTGCCCTGTCCCCAATCCCTGACTCAGAGGAGACCTGAAAGGTACATTCCTCCTGGAGTGGGGAGAGGTATGCTTTATATTAACTTCCTCCCAACTGAAACTTCAAGGGAAAGGGGAAAAACCCATGAGATCCAGAAAGCAAACAAATTTCACAGGTCTGGGAAACCTGAGAGTCAGGAGAGCCCTTCATCATGG
Source organism: Peromyscus leucopus (assembly GCF_004664715.2). NCBI lineage: Eukaryota > Metazoa > Chordata > Mammalia > Rodentia > Cricetidae > Peromyscus > Peromyscus leucopus. The sequence continues at coordinate 12,611,045 of NC_051067.1, forward strand.
TTATGGAAGCAGTAAGCTGTTGGCTGGGCCACAGATTCTGCCTGGGCTCAGAATTCTCCCTGTCCTGTAGATCTGCCTCTCCTGTAGAAAGTTCCAGGGCTGCAGGTCCCAGGAATCCTCACCCATGCTGAGGTGGGGTCTTCAGAGATGCAGCGCTTTCCTGGTCCTGTAATCAACCCCTAACCCACTCTTCTTAGTAACCCCAAGACGACTAGTTGCTTCACCAGCTTGGATGCTGGTCTGTCCTGGGTTCCCCCTGGGGATGAGTAAATGTGTGTCTCATGTCTCCCTGGGGAAGTGTCACACAGTGTCCTTCTTACTGGTCTGGAAACCTGCGTAAGCGTCCCTAAGGATGCCCACTTTTCCAGCTGGCAAACTGAAAACGTTTCAGGTGCAATAGGATTTCCCTAAAATCTCAGGCTCCCCTAAACATCTCATTAGAATCATAAAACAAAGCTGTCAGCTCCTAGGTTTAAAACACTTGAAGCAACAGGCCAGTTCCTTCCTTCCAGACAGCTTTCATCAGATGAAGGCGGCTTCCCTGGGTGCCAGGTAAATGTTTACCCACACGATGATGCTGATCTTAATTGGTTTTTTCTGGATCTTTAATTCTGATTTCTGTTTTAATTCTCTTTATTTTCCTTTCCTCCCCTACCCAGAGAAACCATTGCAGCTTCTGAAACCAAAAGAGGCAGAGATTGCAATTAATGCCTGGTGCTTGGTAACCCCAAAAGACAGGCAAGCCTGCTTACCTGTACCTTCGCAGATGAGGATCCCTGAGCTGAACTGTCCATGTGGACAACTGTGTGTGTGTTGTGTATATGTGAATGTGTGATGTGTTTATGTGTTTGTGTGTGTGTGAATATATGATGTATTTATGTTTGTGTCTATATGTGTGTGCATGTGTATGTGTTTATATGCATGTTTGTGTGTATGCATATATATTTGTGTGTTTGTGATGTGCATGTATGTGCACCCACATACATATGTGTGTATACGTGTGTGGTGTATATGCATATGTGTGTGTAGACATGTGTTTGAGCATGTGATGTGTATATGTGGTTGCCCATGTGGGCACATGTGGAGACCAGAGATCTTCATCAGGTGTCTTCTACTTGCTCTCTGCCTTATTTTTAAATTCATTTTACTTACATGTATAGATGCTTTGTGTGCACAGATGTCTGGACCCAAACTGTGCACAGTGCCCTTAGAGGCCAGAAAAGGGTGTCAGACACCTGGAACCAGAGTTACTGATGCTTGTGAGCCATGTGGGTGTTGGGAATCAAACCTGGGGTCATCTGGAAGAGCAGCCAGTGCATGTAGCTGATCTCCCAGGCTCTGCACCTTGTGTTTTTTGAGACAAGTTCTCTCACTGAACCTAGATTTCACCAGTTCTGCCAGGCCAACAGCCTTAAATTCTCCTGCCTCCACCTTCCCATGGCTGGGGTTACACACACAAGTGCCGCCATGTCATGCTTCCACAGGGATGCTGGAGCTCCTAACTCAGGTCCTCACACATGCATGAAAAGCACTTTGCCCAGGGAACTATCTCACCAGCAACCCCCAGTTGAATGTAGTGTATTGCAGAATTCATTCCGATTGTAAACTGGCAAACCCAATAGTGGAGCATTCAATGACCAGCTGGTTTATGCCCACTCTTGGCATCCAATCCCACTGGGTATTGGAGCTAGCATGTACCAGTAATCAGTTACCAAATAACTGGGAATTTCACAAGCTGATCATTAAACATGATTGTTACCAAAAATCAAATTATGTAAACTCAGAATTAAATAAATTATACTATAAACAAATGTAAGCTGGGGCTTGAGAAACAGCTCAGCAGTTAAGAGCACTTGCTGCTCTTCCAAAGGACCCAGGTTCAATCCCCAGAACTCATACGGCAGCTCACAATTGTCTGTAACTTCAGTTCCAATGCCATATTCTGGTCTCCTGGGGCACCAGGCACACATGTGGCACATGGACATACATGCAGGCAAAATACACATAAAAGAAATGAATTTTAAAAAGAGAACAAATGTGTGGGCTACAGAGATGGCTGGGTGGGTAAAGGTACTTGCTGCCAAAACTGGGAACTGAGTTTGATCCCAGGGACCCACAGTGTAGAAGGAAAGAACCGACTCCCACAAAGTGTCCACTGACCTCCACACATGTGCTGTGGCATGTGTGCACCATCCCACATACACAAATAAATATATAATAAAAATTAAAGAACAAAGGTATGGTGTGGCACAAAGGTCTCTTCCTACACATTACCTGACTGCACTCATCTTCAAAGGGAAGAGGACCTTTTCTTGATGCCCCATCAAGCCCAAGGGAGTCAAAGAATATGTCAGTTATTAGAAGCTATTAAAGTGACCCTCAGCTGTCTAACATCTGATGTTAGTGAGACTTTACAGGAATGGAAGAGAAGATGCCCAGATTCTAAGAGAAACCCTGATGAAGCAGGGGGTGCCCCTTAACAGGCAGCAGAATCATACCAGTGACCCAGAAATCAGACTTGTGAAGCCAGACAGGAAATCTACATGAAAGGAGTGAAAACAGGCAGGTGACCGTCTGTCTGTCTGTCTGTCTGTCTGCGAGTGGCCCGACCTATGATTCCCACAAATGCTCTGGAACTCACCTGGCCCATGATGGCAGGGAATGTTCTCTGCTGTGACTAAAAGGAAGAGAGTGGGAGGGGGGTGGAAAGAGGGAGAGAAGAAGGGAGAAAGGAAGAAAGGGGAGAGGGGAGGAGGGAAGGGGAAGAGAACCAAGAAAGACAGAAAGAGAAAGACGGAGGAGAAAGACAGAGGAGGAGAAAAAGAGAGAGATTGGAGGGGAAGGGGAGGGGAAAGGAGAGAAAGAGGGAAGGGGAGGGAGGAGAGGATGGGAGGGAAGACGAGAAAGGATAGGGAGGGGGTGTGGTAGTTTGAATGCCATTGGCCCCCATAAGCTCATAGGGAGTGGCACTATTAGGAGGTGTGGCCTTGCTGGAGGAAGTGTGTCCCTGTGGGGGCGGGGTTTGAGGTCTCATATGTGCTCAAGCCACACCCACTGTCTCAGTCTGCTTCCTGCTGCCTTCTGATCAAGATATAGCCAGCACCATGTCTGCCTGCACACCACCATGTTCCCCACCATGATGATAATGGACTGAACCTCTGAAACTGTAAGCCACTCCAAATAAATGTTTATAAGAGCTGCTGTGGTCATGATGTCTCTTCACAGCAACAGAAACCCTAATTAAGACAGGAATGAAGGCAGACCAAGGAAATTGGAAGGAAAAGAAAGGGATGAGAAAAACAAGACAAAGAAAAGGAAAGTCTCACATAAAAATCAAAGAGAAAGTGGAAAAAAAATAAGCCCTCTACTGATTTCTGTGAGTTAGAGGCCAGCCTGGTCTACATAGCAAGTTCCAGGACAGCTAGGACTACCTAGAGAGAGAGACCCTGTCTCAAAAAAAAAAAAAAAACATCCAATCCCTGCAAGAATAAATAAACAAAAAACCATGAACAACCCTTTACCAAAGCCACCTAAACGAGAGCAGGAGGCTAATGGAGCCGGCCCTGGAGCTTCCCGTGTGTCATGCATCATGACAGGCTGCTAGCTCACAGGCTATCTCTCTAGGTCACTAGACTCATGTGGATTGCAGGCCTGGAATTCAGGGCACCTCACAGTGACAGGACATGGATCAGTAGTTCCCGAGACTTCCCAGGCTCTGTAACACAAATTGCTAAACGGTCTTATTAATAAAAAAAAAAAAACCCAGAGCCAGGTATTGGGGTAAAAACCGAGGGATCTGAGAAACAGAACAAGCCACAGCCAACCTCACTTCGCCAACTCCTCAGCTGATGCTGTTTCCACGAATCCTCCAACTAAACACCTCTGAGTCCTCACTCAGAAGGGATCTCGGCTGAACTGCTTAAAAGCCCCAGTTCCTGGTCCTCATGCCTCATATACCTTTCTGCTTTCTGCCATCACTTCCTGGGATTAGAGGTGTATACCCTTCCCAAGCAAAGACATGAGATCTCACATGCTGGGATTAAAGGTGTGTGCCACCACTGCCTGACTTCTATGTCTCATCTGGTGGCCGACTCTGTCCTCTGATCCCCAGATAAGTTTTATTTGTTAGAGCACAAATAAAATATCAGCGCAAGGCCCACTAGGCTCTGGCCATTTTCTGACCTTGGCCAGGTGAGTCCTCGTCTGCTGTCAGCCTCAGGACGTTCTTGATGACTGTATTTTTAATTTTTCTGCTCTGCCAATTCTCCTGTCCAGGACAGTTCATATCAGCATCCAACCCTCCACCATTAGAGCCTTTTTTTCTTTTTCCTTTTTTTGAGACAAGGTCTCACGCAGCCCAGGTTAGCGTCAAACTAGCTGTGTAGCCAAGTATGACCTTGAACTTCTGATCCTCCTGTATCATAATGCCCAGTTTATGCAGTGCTGGGCATTAACCCCAGGGGTTGTGTATGCTAGGCAAGCACTCTACCACCCGCCCCAGAAGCTATTTGTTTTAAATATAGTACAAATGATAAACAGTGAGTCATTCCTTCAAGCATATACTTTGTGTAAGTAATGGCTGTGGTGCAGGCTTTCAGAGCCTGGCTGCGCACACATGCATGGCACTTAATGGCTCAGCAGCAACTCCTGCATCCTGTGAGAGGCCTGAGATCCCCAGGAGCTCCCATCAGCATGTCCCTGCTGGCCGCACACTGCCATTCTCCTGCTGAAGCGTGCCCTGTAGTTCCCGGTTGCCAGTCCCTGGGGATCATGTTCCCCCCACATCCCAGCCTCCTCTGGGGTGTGGATCTGTCACCAAGTCCCCTTGTCTAGGATTGTGTTATTACCTGATGTAGAGAAGAATGACAGCCGGGTACACACTTCAGTCAATGGTCCTCTCCCCATGCTGGACAGTAGGCAGGCACACTGCATTTGTAGAATTTAATGCAATGGGGAGTGGACTGGTGGCTCACGGCCTCCTTGCTTACCTGAACCAGGCAGAGGCATTCTTCAGGGAAACGAGAGTCTTACAGAACATTTGGATACAAGCAAGAGCTTCTATGGACAGGCTGCCGATGACAGTGTCAGCCTCCTATGTCCTATGCTTTTAGCCTCTTGTCTGTCCCCATTTTAACCTGTCTAGATTGGTGCCTCAGAGGCTGGGGAAAGTTCCCATCTGGACAGTGTGGCCAACCCACCACCTGACTCAACCGTTGCCACGTGGTTCTCGGGGCTCGGTTGGCACAGTCTTGCTGCTACTGCCTGTGAGGCTTACACTAGCAACAAAGGATAGTATACAGGTTTCTCGGGAGGATCCCTGTCCATGCCCTCCTCCTCACGGAACAAACAGGAGCTCATGCATCCTTCTGGCCCAGCCATATCTTCTGCCTGGTCTTAGCTTCAGGGAGCCTCTTGGTTGAACCGTTTCTGTTTTATGCAGTTGTGTACATTGCCCACACGTCCCACAGATACTGGGGCAGCAATGGCCATACACAGCTATAATTTGAAAGAAAGGTGGGTACCAAAACTCAAATCTGGGGTACTCTCCATATTGCCTCATGGTCAAGTACATGCTAGACAGGTTTTGTAGTTTTTGCAAACGACTTCATCCCCTTCCAAAAAATCAGGCCCTGAGTTCAGAAAATGGTCCAAAGTGAGGCTGGGAGACCACTCAGTCAAGTACTTGCCTTGCAAACGAGAGAACCTGAGTTCAGCTCCAGAAGCTACGAAAACAAAAACCAAAAAACCAAGCCAGATATGGTGGTGTGCCCTTGTAGGCCCAGTGCTGGAGCCACTTGCTAGCCTAGCCTAATCAGTAAGCCCCAGGGTCAGTGAGAAATCTGCCTCAAAAACAGAGGAAATGATTCCTGAGTTCTTCTCTAGCCTTCACACACACACACACACACACACACACACACACACACACACACACACACCCCGAGTTCTTCTCCAGCCTACACACACACACACACACACACACACACACACACACACACACACACCGAGTTCTTCTCCAGCCTACACACGCACACACACCGAGTTCTTCTCCAGCCTACACACACACACACACACACACACACACACACACACCGAGTTCTTCTCCAGCCTACACACACACACACACACACACACACACACACACACACACGTGTATATTCTCAAAGAAGGAAGAAAAAACGGTCCCATGAAATGGGAAGGGGAAGCCTGAGACCCTACCGCCATGGATGGTCAAATCCAGAATTAGCAAGGCCCCGAGACAGAGCACACACAGTGACTCACACAGTCCATGACTTTCTGTATACAGAGCCAATGCAGGCAAGTGGCTGCTCCTGTCGAGTCCCTGTGGCTGTCTGTGAGAGGCCCTGTGCTCACACTGGGCTGAAATTCACCAAGCAAGTCCCATGGTGTTCCAAAAATTGCCCCCATGGTTTCCATAGCCAGAGAATTCTGAGGCTTTCCTGTCAATCATGAGCTTGAGGATCGAGTGCAAAAATAGGCAGGCACGCAGAATGCTCTTAGCAGTTGGCTTGAGAGCACATTTTCATCTTGGACTTGGCCTGCTTCTATTTCAAGGACCAGGTAGAAATGTGTGCCTGAATTATCTTTTCTGTAGTCGTGTAAATGACATCATGCCACAGAAACTTGTGTTCTTTTAGAAAGAGCAGGACTTGTATTCCCACCCCCTCAACATGATGAATGCCATCTTAGGAAAATCTAGCCCAGAGCGGCCATCTGGAAAGGCTTATTATTATGCACGGCCCAATCGCATGCGTGTTTTCCTGGGTGTGAGCACACGTGCTGCGTGTCTATGGCAGGAGACCCTGCACTGCTCTCTTGCCCTGAAGATGAGGAGCAAAGGGATGACTCTGAATCACAGCTCTGTCCCACTGTGTGCAAAGCAGTGTCTCTCAGCAGCACGCTCCTGGTCGGGGGTGTCACCAATCACAGTCCTCACACATGCTGCACCGAGGCCAGCAAGGCCAGGAGGTGGCCCTCTCTGCTGTGTGAGATGGCTGTCCCTACCAGGTCTGCACTGCCTCCTGCCTGGCAACCTGCCTGTGATAGCTGGCATCTCTTTAGACTCTCTGGGCCTTCCTTGAAGCCTGTAGGTTTCCAGATGGTCCAAGTTACCAGACAGGCCCTGGCTCAGAACCGCCAGTGGACATGAGATGACTTTTCCCTGACCTATTCTTCTGCGAGACCTATCAGTTTGCACCTGGGATTCCATGCATCCTTCCCATGAGTTCTCCATCTGGGTGCCATCCTTCAGGATCACTGTCTGTGGTGATATTGTGTCTCCCTAATAAACTTATCTGGGGTCAGAGAACAGAACAGCCAGTAGATAGACATAGAGGCCAGAGAATGGTGGCACACACACCTTTAATCACACACCTAGCATTCCAGAGGCAGAGATCCATCTGGATCTCTGTGAGTTCAAGGCCACACTGAAAACAGAGCCAGGCATGATGACACACATCACCTTTAATCCCAGCATGTGAGATCTCATGTCTTGCTTGGGAAAGACAGGTACCTTTAATCCCAGGAAATGATGGCAGAAAGGTATATAAGGCATGAGGACCAGGAACTAGAGGCTTTTAAGTGTTTAGGCTTCTAGCAGCAGTTCAGCTGAAATCAGTCCATTCCAGTGAGGACTCAAAATCAGTGAGGAAACAAAATCCAGTGAGGAAACAAAATCAGCTGAGGAGTTGGCGAGGTGAGGTTTGCTGTGGCTGGTTCTGTTTCTCTGATCTTTCAGCATTCACCCCAATACCTGGCTCTGGGTTTGTTTTTATTAATAAGACCGTTTAGAAATTCATCTACAACTATCACATCAGCCATCTCTTTGCCCTAGGGCGGAGGACCCCTTCCCATCCCATGGGAACAGGAGGCACTCTTGTGTCTGGGTCTCCTATTCAAGCTGGATGGAGCTCATGAGGGACTGTGATTATTTTCTGAATGTTTATTTTATAGCTGATAGAAGACCTTCACCTAATGAGAATGAAGTAGAAAAGTAGTAGAATGATGGAATTATTAAATAACAGAGCTAAAAACACAGATACAACTATAAGACAGAAAATAAGGAAATGGAAGCCAGTGAGTATGTACCCTGTAGTCCCAGCTACCTTGGAGGCTGAGGCAGGAGCATCTCTTGAGGCAGGGTGTTTAAGACTAGCCTAGGTAACACAATAAGACCCCTGTCTCAAAAAAATGAAAGAGAGGGGCTGGGGAGACAGCTTAGCAGTTAAGGTACTTGTTGCTGTTCCAGAGGACCTGAGGTTGGTTCCCAACATCAGTATGGGGTGCCTCCTGGTCTGTCTCCTGTCACACAAGCCCCAGTAATTCAGTGCCCTTCTGTTTACTGCAGGCACCTGCACACAAGTGGCATGCACACACACAGTATTTTATATATATATAAATATATATTTATATATATATGAATATACATATATACATATATATGTATACATATATATGTATATGAATATATATGAATACATTAAAAGAGAGGCTAGGGAGATGGTTCAGTGGTTAGAGAGAGCTTGCCGCTCAAGTGTGAAAATCAGGGTTTGGATCCCCAAAACTTTCATGTCAAGTGGGCATGGTGGTCCACCTTTAATTCTAACCTCAAAAGATTGAGACAGGAGACCCCAGAATTAGCTGGCTAGTAAGACTAGCCATATCAGTGAGCTCTGGGTTTGATTGGGAAACCCTGCCTCAAAGCATAAGATGAAAAGTGATGGAGGATTCCTGACATCACCTTGGTCCTCCTTATGTATGTACACAGAGAGAATGGAAGGAGGAAGAAAAGCATGGGTGGGTACAACCTGCTGTTAGGACTTTCCTGATCCAGTCATTTCCAAGTCCCGCTCTGCACTCTGAGGTAGTTTAATTTCCTCTTCTTCATAGGCTGTAGGGATTTCTCATTAAAGCCAGGCTGCCTTTCACGGATGGTGTATCACAAGCCTGATAACATCAGCTCCACCTCTCACGGAGTGACCTGCCACCTGGCAGCTTCACTGTCTCCATTTCCTGGAGTGACCTCCACAACTCCAGAACAAGGGGCAGTTAGACCCTTCCCAGCCCCCAGGGTAAGACCAGTCTTTCATCACCACGAACACTGAGAAAATGCTCTTATAGAGGTGCTTTTTGGTTTTTGGGTTTGTTTTGTTTTTCGAAACAGGGTTTCTGTGTAGCTTTGGAGCCTGTCCTGGAACTCACTCTGTAGCCCAGGCTGGCCTCAAACTCACAGAGATCCACCTGCCTCTGCCTCCCGAGTGCTGGGATTAAAGGCGTGCACCACCACCCAGCTAGAGGTGCATTTGAGTCCATCGTTTTTTGGATGTTCTATTCTAGGATCAATAGACGCCATTGCTTTGGGCCTGAGGCAGGCAGCAGGTCATGGTGATACACCTGATACAGAAAAGCTGCTCACCTCACAATCTGGAAGCAATAAGGAAGCAAGAGACTGGGCCCCTCAGTCCTTAAGGGCATATCCCCAGAGGCCTGAAGACTTCCCAGTAAGTCTCTCCTCTTAAAGTTTCTATCATGGGGAAATTTCTACCACACTGAAATGCAAGCCTGTAACACGTGAGCCCTTTGGAGATACTTACCCAAATAATAGCAACGGCTTTCTCAAATCCTCCCTCTGAGTACCACGCCACAAGCACATCAATTAGGAAGAAGCCAGCCAGGGGCATGCCCTGCCTCAGACGGCATCCCGTCTTTAACTGTTTTGACAACTGCCATGGCAACCAGGAAATTAAAGTGTATTTCCATGTTCTGAGCAGCTGCAATGTTTCCGGACATCTTGTCAGGCTGGATAGTTGAGGACAGACTCCAGGATGCTGATGACAGTCTGCAGCCTTTGCAACTAGAGAAAGGGCAGAGTTGTCTTGCTCTGTGGGGTTCCTGGAGCTGAAGGTCAGCGGATGTCCACAAGGTAATGAGTGAGGAAAGTGCCTGGGACATGCATGGACGGATCTGGGCAAGTGTCCGTGCTGTGATGGTAGAATACTAGGCATAAAGGGGCAATTAGCCCAACAGTGCAACTCCGCTCTGCCCACATGCACGTGATGAGAGGCAGAGCCACCTCCTGGGGATGATAAAGCCTCTCTGGCCTGACCAGCCCACTGGCTAAGTGGTACTCTGGGGCGGGGGGGGGGGGGGGGGGGGGGAGGCCCAAAGATGAACTAGGTTAAACTTGGCTCTGCATAGTCATCCTTTGTATTCCTGGTGTTTTTGTGTGTATGGGGGTGGGGGGTGGGGGCAGGTGTTCTCTCTGCACATGCTCAAGTTCCTTAGATAAAATAGCATAAATACCCTCCTGTGTACTTTAAAGCATCTTTCTGCTACTTATAACACTGATGAGCATTGCTATGTACATAGTTCTTTTACTGCACTGTTTAGGGAACAGAGGGAAGAGTCTGCACATGCTCAGGAATAGCATAGGCAGATCATGTAAGACGAGATCTTCAGTGGTTGAATCTGGAAAGTAGAGCCTGTGTATACAGAGGGCCACCTCTCCATCCAGTGACCTTTCTGGCCCTGGCAATAGAAGCTGCCTGGATTCCTGGGGTGGGAATGGCTGCCAGCTATGATCTGGGGTGGTCCAGGGACTCCTGGCCCAATCCTGTCTCTGCAGAAGAAAGTTGTTAGAAGTCATCTACCACAGGCAGTTCTTTTCTCCTTTGTTGTTGCTTGGCATTGGCTTTTTGAGACAGATTCCCATTATGTGGCTTTAGCGGGCTTGGAACTCACTGTGTAGATTAGACTAGACTGAAATCTGAGGTGACTCTCCTGTCTTGTCCTCCCAAGTATTGGGGTACAGGCATACATCATTGTGCCCATCTTATCAGAAGTATGGTTTCTTTTTCTTTTCTTTTTTTTTTTTGTTTTTTGTTTTTTCTAGACAGGGTTTCTCTGTGTAGCTTTGGTGCCTGTCCTGGAACTCACTCTGTAGACCAGGCTGGCCTCAAACTCACAGAGATCCGCCTGTCTCTGCCTCCCAAGTGCTGGGATTAAAGGTGTGCACCACCACCGCCCGGCTCCCCCCTAGACAATTTGACTATGTTCCCTGACAGTGAAGGACTTCCATTCCATGGGGAACCCAACCAAAGAGATGAACAGACCCAAGCCAAGCTCTCTGGGTCAACCTCCACAGCACAACAGGCTCCCAGGTCCCCCTCGTAGTATTTTTTTTTTTTTTTTTTTTAGACAGGGTTTCTCTGTGTAGCTTTGCGCCTTTCCTGGAACTCACTTGGTAGCCCAGGCTGGCCTCAAACTCACAGAGATCCGCCTGCCTCTGCCTCCTGAGTGCTGGGATTAAAGGCGTGCGCCACCAACGCCCAGCCCCCCTCGTAGTCTTACTGGCTCCATTTCAAAACCTATGGGACCCTAGCTGCCCTTAGCCTGTGGTCTGGAAGTGGCCACTAAGGGACTTTCTTCTGAGGAACAATAGGAAGTTATACAATGACTCACCTGGTTGCTTAGAAACAGAATAATTACCCCAGTGGAGCAGCTTGCTTTCTAGATATACCATTATGAAAAGCTTTTAAAGTCCATACCTTTGCATGATATATTTACATATGCTCTTCGGTTCCCCATGCTTGTGTCCTAGTAAACTCAGCACACAAAAGCATTATCTATTGAAAATGGATTTTCTACCCCTGTCCTCCTGGGTACCATGGCTCAGCTTTGCCACTCCCATTCTTTCTTTTTTGGTTTTGTTTTGTTTGCTGATTCAGGGTTTCTCTGTGTAGCCTTGGCTGTCTTGGAACTTACTCTGTAGAGCAGGCTGGCTTCCAACTCACAGAGATCTGTCTGCCCCTGACTCCTGAGTGCTGGGATTAAAGATGTGCACTACCACCACCCAGCTTCTTTCTTTAATGTAGTGTTGTAGATTGAAGCAAGAACCTTAAGCATGCTAGTGTGAAAGACCATTCCTGGGAATCTACTGAAACTTCCACAAGGCTGATTAGCAGGTGGGCATGACTTCAATGACTGGAGAGTTTGGAGTGTGACAAGTCCAAGCCAAATTAACTTGAGCCATCTTTAGCCCTCTTGATCGTCATCTATTGCCCTGCTCTGTATGGGTTAACATCCTTGTGACCATTGGGAATGACATGTGAGATAGACTGCTGGCTTTTACATGTACATAAACACACATGCACACACATATATCGGCATACACCATCAATAGTCAGGTGTCAATGCCTCGATAGGTTATTTTCTATTGCTATAAGAAAATACCTGGTGCTGGAAAGATGGCTCAGAGGTGAAGAGCATTGGCTGCTCTTGCAAAGGATCCCACCCAGTTCAGTTCTCAGCACTCACATGGTAACTCCAGTTCCAGGGAATTCAGCCCCCTCTTCTGGCCTCTATGGGCACCAGGAACACATGCAGTATACTTACACACATGCAAGTAAAATACTCAGACACATATGATGTAAATTAATAAGTCTAAAAAGAAAGAAAATGACTGAGGCAAGGTTACGTGTAAGAAAAAAAGTTTACTTAGTCCCTGATTTTGTATTTTCGGCTGTGAGTCCAGCCTCTAATGGCTGGGCCATCTCTCCAGCCCCTGTCCCCGATTCTGAATGCTCAGAGTCTGATAACAGCCCCAACTGCACAACTCTGCTGAGAATCTTCTAGCTGCATCACACTGTGGTAGTGTGATCACATTGTGGTGGGAGTGTCCCGGCCTCCGTCTGCTGCTTAGGTAACGACTCTGGTGCTTAGAGGAACTCACTGGGGTTCCAAGAAATTCACAAAGCTCTCCAGGTGAGCAGCCTGGTGAGACCTAGACTCCACCCCTTAAAGGTACCACTGCCTCTCAAAGTGCCACGGAGGACCAAATTTCCAACAGGTGAACTCTTAGGAAACAAAGCAGAGCATTTCTCTCCTGAGGACTGAGTGAGCCAGACTGCTCCTACCTTCTGTTCTGGGGGGGGGGATGCATTTTACAGCATACCTGTCCCTTCCTTGGTGGCATGGACAAAGCCCCTGCCCTCTCACCCTAGTCCTTCCTTTCCCAGGCTTCCCTCCAGGCACCTTCCATAAGCAGTGAGGCTGATGGTCTTTTGTGGACCTCAGCAAATCTTCAACATCTTGAGGAGCGACTGTCACCGTGGTGATAGGTCTGCACTGAGGGATACACATATGCTCTTGTATGTGTAGGAAGAAAATACTGGCTAAAAGATTTCAGGATAAAGCACCGGATAAAGGCTAGTGTTCAAGCAGGGCCTTCAGGGAGGTGCAGTTCCTCCCAAGGCCTCAAGAGGTCAGCATTCTAGGTACTCAGGGCCCTGAAAGGTCTCTGGGAACAAAAAAACAAATCATAACAGGGTCCTTCATTCACACAGTTATTTTATGAACAGCTCAGGCTGTTCTGGGCTGACTAATGGGTCAGAGACAGGAATGAGAAAAGGACATAACCTAACACAGGCTGGCAACAGTCCCACACCAGTAAATGAAGCAAGAAGAAGAAATGCAGGCACCACAATAAAAATACAACTGTGAAACACCTAAGTGAGCCCCAAAACAGGACCGGTGAGATGGTTCAGAGACTAAAGTCTCCTGCTGCCATCACCTGCTGCCAATGCTGATGACCTGAGTTCAATCCCCAGGCCTCACAGGGTGGAATCCCATGCCCCCAAGTTCTAAGTTACACACGTGTGCTGTGGCATGCATGTGAGAACAAGCAGGCACTCATGTGCGCACAAACACACTAAATAAATAAGTGTAACTTGAACACTAAAGAAACAAACATGATATTTCATGACCTACTCCTGAAAGCTAAGGCAATACTTACTGGAAGTGCATTTGTGAGGGGACCTGTACCCCTGTACCCCATGCAGTAGCATCACAGAGATCCTCTGGGCTTGAGGATGGAAGCCATTGGACGGGCGTGGCATGTGGATGGGGCTCCCAGTCGGGGCCATGAGCAACTTAGCCCGCGATGAAGGCCCACTCTGTCTTTCCTGAACATGCACTTAAGCCAGGGCCTCTGCCCTCCTCCCTCACAGGTCTCCATTCCAGGGCAGCTTTTCGCTGCCTTCTTTATTTGGTGGATGGAGTTATATCTGTAAAAACAAAAAACAAAAACAGTTGATATCAAGTGTGATGGTCCACACTTGTAACCTCAGCACTCAGGAGGCTCAGCAGGAGAACCAAGTTGGAGGCCTGCTCAGACTGCATAGCAATTATTACTTGTCTCAAATAATTACTTCTCTCTCTCTCTCTCTCTCTCTCTCTCTCTCTCTCTCTCTGTGTGTGTGTGTGTGTGTGTGTGTGTGTGTGTGTGTGTGTGTACATCAGTGTAGGTCCCTAGGAGAGCAAAGCTGTCAGATCTCTCCAGAGCCAGAGTTCCAGGCAGTTGTGAGCTACCAGATGAGGGTGTTGGAAACTAGATTAAAGACATCTGTAAAGACAGTGTACACTCTCAACTGCTGAGCCATATTTTTCTCCTCCCAAACAGAAGATATTTTAATGTTTCTGTCACAAAGAAATAGTAAGTGTTTAAAGTAATAAATATGTTGTGGACCCTGGTTTGATTGTTGCGCAATGTGTGTCATGAATCAATATACCACAGAGTACCCTATAATTATGCACAATTGTATGTCAATCACCCCTCCACAAAACCAAGAAAGCTAATACCATATTATATGACATGACATTAACGTCTTGGGACTGGGCAGACAGCTCAGCCAGTGAAAGGCTCCCCTCACAGATGTGAATACCTGAGTTTTGTGTCCAGATCCCTCATAAAAAGCTAGTGGTCATGACACACACTTGGAATATCTGCACTGGGCAGGTAGAGACAGGAGAATCTCAGGGCTTTGGGCAGCAGCCTAGCCAAATGGACAAGCTCCAGGCCAATGAGAGACCCTGTCTCAGAAAAGAAGGTGGGGGCTGGAGAGATGGCTCAGCGGTTAAGAGCACTGGCTGCTCCCAGAGGACCCTGGTTCAAGTCCCAGCACCCACATGGCAGCTCACAACTGTCTGTAACTCCAGTTCTAAGGGATATGACACTCTCACACCAATGCACATAAATAAAATAAAATAAAAACAAGGTGGACAGCACCTGAAAATTGGCACCCAAGGTTGATCTCTGGTCTCCACATGTACACACACACACACACACACACACACACACACACACACACACACACTTTTTGCATGGGCTTTACCAGGGTCACTTACCCACTGACTCTGCTTCAGTCTCCTGGTTAAGTGCCAAGCAGCCCCTTGCTTGGCGGCCCCTCAGCCATAATGCCATTAGCACCTGGCTGTGGGGCTCTTCAGACCTCTTTCTTTAATGAAGGAGGAACCGCAGCTTTCTGCACACAGGATGGGCTCCTAATGGGAGCCACTCTGCCTACATCAAATGCCTTCGAGAATAGAGCTTTTTCTTCCCAGCGCTGGCGAGTGGGCTTTGTAGCCTTTCGATCTAAGCTAAGAGTATTTGCGGTTGAAAAGACAGGCTGGAGCTGGACGTCCTTTATTAAATATTGCTGTGCTGTGGAAAAAGAACATTTTGGGGGTGTCAGAATTTGGTGACCCCACCCCCACCCCACGTCTCACCATTGTTTCTGTGTTACCTAGCATGGGCACTGGAGAAAAAAAACAAAACAGCAATTTTTCTGAATTCAATATTATATAAGAAGATTCCCCGATGCAGTTCTGCAGACCAAAACCCTGGCCACACTGAACATGGCTGAAGCATTTTCATCCTCTCTGTAGATGAGACAATTTCCTCTGAACTCTTTCAAGTGATGGATTGAACAGATTGTGGCAACAGATGGGGGAAAATAACCATCTGATTGTGACATAATGCCAAGAAATAGACCCGATGAACAATAATTAGAAGCCATACCCAGCCAGAGCAGACAATTCCAAAACAGCGAGCTTGGGGGCTGGGGAGAGCTCAGCAAAGCGCTGATGATGTCAGTGTGAGGATCTGAGTTCAGATTCCCAACACCTATGCAAAAAGTGACTCCCGGAAGTGTGAACCCGCAATCCCAGTGCTGGGGGCTGGGGATGCCAAGGCAGGAGGATCCTTGGGGCTTGGTGGCCAGCCAGTTAGCTGAATCACTGAGATCCAGGACCAGTGTGAGGTTCTATGTAAAAGAAAAAAAGCTAGAAGGTTGGAGAGACAGGTAAGGTAAGGTGCTCGCTGGACAAGCTTGAGGACCTGAACTTGGAGTCCCAACACCTGTGTGAAAGCTGAATGTGGTGGCATGTGCTTGTGACCCCAGGGGGTCACAGGGGCAGAGCCAGGGGGAACTTGGGGGCTTGCTAGCCAGCCTCAAAAAAATAAGGTGAGAAAGACACTCAACGTTGACCTCTGTCCTCTACACGTACCTACATGGGTTCTGGCTTAGAGTTTCTATTGCTGTGATGAAACACCATGACCAAAAACAAGTTGGGGAGAAAAGGGTTTATTCAGCTTACTCTTACACATCATAGTCCATCACTGAAGGGAGTCAGGACAGGAACTCAAACAGAGAAGGAACCTGGAGGCAAACTGATGCAGAGGCCATGGAGAGGTGTGACTTACTGGCTTGCTCATCATGGCTTGCTCAGCCTGCTTTCTGATAGAACTCAAGACCACCAGCCCAGGGATGGCACCACTTACCATGGGGTGGACCCTCTCCCATCAATCACTAATTAAGAAAATGCCCTACAGGCTTGCTGCAGCCTGGTCTTATGGAGTCATTTTCTCAATTGAGGTTCCTTCCTCTCAGATGACTTAGTTGACATAAACCTAACCAGCACAGGTACCCACACAGAGAACACAAACTTTCTCTCTCTCTCTCTCTCTCTCTCTCTCTCTCTCTCTCTCTCTCTCTCTCTCACACACACACACACACACACACACACACACACACACACACACACACACACAGCGACAGAATAATGAGCAGATGAGAAATGCCTGACTGTGCTGCCATGATGAGGGCAAGTGGAGGCAGGGGCACCAAAGGTGTCTGTCTGTGCTGGAAACCTTTATCCCTCGGAGATTGTTTGCTCTATTCACTGTCCATTCCACAGCGTTTAACCTGCATGGCCCCTGGTAGGAGACACTTGGAAAACAGTCTCTGTGGTCACCATGAGGAGGCTGAAGTGAGGTGACTGCCCTGTGGGCTGTAATGACTCCCTATAGTTTGGATTTTGGCTGTTCCCCGAAAGGCCCATATCTTGAATACTTGGATCCTATGGTGCTACTGGTAATGGAGGGATCCTTAGGAGTTGGGGTCTAATGGGAGGAAGTTAGGTCGTTAGGTGTGGTGATTTGAACGACAATGGACTCCACAGGCTCATATAGCTGAATACTTGGTCCCCAGTTGGTGGAGTCCTTTGGAAAGGACTAGAAGGTATGGCCTTATTGGAGGAGGTGTGTCAGTGTGTCACTGGGGGTGGGCTTTGAGGTTTCAAAAGCCCGCATCATTCCTAGTTAGCACTCACTCTCTCTCCCTCTCCCCACTACGCCCTACTTGTGGATGAAGATGTGAGCTCTCAGCTACTCTTCAGGACCATGTCTGTCTGCTTGCTGCCATGCTCCCCACCATGATGGCCATGGATTCATTCTCTGAATTATAAACTCCTGTTGATGGTTGGTTTTGCTCTTTTGGGGGGCCGGCCAACCAGCTCCCAAATTAATCACAGAGGCCTAGTCTTAATTATAAATGCCCGGCTTTAGCTTGGCTTGTTTCTTGCCAGCTTTTCTTAAATTATCCTGTCTATCTTTTGCCTCTGGGCTTTTTCCTTTTCTTACTTCTGTATATCTTACTTCACTGTTATTCCATGGCTGGGTGGCTGGCCCCTTCTGTCCTCTCTCCTTGATCTCTTGTTCTTTCTTCTTTTCCTTCCAGATTTCTCTCTTTGCCTGTCAGCCTCACCTATCCTTTCTCCTGCCTTGCTATTGGCTCTTCAGATCTTTATTAGACAGACCATCAGGTGTTTTAGACAAAGTAACACAGCTTCACAGAGTTAAACAAATGCAGCATAAAAGAATGCAACACAGCCTTTCATCATTAAACAAGTGTTCCACAGCATAAACAAATGTAACACATCTTAAAATAATATTCTACAACAAACCCCAAAATTCTTCTATAAATTTCCTTGGTCATGTCGTCTTATCACAGCAGCAATAGAAAACTAAGACATACTGTCTTTTTTTTTTTTTTTAATGGCTGCTGCCTTTTAAGCCACAGCTGTCTGAATCAGCAACTTCCACTCTGCCACCACCAGCAGTAGTTAGGCTGCAAGGGCTGTAGTCGGAGGGAAATCTGTTTCCTCTGGCTCCAACTCTTGCAAAGCTATGAAGGGAACTTAACTAAACCTCTCTCCCTCTAAAGAACTCCAGAGTCAAAGGTTAAGGTGGAATTCTGCTCTTCAGCGAGGCTGAACAGCAAGTAGCTCACCTCCTCCTCTTGCTTGCACCCTCCAAAAACCTTGAGTCCTCCAAAAGGCCCTTGTGCTTTTCCTCGTCCCTCCTTAAAAACTTTTCTCCACCTGGCTCCTCCCTCCCACTTCCTGTCAGCTAGTTGCTGACTCGGGCTCCTGACCACAGGTGAATTTCATTTACACAAACACACCTTTGCATCCTCAAACAAATGTTCCAGAGCATAAACAAAAGTAGCACCCCTTGAAATAATATTCTACAACAAAGGCATAGGGGTGTGGCCTGAAAACCACTTCCTATCTCTGCATCTGGCTTCTGGGGTGGGCGGGCCTCCTGTACCTTGCATGGCCACTGTGAGGTACTGTGTGCTACCACAGTGCTGAGCAACCATGGACTAAAATCTCTGAAACCCTGAACCAAAAAATAAACCTTCCATCCTTAGAAGCTGATTATCTTAAGTATTTTATCACAGTAATGGAATGGTGATGAACACCTTCTCAATTCTCAGGGAAAGTCCTTGGTTGAGGTGCTTGTGGCCCTAAGAGTGAGCTGGGGAGGAGGGAGGAGCTGAGATCACCCACTCAGGGCTGTGACATGGGGAGAGCAAGGACAAACAGAGGGCGCCTCTCTTGGCTTGGCCAACCTTGGAGCCTGAGACACATCTTGCTGGAGTATGATTGAGGTTTACAACCAAATAAACAGACCTCCAGTTTCACCTGGCAGGTACACACCTCGAGTCATTAAGTAATATTAGGAGTGTTTAATTAATATAATTATAAACACAGGAACAAGGCCATCTATGTCATGTCTAAGGAACACATAGAAACCAAGAAAACTAACTGAGGAATTTTTGTTTTAAAATCACTGAACCTAGAGAGATACTTCCATTGATACAGTGCTTGCAGTGAAAACATGAGGACCTGGCTTAAGTCCCCAGAACCCATGTAAAAATAAATAAATAGGTCTGGGCACAGTGGTGCCCTTCCATTCCCAGTGCTAGAACAGTAGAGATAGGCAGATCCTAGGGCTTGCTAGCCAGCCAGCCAGGCTTGGCTACTCAGTGAGCCCCAGACCCCTGGGAGACTGATTCAAAAAACTCAAGGTGCCTGAGAATCAAGCCCCTAGGTTGCCCTCTAGTCCTCAGACACATGCAGACACATACCCCATCCATCCTCAGCTTTGAAGTTTCCTTGTAGGTCCAGCTGCTCCAGTTGGTTTCATCAGAACCTGGAACCATCCACCATTCTTTTGAGACAGGGTCCCTCACTGACCTGCAACCTTGACAAGGTTAGATGTGCCCCCAGGGATCTGCCTGTCTCTGATATTCCAGGACTGGGATTGTACACAAGTGTGATGGCTATTATTACTATCAACATGACTACATCTGGAATTAACTAAAATCCAGGAGGCTGGGTACACCTGTGAGGGATTTTTCTTAATGAACTCATCTGAAGTGGAAAGAACCACTTTTAATCTGGGCCACAACTTCTTGTGGTAGCCTAAATACAGGACACGAAAGAAGGAAGTTTTCACTCCTTGCTTGCTTGTCCTTGCTGGCAAATCCATTCCTTCACTGGCATTAGAGCCTACTTCTTTGGGATTCTGGTGTATACTGTAACTGAAAGTTTTTTTGTGCACCAGTAGCCAGACAGGAAGTATAGTATAGGCGGGATAAGCAGAGAGGAGAATTCTGGGAAAAGGAAGGCTGAGTCAGGAGTCACCAGCCAGACACAGAGGAAGCAATATGTGAAGGCAAAACTGAGAAAATGTACCAAGCCATGTGGCTAAACATAAATAAAAATTATGGGTTAATTTAAGTGTAAGAGCTAATCAACAGTTAGGCTGAGCTAATGGCCGAGTAGTTTTAATTAATACAACCTTCTGTGTGTTTACTTGGGTTCAAGCAGCTGTAGAGCCTTGGGAGCAGACAGAACCAAAAAACTTCAACTACAGTATACTGAAGACCAGATAAGACATCCAGCCTCAATCACTGAGCAACTATTGAATTCTTGGACTTTCTGTTGATAGACGACAGCCATTGTTAAACTAGCTGGACCACAGCCTTTAAGCTACTCTAATAAATTACATGCATACATGCACACACACATACACACACACACATACACACATATTCATTCTATCAATTCTGTTCTGTTTCTCTAATACAGCATGCATCACCACTCTTGGCTTTTTGGATTTTCGAGACAGGGTTTCTCTGTGTAGTTTTGGTGCCTGTCCTGGATCTCGATCTGTAGACCAGGCTGGTCTTGAACTCACAGAGATCCACCTGGCTCTGCCTCCTGAGTGCTGGGATTAAAGGCGTGCGCCACCACTGCCCAGCATCACTCTTGGCTTTTTATATGGGTTCTGAGACTTGAACTTGGGTCCTTATGTTTGCAAGGTAAGTGCTTTACTGACTGAGCCATCTCCCAGCCTGGCAAGTTATGTTTTTATTCAAAGCATACCATTTCCTCTACTGTATCAAGGGAGTTAAAACCTGGCATTGCTCGAATGCCTCTGGTCACATGTATGAAAAGTCTTGATTGAAGAGAGGCTGGCTCAGAGACAGATGCTCAGCACAGAGGGCAGGCAGAGCTTGCAGATTCCAGCATGACCGATTGCCAGGCCTCCTTGTGAGTCACAGATAGAAGAGAACCCATAGCATGTGAGGATGACAGTGAGACCTTCCACATTTCTCCTCAGAGACTCCAATTATTTGTCTTCTTCAAATGGTGTTGTAAAGAAGGAAGGCAGCACAATACGGCACATGGTGTTTCTACTGGACAACCGCAGCCTTTGTATTGCTGGGGGCAGAGGTCAGCCTGGGGGCAGCATCTTCCCACCAGAAATGAGTGTGTGTGCTCATGTGTGTGTGTACATATGTACACATAGCCTGTGGAGGCCAGGAGGACAACTTTGGTTTCATTCATCAGGTACCATCTGCCTCATTTTGTGAGACAGGGTCTCTCACAGGCCTGGAACCTGCCAAGTAGACTAGGCTGAGTGGCCATCCAGCCCACATACCTTCACAGCCCTGCGATTACAAGCTTTTTTTTTTTTTTTTTAAAACATGCGTTTTGGGAAAGTGAATTCCCACTTTTCTGACTGGACTATCACCCAACTCTAAGCAGGGTTTTTTTTCCAAATATTTTTTATTATTTTATTGTGTGTGGTGTGGGGAGAGGCTGTTCATGTTCTTGGGGTTCAGAAGAGGGTGTCATATCCCTGGAGCTGAAGCTACAGGTGGTCATGCTGGGAACTGAACTAGGGTCCTCTGGAAGAGCAGTGAGGGCTCGTAACTGTCCAGACATCTCTCCCCTGTCAGGATTTTTGATATTTTCTATAATAATCAAAATCTGAAGCATGGAGCAGGTTCTCTGTTGAGATATTCAGAGTCAGACATGTCTTTCTTTTTATTTTATTTTAATTATTTTAGTAAAGACACTTTCCCATACTCTCTCATACTGTAGTGTTTTCTGGTTATGTTAAAAGGCAGGTGGACAATGAGCTCTAGAATACTGTGCATGGTTTCCCAGAGTGCATCATTTCACACTCAAAGCAAAGCCGAGTCTTAGCTGCCCCATATCCTGGCCAATGCTGGGGTTTCAGTTTTAATTTAATATATCTTTTGGGACCTCGTCTCAATCTGTAGCCCAGGCTGTCCTTGAACTCTTGGTGATTCTCCTACCTTAGGCTCCAAGTGTTGAGATTCCAGGCATGTTCTGCTTAACTTTAGATATCCTGATTGGTGAGTATGTTTCTGCTTCTTCTGTAACAGCATGGGTGGCACTACCATGTAGTTAGTACTTACTGACATCTGTTTTTCCCTTATTCAATATAAATGCCCTTTAGCTGGTCACATACTCACCCAGCTAGTGATGAAGTCACCAAACTGTTCACACCAAGAGTCTTGCAACACAAAGAGAGCCTGAGTGGTCAACACTCCAGATTTGGGATGCCAATGGCCTTGAGCAGGGCAGGATGAAACTAACCTCTAAACAGAACCAGCCAATTAGAGGCAGAGAAGAGAGTCTGTGGGTAGGGAAAAGTCCCTAACAGTGGGGATCTGACTGCACCTGGGGACTGTTGGATGCCAGTGAACCAGCAGATTGGGCATCATGACCATTGCCTGTGGCCAAGATTCCCGATTGAGGGAAAAGTCACACAAGTATTATGTTCGAAGTTGGAGGTCAAAGACTTCCCCTCCATTAGGAAACAGTAACCCAGGACTCGGGGTATGGCTCTGTGTCTGCATTTGTCTAGAGTGCATGAGGCCTTGGGGTCCACCTCCAGAAAGCCAAAAGAAATAAGTCATCCTTGATCAGGTGATCTAGGCAGGATTTATCCACATTGGATGGTTGAGTAGGAAAGTTATCCCCCAAGACTGAGGGAACTTGGTAGGAAAGGGTGCAGATGGAACAGAAAAGTCAGAGGACAGGGAAGACAGCTGTGAAAAGCTGTCCCCGGGACATGGCATGGCCATTGCATTCAGGGAGTCACTGCACTTAGAGCTGTCTGCACATGACCTGCACAAAGCTAAGCTAACAAGGTCAGTCAGCACTCCAGCTGGTGTCACTAACTGGACTCAGTGGTTTGAGAGAGAGAGAGAGAGAGAGAGAGAGAGAGAGAGAGAGAGAGAGAGAGAGAGAGAGAAAGCCAATGGTGTCTTTAATCCCAGTACTCAGAAGGCAGACACAGGCAGATCTCTGTGAGTTCGATGCTAGTCTGGTCTACTGAGTGAGTTCCAGGACAGCCAGAGCTGTTAAACAGAGAAACTCTGTCTCAGAGGGAGAGAGAGAGAGAGAGAGAGAGAGAGAGAGAGAGAGAGAGAGAGAGAGAGAGAGAGAGAGACCATGAAGATGGGAGCCATCTAGGAGGAGTGAGAGGCAGGAGGCAGTGGTGGGTATGATTAAGATTATATATGAAATTGTCAAAGAATAAATACATATTTTTATATCTTTTCTCTAGCTTTTAACTGGGAGGAAGGGTTTCTTCCTAGGATCCATGCAGACACAAAATCATAGTCACATCTGTCATATGTTTAATGTTTAATGTCAACCAGTGGAAATCATAGTGGTTTCCATATGTCAGCTGCCACCAGGCATAGAATAGTGGGTAGTTTATTGTGACCTCAGAACAGTGACTTTCTGCTCCTATTGCCTCTGAGGACATGAAGAGACCCACTTCATTTGGACAGCTCGTTTCCCTTGAGCCTTGAGATGTCTACAGGCTTTACCAGACTAGAGAAACACCAAACATAGCTCAGAGAAGAGAGAAAAACACCCAGAAGCAATTTTAGTCGAAGCTGACATAAGCTCCAGCTTGTGGTGAGAGATGTTGGGGGTGACATCCTAGCTGCTGGGTAGTGGTGGACACGTAGTTCTGCCGGGGTGTGTTGGGAGGAAGTGATGACAGTTGTCAGACAATAGGAAAAAAAGAAGTAAGTGCAGGGAGGCCCACGGCAGGGGCCAGAAGAGGTGATGGTAAGGCTGAGGTGGCTTTCCTGAGGGCCTCCTGTCTTGTCCCGCCTCCCCAGTCACTCTCTCAGCTCTCCTGTGGTTGCACTGGAGCAAGGCACAGCCCCTTTGGAAGATGACAAAGGACAGCACTGTCACTGTGCTGCGTGCTCAGGGAGTGGGGAGTTCTGCTGTAAGGGTGTGCTGAGGGCTAGATTATAGCCCTGGAGCCGATTTAGTTAGTACTCGCTTGACAGCTGAGACGCAGGGACTGAGAACAGCAGTGCTATCCACAGTAGCTCAGCAGGTCCCCATTTGTACCCTGCTCTTAGATTCCCAGAGCACACTTTAGGGAAAGAGTCCTTCATGGCTTGGGGTGGGGGATGGGGCACCGGAGGCACCAGGCATCTGGAGGCCTCAGAGGCTACCCAAGGATGAGGGACACTTTGTTTGGAGAGGCTGTCCAGGAAGGGTTGATTCTGGGTGTGTCGGGGGAGGCGGCAGGGACAGGGTGGGGGTAGCAGCCATCTTGGAGATAAAATAATTGAAGTGATGTCCCATACTGCAGATCACACACAAAAAGCCTCTACTCAGGCACTGGGAAGACACAGAGCTTGCCTCAGGAGAATAGAAATTGCGGTTCCATCCCCAGGATCCACGCTAAAACTAATAATAAATCTGGTGTGGATGTATGTGCTTGTAATCCCAGGCTAGGGAAGTAAAGATAATTGGATCCATTGGGGCTTTTGGGGGCTCACCAGCCAGCCAGCCAGCCAGCCTGGGCTACTCGGAAAGCTGCAAGCCAGTAAGAGACCCGTCTCAAACAACAACAAAATAAACATGGATGAAGCCTGAGGAATGGCATCAAGGTTGTCCTATGACCTCCATATACAGGCATACCCACATGCTCCCACATCCACATGATACCCCTGCATCCCCCCCACACACACACATAGACATCTCCTCATATTTCCTGAGGGAGATATCAACCATTGGGTGCAATGGGGGTGGTGGTGGTGGTGAAGGGTGGGGTGAAGGGAGCATTTCTCTGTTCAGTGTGAGAACCTTGATAACCATGCTGACCTGCTCATCACCCCCACCCCCCACCCCCCGCCTGGATGGCACCTCCTGCTTCACACTGTGAGGCAGAAGCCTGGAAGCACAGATGCTCAGAGGATGCATGGTCCAAGCCAAGTCTGGTGTGTGCCACTGAAGCTACCACACTTGAGAGTCTTTCTTGTGTGAGGTTTGAATCTTACCCCCGGAGCTAGCTTGCTCCTCTGGACATAGAGGATGAATCTCACAGAAAGCAGAGAAATATCTCATAACCCAGCCCCCGTTGTTTCTGGACAAACAATATACTTAAAGTTAGTCAGAGGGAGCGTAAGCTGGTTAGAGTAGATGCAGGCTTGGGTATGTTTTGTGCTCTTACACATATATTCAAAAGGTGCAAAGATAAAATGTTTGGGTGGAGAGCTCACTCAGCAGAGAGGAGCACTTGCTGGTCTTGCAAAGGGTTTGGTTCCCAGCACCCATGTAGCACAGTTCACAAGCACCTGTAACTCTAACTCCAGGGAGTCTGATGGCCTTGTTGGGTCTCTGCAGGCACTGCATTTGTATGATGGATGTATATACATGCAGGCAAAACACTCATAAAATAAAAACAAACCTTAAAAAACCAAAATGCTAACAGCAATAAAAAGACAGACTGGAACTGGGGGCAGGGGTCCTAGGCCATCAAAGGGACTACAGAATGCAGCCCTAACTGCAGGCTGGGCTTTCTGGAGAGCAATTAGAGGGTTCTTTGTACTTATCCAGGTCCCCTGGACTTGCTAAGAAATAACTGGAGATTCCATGAGGCCAGAGTTGTGGGCTCCAGGACAGCCACACCCTGGTCTCTGCTGAGCTCCAGGCTGCCCGCTCTCCTCCAGCTGCAGACCCCTTTAGCAGGCTCCCTCCTGCCCAGACAGTGTGTCTGAGGGCAGGCTCCCATGGGGGTGGTCAACTCAGAGATCACTCAGAGTCTCTCTCAGTGGGCACAAAACCACGTTCCCATTTAATTTGCACCCTTGTGTCCGGTTCTTCTGTTCACGATCCTACAGGGTCCTCCTGCTCTAGGCAATTTGCAGCTTTATGGATCCCACTGCTTGTGCTGAACACAACCAGGCTGGAGATTTCTAGTGTGTCTCCTGCCTGCCCCCCACGCCCCAAGATGCTGCTGGCCACCCAATGGGAGCCATATTCTCGATGTGCATCTCCTGTGAAGAATAAAGGAGAGCCTTTCATCTCTGCAGCGCTTGCATTTATATAAGTGTCTAATCCTAGGTGTCTCTTCCTCCCTGGGATATAGGATGCTGTTAAATATGCCTAGGACCAGCCTGTTCCTACTGGGCTGTGATCCAGCCAGGATGAAAACAGAGGTGCACCACACTCAGACAGGACTCTTCTTCCTTGTCATGGTCACCATCACTGAACTGGGACACTGAGCTTTACAAGTGTTACCCACTGGCCATGTTCCTGCAGCCTTCCCCAAGGCTGCTCACCTGTTTCTCTCATGG
This sequence comes from Peromyscus leucopus, assembly GCF_004664715.2. Lineage (NCBI taxonomy): Eukaryota > Metazoa > Chordata > Mammalia > Rodentia > Cricetidae > Peromyscus > Peromyscus leucopus. Next base: position 12,637,465 of record NC_051067.1, read on the forward strand.
GGCAATAGAGAACGGAGGCCCCAGGTCAACTTGGAAGCAAAGGAACCAAGAATCAAGCTGAGTTTTGCCAGATTCCAGGTCCAATGTGAGTCATGACCCCCCAGCAGCAAAGACAACCCACAGCGCCCCGGCTGGTTCTACTGTCTTCATCTGGTTTGTTTTGTTTTGGAGACAGGGTTTCTCTGTGTCGCTTTGCGCCTTTCCTGGATCTCATTCTGTAGCCCAGGCTGGCCTCGAACTCACAGAGATCCGCCTGGCTCTGCCTCCCAAGTGCTGGGATTGAAGGCGTGCACCACCACCGCCCGGCTACTGTCTTCATCTTTAATAGGCCTGTTCTGCTTTCTGAGCCAGGGCACAGACAGGCAGACTGATCCCAGAGGAGTTTCCTGACCCTCACTCACCTGTCCTTCAGGAGGTGCTCAGTTTAATGGCGGTCAGCTCCCTGCCATCCCAACAGCCCCAACCCAGCTAGAAACCCCTAAGCGCTAACCCCTAAGAAGCCAAGTCCCTAACCTGGAGACTGGTCCTGACTCATTTCTGGGGTACCTAGGACAGGTTCATTTAGGAACTGGGCTTCCTTTTGTGGGGATTGTGTCTCTGGGCAGCACTTCCCATCTGGCCAGTTACTGTGTGAACAAAGGGTCACTTCTCCTTTCAAGGACAGGACAGGACATAGCCTGTGGATACAGTGTGTGTGTGTGTGTGTGTGTGTGTGTGTGTGTGTGTGTGTGTGTGTGTCTGTCTGTCTGTCTGTCTCATGGGTCAAAACTTGTTGTTGTTCCTCAGATGTTGTCCACTTAGTTTTAGGGGACAGAGTCTCTCACTGGAATTGGGGACTGACGGAATTAGGTGAGACAGACATGCTGGGCAGTGAGCTCCATCCAGGGGCCCCCCAGTATTCTCTGCCTCAGCACTGGGATTACAGGAGAGCACCACTGTTCAGGGCTTTTTAACGTAGATTCTGGGGCACCAACCTCAGCAAACAGGTTAAGGATCTAGTTATGTTCCTAGCCTGTGTGCCAACTTTGGGGAGGCCCAGAATGAGTTAGAAATGTATCTCACTGGGAGCTACAGACAGGAACCCTTTCATCCACAGGAAGCTGAGAAACCTTTAGCAAAGTCAAGACACCCCAGGAGGAGCCACCCATACCCTGCACTGAGAACCCCAAAGGGTCTGCCATAGATCACAAAGCCAAGAGCCCAGGGTCTCTGGTGCCAGCACTGGTGGCCCCAGAGCCTGAGGTACAGGAGACTTTGGGGTCCTAGAGGAACAAGCTGGATCATTAAGAGACTGAAGGGAAGGAAAAGTCTCCTTTTGCTGGGGACCTCCTCTTTTTTTCAAGAGACCAGGCTAAGCTAGGAAAAAGCCTCTAGGCCAAGACCTGCAGGACTGCTGGGGTGGGGGGGGGGGGGGTGGAAGGGAAAGAGATAGAGAGGAAAAAGAGGAAGAGGGAGTTGGGGGAAAGAGGAAGAGGTGGTGGAAGGTGGGTGGGAAAGGAAAGGAAGGGAGAGAGGGGACAAGAGGGGGCAGGAGAGGGAGTGGCGAAGGTGAAGACGGGCGGAGCACGAGAGGGCAAGGAGGGAGCGAGAGAGAGGTTGGGGGTGAGAGGAGGGAGGAGGAGGAAGGGGAGGGGCGAGGGAGGGAGGAGACGGGAGGGGGAGGGGAGGAGGCGGGAAGGGAGGGAGAGGGGGTGGGGCCTGCGCGCTCGCCCCGCGCCCTCGGTCTCCACGCCGGCCTCCGCGCCCTCGCGTGCCGCAGCATCTCCGCGCTGCCCGGCCTCCTCGCCGCAACCTCCCTTCGCCGTCCGCCTCTGTCGTTGCTGCCACCATCGCTGCCGCCATTCTTGGCGCGGAGCTGGCCCGGCCGGGCCCCGCCGAGAGCCGCCGCGGGTCGGACGCGCGCTTCAGGTAAGCCACTGGGCCGGCGCGGGAGGAGCGCGCACGGGGCTGGGCAGGTGCGCGGGGCGCCGGGAGCCCCCGAGGTAAACCTAGGGAACCCTGTTAGAGCCCCTCCTGCGACCCCTCGGGGCCCCCGAGACCCCTCAGAGCTTCCTCCCCAGATCCTCCCACGCTGCTACGACCCGGTTTGCATTCCCACCTGGATGCCCCCCGGACTCCCTCTGCATTCGCACCCAGATCCTCCGGGTCCCCCCCCTGATTCCCACCCGGATCCCTCAGACCCCCTCTACATTTCCGCCGCGTCCCCTGGACCCTCTCTGCAGTCTCATCCCAGCTCGGATCCCTCCCCGGCCTCCTCTCCCTGGCTCCCGCCGGGCCCTGGCAGGCAGGTGGCTGCTCTGGAGCAGGGACGCTGGACGCTCAGCCAATCGCGGCTTGCCCGGCCAGGCCCTGCGCGCTGAGACCCCCGGGTGCTCGCCCCTTGAGCCGCGCCTGCCAGGTCAGGCCCAGTGCCCCTAGCCGGGCTCCCAAGCCCCGGCCTAACCGGCTTCTATTTCGGTCTCCCAGGCCTTGGCTGGGGCACACCGGATGTGGCGCGGTGCACTCAGACAGGTGCGGCTCACAGGGCAGCCGCCCTAGGGTCGCTGCCCTCCGGGCAGTGGGCACTGCAAGGCTGTGGCTTCCTGGAAGATTCGGGCTGCGTTATTCTAGAACCGCCCGGAACCACAGGCTTCAGCTCGGGCTGCACCTGTTGCTGGCGCCCGGTGATTTGCAGGGGGCTGGTTCTGTCCGGGCTCTGCCAGTCATGGCGTGAAAAACAGAGCAGAGTGCGTAGCTGTCCTTTTTATGTATTCGGCTTAGTCCCTCTGTGGGTGGATGGGGAGTCTTGCTTCCAATGGAGCATGTGGTGGGAGGCCTGCCCCTACGTTCTGGGGCGTTTGCCACATGAACTTGCCCTGTTTTTGTTTTGAAAACCTCACTGTGTTGAGCACAGCCCAGGCCGTGGGTGGCCAGCCTCACACTGGACTCGGGGCCTGTAGCCAGCCATCTGACCCTGCTGTAGGTCTACCAGGCGCTACCAAACGGAAGTTTCCTTCCCAGGGGGGTGCAGTGACACCAGCGGCCTGTCACTTCATCTGTGCCCCTGGCATCCAGCTGGTCTCCTGGCTGCCCAGGCAGGGTTATTTGGGAATGTTTACACTGTCCCAGAAGCAGGCAGCCTTGGGCAGTGGTGGGGGAAGATCCCCGTAGCGACTATAATGGCCTGATTGTCACTTGGACCGTTGCTGTCTGTGCACATCACGTCAGATCGGCTGTTGAGAAGTAGGAAGTATAGAATGATGAGCGGATGTTTGTGTGAGCAAGGACTGCCCTTCCAGACCTTAAGACTCAGGTGTCTGGCTGGTCCACACAGCAAGTAAAACAAAGAAACAAAAGCATGTTGCCTGTACCAATTGCAATTCTGCCCAGGACCCCTTTTCTTCCATGGTGTTGTGAGACCCGGATCCAGGGCAAGAGTCAGAAGCTGCCTTCCTGTAACGGGCTTGTTTAAATCTGTCTGTCCTCTGAAATGGAGCCACGAAGTCCCTCTGTCTACCGAGTCCAATGACTCCTGGTGTTGGTCACATAGTCTGCCTTATGGAGACTCCTCCCAGTGGCCAGAGTCTGGGCAGGTGGTAACCTGCCCTGGACTGAGGGTTGAGGTGCATGCTATGGACCATGCCACCTCAGGGGTCCGGTGGGTCTGGGACCAGGGCAGTGTTTCGGGTGACATCATCCACTTGTGGACAGTTGCTCCTCTGTAGTTTTCTCTTTATGGATGGTGTCCAAAGAGGTCTTCCTCACCCCAGGCATGGTGTGTAGCAGGCCAGAGCTATGGGAATGTGTGCTAATGGACAGCATAATCAATAATGCATCTCAAAGATCAATGGTTTTCTCAAGCCATTTGAGGTGCTTCTGGAGGGAGCCTGCCCCGGAGGGCTGGGAGGGCTGAGGGGCCCAGTGTCCTTTATCTTGATTCTTTTATTGTATGGGGTGAGCCTGGAGCCAGAGCTCCTGGGCTGGGACCTTCGTTACCCCCTCCAGGGCATCCCCACTCTACCTGGGTTAACTGGACAATATCCTAGAAGGGAATTTGGAATTTGCTTCTTGACAGTTGTCAGTTAAAGTGAACTGCTCCCTCATATTTAGAATTTGCTGGGTTCAGAGGACTCTTGGGAAAGGTGCCCCCTCTAATTCCCACAGGCTCCCTTTCCCCCTATCTTCCCGCTCCCAGGGAGCTATAGCATGGACATGCTGGTTGCCCAAGGTGGTCTTGGGAAAAAACTGCTGTTAGCAGTTTGGGGGGGGGGGCAGTTCCCCCTCCCTTGCTTCCTCCCTTTCTACCTCCCTCCTACTTAAGACTGTATATACCAGGTTGGTCTATGGCCTCATCTCCTGTTTCATCCTCCTGAGTGCTGGGGTTACAGGTGTGGACCACCACACCCAGTTTATTTCTCTCCAATGGTGACAATTCCAGATGGACCACTAGATGGTGGAGGTACTGCTGAGATTTACTGAGGCTGAGGCTGAGGGGAGGGTCCTTTCTGTTCCCTTGGCGAAGAGCCATCCTGAGCTTGGCAGCTGCAGTCTGGACAGCCTGTCTCTGCCATCTCGCTTGAAGACGTGGCTGTCCCTGGGTGACTCAGGGTGTGGCCCAAAGCTAGGCAGGTCAGGCAACGGAGAGGCTGGCGGGCCTCAGTGTAACTCTCGTGCCCGGAGGAGATGCAGAAAGAAGTGGCAGGCTGTTAGGAGATATGGTTAACCTGGCCTGTCGAGGGGTGAGCTGCCGGGCCTCCCCCGGAGCAGACACCAAGGAGGGAGATCCTTGGGAGGAACCTATGGCTGTCTTGCTCTTGGGCACTTGCTCTGCCGCTCCCTGAGACCCTTTGTGCTTCCCTGGGATGCCACACCTTTGCACATCTCCTGTGGTGACCCTGGCCTGGTCAGCAGCCCCACCCTACTTACTGTAGGTTCCCGTCATGTGGTTTAAACTCTCATATACTGCCCACGCGAGCCTTGTACTGCTCCTCTGAATGGCTTCTCGGGGGGCACTTGGGGATTGCAGGCTTCCCAAAGCCTCTGACTGGAGTCCCTGTCAGAGCTAGGCAGGGAGACAGACATTTTGTGAGTGACAGTGGTATCATCGCTTTACGATCACAGTGTGGTTGTTGTTACCATGAGGGCACCCGGCTCTCAAGGGTGCTTGGGATCTGCCTCAGATCAGGGGAGGGGTTATAGTGTCTGTTGGGGGGCAGGTTAGGGTCTCTGCGTTCCCTCTTCTTTTCTGGGCTCTTAGTGTGTGCCGTTGAAAGTACTCCATGATTAAAAGGTAGTAGCCACCGAGGGCCGTGTTGATTGCTTCTATGATGAAGCTGCTCAAGGGTTTGCTTGAAACTTCACCCTTCAGTGCAGTGCATTGACTGGTCCTGTTTACACAAGCAGGCACTTGTGAATGGAAGTTGTCTCCTGTGTGTACACAGACAGCACATGTGTGTCTGTGAGGATGCTCCCCATGTGTTGCATCAGTAATGGTGCGGCATCTCACGGACCTGGGCTAGGCACTGCTCCTAACTAGGGGACATGGTCTAAGTGCAGACGGGGAAGCTGCAGTTAGTGGGAGTGTGGGGGTAGGGCCTGACCGTAGGTGTGAGTGTACAAATGTGTGTGTGTGAGTGAGTAAGAGAGTCAGCGTGGAAGTCTGTGATATCTGTGTGAGGAGATCAGATGAATAGGGTAAAAATGAGAGCCTGTGTGAATGGTGTGTGTGGAGGGTAAGTGGGTTCACTGTGTGAATGACCATGCACAACGTGAGAACGTCAGAGTATGTGTGCAGGTGTGTGTGGTGGAAGTGTGAATAAGTGTGCAAACTTGTAGTGCAACTGTGAATGGACACGCGTAGTGTGGAAGCATCTTCCATCTCTTCTTTGGCCCCTTTGCATTGCCAGCGCCATTGCTCTGGTGCTTGGAGCCATTTTTAACTAAGATAAAGGGCAGGTGAACAGTCAGTCGTAACTGATGACCGTTAGGTAACCAGGAGGCGAGTAGGATACACTGTGTGGCTACTCTGGAGAAAAGGAAGGCTGGCAGCACCAGTGGGGTGGAATTGGTAGTGAGAGCCCTTGATGCTTGGAATTGTGTGTAACTTAAGCCTTATGAATTATTTATTTCTGGAATTTTCCATTCAGTAGTTTTTGGACTGTGATTGACTGGATAACTGAACCTTCAGAAAGAAAACGGTGCAGGATGAGCTGCTTTTGTTTTTTCCCTTACTTTTCATTACAGCACAGCTCCCCGTGTCTTTCTGCTTCCGTGGCTCATTGTCACCGAGCTGCTCTGTTGGACCCGCTGTGTGCCTCTGCTTTGGCTCTGCACTGTGGCTCTGAGAGTCGTGCATGGTTCTTGTGTGTCAGGACTTGGGCTTTTTGATGCTGAGGGGCTTTATCGGCCAGTTGTACCGTGGTTCGTTTGCTCATCTCTTGGTGGATGTTTGGATTGTTCCCTATTGAAGGGGTTAGGGACTAAAACTTCACAGCAGAAGGGCGGATAACCAGGAAAGCACAAGCATCCAAGAAGATTCCCAGATGGCAGAAGCTTGCGGAAAGACACCCTGTGTCATTAGTCAAAGGAAGACACAAGCCAAGACCACTATGGGGCCCACCTCACACTGCACTAGAATGGCTTTGATAAAAGGGGTTGGGGGAATAGCAACTGTTGGTAAGGACTCGGAAAAAGTGGAACCCTGGGACATGGCTGGTGGGGGGTAAGATGGAGTTGCTCTTTGAGGAAGCAACGTGGAGGTTTTTTTGAAAGTTAAACACACAGAACCAAATTCCCTGTGATCCAGCAATTCCACTTCTATGCCCATACCTAAATGGATTGGAACTAGGGACTAAACAAAAGCTTCACATAGTTTATAGCACGGTTCACAAGCCCACCTGTCTATCTGCGGATGAAGTGAGTAAGCCAGATGTGGTTTGTGCACACATGGAATATTAGTCAGCCATAGGAAGGATTGGACCACCTCTGTGTGTTGTAATTCAGATGACCCTTGAAACACTCTTAAGTGAAAGTAGCCATAAGTTAAGGCAATGTGAGTCATGATTCTTGTTTATAAAATGTTAACACAGGCCAAGTCATGGGATCAGAAACACATCATCAGTTGCCCAGGCTGAGGAGATGGAATGGGAGCGCCTGCTTGATAGTGTGGGGCTTCTAGTTCTCTTCTGTCTTTTAGTACTGTGGATTGGACCCCTGCACCCCCCTTCTTCATTTTTTTTTTTCTGAGACAGGGTTTCTGTGTAGCTTTGGAGCCTGTCATGGAACTTGCTCTGTAGACCAGGCTGGCCTCAAACTCATAGAGATCTGCCTGCCTCTGCCTCCCTAATGCTGGGATTAAAGGTGGCCGCCGCCGCCGCCGCCGCCGCCGCACCCCCAGCATGTACCCCCCTTTTTCATGCTAGGCAGGCACTCTGCCAACCATTGAGCTACATCCCTGTCTTCCAGCTTTCCTTCTGAGGTAATAAAAATAGAATAGCTGGTGATAGTTGTGCAACGTTGTGAACGTATTACAAGACACTTTTAAGCCTTGAGGTCATGGCACACGCCTTTGATCCCAGCACCCAAGAGGGAGGCAGAGTCAGGCAGATCTCGGTGAGTTCTAGGCCAGCCTGGTCTACAGAGTAAGTTCCAGGACAGGACAGTTAGGGTTACACAAGGAAACCCTGTCTCAAAAACCAAAACAAAAACAAAAAAACCAAACAACAAAACGAGACAGACAGACAAAACAAAAACAAAGAAAGAAACTGAGGCAGGGAGATTGCAGTGAGTTTTGGCACATCACTGCTGGTGAGGACCATTTCTGAGTAAAGACCCTGGGCAACTGCAGCAGTTGACTGATAGCTGATGCGGCTACAAAGTGACTAACAGGAAGGTGGTGTATACAGTGCAGATACACTGGACAAGGGAATGTGGCCCCTGCTCTGATCAGCCAGAACAGTGTATAGTATAACCTTGATGAGTCATTTATTCTTGAATTTTCTATTTAGTATTTCTAGACTCTGGTTGAAGGTAGGTAACGGAAACTGTGGGAAGCCACAGTTAAGAGAGAGTTCTGTATTGCTGGGTTTAAGATTTGTGGTGCTCTTCATGGGACAAATGTTTTTATGGGGTCAATATCAATTTTTTTCTTCCAAGTTTGGATTTGTTAGTGAAACCATTAGAGTCTGAGGTTTTCTTCTTGGTGAGGCTTTTAATTATGAAATTGATTTCTTACTAAGGCTCTCAAGATCATCTGTTTCTGCTAGGTTGGGTTCTGATAATTTGAATGATTTATTGTGGTAAAACATGAGTACAGTGCAGTCTACCCTGTGAAGACTTCCATTTGGGGAGTTTCAGTAAATGCTTATGTGGTGGTTTGAAGGAAAATGGCCCCCAAAGGGAGTGGCACTGTTAGGAGGTGTGGCCTTGCTGGAGTAGGTGTGGCCTTGTTGGAGGAAGCGTGTCACTGTGGAGGCGGGCTTTGAGGTCTCCTTTGCTCAAGCTACACCGAGTGTGGCACACAGTTCACTTCCTGTTGCCTGTGGATCAAGATGTAGGACTCAGCTCCTCCAGCACCATGTCTGCCTGCACACTGCCATGTCCCACCATGATGATAATGGACTCAGCCTCTGAAAACTGTAAGCCACCCCAATTAAATGTTTTCCTTAATAAGAGCTGGCATGCTCATGGTGTCTCTTCACAGCAATAGAAACCCTAATAAGACAGCCTGTCACCTGAGTTCCCAAATTCCATAAGCTTTCTTGGGCATCTTTGAAGTCAGCTCACACGCAGAGTTTGTTTTCTGTTCTTAGGAGGTTTCCAGGGTGTCAGGTGAGCGTTACTGACCGTTTGTGGTGTGGAGCCTGGCTCTTGTCACTCTTGTACTTACCTTAGCAGTAACTAGGGTGGTCGGGTCTGTGTGTGAAGAGGGCCAGCGGGGTGGCTTGCTGGGTAAAAGCACCTGCCACGTAAGCACGGTGACCCGAGTTCCGTCCCTGGGACCCAAGGGGGAAGGAGGATCGACTCCTGCTCTCCCTTGACCTCCACATCTTCACCGTAGCACGTGATGCACACAACACGTGCGCGCGTATACACACACACACAAATAAATAAAAATTTTCTTTAAATACTGCACTTCTGAGCATTGACTTGTCAAGGTGGGATCAAGGCAAGAATGATCCTGTAGTTCATGGTGGCTTTTGTGAGTGACATGTTCAGTGCTTTTTGGCCATTCTACGGAGTCCACACCTTACCTGTAAACCTGGCCCAGCTCTTCCTCACCCTTTACAGTTGAAGACCTTGAAAACAGACACCACAGGAAACTTATTCTTGGGGTCCCCAGCCAGGAAGTAGAGAAGCTGAGACTTTGGCTGGGACGTGTGACTTGAGGCCCTGCGTGCAAGCATCCACGTTTGGTGTCATCTCTCAGTTGCCAAACACCTTTGTTTTGAGACAGGGTCTCTCGCTGACCATGGGGCTTGCCGGATAGGCCAGGCTGACTGGCCAGTAAGTCTGAGGGATCCATCTGGTTCCACCTCCCCAGTACTGGGTTTACAAGCACATGCCACCATGTCCAGCTTTTTATGTGGATTCTGGGGACTGAATGCCAGTCCTTGTGTTCACAAGGTAAGCAGTCTCCCGACCATCTCCCCAGCCCCCTCCATTGCGTATTGTTTTAAAAAAATGTTTTCATCCAGTGTTGAAAAACACTGCCTCCACGTGGCTTGTGGACAGGTTCTGCAGAGAGTCAGCACGCAAACGCCGAGTACAGTGCTCTGATTTCTACAGTGACTCACTATGACCAAGCGCCTTCATCCTGGCTTTCTCCATGTCTGGCTCATCCCTGGGTTCTCAGGTGCCTCAGACACTCAGAGCCTCCAGCAGTGTCTGAGCTCTGCAGACTTGGGCTTGGACCACACTCCAGAAACTGGGTCACAGCGAAGCTCTGAGCAGGCGGAATTGGATCTCTGCTTGTGTTTGAAAACCCAGGGCAGCCAGCGGCTTGGGTTTCAAGTGTGGAATCTGGAGAAATCACCAGCTCCCTCCTGCTGTCCCTGTGAGCGCCTAGCTTTGTCTGTCGGGTCTGGCAAGGAAAAGACCATCCATCCCCAGGGTGCTGTCAGGCTGGCTTGCTTTCCCCCAGCTGGGCCCAACCAGGGAGGTGGTCAGAGCCAATCTTTAAAGTAGATACCCATCTCGGAAGAGCCTGTGGGGAGTCACAGATTCCCATTTATATACAAGTAACCGCTCGTGACTCCGTGAGCTGGAGGGCATGGATTTTATTTCAGCCGGAAGAAACTGTCATGTAAAATGAGCAGAGTCATTTCTGCAGAGAGCTTGAGAGGCTCCACACAGACATCTCACTGTGAAAATGATAGGGACGCAGGCTGGGGAGACGGCAGTTAGCAAGCAGGAAGACGAGTTTGATCCCTAGAACCTGCATATGTGTGTGTGTGTGTGTGTGTGTATATGTATGTGTGTATGTATATGTATATATGTATGTGTGTATGTGTGTATGTATATGTATATATACATATATATGTGTAGGTTATATGCATATAACCTATATGTGTACACACACACACACACACATGATTTCCCTGGAAGAGAGGTGGATGCAGGTGCAGGTGGCCTGGGGCTCGCTAGCCAGCCAGCTTAGCCTAGTAGATAAGTCCCGGGTCCCAGTGAGATACTTTGTCTCAAGAAACAATCTGAATAATCTGGCCATTGAGATGACTGAGTGGGGACAAGGTACTTACTACAAAGCCCGATGACCTGAGGTCCATCCCTAGGACCCACATGGTGGGAGGAGAGAACCAACTTCTAAAAGATGTCCTTTAACTTCTACACAGTGATAAATAAATAAATAAATTATGGTATAAAATTTTAATTAAAAGGTGGATGGAGACTGAGGAATGACACCCAAGTTTGACCTTTAAACCCTCCCCTGCCACCCACACACATAGGAAAATGTTAGGGCAGAGAGGACTTGGTTGTATGCCCTCCCCTATTTCAGCGAGGAGCCAGCAGAGACCCGATTCCCGTCTCCGCAGTAATGCTGACATCACCGGGGGTTTCTGCCTGGATCGTTTGGGTCTGGACAGTTATGAAACATTTTCTCACACTTCCGTTATAGCTGCTAAAGATGGAGGAAGCTTTTCCTTCACCAGCCTGGGGGCTGTGCTCACTGGTGTCACCCTCCTCTGTGGGTGGGCTGAGGACCTCTTTGTCGCCCCAGGACACAGCATGGCTGCTGCCACACAAGGCATTTTGGAGTGGCTTTTACTCTGGGTCCAAAGTGGACGGGGTGCCTCCTCACAGAGGTGAGCTGCGGATGCTGGGGATCAGGTCTTCCAGGTGCCCAGGGGTTACTGGCATTTGCTACTGCATCTGGCTTTTCACCTGGGTGCTGGGGCATCTGAACTAGGTCTCCTGCATCTGGCTTTTCACCTGGGTGCTGGGGCATCTGAACTAGGTCTCCTGCATCTGGCTTTTCACCTGGGTGCTGGGGCATCTGCACTAGGTCTCCTGCATCTGGCTTTTCACCTGGGTGCTGGGGCATCTGCACTAGGTCTCCTGCATCTGGCTTTTCACCTGGGTGCTGGGGCATCTGCACTAGGTCTCCTGCATCTGGCTTTTCACCTGGGTGCTGGGGCATCTGAACTAGGTCTCCTGCATCTGGCTTTTCACCTGGGTGCTGGGGCATCTGCACTAGGTCTCCTGCTTGCGCCTCAAGCACTTTACCAAGCGAGCCAACTCTCCAGCCCCTGTTGCAGTTTGGCACATAAAAGAACCTGCTTCTCCAGAGCTGCCAGGCAGGGCAGAGTTCATGGTCAAGACCTTGGCACTCTGCTTGTCCTCTGCCTGTAGAATGACGAGGTGTGGCCAGTCCTCAGCCTCTCCTTTGTATACTTGTCCCAGGGGAAACAGCAAGCACCAGACACATGTCACCTCCAACAGTGATGCTTGCTGATCACTGTGGCTGTCCTAGCTCATGGGAGACGTGGTCCCTGACCTGGGAGGTGGTTCTTGCTACATCCTTAAGCATAGTGAATCTGCCATTGGACCCATAGGCTCTCATAGCTTTACAGTGAGTCCCCTGGCTCTGCATTGAAGTGATGCCTGTCCTAGCTTCCTGTCCCATCTTGGAGTCCAAGGACAGCCCAGCAGGTAAGAGCACTTGCTGCTCTTGCCAAGGACCAGAGTTCCTCCCACCCCACTTTGGGTGGCTCACAACCACCTGTAAGTCCTGCTCCAGGGTATCCGACACCCTCTTCTGGCCTTGGAGGGCACCCACATACCCACACACATACACATAATTAATTAAAAACTAAAAATAAGATCCGAGGGAAAGGAACAGGATGGCAGTAGGTCGTGGAAACTGTTGCTGATGTCTGCCTCATCCTCGGTGTTCACCTTCCCATCTCCTCCTTTCTGCACCCAGAAGATGTTTGTAGAGTTTACCCCCCAGGGCAACCCATGTCACTGGCCTAATGTGGCTGTGCACAGACTGAGCTTAGTGTGAGGTACCCAGCTCAGGTGAGTACTGCCAGGCCCTGGACCCTTCCAATAGCAGAGTTCATTTGGGCTGACCTCACTATATACAGTTTGGGAGTCTTCCTGTGTAACCAAAACTAGCCTTGAAGGCACAGCCTCCTGCCCCTGCCCCCGGAGAGCTGGGATTACAAGTGTGTGCCACCATGTCCTGCTCTGTGTTTCAGACCCTGTAGCATGCTCCCAAATGTGTGCCCAGGGTATCTGTCCATCTGTGTCGTTTAGCTGAGTACGCAGAGCTTTCTCTCACCTTCCTATCTCATGTAAGCTGGGATTCCTAACCCGAAAATCTGAAGGACCTCAGCTTCTGAAACTTGGTGTCGGCATGACAGCACAGGCAGAAAATTCCACAGCCCAAAACGCAGATATGTGCACGGGGTTCAGTTGCGTTGTGGGAGTCACCCTCGGGCTGTGTGTTTAAAGTGCATTTTTGTGTTCAGCTGTGGGTCTAGCCGCAAGATAATCTCATTAAGGAAATCTCATGCAGTGTTTCACTGTAGAAAGACTATCTGAGATTTGAAGCAAGCCCCAAGTGCACGCATGTGTGTGTGTGTATGTGTGTGTGCACACGTACGTGAATCAACCTCAAATCAAAGTTTCCTTCCCTCGGATGCCTCTCTCCCCCAGGGAGGGACTGTTTCAGTCGGTGGGGATGACTCCAGGGCACAGCGGCTGCCACTTCCATCCGTCTGCGTCCTAGCCTTGCCCAGTGTCTTCGTCTCTTCCTGCCATGTTAAAATGCTTCTACAAGCCGGGCAGTGGTGGCGCACGCCTTTAATCCCAGCACTCGGGAGGCAGAGGCAGGTGGATCTCTGTGAGGTCGAAGCCAGCCTAGGCTACAGAGTGAGTTCCAGGAAAGGCGCAAAGCTACACAGAGAAACCCTGTCTCGAAAAATCAAAAAAAAAAAAAAAAAAAAAAAAAAAAAAGCTTCAACAAAAGCGACTGAAAAGAGAACGGGTTGTTTTAGCTCACAGTTCAGAGTAGAGTTCATTATGGTGAGAAAGTCAAGGCGGGAGAGCGTCAAGCTGCTGGTCACATCATATCCACAGTCAGAACAGAGCCATGGGTGCTTGTCAGTGCCCCACTCCCCGCCTCCATTTTTGACAGTCCAGGGAGCCCCCACCCCATGAAGATGGTCTTCCCACCTCAGTGTAATCAAGATCACTCCTGCCATCATGCCCAGAGGTCTGTCTCCTCTGTCTGGTCAGGCTGGCAACACTAACCGTCTCACACCAGGGTTCTTGATTCTGGAGCAGTCTGTGCTCTTGGCGCACAGAGTGGTGAGTGTAGTGACGTGGGATGGAGGTGCAGGGATGTGCCTTACTCAGCCTTCGTGACTGAGACCAAAGTAGAGGCGGTGGCTCCCCAGGGAGAGGAAAGGGTGCTTTGACACAGAGGCTGTGTGGGAGTGTGGAGTGTGAACATGCAGAAGACCCTCCACAGGCTGCAGGGAAAGTGACACTTTTGCATCATGCTGCATATTATTTTGGCCTGAGTGTTGGGACCTCCCTGGACACTGACCTCAAAGGCAATGTGCTCTTTCCTTTAAGAATCTCTTGTGACCGCTGACAGAACATCCCAACTGAAGAGTGGTAATATTGGTGATTGCTTTTCCTAGTTCTGCAGGCAAGGGCAAGGTGTGAGCAGGGCAGCCAAGGGCAAGGTGTGGGCAGGGCGGCCAAGGGCAAGGTGTGAGCAGGGCAGCCAAGGGCATGGTGTGAGCAGGGCAGCCAAGGGCATGGTGTGGGCAGGGCGACCAAGGGCCTGGTGTGGGCAGGGCGGCCAAGGGCACGGTGTGGGCAGGGCGGCCAAGGGCAAGGTGTGGGCAGGGCAGCCAGCTGTTCTGTCTGCCACTGTCATGTGGCTCAGATGGCCCCGGCTGATGAGTAAGTTGCTGCAGTCTGTTCCTTGTCTCGTGTCCTCCTCTTCTGTGTCCCTTTTTGTGTATAATAAGGACACCTGTCTGCCCTGAAGGGACCATTTTGAGATCTTTGGCACATCTGCAAACACCCTTTGGGCAAGTCAGGTCACACGCACGTGTGTGATGGTGGCTCCATCTGCCTTCCGGCCTCCTGCAGCAGGAGGAGAGGCGAGGGACATCCTCCCTGGGGCCAGACTTCAGGCGGGTGACCTGGGAGGTGGGGACAGGGCCTGGCACAGGCGCTGGCAGGCAGTCACCCACCCTGGGATTCGTTCCAGTGGAGCTTTATCTGCAGGAAAATGGGAAGCACAGCTCCGCTTGCGCGAGTGGGAAACTGTGGAAATGGAATGGCAGAGCCTTGGGGTGGGGGAAACAGGAAGGGAGTCTTCTGTCTGCTTTGGGTCAGCTCTCCCTCTGTGGATGGGGTCTCTGCAGAAGTCCTCGTGGAATCGCCAGGGTGAACAGGAAGTGAGAGGTGCTGACTCATTTTTCCTTTATTTTAATCAAGTTTTTTATTGTTTAGAAAAGGAAGAAAGAAAGCAAAAAGTTTCCTCCCTGATCTGCGTCCGTGCCATTAACAGCTTGCTTTTCTGACATTTTTTTCCCCTTTTGCTACCGTTTTCAGACATGAGTGTGTGCTCCCGACGCACACGCGCGCGCACACACATCCCCAGACCCTTGGTCAAGCTGTAGTGGTTTCTGTTCTTTTTGCTCACCGCTATGCTGCAGATGTGTATGTTCTGTGTCATGATGGGCAGCCGCATCCAGTCCTTAGAGGGCCGTGTGTTCCTATGTTTCATGCACCCCGCATCTGTTGGCTCTTGGTGGGTGTCTGTCCAATCTGCTACCTCCCTGACTTTTTCTTGGTGTATTTTGCTCTCTCTAGGCATTGCTCAGCTTGGGTGGCTGCCTGCATGATATGGAGTGGCTCCTGAGAGTGGTAGAGCCCCCTACAGAGGCTTCTGTGGTGTGGTGGGCATTCCTGTGCCTGCCTGTTTGTGAGCATTTGTATGCATGCATGTGTATCAGTGTGTGGATGGGTATGCATGTGGGTACCTGTTTCCTGCTTCTCTCTGTGTGTGGTTTGTGGACCAGTGTGTGCATGTGCATGCAAGTGTGTGTGCATCCATGTGAGCACCTGTTTGCACATAGACACACTTGTATGTGCATGCATGTGGGTGCACAGAAAGCTGAAGTCTGCATTCTGGATGCTTTCCTACATTTAACAGACTGTGCTCATTAGGAGGCCCACTGAACTCATTCTCTAGAAGTCTGTTGTTGGCCCAGAGCTAAAATCCACCCTCACTGTTCTCTGGGGCGGCTGGCCTATCTAGAGTGATAGAGGGTGCAGGAGCATTCAGCATGATACCACAGATTGTGTGTGAGTTTCTCTGGGATCAGCTATTATTCGGCTCTCTTGTCCCTGGTGACATTGGCTGAGTGTCCCAGACAGATGCTGTGGATGTTCCTAGACTGCTCCCAGCCATTTCCTCTCATGGGGGACTGCCCTTTCTGTTCATGGGGACTTCCCTACATGGTCAAGTTCTGCTCCAAAAGGGGTCCACAGTCTTGGGGGCCTGGGCCCTGGGCCTGAGCAGACTTTAAGGCACAGGTGGATGTCCTAACTAGGTCAAGTAGGGAGCTTGCTCAGGGTGGACATGAGGAGGGAAGTGGGCTACTCAGGAAGTCTGTCCCCGGAGCAGGCGGAGCTGCACGTTCATCTCGTAAGTCACCAGACCACCAAGCATGCATGGATGAAGATTGCTGTCTGGCTGCTGGCGGGGTCACCTTCTGGGGTTCCTGTAGGCTGAGCCTCATGCTTTGGCTTACTGTTGGCTTCACTAGGACAGCTTCTTCGTGCCTGTCACTTTAGCCTCATGTTTAGGGGCCAATAACTGCCTCCAGCAATGAGTAACTCCTTCGGTGCCATTTGAAGTGAATCTTTTGTCCTACCCCAGACGGGGCTTGATTTTCCTGACCAGCATGCTGGGGCTACAGCCCACCAGGAACATTCAGCAGAGAGCCACTGAGCTTGACTCTTCTATTTCCTTTTTCTGGGGAAAAAAATGTTTCTGCAGGTTGCAGTCCTTCCTCCCTGTTGGGAGCTGCTGGAGTTAGCCTCCCTGCTCCCTGGCATGCTCGCATCTGACCTTTATTCTGGATGGTTCACCCAACCATAAATAATCCCTTCGAAACAGAGAGAGCCTGGTGTGCTGGCATCTGCAGAGGCTTGGAGAGGAGCTGCCAGAAGAACAGAGGGCTGAGAGCAGAGCGGCGCGTGGAGGGTGCCAGGGCTGGTGGAGGAGGGGCTTCTGCCTCCTTTCCCAGCAGGCCTGATTTAGGGCAAGAGTAGTTAGATGATAATGAATGAGCCAGTGAGTGGGTGGAGCTGGTCTTGCGGCATGGTGGGGGAGGACCCAGTATTATCAGAGGGGAGAGGGGGCACCTGGGCCTCAGTACCAGGGCTGTGAACAGGTGGCTCACACCACCAGACTTTTGCTCATAGACTGGAGTTGGTGTGCGTTCTGTACCCTTCCCGAGTCAGGTTCACAGACAGTGCCACAAGAACCCCTGGGGTCTGGAAGGCCTGTCCTTCCCCACAGGCATCCTAGGGTATAGGCCTCAGGGTTGCCTGTTTCCCAGTCTCTGAGGCTTCCTGCCAAGCCTCTGTTTAGCTGTTTCTCAGGAAGCCAGGTCTTTCCGGGTAGCCTGGGCTTGAGGTTTATGGTTAGCCCATCTTTTTTCTGCCTGAAGTTCTGAGAAGCTGGCGGGGCTACTGGGGACATCCTGCATCTGGACCCAAGGGTTTCCGTGACATCTAGTGACAGAGCCAGTCACTGTCCACCATACCCCACCCTCCAGTCCAGAAGCAAGGGCCACTGTTTCAAAGGGAGGACCCCACCTCTGACCTACAACCGTCATCTCCAGCTTCAACCCAGGCTTAGCTTCTCACTGAAGGAAGATTTACCCACAAGGATGTGGCAGTTAAGGGACAATCCCATCTCACCATTGTTCAAGGGTCAGGAGAGGCCTGAGAGCCAAGGCTTGACCATATACATGCCCGAGCCTTTGCCTTGGACTAGGCTGCTCTGAGAATCATCCAATTTGAAGATACCAAGTGTAGCCACTTAAGAAAGCCGTATAGGGTTTCTGAAGCTCCTTGCCTTCCATGGACAGCTTTAGTGGGTCTGATCGTAAAAAAGAACAACTGCTTGAAATGTGGTTTACGGGACTCATTTACCAAATTCTTCCATTCCTGTATACAGAGGAAGACAGCTGACGACCAGGGCTGTGGAAGAGCGTGTCTGTTTATGTTTATGTGTCCTGTGTAATCTTGCAGATGCTCTTATTTGGATTAAAATGCAAGTGATTTCTTGCCCAGCTTCAGGCACTCAGTTGAAGCGAAGGTTCCTCGGGGCTGATGGGCCTGTAAGTGTGGAGCAGTGATGCTTCAGGCTGAGTTTATCTCTAAGGTTTATTGGTACCAGGTGTCTAGAAGCTGCGCTTTGCATCTGGATGTCGCTGGAGTGAGGTTTCTTGGCAACTGGGGAGGGGGGCAGCGGCAACTTGTGTGCTGGTGCCCATGTGTCAGCAGTGTGGCTGGAGCCACTGGGACAGAGGCCATCCTCCCATCCCTGTGAGACCCTAATTACTGTGGGTACGAGGCTGCATCTTTTTGTGTTTCTTCTCTGGGCTTTACCTGGAGAGACCTGAGCAAGAAAATCCAGCTTGCTTGCTTGCTTGCTTGCTTTCTTTCTTTCTTTCTTTCTTTCTTCCTTCCTTCCTTCCTTCCTTCCTTCCTTCCTTCCTTCCTTCCTTCCTTCCTTTCTTCTTTTTTCTTTCTTTCTCTCTCTTTCTTTCTTTTTGTGTGTGTGTATCTATGTGTGTTGTGCATGTGTATATGTGTGTGTTTGTATGTACATATGGAGGCCTGAGGTTGATTCAGGAAGTGTCCTCCCTTGTTGAGGCAAGGTCTCTCAACTAGACTCTGTCTCTGGGGATCCCATCTCTGCCTTCTGAAGCTGGAATTACAGGTGGGCTTCCCTGTCCACCCAGCATTTACCCGGGCTCTGGGATCCAAACTCCAGGCCTCGTGCATGTGCAACCAACTTCAGTCCCCTTCGTTGGCCTGGGTCTCATTTGTAACCCAAAGATGGGCCTACACTCTGCCTTCATCTCTCTTTAAGATCATGGTCAGCTAAAGATGTATCACCATCGGCTCCACTCACTGCAGGGGATGTGGTTGAAGAGTCCATTGATGGGTGGCTGAACCACAGACAGTACTGAACTGTATACTTACAGTTTGTTTCTGTTTGCTATACGTATGTCCCTATAGCAGAGTTGAAGTGTAAATCAGGCACAGTAAGAGTTTAACAGCAAGCTTGTCTGGGATGCACATCCATAGTGCCAGCAGCTAGGGAGGATGAGATGGAAGGATTGCAATTTCAGGGCCTGCCTAGGCAACTTACAGATGACTCAAAGAATTTAAAAGGGCTCTAATACAAGTGCAGGTGTGCCACACTAGCTCACAATCTCTCTTTCTCAAACACACACACACACACACACACACACACACACACACACACACACAGACACACCCTTTGAAAAATCTCACTGTAGAGTAGATCTGAGCAATCTTAGCCTGTCTTATTTCTTTCCTTAGGTTGAAAACACACAGCCTTTCTCTTAAAAGAAACACTTCCTGGGGCTTAAAAGAAGCACTTCCTGGGGCTTCTCTTTGCAGATCCAGATTCCCACCCCACCCCGTCTTGTGCTCTAGAGTCATTAGTAAATAAAATAGAGGTTACTGGAACTCAAGCCCTGTGATGCTGAGGCTGACGACCGAGACAGCTGCTGATTGACTCGTGTGGATAGCATACACACAGTGGATACACTAGGCGAGAGGATGGCTCACAGCCCATCAGGATGGGGCAAGGTCATGAAAGTTTTTTCTCATGCTGCAAAGAATCGGCATGCAGTTACAAACATAGAACAAGTCCTGTGGATATTTTTGGACCGTGATTGATGGTAGGTGACTGAAACTGTATCAGATTAAGCTTTGGGTGACAGGGCTGTTGTGTGTCCAAGAATGTGAGCTGCACACCCAGACCCAGAGCGTGTTGTATTACACTCCGGTTGCCTTTCTCTCTGGGAGGTAAAAGGCATGATTTCTTGAAAGTCCAAAGGAGTAGATACGTTGTCCTGTGGTCTCTGTTTCCTCAGTAATTACAGGATTCTAAATCTGCATTACCTTTGGACCTCAGTCATACATGAAGCAAATATAGACCCTGAATGGTATGCAAACACTTCTGGTCTGGAGCACATCTGTAATCTCAGCACTTCTATGGCAGTATGGACCATGGAGACAAGGGAGTTGCTGGCAGGCTGCTTGGAGCACATAGTGGGTGAGAAACAACTGGAGAGGCCCTGCCCGAAGAGGTAAAGGGGAGATGTGGTCATTGTATGCCCCCCTCAATAATAAATAAACCGATACTGTGTAGAGACATAGACGGAGATACCTGATGCTGATCTATGTCTCCACACATGTGCATATGAGCATGAGTACACACATGTACAGTGTGTACATATAGACACAAACTTTTCATTAGAGAAGATCCATTTGCAATATAAGACTTTATTACAGTTTATTCATATGAATTTATTTCCAAGGGTACCAAATTGTTTTGTCCCAGTGACATTCACAGCACCAAAAAGAAACAACATTTTAAGACATAGCAATCAAATCAGCTTAGTCATTTTGTTCTTTTTCGTTGTTTTCCTTTCTTCTTGAAGAAGCAGGAAATGATTGTTTTGCTGTCAAGGTCATGCCAGGCTTCTCATTTCTCCCTCCTATTTTCTAGAAGAGATTATATACAACTGTTGTTAGTTACTTCTTCCTTAGTATGTTAGATAGACGTTTTCAGTCACACTACCAGAGACCTTCAGGTGTCTGTTTCTGAGGGTTTTGATTATGTTTTCAGTTTCCTTTGCGTTTACCGTATTGATGAGACTGTATCTTGGGTGAGTTTGAGCTGATTGTAGTTACTACAGAATTGGGTGTTTTCTTCCAAGCAAGCAAGCCAGGCATGCATCGCATGTTTATAGTTGTTTACATTCTTCCCTTTTAGTGTCGGTGGGGTCTGTGGTGGTGACTCCTCTCTTTTTGCCGATAGTGAGTATTGGGCAATTGTTCACACATTGTAGACTTTAGGTCTAGTGAATTACCACGTGCCTCATGCCCAGGGGGCCATCTCCTTGGTCTCCTCTCCAGGGACTAGTCAGTGGCGTGTGTTAGGATGAACGCCAAGGCTCTGCAGCCCCGGTGGCAGGTGGTACCAGGACTAACCAATCAATGCACAGCACCCCAGTCACCTGTGCATCTTTACTGTCTCCAGAAGGGCCAGCTTGCTACCTGGGAGCAGTCCCAGGGGGGTAGCTGAGTTGGCTTCATATAGAGTGAGAGGAAACTTGTAGGCGAGAAAGTGGACGAGATTGTCACCCCTCTGTGAGCGCTCTCCAAGTGATTGTTCCAAGGTGCAGATGCATTTATGTTTTGTCTCTTCCACAAAACATGCTTGCTAGCCTGCGTGAAAGCCCAGACAAGCCTGCCAAGTGGCGTGAGGCAGGAGAGGAAGTCAGGGAATCATAGGACTGGGAGTTAGAAGCTGGATCAAGATTGGAAAAAAAAAAAAAAATCAAAATTGCCTACAGAAATAGTGCTTGTCTTCCTATGGACATCTCAGACAAGGATGTTAAAAACACCCAGCAAAGGGGGCTGGGCGTGCGGCTCAGGTGGTCGAGTGCTTTCCTCACAAACACAAGGTGTCGGGTTTAATCCTCAGCACTGGGTAAAACGAGTGTGTCGTGGTGCACACCTGTAATCCTAGCTCTCTGGAGGTGAAGGCATGAAGACCATGAGGTTCACAGTCACCTTCAACTGTGTAGTGAGTGTGAGGCCATTGTGTCTTCAACAACAACAACAAAACAACCAGCCGTGCTTCCTCAGACCAGCAAGCGTGCAGCCTTGTGTTTGCCGGTGTGAGCACGTCTGTTGCCCTATATGTAAGTGCTACACCCGACAGTTCCATTTACAAAAGAAGTCCTTAAGGGTTTTGAAGTAAGTAAACTAGCTCATACACTTTAAGTTGGAAACGTAGCTTAGGGCCTGGAGAGATGGCTCAGCAGCTAAGAGCACTGGCTGTTCTTTAAGAGGATTCAGGTTCTATTCCCAACACCCACATGGTGGCTCACAACCTTCTGTAACTCTAGTTCCAGGGAATCCAATGCCTTTTTCTGACCTCGTCAGGTACCAGGCATGCACATGGTACATCGCACACACACACACACACACACACACACACACACACACATACACAGGCACACACAGACATAAAATAATAAAACAATTTAAAAAACTTAGCTTAAACTTTAAATCTTGTTGTAAATTACATTCTTTGAGCAGTGCAATTTAGCTACAAAATTTGTATATATGTGCATATGCATATGTATACCATATATAAACACGAACATTATGTTATATACATATATCTATATATACTACATGTGTGACCATTGCAAAGATACTGTGTGATCCTTAAGTACCAGTGCTCAACTCTAGCTCACGTACTATGCCTTGTCTCAACTTCATAAATTTGTTGACGCTTTAAACATGTGACTCACCCTGTAATTCTGTTCTGCAGTGCCAGTCCAGGAGGTCCTGAGGGTGAGCCTCCTCAGGCTGCTCCTGACAGCTCTGGCGTGTCTCCACAGCACCTCTGTCCTTTGCTTTTGCTAAGTGAAGATGATTGACTGTGTCCTTCTGAAGGGCACATTGTCCCCCTTTGCCTTGTTTCAATGGTGGAAGCTGTAGATTTGGGTTCCTACCCTGCCCAGACACATTGGAGCATCTTAGGTGAGGGGAACGTTTCCTCCCCACCCCTGTTTTTAGTAATCCCTCAGGCAAGTAATTTTGCTTCATTTAATTAAAAAAATCTGTGTCATGCTGGTCTTTCGAACGGGAGAATGACTTTTAAGGAATAAAAAGGAAGAAGGTTGGGACTGGAGAGATGGCTCCATGGCTAAGTGGCTGGCTGCCCTTGCAGAGGGCTGGAGTTAGGTCTGCACCCAAATGCCAGCTCACGACAGCCTCTACCTCTAGGTCTAAGGGACCTGATACCTCTTCTGACCGCTGTGGGCTTTTGCATGCACATGGTGCACATACATACACATAAAATAAATATCTTTAAAAGAGAGAGGACGTTTTTGAAAATGGAGAGGGTTTAGGAATCGCCATACAAAGGGAAGCGTGGGCCTGTGGGCACCCAGGCTGTGATAGGGCACCAAGTTGAAGTAATGATGAGTTATGGGACATGCAGGCCGATACAGTGACTGTCTTGTCCTGTGTTGTCCCTAGAGTGGTCTCTGTGTCTGCTGTCCCTGGCTGTTCGGCCTCAGGCTGCCCTCAGCCTTCTGCTTGGCAGCTCATGGCAGCTGGATGGCTAACCTCTACTGTGATCATCTCTAGATAAGGATTTCTAAGAACTGTGACTTTCCTCCTTTCGTAAGTAACCGTGGTTTTTGTTTGTGGAGACACGACTAGTCACAAAACATAGCTCTGCATACAGATCCATGGTATATGGACATTTCTGAAGAGATGGCTGAGTCAGTGGTTAAAGCTCTTGCTGTGTAAGTGTGAGGACCTGGGTTTGGATTCCCAAGACCCCAAGACCATGCCCAATGAGATGGTGGCTTGTCTGTGGAAAGCGGGACAGGGGATCCCTGAAGCAAGCTGGCTAGGGAGTGCTATATTGATGAGTTCTGGGTTTGATTGAGAGACCTTGCCTCAGTGAGAGTGATTGAGGATGGTTTCTGACCTAAACCTTTGGCTTCCACATGCATAAGCACACGCACACGCACACACGCACGCACGCACGCACGCACGCACACATGGAAATGGGAAATGAAGGAGTAAAGGACATGAAAGTCGGCTTCTCCACCAGGTGACCTGCACCAGTGTGTGCAGCTGTCCATCTGTGTCTGAGGGCATGGGATGGGTTCCAGAACCATCCACAGAACTCAGAGATGCTCAGATCTTTTCAGGAGATGGCGTGTGTGTGACCCTCACACACCACAGTCAGCATCCTTCCATACATCAGTCACCTCTAAATGCCTCACCATTCCGAGATGACGGATGTGCCGTGCCAGTGGGTGTATGGGATAGGGAACAAGGGGCAAAGACTGTCAGTGCAGAGCTTATTTTTCCGAATGTATGTGGAACCCATGTGTCCAAAGGTCCGCATGAGTCTGAATGTAGGCACCGGAGGACCAGGAGCTCCAAGAGTGCAGAGCCATCTAGCAGATATCACACTGTGTTTTGTCTTTCTGGGCTCTGGGGGTATCGCTGAGTCACCTTGGTTCTGCAGTGTTGGGCACTTAGGGCGTAAAGATGCTGGAGCAGGGTGGTACTGGGGACATGTATTCAGGTCCACACGTGGTTGCCAGGCAGGAGGCAGAGGTGGTGCTGTTCCGGAAGAGTGCTGCTGGGCTGGGGTTCCACTTATGGAAACTTCAGCTCCCGCAACCAGGGGAACCCCAGCTAACCTTCATGTGGAGGCTGCGAGCTGGCAAGATTGATTCAGCTTCTCTCCAGGAGTCTGGTGACCTTTTGGTTTCTGCTCTGATGGCTTGTGGAAGAGTGACAGAGCCCTTCTAGGGCCTGTCCCCTGGAGCTGTGGACTTAAAAACCTCTGGTTATATAGTAACAGGAGTGCTTGGAAGGGAGCCACATCCTCCAAGAAGGCTAGGAAACCGGTGTCTGCTTCACATCTGTGGTCAGGATGTGACTGCACGTGCAGATGCCCAGCCCTCATTCTCATTGTATTTACAGGCTTTGCATGCTGGGTACTGACTGCAGGGTAAGGGTCCAGTGGGAGGGGCCTTGAGGATGCCCCTGAGGACAAGGCATACCCTCCGGCACAGCTGGTGCCACAGGTTGACTGGCCCCTCACTAACACACAGCACACGTTCTGGGCAGTGGTGACCTCCCTCACTGAGGTACCGGTGGGCTCGAGGGTACTTGCACACCTGTGAGGGCAACTATGAGTGTGCTCATGGGATCTTTTGAGTGTTAGTGTGTCTGAGCACGTGCACACATCTAGCAGAAGCTGTTGTAGGTGTGATGACTGGGCGACAGACTGGGACTTCCTGTGGTCGCTCGCTTGCTCAGGGAAGGGGAAGGCCCTGGGTGGCTCTGGCCTGTTGTCCTGCCCCAGGCCTTTAGAGTTGTTTTGTCGGCCTTGAAGAGAATCCAGATTGACAGAAATGAAAATGACCTCGCATCAGTGAGGTGAACTCAGCTGATTTTCCCAGGTTTTTGTTTGAAGTAGAAAGTGTGTGTGTGTTTGCTTGTTCATGTGCACTTATGTGTGCAGGTACGTGTGTGTTCTCATGTGTATATGAAGGCCAGACCATGACTTTGACTTATTTTTTCAGATGCTTCCTCCTTTTTTTTTAAGGTCTCTCACTGGCCTGGAACTTGCTGGTTCGTCAGTGAGACCCCCAGGGTTCCCCGGACTGACCCTCCAGGGCTGGGTTTAAGAGTGTGCATCACTGTCCCCGCTTTTTTCCAGGGCTTCTGGGGGTTGGACTCAGCTCCTCAGGCTTGCAAGGCAGGCACTTTACCAACTGAGCTACCTCCTCAGCCTGTGAATCAGGAAATGGTTTTGAACTTCCTGTTTGCCCGTTGGTACATGCCCCTGACACAGTGACACAGGCTGACCCCCCACCCCCCCATAGCCATATGGGGCACTGTTCAAAGTCAGGCTCATGACCGAGAAGAGCCTCCACGTGGTGCGATTCTCGGGTCTTCGGTTCTTGCTGTCATAAGTAATGTTTATGAGGGTGTGAGATCGAGGGGCTCCCGACTGTGTGCAGAGCCGTAAGTCATAGACCACTGACACCAATACAGACTGCCCTCTGTGGATGTGCAGAGGAGAGATAACCAGTGCCCTCCCGTGTGAATAGCCAATCTGTGTCCATTGGAAATTTACCCCAACACCCCTTTACTGCCTATGGCTTTCTGTGGTTGAGATGAAAGTCACATAACATAATGGGGTGATGTACAGAGACAGTCTGGCACCGGGCTCTGCAGCCTGGGAATTACTGAAGCCCCCAGCAGTTCCCCTCCTAGGCAAACCAGTTTAATGAGCTGCTAGAAGGAGTTACTACACTTCATCACAGCCTTCTGGAATTTGTTTAGTAATTCCCTTGTCATTCAGGAAATAGTTCGGCCCCAGGACCATCTTGTAATACCTAGGGTGTCTAGGATACCCCAGTTTCCACCAATCTGTTACTCTGCCAGGGGTGAATAAAACCTATTAGAGATTTATTCCGGCACTCTTGGTTTGGCGACATGCTGTCCTCAAGGGTGCTAGATCATTCTTGCCTCTGCTTAGTTCTGTGCTACTATGTAATGCCTTTTGGGGAGAATGGGCACCCCAGTATTTTTTGATTTGTACAAGTTCAAATAAAAAACAAAGCTCTGAGTATTGGGCTTGGTGGCAGATGGCTTGCTTAGCGTGCTCAAGAGGCTGGGTGTCACCTCTCGTACTGCAAGGAAGGTAGACAAAAGTAAAAACCAAACGCAGCTTAGTAAGAAGTGGGATGGCAGAGGTCCTGGAGGGGTGTAGACTCTGCAGGGAAGAGCTGGCTGTGGTATAGGGATGAACATGTACCACAAGTGCCTTCAGGACGGTGGGATGTAAGTATGGAGGGAAGCCAGTCTGAGGTTTGGTCCCCAGGGTCTGTTGGGATGGACAGCTCAGCCGGGGATACCAGAGCTGACCTGGAGGCCTCAGTGCTTGGCCTTGTCTGTGTAGACTGGTGTCATGAATCTTGGTTTCCTTGGAGTGGCCTCTCTAGAACCCAGCACAGGGTCCCGCCTGTTACTGTCCTGCAGGAGCACAGGGCTTATGTGAAGTCAGTGTGATCATGGTTGTCACTTGCTATTTATTCTTCAGGGTCCTGTACAGTGTTGGACTTGTTAGCCTGGACTGTCCATTCACCCAGGTGGTCCTGAGACACTTTGCCAGGTCTTTCTGCTAGGGCACCCTGTCCCTGTGTCTAGGGGTGTCCTCTGGGCTGGCCAGTGACCAAGAGAGTCCTGCCAGAGGGAGGGTGCTTCAAGTCATAAGAGGCTTGGGATGGAGCACCCATGGTTCCCAGGGCCTCCTGGGGGTGTTAGCAGCAGGGATTCCCCATTGACGCTCTTGAGTTGCTAATGGTACATCTCTCCTGGAATTCCCTTCTTTGCTTTGTGTCTGTGCATCTTCACAGAATGTGTCGGGACCGCTTTGATGCAGGCTGGCCCCTGTAAGAAACACAGCTTTTCAGCAGTCACTGAACTTTCCACATGCTATTCCCTGGAGGAGCACCTTCCAGGTGCGGCCCCAGAGGCCTTCAGCAGCACAGGCCTGGAATCCATTAGGATTGTGTTCCCTCAGCTCTGCAGGACCAGGCTTTTCATCGGGGCCCAAGGGTCTGCTTTTCATTCACCCGTGGCAGTTTCGCTATGTGAAGACCACTGGCTGAGGCTCCTAGAAGTGGCAGTGGCTACGAAAGCATATCTCAGAGTTGGTGGGTGAGGGGTAGGGCTTCTGGGAGGAGAGGGGCCTCTTTCAGTGCATTTGGAGCCTATGTGTGTATATCTAGGCATGAGTGCCTGTGTGTATGTGAGCGTGGTATACGTGTATGTGGATGCATGTGTGCAGGTTGAAAGTTCTCTTTTAGAGGGCTGTGGCGTGTGTCTGCTGGAGCATGCAAGGGAAAAATGTCACTAGCAGAGAAGGACCAAGTTGTCTTCTGACTTCAGATCTAACCCACAGCGTGAGAACCTGTGCCTGCTTACTTGACTATCTCCTGACGCTTGTTCACACACTTGAGTGAGGCACACCCCGAAGCTGGAGCCCCAGTCCCACTCTGGCCTTCTTTGTTCAGTTCTGTTCTGTCTCGGGCAGTTCCACTTCCATACAGGGTGACTGCCTTCTTCCATACAGCTGCCTAGGATTCGGATATTTGGACAGACTGTGACTCACTCTGGTCACCTGCTCGTGGTCCTTGAGGCTGTTTCCATGGTTTTGCTGCAGTGCAGAGAATGTCCTTCGTCACACCTTTGTGTCTGAGTGGGAACAGGTCTTGGTCCTTTTTCTGTTGCATTAATTGGGTAATTTATAAAGCAGGGAGCTTTATCCATCTTACAGTTTGAAGTTAGGGTGTCCAGGGGCAGGGTGCTAGCATCCGTCAAGCCCCCTGATGTAGGGTATCACGGTAAGGGCATCATCACATGGTGAGACAGACCCAGCATGTCAGCATGGGTCTCTTCCTCTTCTTTACACCCTCTAGCATCATCATGGAGGCCATACCCTATGACCTCATCTAATGACCTTGCAGAAGCCCCATCTCCAAATACCAGCAACACAGGAGTGTGGAGATTGAGTTTCACCCTCTTAACAATGACACAATGGCAGCCACATTTCAACACATGGATTAGGAGGTACTCTTCCAACAGCAGCAGGATGTGTCAGGAAACTCCCAACGTCAGGCCAGGCGGCTGCTGTTCCTTCTCCCTACTGGGTTGGGAGTTCCCGGAGCCATCCCCATCTCTGGCTGGTGACTCCTCCCACCTGATGGAGGCGGGGACATCTCGTTTACCCTTTGTGTGGTAGATGGCACTGAACCCTCACCACCTCTGATGTGTCCTCTGCAGGTTCATGCTCTGGTTGGGGACACTGGGGACCTCAGGAGCTCCCAGCGAAGGTGGCCTTAGCATTTTCTGCCTGCCTGATGTTCCTATGCCTCCTTTTGTGTGTTACATAATAAAACCCTTTCTGCTTTTCTTATTAAAAAAACAAAAAACCAGTTCTGGTATTCTGGTTTCTTCTTTCTCCATCTTCTACTTAAAATGGTTGGCTTTGTACTAATGCCAGTATTTCTTAGTGTGTTGTTCTAGTTTAGGGGCTGGATTGGAAGTGTTGTGCTAAAATGTCATGCTTTAAAAAAGCCTTTAAAATGTTTGTGTGTGTGTGTGTGTGTGTGTGTGTGTGTGTGTGTGTGTGTGTGTGTGTACCGCAGCTTGCGTGTGGAAGTCAGAGGAGAGCCTGTGAGAGTCAGTTTTCTCTTTCCATTTTGTGGGTACCAGGAGTCAGACACAGACTGTCATGTTTGGGGGCCAGCACCTTTCCCTACCACGCCATCTCATTTGCCCTCAAATGTCATGTCTGATGATGACTGGATTATCTCTCACAGCCTGTCATCTCCTGCCTTCCCCCACACAGCAGTTCTTAGTTTGTGCTGTGGGAACTGCTGCTCTGGTTCCTGGTTAGCACAGAGGGAGTCAGGGAGTAAGTCAGAGGCTGCCTCCACGCTTCCCATTCCTGGAGGGGGTCGCCCTGCGGTGCTCACCTGGCAGAGGTGCTGCGCACCATGACAGACTTCTCTCTTGGGCAGTGCCCCTGCAGAGTCTCCTGTGTCCGTCCGTCCCTCCGTCCGTCTGTCTGACTGACTGACTGAATCACTCTCTTTGGTTCTGCTAAGATACCTCCTTTCCGATTCTTGTTTCAGACTCTGTTAACACCACTGGAACATGGCCAGGTTCTGAATGCTGACATGTCTGACAATACCAGTCCCTAGGTGAGTAACAGAATCCACCTGCCAAGGAAGAGTCCCCTTGGGAGGTGACCCGCGAGTCAGCAGTTGGTTCTCTTCTGTACCCGGCCCACCAGTGAGGAAAGGATTAAGAGAAGTCTGTCCATGAAAACCGAGGCATTCTTGCCAAAGGGGTCACTGTCCGGATGAGGGGTGTGACTTGAGTGGCATTGAAGGCCCCATGTGGGTGGAGGGGGTGGAGGAAGGCTGCCAGCATGGGGCTCTGGGTGAACCCATTTGGATGGTAAATTCCTCACTTTTCCTGCTGTGACATAAAACCCAACAAAAGCAGCTTACAGAAGGAGGGTTCGTTTTGGCTCAGTTTAAGGATAAAGACTATTACGGCAGGTAAGGTGTTGCTGCGGGCGGGCGCTTGAGGCAGCTGCCGGTTGAGTTACATCTGTAGTCTGGAAGCAGAGGGAAACATGCTCAGCTGCTTTCTTCTTTCTATTCAGTTTGGAACCCCTGGGATAGAACAACCCACATTTAGGGCAGGTCTTCCAGCCTCAGTTAAAGCTCTCTGGAAACACCCTCACAGACCCGTGGGTTTCCATGGGACTCTAAATCCAGTCAGTTGACGGTGAAGATTCACCGTCAAAGCACCTGGCTCAGCACCAACTTCCGACTTCCAGGCAAGACAGGAGGGAGCTGGGTGGAGTCCCTTACCCCTCCCTCTAAGAAATCCCCTGGGGATTTTGTGTTCAGGAGTGTGCACTGGGGCTTTGAAGGTAACCTGTCCCCCTCCCTAGGGAGACTGAAGAGCTTCTGTCTCTGCTTCTTTCCTGTCCCCCAGCCACTGCTTGACCCTGGGGTAGAGATGTCATCTGTGGAGGTGGCAGCCCAGATACGGGCTGGGAGGGTGACGTGCCAGCCCTTGGTGGTCACTGCACTTGTTCAGGGTGGTGGACAGTAGAGGCTTTCTGGGTTGGCCTAGGGCTCAGAAGGCCTGGTGCACATGGACCCGGGTGCACACACCTGTGTGTGGTAGCTGTGCCATCCTGGCCCAGTAGCTCCAGGAGGGTATTGGTTGTCTTTTTGTCACAGACGATGGTGAGTTCACAGTATGGTGAACACAATGCTCCTAGCCATTTTCTCGGGGGCATCTCCAGCCTTGGCCGTAACCTCCTCCAACCACTGTGACAGGGCATCCACCTCCCGGAGCTGCTTGGCCTCATTGTGCCAACCCCATCCCAGGCCCCCAGGTGCCTGCCACTTCCAGAGCTGAGGGGAGAGGCAGCCATGCAGACCCCATGCCTTCCACGGCTAGGCCAGAGGCTCTGACTAAAGGTGTGTAAGAACGCGCCTGCACCTGGTGGACTTTCCAAACATGGCTTTTGTGTCAGCCCAACTCAAGTGTCTTGAGTCTCGACTAGAAGCCCAGCTGGTTGGCCAGCTGGTAGCACAGCCCCCTACGGTGGCTCAGAGGTTTTCCAAGCCTCAGCTTTCACATCATGGATACAGGGGTCCCCTTATGTGCAGTTTCGCTGTGTGCATGTTTTGTTCCCTGAAGTCAACACGGACAGAGAACAGTACAGGGAAGCATCTGGAGAGCAAGAGGAGAGGGCTCACGCTTGTACAGCTTTCTGCTGTTCAATCGGATTACGAACTGCTGTTGATATCTCAGTGTGGCTAATTTTCAGAAAGAAACTGCTGTAGGTTTCTGCATGGTTGAAAAAGCATGGTGCCCGCTCCCCGATGTCAGTCATCCAGCGAAGGTCTTGGAGGGTAGCGTCCCCCACCCCAGGATGAAGGGAGTGCTGTAGTTTGCATATAAAAGGCTGTCTAGAAAGGAAATACTTAGGAATATTAAGCTGTATATTGTAGAGTTTGCATTGAGGTGGAAACTAAAATAACTTTTCAGGATCTTTCCCAGTGTGAAGTGTCCCATACAAGCAGCTTTGCCTTTAGTGGGTCCTGGGAGTGGGGACAAAGCAGGCATTGTCCTTACTGGTGCCCCTGGGGGCCCGTCTCTATGACGCCATGGTGGAAATCTAGCCAAGAATCCAAGAGTGGCCTCTGGGAGAAACTGGTGTGTCCAGGCAGGGAAGGCAGCAGCCAGGAGGTTTTGTGAGGTCTGGCTAACAAGCAGTGGTTTGGGGGTGCTTGGGTACCCCTCGGGTCTGTTGGGAATACTGAGAGGGCAAATGTCAGGATTAGGGACAGGCCTTGCTTGGTGGCAAGTTGCAAGGTTGTCTCACCTGCAGGGCTGTTCTTAGATCCACACTCTTGCCTTGAGTATGCTGGGGGCACACAGTATGGGGAGCAAAGTGTTTCCAGTTTTCTT
Source organism: Peromyscus leucopus (assembly GCF_004664715.2). Lineage (NCBI taxonomy): Eukaryota > Metazoa > Chordata > Mammalia > Rodentia > Cricetidae > Peromyscus > Peromyscus leucopus. The sequence continues at coordinate 12,668,902 of NC_051067.1, forward strand.
GCACTTTCGAGGCTGCCCGAGCTTTCAAAATTCCCCATCTTTCTGTGCTCAGGCTGACTTGTCACAGTTCTGTAGTCTTTCCTGTGTTTCGTTTTCCTAGTTTATTTTGTTTGGTTGTTTGAGACAGGGTCTCATTATGTAGTTCTGGGTGTCCTGGAACTCACTATGTAGACCAGGCTGGCCTTGAACTCGTAGAGATCTGCCTGCCTCTGCCTCCCAAGTGCTGAGATTAAAAGTGTGTGCCACTATGCTCAGCTTCATCTTTCTTGTTTTTTAAGATGTGTTTAATTATTATATTTATATGTTTGTGTTTGTATGGGTGTATGCCACATGTGTACAGGGCCTGGCTTTATCTTTCTTTATTTATTATATTTATATGTTTGTGTTTGAATGGGTGTATGGCACATGTGTGCAGGGCCTGGCTTTATCTTTCTTGTGTTTATTTATTATATTTATATGTTTGTGTTTGAATGGGTGTATGCCACATGTGTGCAGGGCCTGGCTTTATCTTTCTTATGTTTAATTATTATATTTATATGTTTGTGTTTGTATGAGTGTATGCCACATGTGTGCAGGTGCCCAAGGAGGCCAGAAGAGGGTGTGGATCCCCTGGACCTGGATTTACAGGTGATGGTGAGCAGCCTGTAGTGAGTGTTGGGAACTGAATTCTGGTTCTCTGCAAGAGCAAGAAGTATGTGTCACCTCTGAGCTGTCCATACTCTCTCCAGCCCCAGCCATGAGGTCTTCCCAGGTTCGTTGTGTGTACACTGTTGCACTGTTTAAGTGTACCCAGCCCTAGTAGTGTCAGCTGAGTGCACATAAGTGTGCCCACCCCTGAGTGTGCCTAGTACTCAAGTGTGCTCCCCTTGAGTGTGCTCATATGCCTTGGGACTGACAATTTATGTATAGGAGGGTGGCCTTATTTTTAGTGTCTAAAATACAAGCTTCTAGCAGGGCCACCATAGCTTTAATTAAATGATACTAAAATGGGAGATAATTACTTCCATGTGTTTCATGGAGCCTGGGAGGGTCTCTCTGGTCCTGTGGGTACAGTCCTGGGAAGTTATGACCTGGAATAATGCCCAGGTCCTTCCCCCTTGGGTATCCAAGGTCTAGTAGGTGCTGATCCAAAAGCTCAGAGACCCATTAGTATACAGAACTCCTGCCTATGTGTCATCAGTCAGACATTAGGTCCACAATGTAGGTCACCAGCAACCATTGCATGAGAAATATGCAAAATGGCAGGTCCTCCAGTGGCTCTGATGTGACAGGAGATGTGGGAATTTAGTACTGTCCAGCCACTTCAAACCCAAAGGGGCCAGCCCTGACCTGGGACTCTGCCATTGGCCACAGCAAAATGTCCATGTACAGTGACTGGAAGCATGCACACCCTCAGCACACTTGGAACCAATCATTTATATTAGCAGCCATGTGTGGGCCAGGTTGCTCTTCTATGCTTTAGACCCACATTGCCTAGTCCCATAAGTGAGTACTGTGCCTGGCCCAGGTGCTGGAGTGTGGCTGTTCAAAGCCAAAGCCTGGCGTGACGATTCAGCACCCAGAAGGGATTATGTATGCCTCTTTCTGAAGTGTGTTAAGTACATAGTAGAAGGTTTATGTATTGGATTAAATGAAACAGATTATTAGAAAGTATCTACTCTCCTAACGTGGCCATCCATGGCAGTTGCAGTGGCATGTGCCATCAGCTGTGTGCCTTGAGCAGCGTGGATGTAGAGGGCTGTGGCTGTCCTGGGTTTGAGTTTGCTCTGATCCTGCTGGGGCTGGACCAGTGGGAAGTGCTGCAATTCCTGGTTTCTAAGGAAAGTTCCTAAGCAGTCTCTTGAGGTGCTTGAGAGGGTCACCACACTGACGATGTTTCTCTTGAGGCACCAGCCCTGCCTTGCCTGGATGAGCCCTCATCCTGAAGGCTCAGCACTGTGTGGGCTTCCTTTGCCCTTGTCTTCTGTGGGGGGTAAAGATGCAGTGTGCTTGTTTGTAGCTGATTCTCCACATCATGGCCGTGTCCTGAATGCATTGGTGGCCTGCTCAGCCTGCATGTCATGTTTATGATGAGCCCAGTGTCTCTGGGGGTGGAGAGCCACCTTGTAAATACCTGTCTCCCCCCCAATGCCATGTGACTTGCTGTGGCAGCCGGAGTGGAGGGGCTGCCACAGCCTGTGCAGCTGTGGGGAGCCGGCACAGTCCTAGGAAAATACCCCAGGCACTCCCACATCTGGCCAGGCTATTAATATCCCACAAAGGGCTCCTTTTTCCCTGTGGAGAGCCTGCATGTGGTGATGCTGTCATGTACAAGAGCAGAGCCCATGAATCGAGCCTTGCAGTGAGCGGCTTTCTGGATGCCCCACTGAGTTCCCATCTACAAGCCTGGGTCTTGTCGTTTTCTGCCTGCCGTTCTGCAGTATGTGGATGCTGGTTCCCAGAGGGCAGGTGGAACTGTTGTGCCCCAGGTGGCCTGTTGCAGAGAGGCTGGTCCTTCTCAACTGTTTCTATTCACACTACGTTGGAAGAGTTCTCTGTAGCCTACCATGTCCAGGCAACCAGGCCTCGGTAGATGGCAAATTAAGTTAAACTCCTGGGGAAGACAGACCCCAGGTGGGATCGCCAAGGTCAAGTGGGAGAAGAGATGGTGTATGGGTACATGGAGGATCTGACCCATTGAAAAGGAAGGGCTGCCAGGACATCGGCCATGGGTCTCATCTCTTAGGGTCTTCATGTGCAGAGCTGGTCCCACAGGGATACCCCCTAGCTGAGCCCTTCTGGTCCTCTGAGCTGGACATGCAGGTTTGGAATTGGATAAGAAGCCCTCCCCAGATAACCTGTGTCTGCTGTCTTCCCCCTCCTGCAGCTTTGTGTTTAGAAGTCATGGCCACCATGATCCTAGGTGGGCAGCTCATTTGAACAGGATGTGCAGACCCCTGTGAACACTGGTCTGTTCTCTTCCCCTGAGGACCTGGAGGCCTGCGTGTGTTAATCGTGTAAGAGGGATGGTGCAGGCAGTGCTCCATATGGGAGCACACCTCCGCTCAGAGACCCACACTGGGCCCTTGTGTTCTCTGCTCTTCCGGCTTGCTGCAGATTGTATAGCTCCCCTAGGGATGTCAGGCTCTGACCCTAGTGCCTCGCCGCTTAATGTGGTCTTGTGTGAATAGCTCGTGTGGCTATGAGCCGATTGAAGGTCTTTTTCATGGAGAGTTCATTTGGGCTTATCTGGGAGAACCTGAGTACAGTCACAGGTGCCCTCGTAGGAGAGAGAGGGAGGAGTCAAGCTACTGTGAAGAGATGGCTGTGTGGGGATGGGTGGACCCTGGAGCAAAGGGCTGCCAGGACGGGTTTTACCCTACCTGCCAGGGCCCCACGGTGCCTAATGTTCTGTCAGACATCGCTCTGGCTGTCTGGAGGACATTCTGATTTTTTTTTTTTTCTTAACGTGTTTTGTGTGTGTGTGTTTATGTGTGTGAATGTGAGCACATACATGCCAGGACATGGTTGTGCCATACATGCTTGTGGAGGTCAGAGGACAACCTCAGGTGTTGGTCTTTTTTCCGCTTTATTTGAAATAGGGTCTCTTGTTGTTATTATTATTATTATTATTATTATTATTATTATTATTATTATTAGATTCTTTGTGTGTGCCACTCATGGACCCACGATCTGGGGCTTCTCCTGTATCCACCTTCCACCTTCCTGTAGGACAGTGGTTCTCAACCTGTGGGTCACGATCCCTTTGGGGTTTAAATGACCCTTTCACAGGGGCTGCATACCAGATATTTACATTATGATTCATAACTGTAGCAAAGTTATATAGTTATGAAGTAGCAATGGTTGGGGGTCACTACAGCATAAGGAACGGGTTGCAGCCTGGGAAGGCTGAGAACCACTGCTGTAGGTGAATTGGGGTTGTGGGTGGATGCTACTTCATTTGGCTTTCTGTAGGTTCTGGGGATGCGAACCCAGGTCCTCATGCTGGTGCAGCGGGCACTTTCCCCACCGAGCTGTCTCCCCAGCCCTAGATGGGGCTCGATGAGATGAGATTACTCTTTTAATCCAAGGACTCAGTAAATCAGAAGGCCTTCCCGGTGTGGGTGGTCACTAGCAGGGAGGAAATGCCTGCAGATCGCCTGTGAGCTAAGGGGTCTCCAGTTGCAGAGTAGAGATGCAGCCTCTTTAATCACAGGGGTCAGACCTCACCTTGAATGTCTTTCTCTGTGCACATCCCATCAGTTCTGCTCTTGAAAGAACCTGGAGGTACCAAGAACCCCACGAGCAACCCCCTCTGCAGCCACCAGACACAGGCAAGCCTCGATGTAATTCTTGGGGGACTTTGGTCCAGTGACAGTGACTTCCAGCCTCCAGAGATAGGGGAGAGTTAACTCCTGTTATTTTAAGCCTCTGGGCTTTAGTAATTGGTGAGAGCAGCCACAGGAAAACAGGAAGTCAGAATAAACAGCACTTCCACAGATACCCTCGCTGCATCAGACCTGTCATTCAGAGGCCCTGACCTTGGGGCAGGCGGGGCACTGCTGGGTCACAGGGTGTGTGGCTGTTGACTTTGGTAGAACTTGCTGGCCTAGTTTGTGAAAGGCTCTGACTGTTGGTCTTGGTACCCTGCTCCCAGTTCCCTCCCTCTGCAGTGGCAAGTGTCTGCCAGGGAGTGATGTGGTCACACTGCCCGTCCCTGAGCCCTGGTGAGTGGTTCCATCCTTGGGTCCTGTGACTCTTCAGCTTCATTCTTTGCTACCGCTTCTGCTGGGTGGGCTGCTCCTCTTGCTTATCAGCAGGGGCTGAGTGTTCTAGATATTTCTGCTTTGAAGCACCGATTCTCAGTTCTTAAAAAATTCGAAACCCTAATTCCTGATTCTTAAACATTTTTTTTCTCATTTATTTATTCTCTGTGTGTGGAAGTGGGGCGTCGGGGGTACACACTTACCAGGGTGCATTTGTGGAGCTCAGAGGACAACCTGAGAGTCAGATCTCTCCTAGCCTGTGGATTCTGGAGATGGAACTCTTGCTAGGCTCATCGGCACGCACCTTTACCAGCCCAACCATCTTGCTTATTCCCAATTCTGCCTTTTACTGGCTGCTTTTATGAACATCTCATTGGCCAGCCAGGTGAAACCTGTAATGCTCAGGTCGTCTTCTTTGTGTTTAAGGTTTGTGGTGTCGGTGTTAAGATACAGTGGCTTACGTAGGAGTTTTATTCAGTGAATTTGAATTGTAATGCATGGATTAAGATGTTTGAGGGAGGGCTGGCGGGGGAGAGTGTGTGTGTGTGTGTGTGTGTGTGTGTGTGTGTGTGTGTGTGTGTGTGTACACACATGTATACCGTGGCTTGGGTAGAAGTCAAAGGACAACTTGCTGGACTCAGTTTGCTGCTTCTACTGTGTGGGATTGAACTCAGGTTGTCAGGCTTGGTGGTGTGTATCTTTACCCACAAAGCCATCTGTGACCCTAAAAGGTGTTTTGGGGGAGGAGTTTTCTCTGGGGGGGGCATGAATTGAACTTCTGCTCAGTGGCTTCCTAATGTTCTTCATAAAAGGACATTCCGCTGCTCCCCAATGGCCTGTTGGCCTTTTCACATCCGAGTCACTTTGGTGACCGTTCTATGGAGCGTGCTGACGCAGTGATGGAGTCCCCTCCCTGTGCCCTGCACATGCTCTTTTAGCACAGTGATGAGAGAAGATTCTTCTAATGCATGGATGACACATGCCCCCTCTGCCGAGGATGGTTAGGATGCACAGTGCTGAAGGGGCTGTGGGGGATAGCAGGGAGAAAGTGAAAGCACACCTTCACAGCACTCTGTCGGGGCTTCCGGCAACTTCTAGAAGCCTGTGAAACTAGAACTGAGGATGTAGCTCAGTTAGAGGAATGCTTGCCCAGCCTGTGTGAAGCCCTGGGTAGGTCTGATCCCTGCACTACATAAAACCAGGCATGCTGGTGCACATCTGTAATCCCAGAAGGGGGGGTAGTTCAGGGTCATCTTGGGCTACACATTGGTTTGAGGCCAGGCTGGGCTCCATGAGATCCTGTTTCAAAGTCAAATATGAGCAACAAAAATCCAAATATGAAGTCAGTGAAGTCAGAGTGTAAGGCGGTGGGCACCAACCGGAAAACAGCCTGTTATGGGCACAGCAATAGAAGGGCAGCATCTGGGTGGGGACCTGCCCTCCTTCTGGGTGTCCTTTAGGTGTCTCTGGTCTGACCCCGTCTGTCCAGGATGGGTGAGTGCACATATGGAGGTAGTGTGTGCACCAACGGTTGGCGGGTGTCCGAGGGTTGTTCTGAGCCCACATCCACATGCTGAGGTGACCTTGAACTGCCAGGCCTGATCTCCTCCTGAGTATTGTCCCTAGACATCGCCTGCCCCTCTGGTGGCTGGTGCCCCATGGCTTCTGAAAACTCCGTGTTGCTGAGCTGGCTAGGCCCCACCCTTGCTGGGAGCATGGTGAGGTCAGGCCTGCTGCATTTGCCTGTGTGTGACCCAGCCGCACCCGCGCTGTGGGTGGAGATGTGGAGTGTTGCAGGTGCTCGACCCGACACAGGACTGACAGCCTGGGCCCCCAGCTCCAGGGTAGGTGTGGGATGAGGTTGGCCAAGGTGTCGCCGGGCCGGGTCTGTCTAACCATGTGCTGGACCCGGGCAGGCAGTCAATGGCTGCTTGTTTCATGGTGGCGGTGATGTTGCTGGGCCCTGGCTTTGCTGTGGAGGGATGAGCACTGTCTTCCCGACATCCAGCATTCTGCAGGAGCAGCAGCTGTGGTATGGCTTCAAGGACAGTGAGAGAGGTGGATGACAGCTAGGTCTAAGGAGCGGGGAGACAGAGGGGCAGGGCTTGGGGGGGGGCAGGTGGGTGGAGGATAGGCCTTGGGGGAGGGGGGCAGATGGCCAGAGTGTCTGGAGGTGCTAACAAGACCCCGTGGGTCTAGTGGATGTCAGGGCATATTCCCACTTACACTTTTCTTTCAGTCCCTCCACAGCCTGGAACACAGATAAGCATCTCTTTTCAGGGCTTCTCATTTTATGGGCTCTGCCCTGGGGCAGGAGTGGGGTCACGCTCCAGCTGTCACCTGGCAAGTCTCACCAGGAAGTGGTGGGGAGTTTCCCAGGGGGCCCAGTGGGGTGCAGGTGGGCCTTCTAGACTGTGAGTCATGGTCTGGGGAGAAGCAGCTTCATGGAGGGGAGAGGAAGTGACTGGGCAGGTGATGGAGGGCTGCCTGCCTGCTCTTCTGCATCTGTTCTTGGGTACTTGTGGGGTTGAGCCTTCCTTCCTCTATGGAAAGGCTGTCTTGTCAAAGCTCCCCATGAACAGCAGAGGGAAGCTGGCCCCAGCCGGACTTTTTATTTCTGTATATGGCTTTCTGATCTCCCTTTCTGCTGAGCCGTCTCAGGTCTGTGACACTTTGACTCTCCTGGTTTCCTCTTTCTTTTTGTGCTCTTGTGACATAAGGGGCCGCTCCATACTGTCCTGGCAGAGGTGCTTGGGTTGAGGCAGACAGGAAGGCCAGCGAGCAGGCTAGGGTGTGGCAGCCCTCCCTTGGCTTTCATGGTTGTCCAAGACCATCTTAGTGCTCTCCCCACTGACCTTGACTCAGGCATCTGGACAGTTTCTTGGGTCTGAGAGTGTGGCCTGGCCCTTGGGAAGGGAGGAGCCCGGCCACAGGTCACTGGGTATCATGGTTGGGCGGGAGACACAGCCTCCTTCATAGACTTGCTGGGTGTTGATCCACATACCATGCTCTGTGTGGGATACTGCTGTGGTAAATACATAAAGGCACCTGGGGAAGGCCTTTAAAGGAGGCTGGGGGCGGGGCTGAAGGGAGGCTGGGGGCGGGGCTGAGAGGGACTATCAGTTTTGTCACAGACATTCTTGGGCCTATGCTGTGACTGGCCTCATGGTCACTCTAGAGGAGGGTGGACACACTCCTCTCCTCTTTCTCCAGTTACCAGCCCCTCATCCAGTTACCGCTCCCTCTTGCTTTCATCCGAGGCTGACGTGTAATAGATCAGAAGCAAAGTGATTGAGCTGTTGGGAGGAGACTGAAGAGGAGAGGAGCTGAGGAGCCGGGCATCAGGCAGCCCTGATCCTAGAAGGCGGCAGTGCTATCCAGTTCTGCTTGGAGCCCCTGGAGCCCTAAGGCAGGGGGATTGTCCCTCTGCCTGTTTTCTCTTTCCTGTTCTTGGGAACATCCTGACATGTCATCTGGACATGACCTGCCTCGTGCCTCAGCTGAGACCTGGCTTTTACAGTCAACCTCATGCCCAGAGGCCAGGCCCTGCGGAGCCCAACACCATGTTGTTTGCTGCTCAGAGCTGCAGCTTGCCCACTGACATGAAGGAGAACACGCCCAGCTGTGTCCTGCATGTGTGTAGAGGGAGTGCATGACTCCACTCCTGCCCCAGGGCAGAGCCCATAAAATGAGAAGCCCTGAAAAGAGATGCTTATCTGTGTTCCAGGCTGTGGAGGGACTGAAAGAAAAGTGTAAGTGGGAATATGCCCTGACATCCACTAGACCCACGGGGTCTTGTTAGCACCTCCAGACACTCTGGCCATCTGCCCCCCTCCCCCAAGGCTCCTTTATGTATTATCTATTAGGGAGGCTGATTTGGTTTAAGGCATTTCTTTCAGCGTGGTGGCAGGTAGATTTGGTTGGGCCACATGCACGGGGTAAGAGTTGATGAAGTGATTACTTATATTGTTCTATTATTAAATAAAACTTGAGAGTCAGATATCTGGGTAAAAACCTGATTGATCAGAGAAGTGACGGAGAAGTGAGCAGTGACCTCTCTCTCTCTCTCCTTCCTCAATCCAGAAGGGCCAAGAATCTTTCTAAGTCCCTCCCTACTACTTCCTATGTTTCTCTATATGTCCTGGGTCCTCCAAAGCCCCTATAGCTAATTCTGGTCAGCTAGTGGCTAGCTCCACCCTCTAGGTAAACTTTATTGACAGTCTCAGGAGTGTCAGAGTGTGATCAGAATATCCCACAACAGGTTGAGGCTTGACTGGCGCTGACTGGTACTGAGGAAGCAGTTTGCCATGGGAGGTGGCTGTGTTCTTAGAAGGCCTTGCTGTTGTGAGTGGCTAGGAAAGCAGGCTGCTGATCAGGAGAAACAACTTTGGGAACTTGCACCTGGCAAATCTCCACATTACTTTGTCATTTTGGGGAAATACTACTAGAGTAGAGAAATCATAGGGTCATTGTGGGCTGGGTTGACCCCTGCTGGCCCAAATCTCCACTTAGGATCAACTTCAGTCCTCTGGCCAAGCCAGCTCATCTTCAGCACCCAAGTAGGACTGACTACCATGTGTCATACTCAGGTACACATCCTACATACACCCCGAAGCATGTTCTCATGTTGCGCCCCCTGCTTGATTCCATGAGGGTAGCTCTGGTCCCCTGCTGACATTTGGTATAGTATCTGACATCAGCAGGTACTAGGGAATATGTGTAGGTGGGTGTGAGTAGGTAGTGTATGTGGTACTAGGGAGGAAGACTCCTCCTTTTCAGATCAGGGGACATTTCTCCAGAAGGCCTGGCTCCTTTACAAGCAGACTGAGAGAGCTGACATGGAGAGAAACAGCCAGTAGATAGGGTGTTGATGAGAAATGGATCAGACAGCCAACTGTGCTATTTTGAGGTACAGAGCTGAGATTTTAATCTGAAGGAAGCAGAGAGCTATCGATGTTTTGTTTATTCTTTTTATTACATTTGTGTATGGTGTATATGCATGGGTGTGTGCGTGCGTGCGTGCGTGCGTGCGTGCGTGCGTGCGTGTGTGTGTGTGTGTGTGTGTGTGTGTGTGTGTCTGTACTTGTTCATATGGAGGCTAGAGGCTGGTTTTGGCTAAACTGGCTGGCCAGTGAATTCCTGAGATCCACCTATCTCTATCCCCCAACTGCTGGGGCTATATGCACTGCCACCTGCTTGACACTTTTACGTGGGACCTTGGGACCCCAACTTGGGTCCTCTTGCTTGTGTAGCAAGCACTGAACCACCTCCCGAGTCCCTGAAGGTGGCTTTTTTTTCTTTTCTTTTTTTTCCTTCTTTTTAAAATAAACATTAGTCAGAGCTGGATTTTAGAGATAGTTGTGCATCTATACTGTGGAAGAGTGGGGAGAATATATGTGGAGAGAGGGGTGCAGAGCAAGGCACAGGGAGTAATAGAGGGTGGTTACCAGTCAGCCATCTGGGGGCTTTGTGCTCGTCTCAGAAATTCAGAGTAGCAGTTGAATTGACAGTCCCAGCCCTCCAGTGTGAAGGCGAATGTATAGGCAGACTCCGGTGAGTATCCCTGAGTCCTGGGAGCTAGAGGCAGTTTGCTCCTGACACGAGAGGCCAGAGGTGTATGGTTGTAGATGCTCAGGTTGGAAGCTTATCACTCTGGGCTTGAGCTGGCAGTGGCTGGCACTGGGCAGATAGAGTAACCCTTGGTTGGCTCTTAGCAGTGGATGGACGGCAGCAGCAGTCACTGCAAGCGAGCGCTCCAGTTCCCTGTGGCTCCTACCAGCAGCTAATGTCATAACTCAGAAACCTAGGGTGAATCTAGGACTCGGCAGCCCTTGAAACCTTGTGACCAAGGCCTTCAGTCCCTCATCTTTGGCCCTCTGCAGCTCTGTCTGAGCTAGGTGTGGTGGTGCACACCTTTATCCCAGCACACACTCAGGAGGCTGAGGCAGGCGGATCTCTGTGAGTCTGAGGCCAGCCTGATCTATGCTGAGCTCCATGTCAGGCTGAACCAAACAGTGACACCCTGTCTCAAAAAAGAAAAAGCCTTTCTGTACTGTCTATTACTGTCTTTCTACTATCTTCGTCTCTGTTGCTGGCCGCTTAAGTCTTCAGCCAGTGTGTGTGTGTGTGTGTGTGTGTGTGTGTGTGTGTGTGTGTCTCTGTCTGTCTGTCTGTCGGTGTCTGTGTGTATTTATTTATGTATACAAGTGAGGGTGCATGTGTAGTTGTTTTTTTTTTAACTTTTTGCTCTCAGGGGGCCGACACCCAGCTCCCAAATAAATACACACTTATTCTTAATTATGAATGCCCGTCCTTAGCTTGGCTGTTTCTTGCCAGTTTTTCTTAACTTGAATTATCCTGTTTCTCTTTAACTATGTTTTACCTCTGGGCTTTTTACCTTTCTTTATTCTACATGTCTTACTTTGCTTTATTCTTTGGCTGACTGTGTGGGTGAGTGGCTCGTCCCTGGTGTCCTTCTCTCTTCCTTCTCTTGATCCCCCCTCTCCCTCATTTATTCTCTGCCTGCCTGCCCCACCCTTTTCTCTCTCCTGCCTAGCTATTGGCCATTCAGCTCTTTTTTTTTTTGACCAATCAGGTGTTTTAGGCAGGCAAAGTAATGTAGCTTTACAGAGTTAAACGAATGCAACATAAAAGAATGCAACACATCTTTGCATCAGTAAACAAATAGTCCACAGCATAAACGAATGTGATACGTCTTAAACGATATTCCACAGCGGCATGAATGCACGTCGCGCACGTAGAGGCCCACGCGCAGCCTGATGTGTCGGTCCTCACCTTCCACCTTGGTTGAGGCAGGGTCTCCTTACTGTTGCTCTGTGTGCACCAGGCTAGTTGGTCGGTGACTAGGGATTAGCCTGTCTCTGCCTCCCCTCTCACTGTGGGAGTGCTGGGGTTACAGCCACACACCGCTGTGCCCAGATTTTTTTTTTGGGGGGGGGGTTCTGCGGATCCAAGTGCAAGCCTTGCACACTGAGAGATCTCCCCAGGCCCTTCAGCCACTGCCTGGCTGCTATGGCCAGCACCGCCACCGTCACGGCTGTTGCTTCTTCTTGTCTCCTCTTGGTGCTGCCAGCTCAGCCCACTCAGCTTACGATAACATCTGAAGAAGGCAAAGACCATTGGAAGAAGCCTTCTGTCGGGCCTGGGCCTTTCGTTGCGACATCGGAGGACAGCACAGGAAAAAGAGTCTCCTGACAAACTTGAAAAGTGAACCAAACAGTCTGGTTACATGGCTAGGAGCAATGTGTGGCAAGGGTGTTTGTGCCAATTTTGGCACAGCCCTTCACACACATGAAAGATTATGTTTGCCCCAGCCACAGGCCTTCTGCTAGGCCTTCTGGGAAGGTGTGCCCTCTCTCGTCCAAGTGGGAATATCTGTTTGATAATCTGGAGATTGTTCAGGCTTGTGTTGCTCTGGAGTAGTGCTGCATTCCCACCATGCTCGAGTATCTGAGTGGTTATGACTGGAGCTTGTCTTCAGCCATGGTTGCAGTGATCCCCCGCATCGGTTGGAGTATCCTCAGGGTGGCCAGCGAGTGTCCGGAATGGCCTGGCTGACATGAGGACACTCTAGCTGTTTCTTGGGCCCGTGGTTCCCTGTTCAGGGCCTGTCACATGCCCTACTCCTGGCAGTTTTAATCACTTACAGACAGCATTGGAAGGGTGTTTACAGTAGGTCAAGGCCAACGCAGAATTCAAATCTCTAGTAGCATTTAGCAGTACTTAATCGGATATTCAAGTATGCATAATCATGCTTAACTTTTCTTTCCTAGTTCATCAGGGAGAGACATGGTTCCCTTGGCCCGGGTCAGGGGATGAGAAACCAAAATAACAGTGGTCTTGTCCTTAGTGAGTGTGGATAGGGGTGCCACAGCCTGATAGCTCTGAGAGCGTGGTGGGTTCAGAGGGACGATACTGACATGCTTGTTAGTTCTGCTGGCCCATTCTAGGTGAGCCCGATGAGGCTGGCCTCATGTCCCCGTCCTGCCGCTTCCTGAGCCCCTGGCAACCTGATGAGGGTGACCCAATAAGCCCCGCGCTGATGTAGATGTATTATGTGGCATGCTCTTGGACCAAACAGGGTGAGTTAATGCTTGTGAGTGGCGCCGAAATGTGGTGAGCTTGGTCATGGGCCAGCCGGTTTTCATTTGGCTGCAGCTTGTACAGTAAATTCCTCACTATTTTCTTTTCTTTCTTTTTTTTTCTTTCTTTTTTAAGGTTTTGCTTTGTTCTAAGGAAAACACACATAATTTTGAAAATAGACACCCACTCTTGCTTTTTACCATAAACAGATTGCTGCATTGTATTGTGGGATCTGGCTTGGCTGCAGAGGCCTTCGATGTTTGCTGAGCTAGTGCCTCTGAGACGAGTCAAACTGACTGCGGCATGTTCAGGGTGTGGGTGGTGCTTGCAGGTGTGGGGAAGCATGAGTCTCCATGCTAATTAAAAGCCTTCAAGTTTTTTGTTTGTTTGTTTGTTTGTTTTTTGTTTTGTTTTGTTTTTTCGAGACAGGGTTTCTGTGTTGTTTTGGTGCCTGTCCTGGATCTCGCTCTGTAGACCAGGCTGGCCTCAAACTCACAGAGATCTGCCTGGCTCTGCCTCCCAAGTGCTGGGATTAAAGGGTGTACCACCACCGTCTGGCTTTTTGTTTGTTTGTTTGTTTGTTTTTTTATGTTGCCACTAATCTCAGAAGAAATATTTGGTTCTGTGGATGAGCTATTCTCCGAACTTTACTGCCGAGGTGCCTGGGTCCCCTTTAGGTTCAGGTCTGGCTCAGGGTCTTATAGGACCAGGTAAGGAGAGCATGTCTGAGGGACCAGCATGTCTGTTCCTCTGGAGGGTCTCAGCCACACACACCAATGGCTGGGGTGGGAAAAGCCTTGAGGCTGTGGATGATTGATAAAAAAGTATTTCCCTTAGATCAAGAAGGTGGCCCTTGGCTGTGCCTGGTGGGCAGTGGCCTGCATAGCGTGGGTGCTGGGCAGGGTTAGTCCCCTCTCCTCAGGTCCAGCCCCCAGTCTCTGAGGCAGCCTTTCTCCTTCTTAGCTTGCTCCATGCCCTGAATCGGCCCATATAGGAAAACAATCAGGCCCACATTGTAGAACAGCCCTGCTATTTACAGGGCAGAGAATGGGGACAGGCTTGTCCCACGACCTGCAGAGAAGGCTCACCACAGAGCCTTGTCCCACTGCTGAAGGGTGCCTTGTTGTAACAAGAGTGGACCTGGCCGCCTGCAGCACGTCCCCTTCACCCCATCCCAGACTGTACCCCCAACTCATGACAGAGGCCCCATGGTCAAGCCAGACATCTCAGGCAGGCAGAGGCCTCACATGAGCATCCTGAGTGGTCCAGAGGAGTCCTGAGTGCCAATCCTGCTAGCAGCCAAGGGACACAGTGGCCTGAGCAGGGCTGGAGCCCAGCTGCAGAAAGGTATGCAGGGCTAGTAATGGGGCTTGCTGTTCCAATGGCTTGCGGCTAAATGGGGTACCCTGAGTGTGCACCCTCCCTCCAGGAGCCCAGATGGCTGGTGCCTGGGAATGGAGGGAAAACATACCTAGGCAGAGGGTGGAGGCTCTGAGCACATGGCTGTTCTGTATCTTGAAGGTAGTGGGCACGGCCTGGCTACAGAGCCAGTCCATCACTCAATGGTTGGTTGGTGCTCTCTGGCCTGGGGCTAACCCTGGGTCCTTCTTGTGCGTAGGTCTTTGTCACCCACACATGCGGGTGCTGTCTCGGGTCACGCTCTTCTTTGTTGTCTGAATTCATTTATCTCAGGTTTCTGTCTCGAATACGCTCTGTGGGGAAGGAGTGGTGGCCTGGAGTCACTGGCTTGCTGCCTGTGGGTGTGGCCCTGGCAGGGACTTGCATGGCCCCAGAGCCCGGGGAAAGGAAACCCGCTCTACTAGCTTCAGTAAAGCCACAGATGTGGCTGCTGTGTAGGACAGTGGCACAGCTGGAGTGCCCTCATGCCACTGGGGTCTGTAAATCAAAGACTCTGATGGCCCATGTGTGTGGAAGTCAGAGGACTAGGGTGTGTGTTGTCCTAAGGGTGGGGACAGGGAGGGACCAAAAAATTATAAGCCAGGACCAAATGACCGTGCGTGCCCTGGAGCTCCCGGGACTGAAACCTTGGGACCAGAGTCCAGAGCTTCCCCGAGAATGGGGCCTTCCAGTGATGTAGAGACTTCTAAAGTCAGAGACTTTAGGTGCGTGTATTCTTGTAACTTCGCATGTTCTCCAGTCCCGAGGCTCTTACTCAGTCGGCAGACATTGCTCACACCCCCTAGACCTGCCCCTTCTCTACCTGACTCTAGTGGAGCTCCTACGGACCACGTGCTATGGCAGGTATGCTGGGAAGTGTCCTCCAGTGACCCCGGTGAAGACAGCTTGCTCAGGCAGCTGACTCAGGCAGGGGTAGTATGGACTTCCCCTTATTAAAATACCAATCTGTTGCTTCCCAGAAGGAATAGGCTTCACCTGAAACAGCAGCAAACAAGTTGTGCCCACTGTGGGCATCTTCCTGAAGGCTGGCAGCTGCCTGCGAGACAGGATCTCGGCTGTGTCCGCAGGCCTACCTTAACGTGCCCTCTCCTTTCCATTCTCCCTCACTGGGTCCCAGGAAGTCTGTGGCTGGATGGATGGATGGACATTCATGCCCTTAATCCACAGCCTCTGTTTCCTTGAATTCCAAAAGAAATCGGGAGACAAGACATTGGCGAAGAAAAAAGGACTAATTTACAGAGAGAGAAGGAGGCGATGGCCAGCTTATACTTTCTAGAAACCATGAGGGAAAGGCCAGGAGCTCTGCAGACTGAGCCGTGAGAGAGCTTTGGGGCGTTCCTACAGTGGGGTCCGGGGCAGCTCGCACAGGCTGAGCAAACCACTGCCTTTGTCTCCGCTGGGGCTGTTCCTTATATATTCTTTTTACAGGTTGGGCTGCTGACAGACACTTCTGTTCACTTCTTTTGCCTTTTTCATGAGTTTATAAAGGAACACGCTCCCTTATGGCATTGGCAGACATCCTTAGTTTTGGTTGATTTCCCTTCCTTATTCTCCCTGCCCCTCCCCCCTCCAGTATTTCCCTTTCTGCTTTCAGATGACCTATGTTCCATCCGTCCGTCCGTCCGTCCGTCCATCCATCCATCCATCCATCTCCTCCTCTTCTTCCTCCTTCTCTCCTTTCTCATTTGAAGCCTTTTTTCCCATCTCATGGGGCCTTTTCTACTTTCCTGGCTCTCCCCACACCCACGTCCAGTTAAATATTTAACAATTAGAAGCTAGGATCTGCACGTAAGAGAAGTACGGAGAGAGTTGTTTGTTTTTAAGTTTGGCCCAGGGAAAAAGGGGTAGACCTTCCGACTCAGTGATTGCCGGTTACGAAAGAGACAAAAGTCTTGGTCATGAGTTTTATGGGATGGCAAGTGGAAAATTCCTACATGTTCCTTCCAGGGTCCATTTTGTTGTTGGATGTTGAATACAGGTTTTTCTTTGGAGGTCAGCTTCAAGCTGGCTTGTGCTGGACTGCCACGCATACTAATGGGCGGGGCACAGGTGTCTCCTCTGTCTCCAGGGCTCTAGCCTCCTCTCTCAGTTTTGGATTTTAGTGACTGGTGTGCTCTTCTGGGATTTGCAGAATGTAATCATCAGAGTACTGCTGTGGGGTCCACTGCTTCAGGGGGAAGGGGACCCCACTTTCCAAGCCCCGTTCCCTGGGGCCTGTGAAGTAAAGTAGTAAAAGGCAGATCAAGACAGGCCTGCCGACTTTAGCATCCTCATGTGTATTGGTGCCTCTCAAAAGAACTCAAACTCCACAGATGCAGACTCAAGCTTCAGATCCATTTAAATAAACGGTGATAAATCACCGAAGGGGTCAGACAAAAGAGGGCGGGGTGGGAGTGGGGTTGTGTAACAGTGACCTAGAAATGTGGTAGAGGAGGGTCCGATTCTACCAGCCTCTTCTCCTTCCTTCCTGGTGTGGGATAGACAGTCCTGTGCAATGAAAATTGATGTCCTGTCGCTTGGCCCAGCTTTTGTTACTGGAGCAGTAAAGAGTTAGAGCTTGGGGCCTCGCAGCCCCAACAAGCCAGGCTACCTGTCCTCAATAAGCCAATTAAAAAAATAATTAATGGTGCAAAGCAGGAAAAGGAGATTTATTCAATGTGATCATATTGGGAAGAGGAAGAAAGAGGTCCAGTGGGAACACCCCAACAACATACACTCCAGGGGCATCTGTCTTCCAGGGTCCTGAGAGGTCTGCATAGTTAAGCAGTCCTAGTCATATGTGGTCCCAGCCATCAGTGACCAACCATTGGTCAGCTCTAGTCCCTCCTGTAAGGTGTTCTGACAAGTTGTGGACGCATATGAGAGCTCTTCCTGGGAGATGAATTCCTCTGGCTGGCACAGGCTTCAGGCATGTCCTGCTCCCAGTGTGAGATTCCTGGGGAAATTCCAATTTCCTGGGGTCCATTGTTTCAGTAGTCTGATAGCCAAAGGGAGGGGCATGGGGGTCTTTTAGAATATCTTCATTCCCGCCGGGATCCGCCAGGATCCGGGCAGAGTCCTCACCTGCCTTCAATCTCAACAGTGCTGGTGACAGAGCTCGAGTTGGCCTAGGACACTGGGATCCTATTTGCTGGTTGCGGCAATCAAGGAAGCCTGCAGAGCTGGGAGAAGCCCAGTGGCACACCCAGGAGCCTAGGCAACCCTGAGATTTCAGCCAGCCCTCCACAGCTGTTCTGTAATGTATCTGTGTTGTTTTGAACCAGTGAGTTTGGAGTCTGTTTCAACAGCAGTCCCAGGGAGGCATCCTTGCCCCGTAAGATGTAGTCCTCAGGGGGAGGAGCATCTACACCTTTGAGAGACAGGTGAGGTCAGTGATGGCGCTGCTGAGCAGGGATGTAGGAACTCTGCCTGTGCCCCTGTTGGTGTGCCAAGGGCACGAGACGTGCGGTCACTGCCACTGGCCCAGCAGGAGCTTGCAGTGGCCCTGTGGGCCACAGGTGCTGCAGGCCTGAGATGGAGGCGACACAGAGGGACTGGACAGATGCCAGCCGGTGGAGGATAGGTGAGATTTAAGGACCAAGGAACGTGGCTTGTGTATCCTTACTCCCGGGAAGGGTCAGCAAGGTGGGGAGTGTGGTGGGCATCACCAGGCCTCAGTATCCCCAAAGGAACAGCAAAATGTGCCAGAACTGCCGTGTGTATGAGTCCTAGCTACTCAGGAAGCTAAGGCAGGAGAATCATGTGAGCCCAATTGGTCAGGGCCGTCTTGGGCAACATAGGCAAGACCCTCACCCCCATCTCAAACTAGACAAAACAACCCAAAAAGTCAGACCATGTTGGTCAGCTGAGGAAGGGCCACAGAACAGGCTCTTCTTTGTTCAGCACTGCCTCAGCCCCAGGGACCTGTGTGGTGTGCCCTTTGTGTGAGTCTTCTCTACGTTTAGAACTAGGCAAGCAGCCATGGGCTCTGGGCCGGCAGAGCAGAGAGGTCAGCATGAACAGAGCTTAAAACAAAACATTTTCCTGGTGCTTCTGTTGGGTGTGCCCAGGAAGTGGAGCCAGCCAGCAAGGTGAGCTTGTAGAGGCCTGGTGGCCTGGCTGCCCTGCTGGCTGTGTTCTCTGGGTGGCAGGGTGCTTAAGGTGCCATGGACACACAGCACAGGCAGGGATGTAACTCCCTGGTCCACTCCTCAAGGTGTCATCTCTGCACACGCTGCTCTGGTGAGCATGGATCCTGTGGACTGGTCCCCAGCCCAGAGCGATGCCCCTGCTGCCATTGCTGGCCACTCTGCACCCAAGCACCTGCCTCTGTGGCCTCCCAGCCTCTCCTGGCCACCTCTGTGTCAGTTCTCTGTCCACAGGCTGGCTCTGGAATCTTCTCTAGTGCTTGAAGAAGGACTCTGTCTTAGTTACCTTTTTTATTGCTGGAAGAGACACTGTGACCAAGGCAAGTTATAAAAGAGCATTTAATGGGGGGCTTGCAGTTATAGAGGGTCAGAGCCTGTGACTTTTGGGACGGGAAGCATGGCAGCAGGCAGGCAGACATGCTGCTGAAACAGTAGCTGAGAGCTCACATCATATCCAAAAGTTGGAGGCTAAGAGAGTAAGACTGGGCTTTAAACCTCAAAGCCCGCGCCAATGGCACACCTCCTCCACCAAGGCCATGCTTCATAATCCTTCCCAGAGCAGTTCCACCAACTAGGAACCAAGCATTCAAATATAGGAGCCTGTGGGGGCCATTCTCATTCAAACCACCATGCTTTGGCTGCCACTTGGGGCTTGGAGCATCCCTTCAGCTTACATGTTTGCAAGAGACAGAGCACTGTGGCCCAGGTAAAGATGTGGGCGGTCAGGTCCACTTGGGATCTGGCCAGTGGATCCTTTCCTTTGTGGATGGTCTTAGATGGGGTGTCTAGGCTGCCTTTTCCAGGTGGAGAGTTGGCTTGTAAGTTGATTGCCCTTCAGGCATGATAATGGACCACAGAGAACAGGCGTGAAGATGACGGAGGCACAGGTCAGAGCCAGACAGCATAGCTGTGAAGGTAACAGATGCAGGGCCTAAGGTGATAAGTACCTGTGAGGTAAACCTGAGTGTGCACAGGGACTTTGGGGTTTTCAGGGCGCAGATCTCAGTTTGGATGAGGCTGATTCTCTAAAGATGTCAGGAATTCCTGGTGAGTATTCCGAGGCGAGATGCATCAGAAGAGAGGATGCAGAGGTGGGGAGCATCTGTGGTTGGAAACAGTGCACGTGGTACTAAGGCCAACACTGACAGAAGACCCCAGCCACATACGGAGAAGACCCAGAAGAGTGCAGAGGGTACCTGAAGCGCCTCTAAAATTCTACCTTCCAGAACTGAATTCAGGTAGTTCCTTTTGTGTGCAGGTGACAACGTCCAGGTCAGCCTAGGTGCCACCATGTGAGACCCACATGCACCTCGAAAGCAGAAGCTGCCGCCCCTCCAGGTGTGGGTCTGTGTGCAGCTGCCCAGCCCAGCCTCCAGGCTCCGTCTTTGGAACTGAGGTTTTAGTGAGTAGCCCTGACTTACGGGCTTTCCTATTGTTTTGCATTTACTACTGTATTGTTTGTCTGGACTTGCTGAGAACTGCTGACGTGCCTGGCTGTGCAGCCTGTGTTGCGCACCCTGCTGTTATTATTTACTTAGCCCTTCCTGATGGACCAGCACATGTTAGGATAATTTTTGCTTAGAAGCCACCAGGAGATAAATATCTCCAAGCTGGCATCCCCTTGAACTTGAGGGATGGCACAGGCCCAGGAAGTAAGCATGGCGGAACTGTCAGGCCCCAGCTCACTGCCCTCATCTGGGGCCCTCTGCGCCCTCACTGCCCTCATCTGGGGTGGGGGGGGACTGTGTACAGAAGCTGGCTCCAGAGGCCCCTCGGCTTGTTGGTAGAGGTAAGACGAGGCTGGGTGTGGCTCATGGGTGGGCTGGGTCGGGCTGGACAGGGCTTGCTGGTTGGGGCAATGTTGCTAAAAAACTTCCTGTCCTTGCGAAACTTTGTGATGGCCTCCCTCCCTGTGCTGAAATCCCCTTCCCATGACTGAACTGTTCCCTGAACTGTTCCCCTGTGTCACACTCCCTGCCCCCTCCCGGAAGGCTGCCCGACTCACAGCTCGTGACTTTCCCACCTTTTATTTGTGGAGATCACTTCTGTTTCGCCTTGAGACGGGCAAACCCCCCGTGATTGAGCTACTTACGGAAAATCCAGTGTCTGTGTGGAACCTGCACACCCCCACGCGGGTGTCATCTTCTTGGGGTTGCTAATGTGAATGCAGCGTACACCCCATGAGTAGTGTAAAGAATAAGGACGAGTGTGTGTTCATTCAGACCCAATGGTTTTTGCATGTGTATTTGTATGAGTGCATGTTCACACGTGTGTGGGCACACTTAAGTATGCAAGTATGGTATGCAGGTATGGAAGTATGGTGTGCAAATATGGAAGCCTGTAGTTTTCCTCTGTTGGACCACCACGTGTAGTTTGCTCACACGGGCTCTAGGATCGAACTTCAGTCCTCAGGCTTGCAAGGCAAGCACTTAGCTCGCTGATCTATCTCCCTGAGCCCCGACTTCCTGTGCCTTTAAGCGCATGGATGCCTCACAGCCCTGACATAATGGGAGCTCCTTGTGGTCCCAAGAGTAGAGCCCCTCCCTCACACAGCTAGCTGCCTCTGGGGTGCATTGGGGAGAAGATGGAAGGGACCTAGGGGATGCCTGTGAGGGGTCTTCACTAGGATGTCTCATCCGTCATTGGCGTGGAAGGGCCTGGAATGTTCTGGGTCTCCGGAGTAGGCACTGAGCTCAGTTAAGGACAAATCATTGTCTCGAGGCAGGGATGGCGCTCCAGGGCTACCTGTCATTTGTATAGGCAGCCTAGCTTATCTGGGTGAAAGACTGTTCTATAATCTTGGCTTTTCTAGATGCTGGGATTTCTAAGGTTTGATGTTCCAGGCCTGGCGTGAGGCAGTTCTGCATATCAGCCCAGCATTCTTTCCCCATACTCAGGGATGACCCATCTCCTTCCTGTACCCCCAAAGAGATGCAACAGTGGCCATGCCGCCCTGCAGCAGCTGTGCTGCCGGAAGACGATGGTGCATTGGTGTCTGGTGCCAGTGACTCACTCGCTCTCCCATGCTCCCTGTGAGTGAGCCACCGCGCTTCAGAATCTGAATCATCTAGGTACTTGCACAGCACAGAACAGGAGACCTGTCACCCACTCTGGCATCCCTGGCCTGCTGGCAGACAGTGCTGTTATAAGGCTCACCAGACCAGACGTACTCAGGGCCAGGGTCTAAAATTCAACCCAGAGTTCCAGGCCCTGGTGCCCTGTACGGGGATCTAAGCTGCCAGGAGCAGAGGGGCTTTCGTTAGCGGGACAGTGAGGCTCGAGTCCTCCTTTCCTGCTTGGAGTGTGCAGAGCGATCTCTGATTTCTGGGGTCCCCTGGGTCTAATGATAGTGAGTCCCTCCTGGCGCCATTTCCTACTGCAAGATCAGTTTCTGGGTCCTGCCGGCTGCTGTGGGGACACAGTGAGTGCAGTTCTGATGGGCCGTCTTTCCAGATCATTTTCTACCTTCAGTGACTTCTAGTGTCTGTAACAGATGCAAGGACCCCTGCAGGTTATGGCCTTATTTGAAGTTGTGTCTTGAAGCTGGTGGTGGTGCAGCTGTTCTTACCCAGAGAACCACCTGCCTGGAGGGTGTCAAGAAGGAACAGCTCCTGTGAGTGGCTTGAGAGAATGGGTAGAGTGAGTTTGAGGAGCGTTTGTAACCTATGGATCACAGCGAACCAGCTTCTAGAGTGTGTGTGTGTGTGTGTGTGTGTGTGTGTGTGTGTGTGTGTACCGTGCACATGCATGTATAAGCTTGTGTGCCACAGCACCTCAGAGGGCTTGATCCAGGCACCCTTGCTTGCCGAGTCTTCTCCCCAGCCTGTTACATCTTGCCTGAAGGCCATTTGGTATTTGGAGACTAAAGAATCTGGCTGTAAACATGGCCACAGTCTTGGGGCACAGGGAACCCTGGCACCCTCAGCTTGAGAAAAGCACTCCAGGACTTCACAGCACTCGTCTCTTCCTGTCTCAGCCACACCATGCATGAGGTTGTCGTCTTGTCTCATGTCTAGCATTTTGGTGATCCATCTGCTCACTCACAGTGACCACATGCTGAGCATCAATAAAACGTTGGCTACTTGGGTTTCACTGTGGTTAAGAAGCAGAAACACTGAGCTGGGCATAGTGGCTCAGTCCTTTAATCCAGCATTAGAAAGGCAAGAGTAGGTGGATCTGAGTTCAAGGCCAGCTTGGTCTGTAGAGTGAGTTCCAAGACAGCCAGGGTTATACAGAGAAAGCCCATCTCAAAAAAACAAAACAAAACAAACAAACAAACAAAAACAAATTTAAGAAGAAGAAGAAGTAGACAGATGTCCTGAGGCCGAGGCAGGAAGGAAGGTGGCCTGTGTCTGAGGCCAGGCCTGATGACACAGTAAAAACCCAGCTCAAAAAGACAAAAAACAAAAACAACAAAAAGTTAAGAGTTAACAGAACCCTAAGATGCGGTGAAGTTCTGAGGTTTGGGGGTCTCTGGAGGGAGGCAGGGATCCATTAATTGGTCAAGGTGACCCACACGGTTGACAGTTAGACTGGAAACCCTGATCAGGCGAACTAGGAGAGCTTGAACTTGCTGGGGGGTTATGGAGAGCAGGCCGCCCCTCCCATGGGTGTGCCACATCCCTAGAAAGGAGTCAGGAGATAACCGCCCACTGACCCGGGTCCTCCTGTCTAGTGAATCTTGATTACGACCCTTGTCTCGCTGGCCTGATCTTGTAATTTGGCTGTGTGTTTCTGAGGAATTGCTGGAGATGAAAGCAGTTTGCTAGAGTGGCATTTAGTGGTTTGGGGACTTAGAAAACAGATCCCAGTTGGCCATGGCCCTGTCCTCTCATGCTGTGTGTGTTCATCTATCACCTATGCTTGAAATGGGGCTGAGGCCAGAGGACCCAAGCCCAGAGGAAGAACTGGTTTTTGGTCTTCTGGTCTCTTCTTTGTGGAGACCTGGCAGGGACCAGGCCAGGGATCTGGGGGTTCTGCTGCATTCCGTGTCTTACTGTGCTCTATCCAACCTGTGCTTGCCATTTAGAGTGGTGGGTGTTCTGGGGTTCCAGGCCTATGATCACTGCAGGACATCGTGGTTCAAACCCTTGTTGCATATAGGGAAGAGAGCTGAGGCAGTGTCTCATGTAGCCCAGGCTAGCCTTGAACTTGCTATGTAGCTGAGGATATCCTTGAACTTCTAACTGCTTGCCTCTGTCTCCCTAACTAGGATTATAGCCATGCACCCACCACCAAACCCAGTTTTAAACAGTGCTGGTGTCACACCTTAGACTTCACACATGCTAGGCGAGTAAGCATTCCACCGCCTGGACTGCGTACAGCCTCAGCCCTGACACTTAAAAATGCCTCAGGCACACTTAAAGCGAACACAGACACACTCTGGCCTTTTTGTGTGTGGCTGAGCCATCTCCGGGAGGCCTTTGTGACAGGCTGCATTTCACTGGTAAGAGTGCCACCCAGTTAACACTTACCTATTTGTCAGCTCATCCTCTGAAGGGAGAAACAGGCCCAGAGAGGCCCAGCCACTTCCTTAAGACAAGCTTGAAGGAGCCAGACTTTGAGCTGGTAGTTTTGACCTTAGGGCCCCTTAATCCAGTTACTTCCTGCTGGGAATGTGGGGCCACCCTAGCTACTGTCCTAGAGGTGAGGGAAGACAGGCTTCTGGCTTCTGGAAACAGGAGCCTTTCTCTCCTCTTCCTTCATCCTGAAAGCCACCAGCAGGTGCTTTGTTGGGGAGGCTAAGGGGCCATCATATACCCATGAAGGGGGAGTCCATAGTAGGGTGACTGGGGTGAGAGAACTAATTATATCCCGTGTGGTTTTGTGTTGAGGAAGCAGAAGCAGAGGGTCTGAGTAAATGGTGAACAGAAGTGGGAGGCTCAGGGCCTGAGCTGCTGCTGCAGCCAGAGGTGGGTTGTGGCTTGAATTCGGGGCTGGCTGGGGTCAGAGACTGGATAGGGGCATGGGAACCTTGGTGGGCAGGAAATGGGTACAGTGAGTCCAGCTGTCAGAGGCCAGTGTGTATTAGAGGGACACGGGGACACACTGTCGTCCCTGCCCTGCAACAGAGGTGACGAGGTCTGATCAGGCCATATGGAGCAGCCCTGGCCATTCCTTCATTCATGGAGTGGCAAGCATATAGAGTTCGTCCCCCAAAATGCGTCTTCCCACTTCATAATCTAGACCTTCGCATTGCTCTCCAAACCTTTCTCTCCTGTATAAATCCCTTCCTTTGTCCCCCTGAATTGTTTTCTGCCCTGAGCCCAGGGGACTGCCCCCTCTCGCTCGCTACCCCTGTGACAGGAGACCGTTTGAGTGGGTCACCTTGTATTATTTGCAGAGTCCCACTGGGAGTATTGTAGGACTCAGCAAGCTAGGGGAGATGCTCGGGCTGGGCTCAGGCTGGCCCTCTCCTGGACCCTGCAGGTCCCTCCAACACCCGGCCTCCAGCTGTCCACAGCAGGTAGGTTGCCCCTCAGGGTCTGATGGCATGGAGTCACTGGGTTCAGGGAGCCGGTTTGGAGGGCTCTGCCCCCGATGCTAATGGATGCACTGGAGAAGCCTGGCTCCACTCCCCAGTGGCTACTTGTTTCTGTTTAGCTTTAAAACTGCCGTGAAAGAGAGGAGAAGGGCTGAAATGTGGCTCAGAGGTGGATTGCTGACCTAGTGGGAACCAGTCTCTGCTTCTGTCCCAGCACTCCCTAAAACAAACAAACAAACAAACAAAAAAACAACCAAATAAGACAGAGAGTGAGCATCTACTTAATTCTTGTGAATATGTTGTCTGTGGTTTTTTCTTAGTTTCCTCAGGAAGGTGAAAAGGACACAAATCTGAAATTAGGATTGTTGGATGTCTCAGCTGGTAAAGGTGATTGTTCCTCACCTCAGGTCCCTAAATCGGATCCCTGGGTCTCACATAGTAGAAGGAGAGAACCAACAAGTTGTCCTTGAACTTCCACACATGCTGTGGTACGAATACCCACACACATAGACACACACAGTAAATACATAAAGTGTAACTGGAGTCTTTAAAGATCTGAAAAGAATCAGGCAACTAGATTATACTTGTTTTTGGTTTTGAGCCTGGGTCTCATGTAGTCCAGGCTGGCCTTGAATTCATTCTGCAGCCAAAGAAAACCTTGAATTCCTGATCATCCAGCCTCTGCCTCCCGAGTGTTGGGATTACAGGCTTGCACCACCATGCCCAGTTTATACAATGCTGGGGATAGATAGAACCCAGGGCTGTTTGCACGTTAGGCTAGATTTGTAACTGAGCCTGGTGATTCTTTTTCCAGTGTTTGGACTCTGCTCTCTGTGCTAGGCCAGTATGCACATGCCTGGCTTATGTTATCTAAAGGTAGCTGAGGTGCCCGAGTGTAGTGACATACACCTGGAATCTCAGCAGTGGGGAGGCAGAGGCAGGAACATACCGAGTTTGAAGCTAGTCTGGGCAGTATAGCAACAGCCTGACCTAAATTGATTTTTTTTTTTAAATTTATTTTGTAGCTAGAGTTTTCCTGCCTTGCCCACAGTCAGGACAAATCTTTGTCACCTGCCAGTCCCACAGCCGCTCAGACCCAACCAAGTAAACACAGAGACTTATATTGCTTACAAACTGTATGGCCGTGGCAGGCTTCTTGCTAACTATTCTTATAGCTTAAATTAATCCATTTCCATAAATCTATACCTTGCCACGTGGCTGGTGGCTTACCGGCATCTTCACATGCTGCTGGTCATGGCGGCGGCTGCAGTGTCTCTCCGCCTCAGCCTTCCGCTTCCCAGAATTCTCCTCTCTCCTTGTCCCACCTACTTCTTGCCTGGCCACTGGCCAACCAATGTTTTATTTATTGACCAATCAGAGCAATTTGACATACAGACCGTCCCACAGCATTATTTACTTTTATTTTATGTGTGTTGGTGGTTTGCCTGCATGTATGTCTGTGTGAGGGTGTTCGGTCCCCTAGAACTTGAGCCATAGACACTTGTGAGTGGCCACGTGGGTGCTGGGAACTGAACCCAGGGCCTCTGGAAGAACAGCCAGTGCTTTAAACCTCTGAGCCATCACTCAAGCCCAGTTTTTATTTTATTTTATTTTTTTTTAGGAGAAAAAAGACCGAAAAGAGAAGTGGTTGTGTGTGGTGAGGCCAGCACCAGCCGACCCAGACTGCACTTCCTCTTTGCTGGCTAGCTACCCAGCACCTCACTTCCTTTGCAGTGTACAAGCTGCATAGGTCCTGGGTAGAAAGGTCATCTGCCTGAGGCCATAAGTTTCAGAAGGTGGCAGGAACTTGTGTCCCACATCTGGAAGCCACGCTGAGTGTGAGGATGGAGGACCCAGGAGCTTGACTCTTGGTTTCTTATAATTTCAGAGCAATCTTCCTGAAGACTCCTTTCCGTAAGTGCTAAGAGCGACTGCAGAGACCCACCGTACAGGTAAATCATTTTGTGTACAATTTGTATGCCTGTGTTAGCAACTGGAACCTTCTAGAAGCCTCCATTGGATCTAATGGACAGTTGCGTACCTTGCTGTGTGTTCGTTGGGGCCAAGATTGAGACATGGCTGCCACCCCTCGGGCGGCACGGGGCTTTGATGCTGGACACTGACGGCCCTGCATGGCCTTCCCTTCCCTTTGTACGTGTTCTCCTCCAACTCCCTCCCTCCTAGACTGCAGCTGCTCAGGGCGTGATGGCCCTGCGTGCGCCCCACGTCTGCTTTCTCTCCTTTTCAGGGGCACAGGAACATGGGTCCATGTCCCTGTGTGTGTTCACGGCTCCACATCTGCGTATTTGAGTTTGTCTGTGTGCCTGCCCCTCCCGCGTGACTGTGCTAGCCTGTGTGTGTGTGGGTGTGTGTCCTGGGTCAGCTGTGTCTCTGTATGGGTGTCTTTCTATGTTGACCAGCACTTCTTCTCAATATGGTGTGGGCTATGGCACCCATCCTGGCCTTCACCTTCCTGCTGTGGGAAGGCACAGCACCGGAAGAGGACTCCCGATGGGACTCTCCCCAGGATTTGGGATGCATTTTAACTGGACAAAGCTAAGAGAAATAACCAGAATAGTGTGTGAAACCCCTCATCCCTAATCCTTCTCCTCTTCCTTGGGACACAGGGACACAAGGAGAGGAGTGTTGCTTCCTCCACAGAGACAGCCTGGCAGGGCTGTGGTGAGGAGGGGCGTGGAGCTGGTTATACACACATACATAGCACAGATATCCGGTGCACTGGGGCAGGGACCTTACTTATGTGAGTTCAGGCACGTACATGCCATGGCTTGCCGGTGGAGGTCAGAGGATAACTTTCAAAATTGCTTCTCTCTCTCCACCATGGGTACCAGGGATTGAACTCGGGTCATCAGGCTCCCGTGGCAAGTGCCTTTATTCCCTGAGTCACCTCACTGGCCCGAAACCTCATTATTCCTAAGGAAGTCTATGTTGGCACTGGGGTGTGAGCATTGTCTTGCTGCTGCTGCTGCTCTTTTCTTCCTCCTCCACCTCCTTTTTCTTCTCTTCCTCCTTCTGACCATTTGTCTTTGAATTTTGTTGGTCTCTGAAGTGTTTCTCAGGTTCCTTAGATAGGAGGAATTTGAAAGTGCAGGCAATTTCATGTACCGAGTGCCATATTAAATAGTAAGAGCTGGGTCCCCTGAGTCCCAGCCCCAGAGGCTGGTGTCTGTCTCTCTCTGTGTGCAGACCAACACTTCCTCTCAACTGTATGGCCCATCGCTCCCATGCAGACCTACACCTTCCTCCGAGTGCAGTGGAGGTATGCAATAGGCACAGTATGGTCCAGGCGCACCCACCCTGGGGTCTGGGATGTATTCCTAGGTGCACCTGCTGGCCTGCTCCAGCCAAGGAACCAGTGGCAGCTTCTGCGGTCCAAACAATGTTGTGAGTTCAAACAACATAGTGAGTCCTTGTCCTCACTGTTCATAATGCTGTGGCCCAAAGCCACCGGGGAGTGGAGTGTTGCCCTGGCTTAATTTCTGTTATCCCTTCCATCCAAAATCCTTTGTCCTCCAGCATCACCGGCACTGGCTGGTGGAGACTCAGGAACACTATGTGGTGTTTGATTTTACATTTCTTTAGAGGAGGTAGGCACCATGGTGTCATTCATGCTGCTAGGAAAATGTTTTTATAAGAAAGAAACATTAAAATGCAAATGACATCGTACTCTGAAGCATCTTTAATGAAAATTTTCTTTCTCTCTTTGGGGATTAAAGCACCACTGTCCTCCTGAGTAAGTACTACTGTCTGCTCGTATGTCTGGTATTGGCCTCTCCGGACTGGGTTTTGATATTAATTGGCTCTCCGTGGTAAGCAGTACAGCCATCCCAGTTCTGAGGGCTGCAGCCCAGGATTGAGTCACTGCAGATTCAGTGTCTGGGGAGGGCTCACTCCTGACTGTCCATCATGTTTTCCTTGTGTCCCCACCTGGTGGAAAGAGAGAGGGAGATAGTTCTGTGCAGCATCCTTAGGAGGGCCATCCTCATGACCTCATCACCTTGAAGAGGCCTCACCTGCCTCCGGTCACCATCACTCCGGGAGTCGGTGAAAGGATAAACAGCGCTGGTTGTTCAGCGGAGGAGTCACAAGCCATGGCTACCAGAGTTGCAATGGGCTTTATCAGAAAGAAGAGGAGATAGGACGGAGAAGCCAGGCCCGGCAGAGAGGAAACAGAAAGAGAGGCGCAGAGAGAGAGTGTGGGGTCTGTGTGTGGCTTTTTAAGGTGGGGACGCAGTTGCCCACTGATGATGGAAGGCATTAAACCTGAAGAGTGAGAGCAGGATCCTTACAGTCGGAACTCCACACAGGAATTTAGGGTGTCACAGTAACGCCATAACAGTCGTGGTAGCAGCCGAAGGTTACCCAGGGCCAGAGGGCTGGGGCTGGCCAGCCACTCTCAGTCCATACCTGCACTGTCTCTGGGATCCAGGACCAGTACCTGGAGTCCTGGGGGATAGTAAGAGCCATTGTGAGGCCAGGGTTGCCCCTCTTCAAATGAAAGCCTGTGGGGCCTGAGGAGGTGACAAACCCTGTAGAAAGAGATGGTGTTGTCAGGATCTATCTGAAGTTTAAGCCACACCATACCGATCTCTGCAGGTCACCACTGGTCCCCCATGGAACCCCACTTCTCTCCTGGCTCTACCTACTCTATAGTGTGCACCCAGTCATCACTGCTGTTCAATAGGCACTGTGGCCGTGACTCCCCGCGTCCTACTTTGCATGCTGGCTTCCCACCCAGCACAGCACCCACCCACCTAGTGCTCAGGTATGGGGCATGAGCTGGGGTAAGAGCCCATTTGAGGTGGCTTGAGATTGAGTGTTGACCTGGATGGTGATGCCCAGCTGCTCCCGTGAGCTGTGCCTTGCCAGTGTTAGTACAGTAAGTAGAGCGTATCCCTGCCAACTGGAGACCGTGGCTCTGGGGCCTGGAATACCAAAGCTGGGACAACAGCTTTGTGTGAGGAAGCCACTCAGGAGCTCCTGGACCCCTCCTGCAACTCTCCAGGGACAGGCCCTCTGTAATTCAGTGTTCAGGCTAGTGACATCAGCGTCTCTGGGGTGCCAGCATTGTAGGGGTGGGGTGCCTGGCTAGTGGCTGGCCGGGAGTGGTCGGAAGGCCACACCCAGCTGGGAGGGAAGGTGTGGCTGGATTAACCTATCCTGTAGCAGCCTGAGTTTCACCTTTATGTCTGAGCAAATGAGCAGGTAGGAAGTAGACAGCAGTCTCCTGTGGCCAGTGTCTTCATGGGGCTGGAGTCCAGGGGACAGTCGGCCTTACCACAGCCATTCAGGATCTCCTGTTGTGTTGGCCGTGGTGCCCAGGAGGATGCTTACAAGTCTGTGTGGCATCTTGTCCTCACAGGAGCACCTAGTGGCATCTGCTCTGTGACCTGCCCCCACTATCAGCTCCTCGTGCATCCATGTTTGCACACATCTGCAGACATAGATATGTGTGCACATGTGTATGCGTGCACTTATGTACAGGTTACATACAGAGATACACATTTAACTTGACATTTGCAGGTGTGGCCATGTACATGAGTGTGTACATGGGTAAACACATGTCCCTGGTTGCCATGATATACACAGGATCACACGCACAGTGTATGCACTCAGGCACAAACACGCGCCCAGTGCTCTCAAGGCCATTAGCATTCCAGGCCTGAGCTGGGTGCTCACCACTCTTGGACCTTGCCCTGGCTGGGGATTGCTCCTGTTTCCAGTTGCAGCCCCTGCTGAGATTTCCAGGGTTCCCTGGAGGTGGAGAGCTGCCCTCCGACAGCCCAGGCAGGCAGGAGGGAGGGGCTGAAGCTCTTTATCCTGGGTTTTGAGTTGGCGAGTCCTCCCTCTCCATGTGGTAAATGGGGTCTTGGTGACCCCGCCTTTAATGGGCTGTAGGTCCTCTTCTGATAGCACTGGAGTGACAGTTCACTGTCACCACAGAGAACAGGAGGGCCTCAGCTGCCAGCGGGAGACCTCGGCTTCCCCTGAGGGAAAGGTGTTGCATCCATTTGTTTAAATTTAAACACAGAGAGCAAGGTCCTGAACTTGGCTTTCAGGGATGGCTGTGGAGCCGTTCCTGGAAGGCACTGTGGCAGCCTGTCTGTGTGGGCGTGGCGGGCGCTTTGTTTAAAGTGGGTTTTAAATTACACCAAACAGTGAGTGGCGAAGAGAAAAAGAAGTCAAACCCAAGAGCCCTCTCCTCCCCCTCCTTTCCACTTGGCTGCTCCCTCTCCCCCTCCAGGCCTCCGGCTGTTCCCTGGGGCTTGTGTGCCTAGCTAGGCTATTGCCCTCTAGTGTCTGCCCTTGAAATAACTGCGCTCCGCATGGTGGGGTTGAGTCTACAGGAGCCGCCGGCGGCTGAAGTGGGCGTGGCTTGGCTGAGCATGCTCTGGGCTTCTGTAAGCAGTGTCGGGGTCAGCCCAGGGTGGGGATGTTTGAGGGCCCCAGTGAACCCCACAGTTCCTGCTGTCTTTCCAGTTAGTCAAGGTTGGCAGGAGAGTTGCTGCTAACCGCCACCGAGGGCCGGAAGGCGGTGTTGGACCTCCGCGAACTAGAGTTTCAGATGGTTGTGAGCTGCCATGTGGGTGCTGTGAGTGGAACCCAGGTTCTCTGTCTAAAAGAGCAACAGCTGCTCTCAACTGCCGAGCCACCTCTCCAGCCCTAGTTGGTACATTTTATAAAGCTTATATTCCAAGGGCAGCCCTGGCCAGACTGACTACCCTGGGGCAGTGAGGAGTTTTAGTTATTTCAGCCACTTGATGTTTTACCTAAAATTTGTTTTAGCTTGTGTCCTGGCTTTTCCGTTCCAGGCACTGTGTTGGGACACAAGCTGAAGCTCCTGCTCTCTGCTCCTTGTCTTGCACCTCTACCCCTCCCCCCAGTGAGTTATCTCACACACACACACACACACACACACACACACACACGCTCCCCTTTGACGGTTGAGGCCGCACACTCGGCCATGGTAGCACAGTTTTGATTACATTTCCACTGTAGGCCGGTCTCTCTTTCCCTGGGGCTCTGACTGCTCCATTTTGACTGTGTTTGGTAATAATTCATTCTTAGGCTGCAGGAAAATGCAGGCGCAGTGTCTTAGCGGTGCTGTCAGGACCCGGCCTCTGAGATGTTCCGCTTTGCAGCTCATAGAATGAGATCCTTAGTTTTATGTTCATAGAATGGCTGTTAGACCTCCAGACACCAAGTCTGAGTTCCAGGCAGCAATATGAAGACGAGCTTGGCGTCAAATTGCTATTGTTAGCCAATTTCGTGCAATTGTTTCTAGTAATTTCCACCTACATTTCTTTGGCTAAAACCAGGGCAGCTTAGAAATGTGTTGAACTGGGCAGTCTGCTCACCCAGGAAAGCTCAGGATCCTGTTACCTAGAATGAAACAGGAAGCACAGAGGCAGGGGGTGGGCAGGCTGGGAGGAAGGGGAAAAGGAAAGCTGCTGAGCTTGGGGCGGGGTAGATGGATGGGGAAGGAGGTGCATTCGAGACAGGCTTGCAGGTTGGGTGTCCACGCTTTCCATGGATCCGGCCAGTGGATGGGGTTGGAGGTGGGTGAGCATGCGTCCAGTGACCAATGCCTTCCTGGGTCTCCCATCCATTGTGTCTTACTGAGGGGAAGGGAGGGGAGGGTTTCATCCCTGGGGCTCAGGGATGTGTGTCCTGTGACACTTCCACAGCTCTGGGAAGGAGGAGGTTGGAGTTTTGAAGTCCTGTGCTGCTGCTGCTGCTGCTGCTGCTGCAGGTGAACTGTGGGAGGCCCGTTCATCACCCTACCCAACATGTACATTTATGTGCTCCCACCTAAAGGGGTCGTCTCTTCGCAGTGTCTGTGAACTGCCTCCTGTCCTTTCGTGTTGTGGAGGAACGTCCTAATAAGAGGCATGCATGCCCATCAGCTCCCAGGTTGAGGGCACTGTGTGGGGTCTGGTGTGGGCCAAAGCCTTCCTGTTGGCCCCTTGTTCTAGACTCTACAGAATCTGTGTTTCCCAGTTCACAGGGGGGCAGATTCTTTCTCTGTGTCTTGTTTTTCCATCCCACCCCCTTTTCCAGGATGGTTTACAAAGATGTTATACTTAAGCAAGCACTCTGCCACTAAGCATTTGATTAATTAATTAAATTCTGAGCCAGGGCCTGCCTCACTGTGTAACCTTGGCAGTCCTGGAACTCACTATGTAGACAGAGACCTGCCTGTCCCTTCCCGCAGAGTGCTGGGATTCAAGGTGTGTACCATCACATCCAGTGCTCCTGTTTGTTTGTCTATTGAGACAAGGTTTCACCTGTAGCTCTGGCTGGCCTGGAACTCACTGTGTAGACTGACCTGGCAGTGAACTCACAGAGCTCCCCCTGCCTCTCTCTGTCTTAGGATTCAAGGCCTATACCATCTCCTTTTGTTTTTGGAAGACCTGCCTTCCTCCCTTTCTTCCTTCTGTTTGGATTTTTACATTTTATTTCAGCCGGGGTCTTAGTTACTATGTAACTAAGGATGGCCCTGAACTTCCCTTTCTCCTGCCTCCACCTGCTGGGCATCACCGTGCCTGGGTTTATGAAGTGCTGGGGACTGAACCTAGGGCTTTGTGCATGATAGGCAAAACCTCCAACAATGGAGATACACACTCATCCCTGAAGGAATGTTTCTTATAAACATTTTAAAGCCAGCAGCGGAGTGGCACGTGACCCCTGCCTGCAGGACCTTGGCTGCTATTCATCCTCATCTGTTGTCATTTTTATCCATCCTCAGCTGTTGTCATCATCCTCTGCTTCCGTCAGGAGGGCTCTGAGGAGGGAAGTCGCGCCCGTCCCATGCCACCTGACCCTCGTGTCCCATGCCACCTGACCCTCACGGCTGGAACCGTGTGCATGCAAATCAGAGGGCTTATGCCTGCCACAGCTCCTCTGCCCTGACCGTCTCCAGTTTCCGCAAAGCACGGGGCTTGGACCCATGCCATTGTACCTTGGGCATGCTGCAGGAGCTCTGTACCCAGAGGGTGCTTGAGATCAGGGAGACACTGCTGTCCTGGCTGCCCTTTCATCAGCAGTGTGGACACTCAGCGTTGGAGGGAATTGGTGGCCCTGGCTTTAAGAGGATTCCCATGGTTTGGACCCTAGCAACCCATAGCTCCATTCCTGACTGTGGCAGGAGATGGGCTCTTGCAAGGCAGGCAGGCCACACTGTGGACTTGCTCAGCAGAACCCAGAGTTTTTTTTTTTTTTTTTTGGTTTTTCGAGACAAGGTTTCTCTTGTGTAGCTTTGCGCCTTTCCCTGGAACTCACTTGGTAGCCCAGGCTGGCCTCGAACTCACAGAGATCCGCCTGCCTCTGCCTCCCGAGTGCTGGGATTAAAGGCGTGCGCCACCACCGCCCGGCAGAACCCAGAGTTTGTAATTGTCACCGCTGTCTATTTCCAAGCCTCTGCCCCAGTTCTTGGCTTCCTGCTCCTCTGGTTGGGTGAGCATAGGAGTCACGCCTCGGTGCCCAGCTTCTGTGAATCTGTAGGTGGGGCTGGGGCTGGCTAGCCCCTGTTTTGTGAACCCACTGCCTATGACTGGAGTCACCCTGTTGCATGGCATCCATCACTGCCTTTGAGCTTATAGCAACAGTCACTTAAGGAAAAGATCAGCTGCACTGGCCTAGAATATTCCAGTCCTTGGAGGAAGGAGGGATTCAGGCTATTCTGGCTTTAGGAAGCTTCCAAATGCATTGGGATAGAGGCCAGACCTGTTGTCAGGGCTACACTTGAGGACGGACCGGACAGAGGACTGGATAGAGATGTAGGAACAGCTGGCCTCACCCTCTGTGGGAGGCAGGGAAGGCCTGGCAGGTGGCCACACTCAAAGGTGAAGCCTACCTGTGTAGCCGGGCAGCTGGTGTGACACAGCCCTGGGCTCTGGTGGTCAGGGTCTATAGGCTCAGAGACAGGGGTCCTGATGTGTGCTGAGCCTCAGGCCTGTCTGGGGCAGGTGAAGACAGGGTGGGCTCAAGAGCCCCATGGCCACAGTTCCACCAAACAGCAAAGCCTGCTTTTCTGTTTCTTGTTTGGACAAATCAGAGTTAATTGCTACTGTTTCCATGGTAATTAACTTCTTCCCAGTGAGGCAGGAAGAGCTCGGGTTGTC
Source organism: Peromyscus leucopus (assembly GCF_004664715.2). Taxonomy (NCBI): domain Eukaryota; kingdom Metazoa; phylum Chordata; class Mammalia; order Rodentia; family Cricetidae; genus Peromyscus; species Peromyscus leucopus. Next base: position 12,703,925 of record NC_051067.1, read on the forward strand.
TCCTGGGCTGGCTGTGTGTCCTCTGTGGAGGCCAGCTACTCCTGCAAAATGAGGCCCTGAGGGTGTGTTTTCATGGGTATAAAGGTTAGTGTGTGTGCTTACATACTGCATGTATATGGGTGCATATGTTTGTGTGTATTTATAGCTACATGCACTTTTGCGTGTCAGCCCACACATGTGACTCTTGTATGTATTCTCGGGCGTGCACCTTGTCACTGCAGCCTTCTGATGTCTGGTAATTTTCCTGGGTTTGTCAGAAATTAGGAAGTGAGCCTCCCAGGGAACTGAAGCCCCGGCTTGTTCCTTTCATTTGTGGCTTATCACCAAGCAGCTGGCTGTCCGTCTAGCTAGTCATCATATATCATAATCCACCTTTGTAGGCCCATCTTGGTGTGTTTAGCCTTGTTGAGTCTCTGCAGGATCTGTCTGCCTGGTGGCACCACAGTCCTGGATGCCTTCCATGTCCCTCAGCAGGCAGATTCAGGCAGGATAGGCAGTGGGAAGGGATGGAGGGGACCGAGGACCAGCTGGAGCTGTTGTGACCTGTGGCCTTTCTTTCCTTCCTTTGCAGGTCGGAAGGGAGCAGCAGGAGCCTTTGGCATGTGGTAGTGAAAGTGGCCACCGCTAACCTGACATGGGGCGGCTCAGGACCCCCACCACTCATGGGCTCCAGTCTGTGCCGCTGGCCCCAGCCCTGGGGCTCTGAGAAGTCCCTGCTGCCACACCACAGCAGCTTTCTGCCATCTATGTGTGTCCACTGTTGAGGACTCGGTGCCCTCTGCCCGTGAGGATGTGTGCTCCCGTCGGGGGGCTATTCTTGGCCCTGATGGTAGTGTTGGGGACAGTGGTGGCATTTGCACCTGTGCCTCGGATCACCTGGGAGCATGGAGGTGAGTGCTAAAGCTATGAGTGCCAGTGGCTCTGGAGAGCATGGAGATCCATGCTTTGGATGCTTTGTGAGGTCATGTCGTCAGGGATGCCCGAAGGATGCTGTGTGGGCAAGAGGCCTGGTGGCTGCTTCAGGCCCACAGCAGGTGCCAGGCTTTAGTCAGAGTGCACTTGTGATCTCAATACCTCACAGTTTAATGACTGCTGACTAGAGGCCAGCACTTCAACTGCACTGCTGAGATTAGCTCAGCCTCAGAGGTCTCCAGGTCAGACTTCCAGGATGGGGCACACAGGCTACACAGCATTCCAGGGAGGGGACAGTGTGGAGACAGAGGGCCGGGAAGCAAAGTGCAGTAAGAATGCCCAGCTTGCCAGGCGGTGGTGGCGCACACCTTTGATCCCAGCACTCGGGAAGTAGAGGCAGGCGGATCTCTGTGAGTTTGAGGCTAGCCTGGTCTACAGAGTGAGATCCAGGACAGGCACCAAAACTACACAGAGAAACCCTGTGTCAAGAAAAACCAAAAACCGCCGGGCGTTGGTGGCGCACGCCTTTAATCCCAGCACTCGGGAGGCAGAGGCAGGCGGATCTCTGTGAGTTCGAGGCCAGCCTGGACTACCAAGTGAGCTCCAGGAGAGGCGCAAAGCTACACAGAGAAACCCTGTCTCGAAAAACAAAAAAAAAAGAAAAAGAAAAACCAAAAACCAAAACAAAACAAGAAATGCCCAACTCTGAAGCCACCTGGACACGTGGGAATACTTACTTGTAGGCAAGTTCAGAACTTAACCAGTGCCAGCTCATAATGCCAAGCTAAGCACCACAGTGCATACTTGGAACCCCCATACTCAGGAGGCAGAGGCAGAGGGATCTTGAGTTCCAGGACAGCTCATGTCCTTCCTGTGTGACCGTGTCCAGAAACTGCTGCAAGTGCAGAAGGGGTGTCCCTTGTCTCCGGAAGTTAGCGGTCATGCCTGGAGTTGTTTAGGAGAGAGGTGTGTCTACCCCTCTTGACTTTTTAAAGGGGGTGATGGGCAGAGAATATGGATCCTGCACCTACTAGGCAAATGCTCTACCACTCAGCTGCGTCCTCAGCCCTAATACTGAATTTTTGTTGTTGAGGGTTTCAAGTAAGGCATTTATTTCCTGAGTGGGAAAGTCCTAAACCATTACGTTCTTTCTCAACCCAAAGTAGATGGTTAAAGACACATTAAAGATGTAGAGATTAGACCAAGAATTTGGTCTGTGATATGCTGGAAACCCCCAGTATGAGTGGTTTGGAACTCAACAGGACTAGGGGACAGAAAGGGAGGTCAGGAGTATATAGCCTAGGGATGCATGCTAGCCTCAGGGCTTCAGTCATGGGCTGGCTCCTCTCACTTTTGGTGGGTGCATTGAGGTTCTCTGGGGTCCTGCTCCATGCTGGAGCAGTGTAGACAGCTGGCCCTAGTGACAATTCTGCCCTGACTCGGAGGTGAGATGGGGTGCATGCACACTAAGCAGTGATTCCTCAGCTCCTCCTTTTCTTCCCTCCTCTGTTGCCCACAGAGGTAGGCCTGATGCAGTTTCATGAACCGGGCATCTTTAACTACTCAGCCTTGCTGATGAGTGAGGACAAAGACACTCTGTACATGGGCGCCCGGGAAGCTGTCTTTGCAGTGAATGCGCTGAACGTCTCTAAGAAGCAGCATGAGGTAGGTCCTGTGCCCACCCCACCCCAATGGGCCTCCCTTCTGCACCTACCTCTGTGCAGATCTGGCTCAGGACTCCACCAGCAAGCTCACCCAAGAAACATCTAGGCTGTTTCTGTTTGATTTGTGTTGAATGGTACTCTATATAGTCACCTTTAAAAGGACGAGAGAATAACAGGGGCTGAAAATGACTAAAATTCATTATTTGCATGTATAAAACTGTCAAAGAAAAAAATTAGGTTGAGCAGGGGCCGAAGAGATGGCTCAGCAGGTAAGGCACATGCTGCCGAGCCTGGTGACCTGAGTTCAACCCCCTGGGCACTTGTAGTAGACAGAACCAACTCCCACACATGTGCTGTGGTACATGCACATCCACACCTACATGTCATAATAAAAATGTTTAAGGTTAAAAAAAAAAAACCAAAAGAACCAGGGTGGGGGGAGGGGCGGGGGACTGGAGAGATGGCCCAGCAGTTAAGAGCACCGCTGCTCTTCCAGAGGACCCAGGTTCAATTCCTAGCACACTCATGGCAGCTAACAACTCTCTGTGACTCCAAGATCTGACACCCTCACACAGACATACATGCAGGCAAAACACCAATGCAAATAAAAAATAAATTTAAAAAATATACCAGGCAATGGTGGTGCACTCCTTTAATCCCAGCACTTGCAAGGCAGAGGCAGGCGGATCTCTGTGAGTTCGAAGCCAGCCTGGGCTACAGAGTGAGTTCCAGGACTGTTACACAGAGAAACCTTGTCTGGAAAACAAAACACAAAAGAACAAATGAAAGCCTATACTTTTGGGTATAATTAAATTGGTTTCAGTTTCATTCTGTGTGGGGGGGGGATTGAATCATAGGACAGCTTTGGGTGTCTTTCCTTAGGTGCCATCCACTTTTAAAATTTTATTATGTTGAGACATGGTCCCTTGACTGGTCTGGAGCTTGTCAAGTAGGCTGGCAGCCAGGAAGCTACATGGACACTCTGTCTCCGCCTCCCCAGTGCTGGGATCACCAGTGTGGTACCACACTTAGCCTTTTCACATGGATTCTAGGCATCGAATTCAGGTCCGTTGCTTAGTGACAAGCACCTCACCCACGGAGGCATCTCCCCGGCCCTCGTCTGTTCTTTGTAGCAAGTCTGAAGGCTGTGTGATCCTGCTAGTTTGGGATGATGGTCACGGAACCTCAGGAAGCCCTGGGGATGACCCTGGTCTCAGCATCTGCCTGCTTTGCGAACCTCTTCTCAGTCTGACTTTATTCTGGCTGCGAACCTCTTTGCTGAGCTGTGTTGTGCGCTTTCTATTGGCGTCTGTTTTATCCCAGCAGTTCCTTCTCAGGGGAGGCTGCAGGCAACTGGGCTCTCATGCCTTTCTCCCTCACAGGTGTATTGGAAGGTCTCTGAAGAAAAAAAAGCCAAGTGTGCAGAGAAGGGGAAATCAAAGCAGGTAATCGCAGGTTACAAAGAAACACCCCCCCTATCCCCCATCCCCCCAAACACACACTCATTTCTTAGGTATTTAGATTTGGATCCTCTCAAGGATCAGGGCTTCTCTCTGTTGCTCACTGGGCGTCATGTGATTCTGCTGGGCTCAGTCCAGCTGTCTCAACACATCTGGTAGCTCTCCCTGCCCCCTGGTGTCAGGATTGGTGCTCTCAGGGTAGGTCAAGGTCATCAGCACTGGAGAAGCTTTTTCAAATGGCCTGGCATTGTGACTACAGAAGCTAATTTCTGCTGCCCACTAGTACCTGGAGTAAAATTGACCATACCTCACCCCGTGTTTCTGGGCTCCCCTGCACCCATGGAGGCCTGAGAGGTTATGGGGGTTTGGTTGGCTGTTTGCTTTGTTTGGTTTTGGGGTTTTTGTTTTTATATCAGTGAGGTGCTTATTCAGGGAGACTAGGCTTTGTAGCCCTTTCTCAGGAGCTCTGGGTACCCTCCTGTGCCTACCCTGGTGCCCTGCAGATGTCCTTAGACCACGAGAGCCAGGTTGTCCCTGATGATGATCATGATGGCTAAGTGATGGCAGTTTATCAGTTGTTGGCTGTTTTCAAAACAAAGATTAAAAAATAAATAATCCACTCATTTTTTAAAAATTTTTTATTATTATTTTTTTGGTTTAAGTTCCTTGGTTAAATGCTAACTGCACATTTCACTGCCATACTGTCTGTAACTGCAGTATTAACTCGGGAACTAAGAGGTGGGCAGACATTATGATGGACTGGCTGTCCTGTAGGCAATCTGTGTAGCTGAGTGAGCTGATGCCTTGCACTGCCCCACGTGGGGACCCACAATGAACTTGGTAGGGAGCCCTCCTCTGAATGACTCCCTAGCCATTTGAAAACAGTTTGCAAAAAAAAAAAAAAAAAAAAACAAAAACCACTTTCCCGATTTGAGATAATTTCAGGCTATAGCCCATATAATCTGAGCACTGTTCTCCTAAAATAGCACATGGGTTCCAAACTGTCATCGTTGTTTTCCCACTGGTCCCCAGGGATGCACAGCTGGCTATACCCTCAGGTCTGGCCTCTCTCTGACTCTGCCAGTCACTATTTCCAGTTCTGTGCTGGTGGGAGCACAGGGTGGAGTCCCCAGGAAAGCAGAACGCGTCTGTACAATGTCTGCCTTGGTGATATGGGCACCAGAATGAATGGTGTGTTTGGCAAGGGTAAATACATTGCCATCTGTAGTGGGTACCCTGGTACAATTTAAGGTCAGCTCTGGTTTGGTCTTGGCTTTGTTTTGTCACCAGATACTGGCTGAGCATCTGTTAGGGACAGAGCTAAAGTCGTGCCTGGCACCTGAACTGCCTGTGGACCACAGAGATGGTGTTCACATTGCAGAGCCTGGCTCACTGTGCAGTGCCCCACCTCCCCCATGGACACAGACAGACCAGCCTGAGCAGAGAAAAGAGCAGGGCAGTGGGTGACTGGCCTTCACCGTGCGGACCTGAGGGTTCTCTGGTGGCTGGCTGTCCTTTGATGGTGTGTGTGTGTGTTTCCCTTGCAGACGGAGTGCCTCAACTACATCCGCGTGCTGCAGCCACTCGGCACCACTGCCCTCTATGTGTGTGGGACCAACGCGTTCCAGCCCACCTGTGACCACCTGGTAAGGCCACCACACATCCCTTTTACCAGTGATTAGAGTTCTGGCCAGACTCTCCCGTTCTTTCTGCAAGCCACATGGACTAAGAACTACACAGTCAAACTTCCTGCAGCTACAGCAAGGCCCCAGTCCCGCTCCTCCTGACTTGTATTCCAGAGGATAATCCACAGTAGCCATCCTTTCAGTTTTGGATGAGTGAATTTATTATGTACATGGCAAGACAACGTGAAAGAATATTACCAAGAGATAGATACCAAAACATTAAATTGGGTGCTCCAGATGCCTAGCAGAAATCAAAGGGGTCTTGTTAAGGCAGCCCGTTAGAGTTCCCAATAGACAAGAGTTCTGGTCACAGCAGAGTGTCCACTTTGGCGAAGCTTCTGAATAAAAGAACAAATAGCCACAGAGAGAAAACATCATCAGATCAGGATTTTGAATCTGAGGAAACTGAGGTCGTCAGCTGGAGTCACCTCTCCATGGCTGAGCTTTTGGCTACACACACACACACACACACACACACACACACACACACTGTAGGCACTTTTGGTTTGGTTTGGTTTGGTTTTGGTTTTGGTTTTCGAGACAGGGTTTCTCTGTGTAGCTTTTGCACCTTTCCTGGATCTTGCTCTGTAGTCCAGGCTGGCCTCGAACTCACAAAGATCCTGCTGGCTCTGCCTCCCGAGTGCTGGGATTAAAGGCGTGTGCCACCACCGCCCGTTGTAGGCACTTTTATATCGTGAGATAAATAATAGTAACCTCTTTTGCAAATGGTTCACCTTCTAGCTGCTCTCAAGGGCATAATGGACTTACTCTTAGGTTCTTCGCTGTTCTCTCCTCCGTGTCAGAGTTAGGGGGCAGCCCATCCCTGGACAAGAGGCCTTGGAGGACGCTTTGTGAACAGTAGGCGTGGGTCAGAAGTGGGGGAGGTGCAGCCCTGCTTCCAGAGCAGCCTCCCTGTGCACTCAAACAGCACGTGAAAGTTTACCAATACAGTGTATACTACAAGTCACTTACTTCTGCCCTTGCTGTGACCAAATACTTGACGAAAACAACTTACGGGACGAAGAGCTTACCGTGGCTCACACTCCAAGAGTATCGAAGGCATCTCATCAAAACAGAAGGCGGGGGACAAGAAGTGGGGCTGGCACCCCAGAAACCCGCTTCCTCTGGCAGGTCTCACTTCACAACCTCCCCCGGATCACGCCACCTGGAAACAAACCCAGGAGCCCATGGGAGAAATTTCACAAGTAATCCATAGCAAATAGGAAACATACTATATGGTTTTCCTCTCCTCTCCGCTGGGCGTAGATCCAAAGTCTCCACTGGATGCTAAAACCTTGGCTCTTACCAAACCTTATGTTGTGTATCTGATGACCGCGAGGAGGGGTAGCATGTACCGTGTGGGTCTGCTGAACATGGGTGAGTGACACCGGGCAGGGTAGCACACGGCGAGGAGGCAGGAGACTTAGTTCATCGCTCTGCGGCAGTTGGCTGCAGATGACAGGAACCACGATGGGAGAAGACTCCAAAGGAAAAGCTCCATTCACCTAAACCCTCAATTAGCTGAAATGTAAAACCTCTTCCCAGTGTAGTTCAGTTAGAGGCTAGGAGTGCTAGCATGCGAGAGCTGTCGGGTCTTGATCCCCAGCACCACACGTATATAAACACCCACCACGTGCATGTCCACCGTACATATGGAACACGTGCGTGTGTGCGCGCGCGCGCACACACACACAGAATTAGAAATTCACTTAGGCAGCTAGGTGTGGTGAGAAAATCAGAAATCCCCTGCACTTTGGAGGGCTCCCGAGTATGAGGTCAGCCTGGGTTACAAGATAAAGCTCAAAAGGTTCTCTCAAAAGAAAAATAAACATCATGAGAGAATTAAGAAACTGAATACTTGTACAGCTGTCCTGGGAGAGGGCCACTGCACAGGTTCACCCGGCTGTGTACCGTGTGTGTGTGTGTGTGTGTGTGTGTGTGTGTGTGTGTGTGTGTGTGTGTGTGTGTGTGTTCTATATGTGTGGTGTATATGCATGCGTTGGCTCTTCTGGGATGTAAAGTCCCTTGGTCCTCAGAGATAGATATCTTAAGTAGAAAACAAGGAAAGCAAACAGAAGAGGAAGGAGGGAAAGAAGAGCGGTGTACAAAGACATTTTCACGTTGGTACCTCCTGACCAAACCCTGATTGGTCTAGTTGGAAGCGTCAGGACTATTGTTTAGATTCTAAAGCAGTACCTGAGCATGAGGTAAGGGATAGGATGCTTGGTTTAAAACTAGACTAGGAAACTCTGAAACTTTTAATTAATAAATAAATAAATAAAAGAAAAAGGAAAGAAAAAAACTCACACCTACAGCAGAGTCCATCCCTGTGAAACATTTGTGCACCTGGACCACACTGTGTTATGTGTCCTTTCGTACATGTGTATATATGTATGTATTTGTAATTGTGTGCGCTTATGTACACATGATAAAGTGTGACCTGTGATTCACAGAGGCCTTTTTGCAAGCATTTCTTAAAAATGGGGACATCTGTCTTGGTGGTAGTGGCACATGCCTTTAATTCCAGCAGGAGAATCTCTGAGTTTGAAGCCAGCTTGGACTACACAGAGTTCCAGGACAGCCAGGGCTACCCAGAAATCCTGTCTTGAAAAAACAAACAAATGGGGCCATTTTCCTGCACAGCTGATTTCATCAGTGTAGCTCCGAAAGCACAATGATTGCCACTGTTCTCCATCTTTCTCCCCTGTCCAGCAGCTCAGAGCATGGCAGTAGCCCCATCAGCCTCCAGGCATCCCTGTGAGGTATGATGACAGATGTGTCTTATCAAGTGGACCACACTGTCACCCCAGCTTACACTTCCTAGCCTGACGGGTGACCTTTATTGTTCTAACTGGCCCGTTGGTCATTTCAGCCGTTCTGGCACTATGAGGTCCTGTGTGCTTGCTGGCCTGTGGCTTCCAGCCAGCTGTTTCTTGCAGGGCTGGCAGCTCCTGACCCTGGTGGACAGCACCGCTCCGCAACCTCTCCAGTCTGCTAAGGGTACAGTGACTGCCCACTTTGAGTTTCCCAACACTCCTGGAGCTCTGGCAGGTTGCCCTGTGAGGTGGCTCCTGTCTTTTCACACTTTGGCCTGTATTTTTCATCTGCTGTATATACTCTTCTGTATGTGTTCCTGTATATTCAGAAGTGGAAATACTTCATCATCATTTTGTGGGCATTTCCCCCAGTCTGTCACCTGCTGTTTAATTGTGTCTCATTTTTCCCTGTACGAGGACATCCTGATTCATTATGTATCAATGTTTGGCTGTCCCTGTTTTTCCCTTGTATGGTGTCCTGTTTCTTGTTTGTTTTATGTTTGCCAACTTGACAGAAGCTAGGGTTACCTCAGAAGAGGGAACCACGGTTAAGAAAATGCCTTCATAAGATTGGCCTGTAGGCAAGCCTCGAGGATATTCCCTTATTAGTGACTGATGTGGGAGGACCCAGACCACTGTGGGTGGATGAGAAAGCAGGCTGAGCAAGTCACGAGGAGCAAGCCAGTAAGCAGCATTCCTCCATGGCCTCTGCTGTAATCTGTTCGAGAGCAAAGCTGTGGAGATGAGCTCCAAGGTCGTACCAGGCCATAGTTTGGTGTGGGGCCCTCCATCAGTGTTGGTGTCCACTGCTTCCTGGGGCCAGGTGAGGAACACCTTCTCCTCCGTCTGTTAATTCTCGGGCCTGCTCTCCTAGGTGTTCTTAATGCTAACATGTGCCCGACACTCTCAAGCTCCTCTGATGAGTTCACAGGTGGCTCCTTTTCTATCCCAGGAATAAGTCATTTATTAGTTTGTTTGGGGTAGATGGTGTGGTTTGTAGATCCACCCAGGGCCTACTCATCCTTTTTCCTAAAGTGGAATCAAAACTCTAAAATGGAGTCTCCTAGGGCAAGGCACCGCCTGGAAACCGCTGTTTTATATGGTATGGGGCAGCTTAGAGCACGGCGTGGCCTGATCCTGGCATGGCCTATGTTGTTGGAGTGAGCTTGGTTTTGCCGTTAGTCAGAATGGATCCTCCTGGAGCTGCTGGTAGTAGATGAACAGAGTGAGGATTCCGTGGTTTGTTTGCCCATTTCTTGGGTAGTGTGGTAGAGGAGGCTGAGACCGTGACCCTGCATGTCCCAGGCTCTGTCATGCACCTGAGATGTGCTTCTGGTGGCACTGCTCCCAGGGCAGGACCTACATGGGTGGGGGCCACTTGCTGCACACTGCTGGTCTTCTGTACCGTTAGATGGCGCGAGGGCATGCCCTTGGCACCCGAAGGTCAGGTGTTTCCTTTTTCTTCCTTTGTAGAACTTGACATCCTTCAAGTTCCTGGGGAAAAGTGAAGATGGTAAAGGAAGATGCCCCTTCGACCCTGCCCACAGCTACACGTCAGTCATGGTTGGTGAGTCCTGCCTCGGGGGCTCCTGCACTGAGTTTATGGTGGCATGTCGTGTCCCCACCTGGTTCACTGAGCTCTTCCCTCGGTCCCGTCTCCCTTGGCTTCCTTCTGGCACTAGCTCCTTTCACAGAAGGTGAGCATCCCACTGCACAGACCCCTCAGTGAGAGCTTTGAGTTCATCCTTCAGAGGGACCCTCAGCCCTCACTGTGGCAGCACACGCCACATGTCAGTCACTGCGTGCCTCCTGCTGTGGTCTCCCACATCTGAGGCGAGCGGGCACACGCTGTCGTACAGACAGTTCACCTTGGGACCTTTCGGCCAGGTGCAGGGTCCCTCCTCACCGTCAATGTACGAGATTCAGTACTGTCTTAGAAAACAGGCGTCGTGTAAGATCGCGCTTCTGCGCAGTTGCAGGTGAAGGTGCGTGTTCAGAGTGTATTTAAAGTAGGGAGGCTGAACCATGCTGCCTGGCAGTGTGGGCGCCCAAGCATCTCTTTTGACTTAAAGTGCTTTCTGCTTCGGATGGCTTTATGAGGCGCCGAACGCTGTGGGAATTCTCACTTTGATTAGCCCTTATCCTTTAACCTGGAAGAACACGATTTAAATTTGACTGTGGTTGTCCTGATAAAAGAAAAGACGGTGTAGGAAGCAGAAAAGGGTATCACAGGAGTCAAGGAGGCCCACTTTCTCCAAGGAATTAATGAGGGTATAAATAGATTATGGTAGCCTGCTGTAGGTATGATAGCCTGGTGGAGGTGGAGGCATAAGGCTTGCTCTAGGCCAGCCTGGGCTAATGTCGAGCTCGTGTGTTACACAGTTGTCCCCAGCCTCCACCACAGGCAGAAGGGCTGATTGGATTCCTCTTCTTTACTCCCTTTCCACCGCTGCAGGGGGAGAGCTCTATTCTGGGACATCGTATAATTTCTTGGGCAGTGAACCCATCATCTCTCGAAACTCTTCCTCCAGTCCCCTGAGGACAGAGTATGCCATCCCCTGGCTGAATGGTAAGAAGTGTGTACTGCTGGCCTCATGGGTGTGCCATGTCATTTTTCCTTTGGCTGTCCCCAAACCATTGCGGGGTGGGGGTGAGGGGTGAGGCACTGTGGCTCATGTCAGATCCTAGGCAGTAGAAACTCTTTGGAACTGCTCAAGGCCCACGCCGGAGTAGCTGTCTTGTTCTCTCTCTCTCTGCTAACAACATTGTTTTAAATTTGCCTCTCTCACACCCCTACCCCCTCCCCCCCGATTGGGAGTCTTTAATAAAATGAAGCTCTGATGGGAAGTAGAGAAAGCAGACATAGGGCTTGGGGTTTGGTGCGGTGGACGGTGTGATCTGAAAGGTGGAGCCCCCAGGGTCTGGCCAGGTGGTATTTAGATGTTGTGTTACTGTCAGACAGGCATGTGTGCTGTCTGGCTTTCGGGTGTGGATGATGGGGGCACTCCTTGTGGGTCTGTTCTTGGGGATGCTGGCCAATGAGATCCTGGGCTTTTCTGAAGCCCCTTGAACTGGAGTCAGACCCTGGGGTCTGAGATATGAGACAGCCAGTTCCTCCTTGGAGTAGGGCGTCCCCACGATTCCGTCTGGTATCCCTCCAGTGGCTGACACTGGCTGATTTGGCCCTTGTTCGAGTCAGCAGATACTCTCTGGCTCTGTAGACCAGCTGCCCGCAGGGAAGCCTCACCTGGCTTCCTCTGTAGCACTGCCATACCTCGCTGAAGCTGAGGAGGGTGGCAGGCATCATCCAGGCCTAGAGTTTATGAGTGTGGCGTGTACACACTATAGATGTCCTCGAAGGGAAGCCTCCAGTCCCAGAGGCTGCACTGGCCAGCCATGACACATGGGGAGCAGGTAGTACGTGGCAAGGTAGCTTTGTATACGGGGATGATCCTGTGATGTCACTCCACAGAGCCTAGCTTCGTCTTTGCTGATGTGATCCAGAAAAGCCCAGATGGTACAGAGGGTGACGATGACAAGGTCTACTTCTTCTTCACGGAGGTGTCTGTGGAGTACGAGTTCGTTTTCAAGTTAATGATCCCACGAGTCGCCAGGGTGTGCAAGGTGAGTGCTTCCCCCCAGGCAGGCCCAGTTCCCACCCATAGTGCTGGCACAGATGCCACCATTCCAAGATGCCTAGCTCTGGACTTGCAGTGTTATCCTTTGGATAGAAACCCCTTGTGATGCGGCTTAATGTACAACTGAGGCACAGTAAGAGACCAAACAGTGACTAGTGATTAAAGTGACGGAGGTGTGTAGATGGTTTCCTTCCTGAGACTCTAAGCAGGATTGGGACGATGGCATAGTGGTTAAAATTCTTGCCACAAAAGCGAAAGGACCCGAGTTCTGATCTCCAGAACCCATGTAAATTCTGGGTGGACCTGCTGTAATTCCAGCCTGGAGCAGGCCTGCTAGAAGGACTCCGCTCATCAGCAAGCTCTGAGTTTGATTTAGAGGCCTTGTCTCAAATAGGAAGAGGGAAGATTTCTGATATCAACCTCAGGCCTCCAAATGCACCCACACATGGACACCCATGTAGAGGCATACCACACATAAATATACGTGAAAGGAAAAAAATGGCGGGGGGTGGGGTGGGAGTCAAAGCGAGCATTAATTGTAGCTAGAGTTTTCCTGCCTGGCCCACAGTCAGGACAAATCTTTGTCACCCGCCAGTCCCACAGCCGCTCAGACCCAGCCAAGTAAACACAGAGACTTATATTGCTTACAAACTGTATGGCCGTGGCAGGCTTCTTGCTAACTGTTCTTATAGCTTAAATTAATCCATTTCCATAAATCTATACCTTGCCACGTGGCTCGTGGCTTACCAGCGTCTTCACATGCTGCTTATCCTGGCGGTGGCTGGCAGTGACTCCTGCCTTCCTGTTCTTTCTTTTCTCCTCTCTGTTAGTCCCGCCTATACTTCCTGCCTAGCCACAGCCAATCAGTGTTTTATTTATTGATCAATCAGAGCAATTTGACATACAGACCATCCCACAGCAATTAATACTTTCAGTGGGTGACTCATCACGGGTAGTTGGAATTGCAGGAAACGAGACCACGAAGGGAGCCATTTTGTTTCTCCCCAGCCCTGATCGTGTGGTTCATAACTGTCTCTCAGTTGTTGGCTCGCTGAAAATAAAAAAAATCTAGAATTTTATCTAGAATTGGGCAGGCAGAGGGGAAGTGAAAAGGTCTCTCTGTGGTACACTCACATGTTCCCCCGAAGTGGTCTGCAGGGTCGGGGTCTGTGATAGGAAGGAGATCACCCATCGCTTGCCTAACTCTTACTTGCTCCATCATGGGTCACAGCTCGGAAAGCTGCAGGAGCCAAAGCCAGTGGCATTTGCGTGACACTTGGAGTGACAGACGTGGTTGCTTTGGTGGTCGTTGAATGTGTGGGTCTCTTTGCACTCTGTGATCCCGGCCCACGTGGCAGTAGCGCTGTGCTTACATAACTGCCTGCGGCAGACTTGGGCTGGCCTGGTGGGTGGGGGCGTATGGACTGGCTGCTGCTGTGGCTGGCCATCTGTGCCGCCCCTACCACGCACTGTCTGTGGCATTTCAGGGGGACCAGGGCGGCCTTCGGACTTTGCAAAAGAAGTGGACCTCCTTCCTAAAGGCCAGGCTGATCTGCTCCAGGCCAGACAGTGGCCTGGTCTTCAACATACTGCAGGATGTCTTCGTGCTGCGGGCCCCAGACCTCAAGGAGCCTGTGTTCTACGCAGTCTTCACCCCACAGTTGTGAGTCAGTTCCCTCAGCAGTTGGGGCCTGCCCACCCTGAGGACCTGCTGCCCTCCTGATGCTCATGGTTTCCCCTCCACAGGAACAATGTGGGTCTGTCAGCAGTTTGTGCCTATACCCTGGCCACGGTGGAGGCAGTCTTCTCCCGTGGAAAGTACATGCAGAGTGCCACGGTGGAGCAATCTCACACCAAGTGGGTGCGCTACAATGGCCCAGTGCCCAGTCCCCGGCCTGGAGCGGTAAGCAGGGTCCCGGGCTCCAGGGAGGGCTTATCTTTCCTCGGGTCTCAGGCCCCGAGCATGAGACCACACAGATCCCAGCAGCTTCCTTACAGCAGGTTGCACAGCAGCAGGAGTCTCCGCCCTGGGCTGAGTGACTGCTGGACCTGGGGGTGGAGAGCGAAGTTTGTTCTTTTTCTGATCTCTTCTACATGTTGGGTCATAGGTCTCACCACATGCTGCCCAAATGAGAGAGTGTCCCACTGGCCTGGGCTCTTGGGAGAAGCTGACAGTGCACAGTGACAGGCTCGCTCCATTTCCTGTTTCCTACAAAGAAACCTCGTTGGTCAGCAAAGCCTAGGCCGTCTCCTGAGGCAGCCTGTCCATTAGACAATGGGAGTCACGTTCTGCCCTCTTAAATATAGTAAATTTAAAAAGTAAAGGAAATTCTAGGGTCCCCTGCACATTGTCGCCATGTGGTGAATGGGTGTGTGGGGGTGGCTTTTAGATAGTGCCTTATCTGGCTCTTGAAGCTTTTCCCAGGACCAGCTTCTCCGTGGGTGTCTAGCCTGGACACCTGGTTATTCTTGTGTGCATGTGTGCTGTGTTCAGTGAAACATGGCTAGGGAGTGGGGACCAAAAAAAGAAGTCTTTCCGGCCTTTTTCTCAGAATTTGTGTGTGTGTGTGTGTGTCTGTGTGTGTGTGTGTGTGTTAAACAGTATCTAGCATGCTTTCTTCTCGTAGGAAAGCTATGGAATGAGTGTTTTTTAACTTGAGAAGTTTGCTAAGTGTTTTCATTGACATGTGATTCCTCTGCTGATGCTAGGACAATTAGGTCATGTGGCTGCTGTGCTTTTAAAACCACAGCTCCTGTCCCTGGGGAGGTCGCCTCAGCCCCGTTCATCTGTGGAGAAGTATGACGGTGGCCTTCCAGGGCTGCTCATGTGGCTTCTCTTCTGTGCTCAGTTGACGCTAAGTGGGCGTGTTACCACGGTGCTTTTGCCCCACAGTGCGTCGACAGTGAGGCTCGGGCAGCCAACTACACCAGCTCTTTGAATCTCCCAGACAAAACGCTGCAGTTCGTGAAAGACCACCCTTTGATGGACGACTCGGTGACCCCGATAGACAACAGGCCCAAGCTAATCAAAAAGGATGTAAACTACACCCAGATAGTGGTAGACAGGACTCAGGCCCTGGATGGGACCTTCTACGACGTCATGTTTATCAGCACAGGTGGGTTCCTCAGTAAGACTGGGAAATTCACTTAGTCATTTGTGGGCAGATGTGGCATCTCTTTGTGACAGCAGAGGATTTCTAAGACATAGCTGCACCTGGGATTCTGAGTCTCTCTATCAGCAGGCACCTGGGGCGTTTGTTATGTATGCAAGTGCTGGCCTGCACCTGGGCTGGAGTAGAACAAAGTGGTTGCTGTTGTCACAGGACCAGTGGGACTGGCCTGGTCTATCCTAATTGGTAGTGGAGACCCTGCCCCCTTCTAGGAGGAGCCAGGCTCCATCCCGCCCTCATCAGCCTTAGGAGGGAGGCTCAACTCCCCAAGTCTTCTGGGATGGGGGCGGAGAGTTGGAGCTTGGCAGCTGGCAGCGCCCCAGGGGCCACCCTTAGAGCTTCCCAGATGACTTGAGCATTTTGCTCTCACCTGCCTGTCTGGGCCCCTGACCTCGCCTGGAGGGCCATTGGAGTGTAACAGCTGCCTTACAGTGAACGTGACTCAGCTGCCAGGATGTGACCTTGTTGGTGAAGGTCGTTGGCATCCACCTTGAGGCAGGGGTGATGCTTTAGGAGAAAACAGGGGTTCTTGTTGCTTGAGCTCCTAATTCTTTATTTTCCAAGTGCTGCTCTCCGTTTGTAAAGCAAGGGTGTTCTCTTCTGAGCACCTTGTTGAGGGAATGACTTGAGTATGCAGAAGTCTGAGTGGTGGCCATCAAGACTGGAGTCTCCTAGTTTCATCCTGACCAAAAGCAACTTGAAGGCAGAGGGTTTCTTTTGCTTACACTGTATGTCAGAGTTCGTCATTTCAGGGACGTCAGGCGGGAGCTTCAGCAGCTGGTCACATCACATTTATAGTCACGAGCACAGAGAAGTGAATGTACCCATGCTGCCTGCATGCTCGCTTGCCTGTGCTTAGCCAGCTAGCTTTCTTCACTTACATAGTCCAGGACTACCTGTCTTGGGGGTGGTGCCATCCTCAGTGGGTTAGGTCTGCCCACGTCAGTCAACAATCAAGACAGTCCTCTACAGACATTGCTACAGGCCGGACTGATCTAGGCAGTGCCTCTGCTGAGGCCCTTTCCAGGTGATTCTAGGTTGCAGTAAGTTGACACTTAAAACTAACCAGCATGACATCCTTGGCATTTCCCTCCTTGCAGACCGGGGAGCTCTGCATAAAGCTGTTATCCTTGGAAAAGAGGTGCACGTGGTCGAGGAGACCCAGCTCTTCCAGGACTCTGAGCCGGTCCAAACTCTGCTGCTGTCATCAAAGAAGGTAATGTAGTCTGTGGGCAGGCCCGGGGGGGGGGGGTTGTCTGGCTTGGTAGCTTCTCCATGCTTAGGACTTGCTAGGATGGTTTCTCAAAGTTTGGCAGCCTGTGGCCGGATGAGCGGGCCTTTGGACTCTCCCAGCATTCTCCCATAGGATCTATACCTTGAGCTGGCAGCGGCATGGCAGAGCCAAGGGGGCTGGCCATTAGAGCAGGTGGCTGGCACTTTTGGGTAGTCACTAAGCTGGGGAAATAGGTCCTTGTGCCTCGAGCCTGAGAGAGTGTAGACTGTGCTGGTGGGGCATGATCCTTCGGCTAATCTGTGACAGGTCACCCTACAGAGCTCCCGCCACATCAGTACTGTGCTTCTGGGAGCTTTGCAGGCCAGAGCCTCAGTCCCAGGTGCTCAGCTTTGTGCTGTGGCTCCCCTAAGCCCCGGAAACACATAGATGGCCAAAGTGGCCTGTGGAAGCTGAGCTATGCATTGCCTAAAGTTTTCATAGATCACAAAATATTAAGTTTAAAATGTATTTTCAAACAGTTAAAAATGTAAAGCTCCACCAGGTATGGTAGTGCATGCCTTTAATCCCAGCACTCTGGAGATCTCTGTGAATTCAGGGCCAGCCTTGTATACATGGCATGCTCCAAGACAGCCAGGGCTATGTAGAGAGAGCCTGTCTCAAAAATAAATAATTTTTAGAGCCCCTGAGTGGGGTGTGGTACTTCACACCTGTAGTCCCAGGCCTTGGGAGGTAGAGGCAGGAGGATCAGGAGTTCAAGGCTGGCCTTAGCCACATAGCAAAGTCAAGGCTGATGGACGTCAGCCGAGTGAGACCGCACCGCAAAAATAAAAAGGTGTAAAGTGCTTTAGCTGGTGGACTGCATAGAAACGGCCTGGGTACTGGCTTTAGTCCACTGGCTGCGACTTGCTGTTCCTGGTCCACTGGCCTGGGGAAGAGGTGGCCACCACATTTTACAGCTAGGACAGGGCAGTGAGGTGGAGAATGTGAGCCGTCCCCGATCTCGGCTGTGCTGCATGTTGTCATGTGATCCTGGGAGTCATTGTGTGCTCCTCCTAAGGTGATCTCTGTGTGTGTTTGGAAGCTTTTCGTTAATGTAACCGTTTTGAGGACATGTGAGCCTAAGTGCTGAGGACTGGGCTTGAGCAGCGCAGGCCCAGGGAAGAGCAGGAGCAGGAACAGCACCTCCCTGATGCCAGACGCCACCTGCCCTGCGTCATGCCTGCTGGCCAGGGTGCTCGTCCCTCCTTGCCAGGACTCAGATGAGACCCTCAGAGAGAGAGAGGGGTTCAGGCGCCTGCACCCTTGTTTTTGATGCCTGGCTCTGCGACGGTGCTGGACGCTGTGGCCTGCTGTTGCCTTTCCCCGGGGGCTGCACATCTGTGGGCTCCAGGTCTGTGATTCAGTCTGCTTTAGGGAGCTACCCACCGCAGATACCAAGGGACCGTTAATCTCTTACCTGTGTGCTGGACTTCTGCCCACACCAGGTGGCCGCTGGACCTGGCCCGCAGCCAGTGACATGCCATGTCCGTGTCCTGGAAATCAGTGTCTGGCAGGTACTGAGCTCTTTGTGGCTGTGCTCAAGCACCATGGCTGACTTTTGTGGCTCTTCCCTCGCAAATATAGGCAAGCAGAAAGCCCATGATGGTGTCTCTTGCTGGGTCAAATTTGCTGGCTCTCTGTTCTTTGTACCGTGTTGATAGGTGTGGTCGTCCTGGCACGATGGGTTCAGAGATGAATGATAAAGACGTGTCCTCATCACAGGTGCCTACTTTCTGGCACAAGACAGGACTGGCATTTGAAGGCTGTGCCCTTTGGCTTCTAGCTGGAGTGCTCTGTCATCCACAGTGAATCCAGGAGAACAGTGGGGGTGTCAAGTTGGGAGTGGGAGGCAGCTGAAGAGGACTCTTCTGAGTTTCCTCAAGACACAAGTGGAAGTCTCTTCCCCCCAGGTAGGGCACCCTGGACAGACCAGTCTAGCTCAGTTACTTACAGGGTATGAATGAGGGATTATTTACAGGAGCGTGGGACTCAGGCAGCTGCGTCCACAGACAGCCCACTGAGTGGCATTCACAGAAGCTGCATCCACGGAGCTCCTGCACAGACAGCAGACTGCTCAGCAGCGCTCACCGGGTCAGAGTTAGAGTCATATAGTGCTTACGGAACCTTGGGGAAGCGGGGACTTGCGATTCTTAGAACTTTTTCTTCTGTTTCCTTTAGTTTCTGAGTCTTGTGAGCCTCCCTCTACCCTCTAGGAGGGAATGTTTCAGTTGGGGGGAATGGGTGTAGAATTGCCTTTTCTCGGAAGAAAGGCTGGTGCAGAAATATAACACACTCAGCTCGAGGTCCGGCCCCAGATGTGGAAGGGTGGCGTCAGATCCCAGGCCCTGCGGATCCTCCGGTGATGTTTGCGTCCTCCTGGGAACAGTACACCTGCCTATGTTTTCATGCAAGATTTCTATCTTCATTTGCTTTTCTCTTGCTGTGATAATCGACTCTGACCAAAAGCAAGCTGGGGAGGAAAAGGTTCGTTTCAGCTTATGCTTCCAGGTCCCTCATTGAGGGAAGCCGGGACAGGAACTGGAGGCAGGAACTGAAGCACAGACCGTGGAGGAAACCGCGTACTGGCTTGTGCTCTGGCTTCTGCTCAGCCACTATCCTATAAAGCCCAGGACTACCCGCCCAAGGGTGGCATCACCTAGAGCGGGCTGAACCCGCCTACATTAATTAGCAAATAGAAAATGGCCCACAGACATGTCCTCAGGCCAATCTGATGTAGGCAATTTCTCAACTGCAGTTCCCTCCTCCCAGGGGTGTTAAGTTGACAACAAAACTAATCAGGACACTGCCGGTTAGATCTTGGTGGTCACGCCTTGTGGCCTGTTCTGAGCCAGGGAGCCCTGCCCTCCGTGCAGTACTTGAATGCACTCTGCCTTCCCCAGAGTTGGTAGAGAAGCTGGCAGCCCCGCCGGTGCCTTGGTCCTCCTTACACCTGCTCTTTGTCTCCATACACAGGGGAGGAGGTTTGTCTATGCTGGCTCCAACTCGGGAGTGGTCCAGGCTCCCCTGGCCTTCTGTGGAAAGCACGGTAGCTGTGAGGATTGCGTCCTGGCACGGGACCCCTACTGCGCCTGGAGCCCAGCCTCCAAGGCCTGTGTTTTGCACCAGGCAGTGGGCTCCAACAGGTATGAGTGCGGATGGGACTGTGCGTATGTGCCCCGTGCACAAGCTGGTGGGTGAGTCATGTGTGCCTGTTGTCTTCCAGGGGCTTGATTCAGGAGATGAGTGGCGACACATCCTCGTGCCTGGGTGAGTGGATCTCCTTTGCTTTCCTGCTCAGGATGGCAAAGTTCCTGGTGTTGCCTTTCTCCTCTCTGAACAGAGGTCAGGTGGCATGCGGCAGACCTGGGACCTACCCTTGCGGTGGACCCGTGATCTTCCTCTGTCCCTTTGATTACAGAAAGAGTGCTCAAAGCCACACAGGGTGTATCAGGTTGCTGGGAAGCATGCCCTGTCCCGCACGAAGCTCTTCTGTTCTGCCTAGCTGGGCTCCTTAAACAAAACCCGAGCTTGTTAAGAATGAGAAGGAAGGAGCCCTTGGGTATGGCCGAGCAGCACAAATCTAAAAACAGTGATTCAGGACATTTTGGTGCAGCGTCATGCTTCAAGGAGAAAATCTTACACTAGAAGAGGTAGTTTCGTGCGTAAAGTATCATTAAAAGTATTTTAAGGCTCAGTTTGTAGGACCTGACTTTGCTCCCCAGAACTCATGTAAAACAGCTGGACATGATGACATGCTTGTGATCCCAGCCCTAAGAAGGGCAAAACAGGTGGATCCCTGGAACTTGCTGACCTCAGACAGCCTAGCCGACGTAGCAAGTACCAGACAAATGGGACACCCTGTCTCATTAAAAAAAGAAATAGGTAACTGTCACCTGAGGAATGAATGGCACTCGGTGGATTCCTGGCCTCTATATGAACACACGCTCGCACACAAAAAATTGTATAAAATTCCCTTCACGCTCTATGGGTAAGGTGTCATTAAAGCACAGATGAAATTTTATGTTTAGGTTTTGGTCCCTTCCAAAGATAGCTGTCTCATTTTATATACGCACATATCCCCAACCCCCAGCCTTTTTCCATCTCTGGTATTTCAGACAAAAGACACCGCTATAGTTTTGGTCCTTGGGAGGTCCCGCTGCTGATAGCTGGACCAGAGGTAGACATAGAATCTCGCCAGGGTTCTAGTCTGCCTTCCCAGCACAGAAGGGCAGATGGCCCCAGCCCTGGGCCCTCTTCTCTCACCAGCCATGGTGGAGTAGGAGACATGGAAGAAGAGGGCCCCTGGTTGCTAGCTGCCCTGCCTCCGCCGTTAGCAGAACATTTGGCAGCTGACCCTGGGTGCCGCGGCAGGTGGAGGAGCTGACCCGTGCGCAGCCCTCCAGCCTGCTGAGTTTTCTCCAGGCACAGGGTGAGAACAGGACTTCTCAGAACTGTTACCGAATTCTTCATTTCTGGGGGCTGCTGACGGGTCACGGATGCCTTTTTCTTGGTCCTGAAGATTCCATCTGGCTCCAGTGGGTGAAACTCTCGTGTCGTCCTATGGGTATTAACCTGTTTTTGACAGCAATTGCGTAATCAGACGGAGTTGTTGATGCTGAGCACATTTATTTTGATGTTCCAGATAAGAGTAAAGAAAGTTCCCATCAACACTCTCTCAAGCACGGTGGCACAGCTGAACTCAAATGCTTCCAAAAATCCAACCTGGCCCGGGTGGTGTGGAAGTTCCAGAACGGCGAGTTGAAGGCTGTGAGTCCCAAGTATGGCTTTGTGGGCAGGAAGCACCTGCTCATCTTCAACCTGTCGGAGGGAGACAGTGGTGTGTACCAGTGCCTGTCTGAGGAAAGGGTGAGGAACAAGACAGTCTCCCAGCTGCTTGCCAAGCACGTCCTGGAAGTGAAGGTGGTACTTCAGACCCCCACGTCACCTGCCTCCCAGGCTGCTCAGACAGAAGGTAGTAGGATCACTTCCAAAATGCCGGTGGCATCTACCCAGGGGTCCTCTCCCCCTACCCCGGCTCTGTGGGCAACCTCCCCCAGGGCCGCTACCCTACCTCCCAAGTCCTCCTCCACCGGCACATCCTGTGAACCAAAGATGGTCATCAACACGGTCCCCCAGCTTCACGCAGAGAAGACGGTGTATCTCAAGTCCAGTGACAACCGCCTGCTCATGTCGCTCCTACTTTTCATCTTCATCCTCTTCCTCTGCCTCTTTTCCTACAACTGCTACAAAGGCTACCTGCCCGGACAGTGCTTAAAATTCCGCTCAGCCCTGCTGCTTGGGAAGAAGAAGCCCAAGTCAGACTTCTCTGACCTGGAGCAGAGTGTGAAGGAGACGCTGGTGGAGCCTGGGAGCTTCTCACAGCAGAATGGAGACCAGCCCAAGCCAGCCCTGGACACCGGCTATGAAACCGAGCAGGACACCATCACCAGCAAAGTGCCCACAGATCGCGAGGACTCCCAACGGATCGATGAACTCTCTGCCAGGGACAAACCGTTTGATGTCAAGTGTGAACTGAAGTTTGCAGATTCGGATGCTGACGGGGACTGAGGACAGCGCGTCCCAGCCCGTATCCCGCAGTCTTCGTGGAGAGTGTTGTGTTGAGCCGTTCAGTAGCCGAGTCTTGTCATCGTGTGCCAGCCTCAGTCCTTTGTCTCTTTTCTCTTGGGTTGAGTCTGTGACTTGTCCCTCTTTGTCCTTTGGGAAACAAATATCTATTCCAGTCTCAAGTCCTGCAGTCGTCGGAGTGCTTATTTAAGATGTACCTGAGCCCTTTGTGTCCTGGGGGAGAGATGGCCACCTCTGTGGGCTGAGAAGAATGACCCTTCCTCCTCCCCTTCTCAAAGCAGCCACTAAAAGATAATTTAATTCCAGATTGGAAATGACCTTTTAGTTTATCAGATTGGTAACGTATCACCTGCTGTCCAGATGGGCGCGGACTCTTTCTTTCACGTAATTTTTTTTTAGGATTTTTGCTCTGGTTATGTTGATGTCTTAGGCCACTTTTTTTTTTTTTTTTTAAATTACCGAAGGAGATGTTTTAATATTCATGAGAAGATGAGCATTTTCTAGATTTTTGTTATATATTGAGATAAAATATGGCTTATGTCGCTTAAGATTCTCAGGGATAGACTTATTTTTGCTAAATGCATTCTTTCCTGCTGTTAGGAATGTAGGCCTAAAACTGTCTCTTGAACTCACTCACCCTTTTATTTTGGTGGGTTTTGTTGTTGTTGGTTTTGTCTTTTAATCTCACTCATTTTGAAGGAAGTACCGGTTTCCAAGACTTTCTTTCTGTGCTTTTTTTTCTTTTTCCTGCCATACATCTACAAGGTGGGTTTTGAGTGAGGGCAGGTGGCCCAGTGGCTCCGGGTGGCAATTGAGCTGGTCCTGTGAGGGGAGGGGGGTTTATACCCCGGTGGCCCTGCTGCTTCTTGGAACCTGCTGCCCTGAGGGATGGCGCCTTCATGAGGACAACTTTGGTTCTTGATCACTTCCTGTCTCTCCTTGATTCCATCTCACATCACTGCCCTCGGACTTCCGCCTTGATGGTCCACGCAAGACAGAAATGGGTTGTGTAGTTGGGCTCCCAGCCTCGGGACAGTGACCACAAACGTCCCGTGTGGGCGGCCGCTGCTGCTGCTGCTGCAGCCTGACCTCTGCCGGTGTCTTTCGGGATGTTAATGGGTGGTACGATTCTAACATTTGTTTCTCGCTTATTGTGTGTGGAACGCTCATTCCATGTAGAGAGTGATGAACTCTGGATTCCCTGTGCTGTGTAGACACCCATCTTCAGCATGACATGATCTCACCATTCGGTGTAAACATTTGTGTTTATAAGATTTACTTTGTTTTTATTTTTCTACTTTGAACTGTATACATTTGAAAAGTACCCAAATAAACCAGAAGCTTTATCATTGACTGGGCCGGCCTCTCCTTAGTGGAGGCCGTGCGGGCCTCCTGTCCCTGGCTGATGGCCCTCGGTGGGGGTCGGCCCTGGGTGCTTTTCTTTTCTCACCCCATGTGTCTCTTCTTTGCTTCATCTTCCCCGGCATGGGACTTGTTCTGATGACTTCTTCCTCAGTACTTTCTTTTCTGTCCTCTGTCTCACAGCCTCATCTTCTAAGTCCTTCCCTCCTGGCTCCTCCTCTCTATCCTGTCTGGGCCCTGACTCGTCTTCTCCCAGAAGCCCTTGGCCAGCCTTGGCCCCGGGGCCCAACAGTCGTAAGCGGGTTACCTTGCTGCCGCCCTTCCTGAGTGACCAGGCCCAGCAGGTGCAGGCGCTGGGGACCTTCTACCTCTTCTGCCAGGCCACAGGTGAGTGGAGGGCCTAAGTGTCCATGGCTGTCCCCTTCCTGCTCGCTGCTTCCCTGGCCCCTGCTGAGGTTCAGCCACCTGCGCTTTCAGCCCCGTGGATCCTGAGATGAACTGCCTACAGTGTGAAGCTGTTGCTAGGGCTGTTGCTAGGCTGGCTGCAGCAGGGGTCATCCAACTTTTTGCCATTAAGATGCAGGTGTTAGATCTTTGGGGCTTGTAGGCTGCTCTGCCATAGAAGCAGATGTAGGTGTGGCATGGGCACTGTTGTGTATCAGAAAACTGGACCTATGGGACAGCCAAGAGCCAGATGTGGCCTACAGGCCCAGGTTTGCTAGCCTGGGTTATGGAGGGAATTCAAGGCCAGCCTGGGCAACTCAGTGAGACCCTTTCTTGGAATTTTAAAATAGGAATAGGGAATAGAATGGTAGAATGTATGACTAGCATGTGCAGGGTCCCAGTAGTGGCATGAATAAGTAAATATATACATAAGGCATAAAAACTATAAGGTGAGGGTATTTCCCTATGCTGGAGAATACCGCACAGGGACAAGTTTACCAAAACCATGATTTAGCTCAGGAACATACAAAACCCATGTCTCTACCTATGGGCTTTGGTCTTTGTACAGAGGCAAGGAATGGAGTTGATTGCAAGGAAAAGCAAATCTGGTTTATCTTTAAATTGCTTTTTAATTATCAAAGCTGTGGAGAACTTGAAAGTGCTGCTTGTGATGTTAAATTAGCTCTAGGATCCTGGGGCCTGTGTCCTCTGCTGTGAATGCAGCATGCCACGGGCAGCTGGTGGCCCCATAGAGGCTGTAGGGGTAGACAGAAGTTGCTGTTAGGCCTGAGTGCTGTGACACCATCAGTGGAGATGTGCCACTGATTGCTGGGTCTCCTATTTGAGTTTTGGGCTCTTGCTCTGACTGCCAAGGATGCCCCTGGACTCCGGGCACCCATAATGCCCCTGCTTCGGCCTCCCAAGTCACTGGGTTTCCTGGTGAATGCCACCATGCCCTGCTCTTGTGCTTGGTGTTGTGGACCCAGCCTTCATGTAAACACCTGCTTGTTCTTCAGTCAGATAGTTCTAGATTTATCATTTATTGATGTGTGTGCATGACTGAGTGCATAAAGGGGCCAGAAGATATGCCCTGGAGCCAGAGTCATGTATGGTTGTACATCACCTGATGTGTGTGCTAGGGACTGAATTTGGGTCCTTTGCAAGAGCAGCAAGTGCTCTTAACTGTTGAGCCATCTCTCCAGCCTTTGGACAGCAATGCAGGTCTTCGTGGCCACTCTCAAGGGAGCTGGAGAAGCTCAGGGCTGGGTTTGTCCAAAGTGTCCAAAGGACCCAGAGCCTCGTTACTGGAAAAGCGGCAGCCGTGGCCAAAAGCCATTACATTTTGGAGATGTTCTCAGGTACCTGTTACTATTAGCAAGGGTTTCACTGGCACAGGTCCCTGGGCTTGGGAGAGAGTGAATGACTGGGGCCTTGAGGAAGATAGACGTCACTGTTAAATGCCCAGAAACTACACCAGGCATTCAACACTGGGAATCTGAAGCAGGGAGTTATTTACTAAGGTGATGATGGGAAGGCTAGGAGTGAGACAGGAAGGTAGGCTTCTCCAAAGACAGGACTGTAGGCAGCCACCAGCCCGGACAGCAGGGCAGTGAAACTGCGTAAACTCGCATCGCCAGGCCACTGTGTTGGTGAATTTTTCATCAGGAAGGCCGATCAGCTTTGTCCTGCCATCTGCTTCCCAAATAACCACACAGAGACTTAATATTAATTATAAATGCTTGGCCAATAGCTTAGGCTTGTTTTTAGCCAGCTCTTATAACTTAAATTAACCCATTTCTATTAATCTATGTGCTGCCCCAAGGCTCGTTGACCTCATCTATGTACTTCCCATCCTGCTCACTCTGCATCTCGTGCTGTCTCCTTTCAACCCTCCAAGACTCTGCCCCTCTTCTTCCCAACGTTCTCTCTGCCCCCCAAAATCCTGCCTAACCATTGGCCAATCCACTTTTCATTAGCAATGAGAGCAACACATTTTCACAGTGTACAGAAGGATTATTCTACAGCACCTCTGATACTGGGCCTGAACAACCTGCATCTACCCCTGCCACCAACACCGCTGCCCTCCCCACCTCCGAGAGGTACCATGAGAGGCTGGAGATGTGTTCTTCACACACTTTCCTCAGCCTTCTCGAGGCCAGGGACCATGGGGACCAGAAGTGTGCGAAGTGTGGGTGGGAACTGAAATGGGGGGAGTGTGTTCCTGCCCATCCCCTCAGAATTCACTGAGCATGGGCTGAGGAGGTGGCTCGGTGGTTAAAGTGTCTGCTGTGAAAACATGAGGGGTTCCTATCCCCAGAACCCACCTAAGTGCTGGGTAGGCATGGTGACCCACTTGTAATTCCAGCCTCAGAAAATGGAGACGGGATCCCCAGAGCATGCTAGCTGGAAAGACAAGCCATGTAGTTGTGCTCTGGGTTTGATGGAGAGACCCTGTCTATGAATAAGGTGGGGGAGTGAGGGTGATTCCTAGTAACTCAGGCCTCCACATACACACACGTTTTCTGTGTGTGTGTGTGTGTGTGTGTGTGTGTGTGTGTGTGTGTGTGTGTGTTGCTTGAACAGATGTGGGACCAACCCCCCACCCCCACCCCCTCTTGTCTTTATTCTTCTCACAAACTGACCACATCTGGGGCCTTTCTTTTCTGCCCTGGCCTCCACGGAGGCAAGGCAGCTCAGGGGAAGGCATGGCAAGCTTTTGTGCTGTGCTTGTCTGGTTATGACGAGCTGGGTTTGGGTGGTGTGCGCATGCAGGGGCTTCTGCTGTCCCTGAGCAGGTGGCAGGGTTGGGTCTGGGTCTGCACACAGCCCTGTCTGAAGCAGGGGCTCCCATGGCTTTGAACTGAACTCCCTGCAGCTTTTTTCAAGAGGCAGTGTGTGTTCGGGCCCTGTCTCTGGTGTCTGCTGAGGAGGCAAAGGCAGCTGGCCCAGGGGAGACTGCAGTTGCCTCTCCCAGCCCAACCACAGCCTCCTCCTACAGCCCAGGGCAAGGCAGGGCAGGGCGCGGCAGGTTGGGATCGTGACCTGGGTTTTTCTCCTTTGTAAGGCAGCTGTTAGCATGATGATTGTTGTGAGTGGTTTGGGGCTGGCTGATTAAAGGCCTGGCAAGCTGTTTTTAGGACATGAGGCTTAAAGAGAGGGTGGACAGGGAATCCTCAGGTCCTTGGCTTGTGTCCTGGTGCCCACACTGGCTCTGCTGGTGACCCCGAGCTATCTTGGGGAGCCCCTCCCCTCCAGAGAGAATTGATCAGGGGTTAGATAGCTAGGCTTGTACCAGGACTAGTCTGCCCACCCCAGGGCCTCCGTGTCATCTGGGTTGGATGAGTGTTTCCCAGGGTCTGAGAGGCATTGAGATACCCCTGCTGCAGTAAGTGAGATGACCAGGGCAGGTAGCATCAGCAGCCACCAGAGCTGCCCCAAGCATGGCTGCTGGGAAAGTCAGACTACCCACAGCCTAGTGCTTACAGGACCTCCCTTTTGGTGCCAGGAAAGGCAGCAGGATCTGTCACTGCCTTCCTCAAGCCTTTGTGTCTGAGTCTGTGCAGCCAGCACAGCGCTGAGCTCCCTGTGCATAACCAGGCAGGTATGTGAGAGAGCGGAACTACTGTAGTGCCCCACATTACACTGCAGTTGCCTCCCAGGTGTCCTGATGTGACTTGTAAATTCATGTTTGTCCTGTCCCGCTGCCAGCTGCCATGGGTTGGCACATGCATAACATATACCACACCACACCCCCCCACACACACCACACCACACCACACCCCACATACACCACACTACACACACATTACATATACTACATCACACCACATATACCACACATATTCCCCATACCACATATACCACACTACATATACCACATCCCATCTACTACACCACACCACACACATACCACATAAACCACACCACACCACAAATACTAAACTACCCCACATACCACATATATCACACCATATCCATACATACTCCCCACACCACATATACCACATCACATATGCCATACCATGCATCCCACTTACGCACCATACGTACTATACACATATCCCACACCTCATACCATGCTACACATACACGTACCTACTACTTACTCAGTCCATAAATACCACATACGTCACACAAATACCATATACATCACACAGCACACATACCAAACAGCACACACACACACACACACACACACACACACCACATAGCACACAGCAACATAAAACACCAACACCACAAATCACCCACACCATAAAACACCAGTCAACACCATGTGTACATCTCTACACATAGCCACTATAGACACAAACAGTACACACACACACACACACGGCACATACCTGGGCCCACCCTGATAACCTAAAATTAACTTCAAGTCCTTTACTAATGGCATAAGCGAATTGCTTTTACCAAGCAAGGCCCCAGGCTGAGCACCTGCATGCCTGGGGTCCCCTCAGCTGGCCCCTGTTAGCAGCACTGGAGTTTTGGTAGGAGTTTGGGGGCCCCCTAAGAGAGCTGAGGAATTGGGTGGTGGGAACTACCGAAGCTTCTTCCTCTCTGGGCCTCCTGGGGTCTAGGCAGCTGCAGGCTCTGGGCTCCCAGAGGCTCCCTGGCCCCTCCCTGTTGCTTCCCTGTCCCTTAGTGCTGAAGAGCACTAATGAAGACCTCTGTGGGCAGCCAGGTGGGTGGGGCTGGAGGAAATAGAGTCCTTGGTGTCTTCCTTTCTCAAGGAGGGTAGGGGCACACCAGAAAGTAATCTCCCATGATCCAGTATCCATGACTCAGTCATTGGGCCTCTTCCTGTTCTGGTCCTTCAGGAGATGGTTGTGGTAAAGATCCTGACCCTCACCCCGATACTCAGTGCCTTGTAGTACTTCCTGGAGTATGCTCAGGGGCCAGGCTGCCTGCTGCTTCAGCTCACTAGTTCATCCTGATGGAGGCTGAGAGCATCAGGCATGTCTTTGAGCAGCAAGCTTTGGTCCCATGGGGTCCAGGACACAGCGTACTCATTCCGGGGGCATTTCAGGTCCACAGTCCTAAGAAGCCATTGTTGGTGGCTAAATGGTCACCTCTTAAGACCACCGGGTGCAGTCCTGACCACCTGCATGATGAGGTGTGTGGGGACAGTGACTCAGGGCCGGGGAGAGAGGCTGACACACTTCCTGCTTGAGTTTAAGCCTCCCTCACAGGTAAGAGACAGGCTCGTACTTGATCTGAATTCCAGGCTAGCCAGGGCCAAACAAGGAGCCGTCTGAGCTAGCAGTGCACACCGCTCGGAGCAGCAGTCCGTGCGGATGGGATGTGGCTGCTGGGGGAACTCAGGAAATCTGAGACAACGGTGTGAGAGAAGTTTCTAGAAAAAAAAATTATGCTTACAGCCCTGTGTGAAATGGTATGGATACTGACCAGGGGGGACTCTGAGGCTGAGGGAAGCTTTGAAAGCACCTTTGTGGCTGGAGTGCAGAGTGGCCAGTCCGTGGGGACAGGTGGGTCAGTGAGGTCTCTACCAGAATCCTTCCTGGCCAGGAGGCCGAGTGTCCTCTGACATGACACCGGGAAGAGCCCGCGTGGGTACGTATGTCCCAGTTGGTGTTAAGACAGAGCCGCTGACAACCGCGGCTTACGGGGAGCAGGTTTCATTTGGTTCACAGAACGCGTCCATGAAGGAGGCGTGAGAGCAGGAGCGGCTCACACTGCACCTGTAGTCCCGGAGCTCAGTTTGTGCTCTCTCACCCTTACCCTCCTCACCTACCCTCCAGGGTATCTCTGTGTAGCCATGGCTGGCCTGGAACTCACTGTGTAGATCACACTTGTCCTCCAACTCACAGAGACCCACCTGCCTCTGCCTCCTGAGTGCTGGGATTAAAGGCATGCGCCACCACACCCAGACCTTCTCTTGTTTATTCTTTCTAGGACCCAATCTAGATGAAACCCTCAGAGGCATGCCAAAAGGCCTGTCTCCTAGGTGATTTTAGATCCTGTCAAATGGACAATATCTACCACCACATCAAGGTAGCCCAAGGTAGAAACAACTCTTCAGCGAACTCCTAGCTGGGACATGAGTAAAAGAACTTGGTGAGCCAGAGATGATGGCACACACCTTTAATCCCAGCAGAGACAGAACTCTGTGAGTTCGAGGCCAACCTGGTCTACAGAGCTAGTTCCAGGTCAGCCAAGGCTACACAAAAAACCCGTCTTGCAAAACCAAAACCAACCAACCAAAAACTCCGTGAGCCCTGTGTGCGCGATGTGTCTGGGCGACCTGTGGCACATAGGTTCAATTGTGGGTCAGATGGCGCAGCGTTGATGGGGCTGCACTGCCCACTGCCGTTAACCATCCTTCTCCTCTCTTTAATCTCTGCACTCAGAAGGAACTGGATAGTTAAAGAACGAACAGAGAGTAAGTACCACTTCGCCATCTTTCATGTCTGACAGTTATGCCATATTTGAGTTTATAGGTGCTTAAGTCTGTCCTCGTGGGGTGGGATTTGTGGCCAGTACATCCTACAGGCTTCCATCTCACACTAAGAACTTGGTCTTCAAGGAGCTTTGCAGTTGGAGGTTCCTGTTCATGGGGTTTGGGGATTAGCTCCAATTCAGGCTACCTGGATTCTTTCCCTGAGGGTTTAGTTGTGAGAATCCTCTGGTGTCTTTTGTGCTCACATTAGGGCAGAGCTGGTGGATGTGAGGAGGCTGGGCTTTAAACACACACAGAAAAACTGGAGTTAGTGTCTCGGGTTCATTCCTTGGTCCCAATACCTCAAGAAGGATTTTAGATTGATGCCCATCTGCAGAGGAATGGCTAATACAATATGGTTTCATGAAAAGCATTGAGTAGCTATGTATAAGGAGGCCCTTGGCCCTAAGATCTGCAGGTGTACACCCAGGATTCTGCCAGCTGTGGATCCAGATCCACAGAGTTGCACCTGTTTGGACATGTACAGGCTCTGTCACGCCATTGTTCCCTAAACAAGTTGTTTCGCAGCTATTTAAGAAGTGTCTGCATAGTATTAGGCATTATAGGAAATCTAGATATGATCCAAAGTCTTCAGGAGGAGGTATGTGTAGGTTTTCTGCAGACACGTCTTTTGAAGTGCTCAAGGATCTGGAACTGATGCCCTGGAGATACTAAGGAATGACTCCATCTGTGCTCCCCAGCTGATGGACATCTACACATGTTCTGATGTGAGTGCACATGCACAGACACATTCATCTACATCTGTAAATACATGGAGTTGTCTGTGGCTAGAATTGAAAACACCTGCGTGGAAAACAAATTATAGAATTTATTTTTTAAGTCCACAGGGCTTGTCCACTAGTTGGCAGCCAGATGGGTCTGGAACACCTATCTATCTACCTATCTATCTGAGTCTCAGCATGTAGCCCTGGCTAGGCTGGAACTCTGGGACTTGCTATATAACTCAGGTTTGCCTTGAACTTATGGTTAACATTCTGTCTCTGCCTCCTGAGTACTGGGATTACAGGTGTGTGTCATCACACCTAGCTCAATTCTGCTTCAGATAGTGGTTTTTTAAATTATAAAAGCAACATTTATTTATTTATAAGCTCTTGGAAAATAGATTTTAAAAATTCAAGGGGCTAGAAAGATGGATCAGCCATTAAGAGCACTTGTTCTTGGAAAAGACATGGGTATGATTTCCAGCACCTACATGGTGGGTGGCTCACACTACCTGCAACTCCAGTTCCAGTGGATCCAGTGCCCTCTTCTGGCCTCCTTAGGCACTGCATGCATGTGGTGCACACACATGCGCAAAATGCCCATAAACATAAAATTAAAAACAGTAAGTCCATCTCAGAGCAGGGAGGTGTCTCGGTGGGCAAGTGTGGGGACCAGAGTTCTGACTTCTAGCTTGTACATAATGTCTGGCAGACCAGTCCAGTTGCCCACCTATAATCCCAGCACTCCAGAGACAGGAAAAGGAGCCCCCCCCCCCAAGCTGGCAAGCTAGACTAGCTGATTTAGTGAGCTCAGGGTTTAATTGAGACCCTGCTTCAGTATATACAGTGACAACCCAGGTGGTGATGGCACACGCCTTTGATCCCAGCACTCAGGAAGCAGAGGCAGGTGGATCTCTGAGTTCGAGGCCAGCCTGGTCTACAGAGTGAGTTCCAGGTCAGCCAGAGCTACACAGAGAAACCTTGTCTCAAAAACAAAAGAATATATATATATATGTCACAAGCAATAGAGGAATATACTTGACATCAACCTCCAACCCCTATATGTATGTGCACACACATGTATACACCACCATACACACACACACCATTCTGTTAACTGTCGGGAGACCCACCAAGCATTGTCTGTACTACGCTTTTCATTTTACTTTTGAAAAAGTCAGTTTCTCTGAGTGTCCTCGTGACTGCCAGTGTAGTAGCTTCCTATCACTCGTGTGTACCCAACTGTTCCTCACAAACAGCCTGGGGGCCTCCAGGTACATTAGTGCCTTGGATCCATCTCTGGATTGTCTAGTTATGTGTCTGCACTTGGTCCAGCTTGAGAGGCCAGCAAACATCCAATCTGTGAGGCTGGGTCTCGGTTGGTAGAATGGTCACCTAGCATGCATGAAGCCCAAGGTAGATCCTCAACACTTCATCAGCTGTATTCAAGGGTGCATGCCTATAACCCCAGCACGTGGGAGGTGAAGACAGGAGGGTCACACACTCAAGGGAATCCTTGGCTACATAAAGTTTAAGGCTAGCTTGGGCTATGTTAAGATCCTGTCTCAAAAAGAAAAATATGTATCCAACCTGTGACCTGTGACCTGTGACCAAGAAGTATTCAACTCCCTGCCTAGCACATTCCTTCCCCAGGGCAGGGTGTAAGTTCTCCCATGGCCACCCGCACACACCTTGGCCTCACAGCTGAGGACAAGATCAGGTGAGTCCCCTGGCTCTGCATTGGTTTTGTTGTTGTTTTTTTTGTTTTGTTTTTTGTTTTCCTGCTTAGTGTATTGAGCCTCAGCTGGGGATTGCTATTTCCTTTTTCCCCAGTCTTCCATTCCTGGCTAGGCTAGCATCTAGGGAACCTAAAGACCCATCCCCATGAGGTATTCTAGCCAAGCAGGAGCTGCCCCTGGGATGTGCTGTTGCCACATCAGTCCAGGGGACCAGCCCATCTGGAACAGGGAGGCTGAAGGAAGTGTAGGCATTGTCCATTGTCGAGAATCAGGGTCCCCAGCAAAGGGTGCCCTCGTTCGAGCTGGTGGGGTGCTTAGTGCAATCCGGACAGACCTGCCTGTGGTGTGGTGTGTATGCAGATGACAAAAGTCATGGGCCTGGCTGAAGGTGTGTGTGTGTGTGTGTGTGTGTGTGTGTGTGTGTGTGTGTGTGTGTGTATAGATGACAAAGTGGCAGGGCCTGTCTGAAGGTAGGTGTGTGCGTGTGCGTGTGCGTGTGATGACAAGAAAGCAGCAGGGCCTGGTTGAGTGTGTGTGTGTGTGTGTGTGTGTGTGTGTGTGTGTGTGTGTGTGTGTGTTGACAAGAAAGCAGCAGGGCCTGGCTGAAGGGTCCTGGCCTGCCCAGCTCAGCGTGGTGCATCACACACCCAACAACAGTTGCAGACAAAAATGCAGCATCACTAGGCTGGTTTAAGCCATCAGGTCATCTTCAGCCAAGTCCAGGGTACGCCAAGGACTGAGCCATGTATGAGTGTGGCTGCCTTGTCTCGCCCTTTCCTTCACAGTGGACGGAGTGGAGCCTGTCCTGGCATGGCCCAAAGCTCTGGGGCTCTAGCAGGAAGTATGAGGCCCAGACTGTACACACCCATACATCAGCACTAACAGAGAGGGTGACCTGTTGCCATCACAACTGTTTTGGCCCTGGGGCCACAGCTCAGCCCCTGTTCATGATTGCCCAGACATGACAACGCCCAGTCACCCTATAATGAATTCAGGGTCTAAGGTTGGTCTAGCTTCTGCCTGCTTGAGGGTCTTCTGTTTGGGGTCACAGAGCCTCCCCGCTCTACTGTCTTGCCCTGCCTTGCCCACCCACTTTCCAGTGCCCTGTCTGTCACACAAGTTGAAGCCACCACAATGCTCCCTTGAATGGGTTAGTTAGTGTGGTGGAAATAGGTGGTGGCCTTAGTCCTGATTCTTTTTTTTTTTTTCTTTTTGAGACAGGATCTCACTATGTAACCAGGCTGGCCTTGAACTCACAGAAATCCACCTCTCTTTGCCTCCTGAGTGTTGGGGTTAAATATGTGTGCCACCACACCTAGCCTTAGACTTCATTTTTATGTTTGAGATGGTCTCACCATGTATCCCTAGATGGCTGGAAACACACTGTGTCAACCAGGCTGGCCCCGAACTTCCGTCTATTCCTGCAGGTGACTCCTGAGTACAGCAAGTGTGGGTGTGCCCCACCACACTTGTCTAGTCCTCAGGAATTGGTATAAAAACCCAAAGCACCAGGCAGAGTGAGGTGGGACCCGAATGTAATCCTGACGCCTGGAAGGTGGCGCCAGGTCTGTCAGGAGTTCAAGGTCATGTGGAATTAGGGTTCAAACACCTGCACAATAGGTGCCATACTTCCAGACACTGTCACTGGGCACATCACTGGGGAGGGGGTACACAGTGCAACCAGAAGCAGAAGGTTGAGGCCATGTCTTACAGAAGGCACAGGCCATGCAGCGGGCCCTGAATAAAAGATGTCACAGTAGGAAGCCCACAGGAAAGCCACAGAAGGCTAAAGGCAGGTGTGGAACTTCGTGGCTCAGCTCCTCCAGGAGAGACCGGTACAGAGCTGGAAGCTCCCACAAGTCACTATCAGTCCATTTGGGACCAAGATGGCCTTTGATTTGGGCAGTTCCCTTGAATCTTGAGTGGAGATGTGGAGAACGCCCATGTACCCACAGGTCCAGCGGATGTCCGCTTCATCTGGGAGAAGAACAGACATGTCCTGGAGACGTGTGTTCCTGTGCAGACCCACATGCTGCCTGATGGCAGGGCCCATGCACTCAGCTGGCTTCGGGACACCGTCCAAGAAACCACTGACTACAGCTGCTCTGTCCTCTCCTCAGCAGGGAACCAGACCTCAAAGGTTCAGATCACTGTGATGAGGCATGGTAAGTTCCGGCCACTCTGGCAGCAACACTTTCGGGGCTGGTTGTCACTATTTAGCCTCTGTAAAGACACTCATGTGAAGCTTCAGTTTGAGGATCAACCTATTCGCCTTCTGATGGGGAAGATGAAGATTCAGCTTTTCACTGCTTTACGGTGAACTGCTACACACAAGCACTACAAACACACCTGCACATGTGTACATATGCCATATGCATGTATGCCTGCACACACATGCATACATACCAGACAGAGATGCACATGCTACACACATGGTTACACGTGCAGAGCTACTTACATAACACACATACACACCATGTATACTAATACTTCCTGTCCCCCACTTCCCCATGAGAGAAGTGGGATTCGTGTTACCAGGACAGCGGAGGCTGGAAGATGAGGCTCTTGACAAAGTGCCTGCCCTGCAAACATGAGGACCCAGGTTTGACCCCCAGAACCTAAGTGAAAAACTGAGTGTGGGGTTTGCAAGGCCCAAGGGGTAAAGTGATTCCCTGATGACCTAGTTTGATCCCTGGGGTCCATGTAGTGGAAACAGAGCTGACTCCAAGTTGTTCTTTGACTTACACACAGGTGAACATGTGTGTGTACTCTCTCTCAATAGAAGAATGTAGTAGTAAAAACCTGGGTGCGATGGCATGCATTTGTGATTCCATTGCTGGGGAGGCAAAGACAGGTAGAGGCTCATGGCCTAACAACCACCAGCCTAGCCAAGTCAGTGAGCTCCAAGCCCCAGTGAGCCTGGGGTTGCGTTCTCTCTCTCTCGCACGCACGCACGCACGCACGCACGCACGCACGCACGCACGCACGCACGCACACGCACACGCCTCTCTTTCCTGTACCATCCCTCATGAGGCTGACTTCCAGTTGCAGAGTACTTAGCTACCATAAACTCAATACCAGCTGCTCATTTGAGCATTAAACACCCTGGCTTGTTACCAACCTAGAAATCTTCCATTATCTGCCTGTCAGAAGAGCCGAGGTCTTACTTTGGGATGGCTTTTTGAGACAATCCCTCACTCTGCAGTCCAAACCAGGTTTCCTGTGATCCTCCTGCCTCAGCTGCCTGAATGCTAAGATTACAGGTTTGCATACCTGGTTTTGGATTTCTCATCACTTTGAAGCCAGAGTTCTGTCTTCATGCTGGATCAAGGGTCTGATTTCCATGTGTTCTTTTATTGAGCTGCTGGTTTTGTTTTTTTTTTTTTTTTTGTGTGTGTGTGTGTGTGTGTGTGTTTTGGGTTTGTTTTTCTTTTCTTTTCTTTTCTTTTCTTTTTTTTTTTCCGAGACGGTTTCTCTGCATAGTTTTGGTGTCTGTCCTGGATCTCCCTCTGTAGACCAGGCTGGCCTCAAACTCAGAGATCCACCTGGCTCTGCCTCTCGAGTGCTGTGATTAAAGCTTGTGCCACCACCGCCTGGCTTGAGCTGCTGTTTTGTTTTTTTTTAAATGTGGTCTTGTGGCATACCTCATAGAACAGGTATGGAAGTTTAAGAAACAAACAAAAAACCAAAAGCTTGATCCCTGTGTGCTGGTCTAGTTGGGTATGCAGACAGTCCAGACACCATTCTGGCATCTGAGGTCCCAGTTCGGTGGTGCTGGGTCCTTCACCTGAGCCTTCCCCCCACTTTTTTGAGACAGAGTCTCACTGTGTGTCTGTTACCTGAGGCCTTTATTATTTTCTCTGGAAGCTTGTTTTCTCAGTGACAATTCAAAATGGCTTAGTCTTTTCACTTTCTAGGGCCCACTGAATAGGGAGCACTTGCCCCCCAGCGCTGGGGCATGGCTCTGTTCACTATTCCCCTTCTACTGTGCAGGATTTTTTCCCACAATGTGAGAGCTGGACTGCTCCTCTAAGGAGCTACCTTATTCTTTCCTGTCATCTCTTAACTTTTCTACTTCCTCATACATTTTCTCAACTTTACCTTCTAAACCTTAATGAGGCATTGGGTCATTTAGAAATGAAGTTTTTGGTTTTATTGCATTCTGCTGGTTACAGCAGGTGCTCTTCTGCCTTAGACAACATGGATAGACTTCATTTGCACCACTTTTCTTCTCTCCAAGTTGCCTTTTTCAAAGTGTGTGATCTGGACCAAGTAGCATCTGCATGGCTTGGGGCTCACCAGGAAGCCAGTGGTCAGAACTGCAGGGTGAGGAGCTCAGAAGTCCCCTGCAGGTGATGCTGTGCATGGTGCTGAAGGATGAGGCGCGCACGGGCCGGCCTCCCCCCCCCCCTTCTCCCATTGAGCACGCTACAATCCCCACCTTCCCCTGCCTCTTACAGAATGTGAGTTGTCTCAGCAGAGGTGGGACTCAGCATCAAAACCCAGGAGTTGCCCACACCTAGAACAAATAACAGGGCACAGCAAGGCTTAGCTGGGTTAGGGATCTAGAGACTTAACTGGGGAAAGAGGCAGGGCTTCCTCCCTCAGTGACCACCGATTCTGCTGGCTATGGACCCAATCCACAGACCTTTTGATGTGTTCTAGGGCAGAGGGAGGGTGGTCCCTGGTTGGGCAGTCTTTGAAGCCATAGGCACCTTAGCATGCTCCCCGCTCCCATATCCAGATGACCCAGCATTGCACCGCAGGCCTTGCTGTGAGGTAGTCTTGGGACAGCAGCTGTGTCTGTTTTCTACTTTCCAGATCCCCTGCAGCTTCCTTTATTACTCTCTTCACAGTTTTACACACATAAAATAAAAAGTTCCTTGGCTGTCCTTTAGTGGGTTTTTAAAGAAAACAACAGTTCACTGTCCACATCTGAGCATTGGCCTGATGCTTGGCCATCAGGATGAACCAGAATCAGCAGAAGGGACCTGTGATTTTCAAATTCTCATCAGGAGTTAGGGCAGCACTAGCAATCAACTACAAAGTTACCAGGGAGGTACCAGGCAGTGGGAAGCTAATTCACAAGGATGAAGAAATAACTGATGCTGAGACAGAAGCCCACAAAGGCCAAGCATTGCCCAAGGTGAGCAGCTAATGAAGAGCAGAAATGACAATGCCGCACCCAAGCTAAAACACACACACACACACACACACACACACACACACACACACACACACACACGGATTATAGGATACAACCATGCTAGGACAGTTCAGTATTAATCTGTATTAATCAAGTGTTTGCAGGTCCAGCAAAGCTGCAGCAGGGTGAAGTGATTCTGTTAGTTGGAGGGGGCCGCACTGCGCTGTGCTGTCAGAATCAGTCTCCAGAGCCCCGAGGATCGCTGGGAAGAACTAGCTCCCTTTTCCCGTGACCAGCAGGTCTGGGCTTCATTAGGGGCTCCCATGGCATTCTGAATGACCACTGGGGCATTACCAGTTGTTCTCCATGCTGCATGGGTCGTGTTCATGGGACTATCTCTGGCCCTGGTGGCACAGGAGCAGTTCAGAGACATGGTGAACTCCACCCTTACATACTGTTGAGTTTGTTTTCAGAGTCCAGAAAGCACACCTAGGGGACCATGGAGAGTGAGAGGCGAGGGAAATCTCCCCCAACCCCTGAGTCCACAGCCATGCTGGCTTCCCCAGATGCTACCAATTTTGGTGAGAGCTAAGCTGAATTTTGAGCTTAAGCACCTGCTTTTACTGAAGGGGTCTACAAGTTCACCAGCAATGTGGGGGTCTCTGCCACCCAGGAAGTGACAATGGGATGTAGAGGGCAGTTGCCAACAGAGCTGTGGCTGGAAGAAAGGGGGTGAGTGGAGATAGTGACTGTGAGATGGCACATACTTGGAATCCCAGAACTAGAAAGGCCGAAGCAGGATTTCAAGTTTAGGTCCAGCCTGGGCTAGAGAGAGTTCAAGGCCAACTAGATCAAAGAAGCAAAACTATCTCAAAAAAAAAAAAAAAAAAAAAAAAAAAAACCAAAAAAACCCCCCAAAACCAAAAAACCCAACCCGTAATGAAATGCAAAGTCCACTGGTACCCCAGAGCTCTGCTGTGGTCACTCAGGCCAGCAAGAAGATTCCTCAGCCTATGGTGTGGTCTTGATGGACAGTGTGCACCTACAGCACTCCAGAGGTCTGCAAAGCTGTGACCTTGACTCTGCTTGTCTTCCAGAGGCATTCCAGCAAGAAAAATGGAGCCAGGAGCTCTCTGCATGGCGTGCTGTGGCTGGTGAACATGATCGGATGATGCAGAGCTGGAGGAAGGCATGGGTACGTACCGGGCCGCCAGGGAGCCTTTGCAGAGAACCCCTATTTTGCCAGTGAGCCCCTCTGGCTTCTTCTCAGCCTTTAGAGAAGCTCTGCTTCTCTACTGCGCTAGGGGAAATCTGGGCTGTCACTGAGGCTAGCAGAATCAAGGTGGCAGAGGAGACCAAAATAGGTTTGTAGGCCATGTACAGGCCAGTAACTATCTGCTGCCCAGCCCCTGGACAGGTCTCCTGGAACTCAGGGCTTCCATGAGAGCAGGAGACTAGCTGCTGCTGCGGAACGGGAGAGGGGTGTCCTGGCACAGCCCTGGTAGGGTTGTCACTACCTACAAGCCTGCAGAAATGAGGGCATCCCCAGGCAGGGTGCCTTCACATAGGCTCAAGTCACTGTGCTGTACCTTGGCCAGGGTTTACCATGAGATGAGCTACCGCACACAAATGGTGAGCTCTATCCTGGGGAGGCCTAAGCATGTGGGTTAGATGACTGCCAGGCTGTCAACAGTGTTCCGAGTCCTCTCCTCAGAACCTGCACAGAGAGATCTCCCCTTCAAGGTCCTCTGCGACACTAGGAGATGCTGTCAACTCAGCCGTGTGACAGCAGCCCCTATGTGAAGGCAGGATGCTTGGCTCACCTGTCTGGAGCAGGAGATCAGGAGCCTGAGCACACAGGCTGCTGCTTTTGCCCCCAAGTCCTCGGGGTACCACTTTAGTACTCTTACCCTTACACCCTGGGTGGGTGGCTTCTGCCTATTCTATTAGGCCACAAACTCAACTTTGCTTTTTTTTTTTTTTAGGAGAGCTGCAGCAAGGATAACTTCTAGTCACCTGAGGCCGTCCTTAACAGATCCCAACTGACCTTGTTGACACCAGCTGCAGACATACCTGATAAAGGCACCAGCACCTGTGGCACCACGCTGTTTCGTCTTGGTTGGCTCCACACACACAGCCACTGGCCACTGTCTGAGTGACCCCTCCTAGAAGCTGGGAATCTCTAGGCCAGAACCCCAGTGGGCATGGGACAGAGACCAGGACCCTTTTATGTTAGCGGCTTACGTAACTGAAGGGTCAGTTACCTGGCGGACATAGGTAGCTGAGCTGTTTAGGAGGCTCCACATCCAAGCAGTTGATAGAGCATTGTGTACAGCTCACCCAGCAGCGGCCACCCCTGCATTATCCCCAGGACTTCACTGCTCACTCTTGCCCCTCCCCCAGGGTCAGCACAGCTAATCTCTGCTCTGGTTTTGTGCATCTAAGTCAAGTCTGCAGATGTGGCCACTTAGTAAACAGGTCATTCATTTTGTTCCAGGGTCCACCCTGGGATAGGAGAGGTGAGATTTCATGTGAGAATATTTTGCCTTAAACCTTGAGTGCAACTGCTCTTCACTAATCTCAGAACACAAGGCTGTTTTCCAAAGCACAGTGGTTCCCACCCATGTTTACCCTGTCAGCACTCCACTTCTGAGGTAGAAAAGCCAAACAGGTCAATTATGCAAACCTTCTGGTGCCGTATTAAACTGTTTTGCCAGTGCTGAGTAAGCGTGTCTTGTAGGTGCTTCCAAGTCTTTATATTACAGTCTTTGAAGCTTGTGGGTGGGTGTGACCTGGGAAGGCGTGGCCCAAGAGATGCTCAGCCTTTAATCTTGGTAGACATGTCTCTTCTTGTCAATCATAAAACCTAAAACTCTGTTCAAAACAAAGCCACACCCCTCTATGATCCCTGTAGACACGGCTTGCTCAGCCTGCTCAATGTCCCTTCTTTCTGGGACAAATGATTCAGGTAACCTTCCAGGTGTGAGGGATCTGGTCCCTCCTCAGCCCAGTGTGAAAAAGGATCCTGAGGCCAATAAGCAGAGACACTCCGGTGGTCATGTGTACTGTCCCCTCCTCTAGACACTGCCTGACACCTACTCACCCATCTGGCCAATGCACACTAACCACAGCTGTAGCACCAGCATACCTTGGCAAGGGAATTCTTTTATAGAATATTTTCACCATTATATTTGAGGTGTGGCGTCAGCCATGATAAAGTGCCCAGGCCCTTGCCTTGTCGATGCCTCCTGGATCTCCCCTGCAGTCTGGGCTGCAGTGAACGGTCTGCCAGCGATGTGCCTATTAAGATTCCCTCTTCAGCCAGGGGGCGCACGCCTTTAATTCCAGCACTCAGGAGGCAGAGGCAGGAGGATTTCTCTTTGAGGCCAGCCTGCTCTACAAAGCAGCCAGGGCTATACAGAGAAACCCTGTCTGGAAAGAAGGAGAAAGAAATCGCTGTTTAGCTGCAACAAGAGCAGGCACTGCACCTGCGCTCAGTTTGGTGGTCATCCCTGCGACCTGATGCCACGGGCACCCTTGGCACAGTGGAGGCCGAGAGAGACTAGCTGACTTCATCTAAGCACTGGCCTCAGCCAGAGTTCTCTATGAGGACACAACCATGGTGCCACAGGAGGGGACCTGGTGAGGTCAAATGCCGAGGACTTCTAGAAGCAGAATGAGAAGAGCTTGGGCTCTTGCATGGGCCAGAAGCCTAGATTAGCAAACATATACCACAGACAAGCAAGCTCAGGGCAGAAGGCTCTCAGATCAGGAGACATTTCAGATCATTTTTTTGTCCTATCAAATTTCAGAATTCGACCTGCTGAATGTAGCTGACAGGGTACTTTAAAAAAAATCCCCATAAACTAATTTCACAGCTTTTCTCCTCAAATAATCTATTTCCAAACTTCCTACAACCAATTTCCTGCCTACCGACATGGATGGGAAAAGACAAGGTCCTCTCTGTCCTGCTGACCTGGCCATCAAATCATTCCCACACTGACGGAGTGTCAACATAGGGCCTGAACCGACCACAAGCTCCAGACGGCAGTCGGTACTTGCTGCAGCAAGCCCAGGCCCCATGGCCAGCACTACGTTAGCATGCCATTTCTGACTCAGTCTCTGCTTCCACTTCTCATCACAGACCACTCACTTACTTCTCGGAGACAACATGAGTGCATCTGAATTCTGCCAACACAATTCCCAAAGCCAGTACGTGTTTCTTGGCAGGCAGATAGTAAAAAAAATCTTTCCTGACACGGGGCAGACTTGGCCAAAGAGACACGAGCAAAGGTCTGAGGGTTCGGCAGTCCCTGGTTCTGGGGCTGGGTATGGTGACTGTACCTGTCAGACCTTAGCAGGGTCAAAGAGGAACAACTCGGTAAGGAATTCCAGTGGGAATAACCAGTGAGACTAACGTCACTGACCTGAGATCACCGGAGTCTGAGATGAAATTAAATAATCACTCTTTATTCAAAATAAATAAGCCCTCTCACTTGCAGAGAAAATAAGCAAGCAAGCTCTGTCCTCTAAGACAGAAACCACATTCATTGTATGTTCATTAAAAAGATTTGTAGATAC
Organism: Peromyscus leucopus; assembly: GCF_004664715.2. Lineage (NCBI taxonomy): Eukaryota > Metazoa > Chordata > Mammalia > Rodentia > Cricetidae > Peromyscus > Peromyscus leucopus. Next base: position 12,746,583 of record NC_051067.1, read on the forward strand.
CAAACTGAAATCTACAAATTTGATATATACTGCTTCTTTGGAAAATAAAAACTAAAAGGATTAATTTATGTCAAAAAGTCATGTTAGAAACTAATTTTCTTCTGAGGCTCATTTTAGCACATCCTTGGCAGCACAAAGTGGCAGGGCCCCAAGCCCTGAGAAAGGGCCTTCCACAGTCCCCACAGGAAGCATCATCCCTGCCCCACCTCCTCTCACCGATTCAGTGGCTTTGTAACGGAGTGTTTCCCAGGCAGCCACAGTAGCCAGGACCACGTTCTCCAGCATTTTCCAGATCCAGTGTGCAGAGAGAAGCAAAGCTGAATCACGGGCTCTTAGGAAAGGCTCTCACCAGTCTATCTGTGTCCACCTGATGGACTCACAGCCTACACCAGCTGCTTCCTTTGCCCTTAGGCCAGTGAGTTTCCAATTCAACAGTCACATAAACTACATCAGGTCAGTAAAGAATTGAGAAGGAAGTCTTTTTCCTGCCTCCCCCATCCTTACCCAATACATAGACACACAGGCAAGAACTCTTCTTATAAATTCAAGTTCATCATCTGAGAAGTTGATGCCTCCAGTGAGTCTTCCAGCTCCAAGGCACGCTGACTGTATGCTTCCAGGTGCTTTCGCCAAATCTCAACTGAAACAGGAAAACAGCCCAAGTGACAGAACTCCAGCAGAGGCAGCAAGGAAGTGGCATGAGTTACAGATGTTACCAGCTGTTCCCTTTGCTCATATGTCCCTGGCCAGCTCTACTCACTCTTCCCCACTTGCTAGGCTGGCTCTCCCCTTAATGACCAGTATCAATCATAGCCCCCAAAGAGCATACCTCAGTGAACAGTGGCACTGAGAATTCACTTGCCCTCCCAAGTTGGTCTTAGGCATAGCTGTCCTTAGCTCAGGTGACATTTAGCTCAAAGTGTAAGACCATGAATAACCTTGCAACTTCTGACATCTGATGATTAAGATCTCAGAAGCAATGGGCTAGAGTGATGGATTCAGTCCTGCCTGGACCTACCATGGCCCACCGCAGCTGGTCTGAAGGCATCAGTGCCATGCTGCTCTCCTAACCTCCCGAGGCTCTGATTAACATGGAACTCAGAGGTCCCCTCCCCAGAGCACTCACTATAGTGTGGTTCTTTTCCAGTGGAGGCTAGGGGGCCTTCTTCAGTGGACTGGATGGGGCCCTGTATGGGTGGGCTGGGAGGGGTCTGAGGCCCAGGCTGTCCTGCCAGCTCCTGCCGCACCGTCTCCAACATGGTCTTGTATGCCTGCCGGGCTGCCATGGTCAGCTCAACCATCTTGTGGAACTGGTCCTTGAGCACAAGAAAGCACATTGTAGACAGTAAGGTGGTGGTAACATGGGTTGTGGGTCTCTGCTTGTGAGTGCTGCCAGGAGATGAAGAGCCTGGACAAATCTTGAGGCATGTGGTGCCTCTTGGTTGGCGATAAACCTAGAGTCAAATTCAGGACCTTCACTTGGTGCTATTATGGAGACAAAGGCTACTGCTTTCTGTGAAGGTTCTGCTTGGAGATGAATTCTCCTTAAGGCCAACTTAACAGAGGCGATGGTCTGCCTGTTGGTAGGCTTACATTATAGGCCATGACCCCAACTTCTTCCCATGGACAAGGAGCTAAGAGGCTGGGCCCCAACTCACCTGGGCCCCGTCGTAGCTGAAGATCCCCACGATGCTGACAGGAACTGCTTTGTTCAGACTACGCCCCAGCGCCTTGCGGTTAAGTGCAAACACGAAGGGGATGTTCTGCTCACAGGCACAATCGATGATAGTGTGCAGTGTGTCGTCCAGTCCACCTGGTCAAACAAGCACAGGTCCACAGACGTGGGGTTGATGCTAACTCTTTAGACAGCAACCTACCCCATCTAGGGTCACAATAAGGTCAGCTGCTCATACCAAATTCCACTAGGAGAGAGCGTGTCCCAACCACAAGCAAGAATCAATTCTCTAAGCCAGACACCTCCAAAATGTAAGACTGCACAATTCCCATTGTGCTCAGGGAAAACCAAGAGTTAGCTAACACCACTCTGTGACAGCTGCTGACTGACTGCCTCACAGTATCAGCTCTGTGTCATCTCTACCTTGGGCCTGCTTCTGATGAGGTACCAGCAAGGCCAACACAGGGAGGAGATGAAGCAGCAACTTGCACAGGTCACAGACCTGGTCACTGGAAGCCCAACAGAGGGGAGGTCAGTCAGGGTGCTGGTGTCACACACCTCTATGCTCCAACAAGAAGGAAATGAAGAAATTACCCATTTACCTCAGAAATAGAAGACCACAGGGGTCAACTCACAAAGCCCATGAACATCTTTCCGAACACTAACATGCTAACAGAGCAGAAGACCTTGACCCCTGCTCTTTTACATGCTTATCTAAAGTGACTAAATGTCAACTCTACACTGACCTTGAACCCGACCCCTGCTCTTGGTACAGCATGATCTAAAGAGATCAAATGTTCACTCCACATTAACCTTGAACTTTTAAAATATTACAGCTTCCTACAACTGTGATTTGAGAAATTCCGAAAACGGTGTGGGTATGGGAAGGGGACACAGGAAACATGCTGCGCATCCTGCGCTGTGCAGCTCTTCCTGGACAGCTGGAAGTGTGGTCCAGCTAGAATAGGCTCCCCGCATGCCTATTCTCACACTGCCATTGCTCTACAGCCTTAACCTCAGGAGACTACGGAAGCGCAGAGACAGCCCTCTGCAAAGGCAGGGCTAGACATGCAGGGCCCCAGGCCATACCTCCGACAGCAGCGTGACAATGGGCTGAGAGAGGGAGCTGACAGCCGAGCCTGCCCCGGGACCTGGCCCCCCGCAAGCAGGAAGCAGAAAGCCTCCTAGGGACATCCGATTAGCCTCTATTGGGAAGTGGAGGTGTTAGGAAGGTAAAAACACACCAGGCAGTGGTACCCAAACCACTTACTTGGAGCTGTGGAAGTAAATACTCCAAGGTCTGCCTATGGGTCAACTGCTGAGGTCGCTAGAGAGCAGGAAGCCCAGCCTCTCCTTTCCCATAAGCAGGCTTTGTGTGACCACTTCACAGTTTAGTCTGTATAGATGTACACTGTAGACAAGAGCCAGAAAACAGTCTTCTCCTCCTCTCCCATGACCTGGAGAGGCCATCTAGCACTACCAAACACTGCCAGCCTGGCAGGTCGCTATAACCCTGCCATGTTTTGGCTGGGGGTAACGGTGGAGCAGCACTGAGCCAGCACAGAGGTGAGCTGCTGGGCTGCACATGAAGACATCTAAGACTGTTGCTCCAAGGTCTGGGATGTAAATGGTAACCTGAGATCATGGCTCAGGACTTGGCATCAGGATCTGGACCTGCTCCCTCAGAGTGTGACTCGGGCTGAGTTGACGGTTACACACAGGAGAAAGGAATGGGACGGGGGACAGCTCATGTGTTCTAAGATATCCCCTTCACTTCCTGTGTGCCGTGCCAGGCTGAAGAGCGTGTGTGGGAGTGATGACATTCTTTCTCATGACTCCTTCCCCCACGGAACCCAGAGCACAACATGGACAGGCAAATGTCCATGACAGGAGGATAGACAAGTTCACTATCACCTCACACACAGCCTTCTTCCAGCCCAGGCCCACTGCTGGACTACTGTGACACGCCCACATTAGCAAGGATGCACAGAGGAGTGAAACAGAGAGAACAAATGCAAAGAGGACCAAAGGCCCGCCAGGTCCCAGCAACCTCACTGAGCTCGAGAGCAGCGGCTTGCACGGCAGAGGCTCGCTCTACCCTGCCGCCATCAGAGGAAAGCCTGCTAGCTGGTCTCAGAGGTGGTTCCTCGGTCAGAAGGGGGTTAGAGTCAGTATTAGGTAGGTGCTCAGTTCACAGGACACTGGGAAATGACCGCTCTGTTAAAGCTGGAAGCAAGCTGCCAACATGCCCACTGACCCTGTGCTGGCTGACCGTGAGGGCGGAAAACTGGGCAGGGGCACAGGAGCCTGTGATGTGGGGTTCTGTCTGTCACCTTTGGACTGTGTCTTCTCACAGTTGGGAGAGATGATGACGCATTTCAGCTTCTTGAGCTTCAGGTGTTTCAGGACTTCCCGCAGCCCCAGCACAAGCCGGCGTTTGGTCTTGGCCTTGACAGGATCTTTCTGGTACATCCGGTCTTGGAAGCGCACCAGTTCCTTGAGCAGAGCCGTGACACAAGCATCTACTTCTTTACTAAGCATCTGGCTGCAGTAGCTGAAAGGAACCCCAGGCACAGGGAATGCAGACAGCATCAGACAGAAGCCATGGAGACACCAGCTCTCAGCAGGAACATGCAATTCCTGATCTGCTTGCGACACAAAGGGTAGATGCAACCCTCTCCAAGGGGAATGCCAGGGGAGGCCCTGCCCTGCATGCCTTATGCAGCCCTATCTCCTCTGTGTCACCCTGCTCTGAACACAGGTACCTGGATAAGCTGTCCTGAGGAGCCCTGTGAGCTATGAGCAATGTTGACTGCATCATACCCTGGGAACTCAACTGAAGCCAGGCATGGTGGCTCATACCTGTAACCCCAATATTCAGAGACTGAGGAAATAAGAGTATGAGTTCAAGGCCAACGCTAGCTTGGGCCACACAGTAAGTCTGTCTCAAAAAAAGGTAAGTAAAACACAAAAAGGAAAAAAGAAAGACAGACAAGTAAGAGAAAAGAATGGAGGGAAAAGAAACTTCTGTGAAACTGAACCATGGAAGGACCCAGTTATTATCACCGCTACTTCACCCCACCCCAACTCCAAAAACAGACTAAGGATACCTCTTCAATCATCACCAGCAAGACAGAAGCACAGTACACAGAACCAGCAGACACACATAGGAATAGGATGTCCTCACCCCACCCTACTGCATAACTAGCTCCCCAGCTGATTTCAAGCACAGGATTAAAACACACTGTGGCCAGACACTCCAGCCTGTGCCATTATACCTCTGCAGGGGGAGAAGTCAGAGTCAGCCCCAACCCGAGCCCCAGCAGCCAATGCTCACTCACTCCCGGAACCTGCGGCTGTGGATCTTGGGGAAGGTGGCACTGTCAAGGGTAGGATGGCAGGCCTCTTGGTCCCTCTTGAACTCTGTGCCAGTCGGCTCTTCTGACTCACCCTCAATCACAGGTGTAGAAGACACTGATTCTTCGGTCTTCTCTGGACCTTCAGAGAGGGAAACAGAAAAAAACACAATCACTGTGCACCCCTGCCAGGCCTGGCACATAGACAGCAGCCCGTAGAGCAGATGTGTCTGATGCCAGAGACATACCAACAATCTACCAACTTGTAGAGCCAGTCAAAAAGAACAAATACAGGCTCAGAGGGAGCAGGAAGACTGGTGTGGACTGTTGGAGCAGCTTTATGGTCTTTCCTATGCCCCCTTCCCCTTCCCAAGTCTGTTCACTCACTCATTTTCATTGTGTTTATTAAAATACAGAAAAGTTACCATCAAGTGTAGAGTTCAGTAGTAAACTCTACCTTTTATGTTTGGAATCTAAAGACTAGCATATTAGGAAATTGTATAAAAAGCATAACAGAGCATGCTTTTAATCCTAGCACTCTGGAGGCAGAGGCAGGAGATCTCTGTGTGTTCAGGGCCAAATGGTCTACATACTAAATTCCAGGCTAGCTAGGGCTACATAGTGAGACTATGCTTCAAACAAAACCCCCCAGGGTTAGCAGCATGCATGAGGCCGAGGCAGGAGGACTGCCACCGCCAGGCTCAAGGAAGGCCTAAGGTAGTCAGCTTAAGGCTAGTGTGAAACACAAATATGAGACTGTCTCAAAACCAAACAACGCAGTGTTAGAGTTTTTATGTTAAATACCTGAGCTATATTCCTTTATCAAATAACCTTCTAAAAACAACTAACTTGCCGGGCGGTGGTGGTACACGCCTTTAATCCCAGCACTTGGGAGGCACAGGCAGGCAATCTCTGTGAGTTCAAGGCCAGCCTGGTCTACAGAGCGAGATCCAGGCCAGGCACCAAATCTATACATAGAAACCCTGTCTCAAAAAAAACTAAAGAAAAACAAAAACAAACAAACAAACAAACAAACAAAAAACCCAACTAACTCCTGCATCTAACTATGGGAGCACTGGGCCTGGAGTGCAGTGCTAGTCTGCCGTGGGTGTGAGCCCCAGCACTGCCAAAAATACCCAAAACAAAAAACCAACGCAACACAGAAAACCAAAACCAAAACAACTAACACAAACCACAATAAAACACCTGTGAGTGTTGGACTGGGGCTATGTGTAACATACCAAATGGAGTCAGCAATAACTTGGCATGTCCAACCAGTTACTTCCACAGAGCACCAGAATGAAAGCAAGCTAACATCACTAGGTAACACCACGTTCTCACAAAAAGACGCTGCTCTGGACAAGGCTGAACCATGCAGGTGCTGACTGCGGAATACCTGGAGATGTGTGGCAGGGGCCCCGGCAGCAAGCCCACTCCAGGAAGTGAGTGCCCATGTCTTCTAGAGACACCAACAGCACTGCCCAGGGCACACTCATTTCTACCAATGACTTTGATGTCCTCCTACACGGGGCACACTTACCCAGGCAAATACTACGTAGTACTGAGCAGTGTACTGCTCTACATGCAGAAAAGGAGGTGGAGTCAGCACGGCACACACCACAGCTGCACTGTGCCAGGTCATAGCTCTGTGGCTGGTACCATGCTGGGCAGTATTCCTGGGGCAGGCCTCTAACTAGATGACCTGGGGAGGTCACTGGGTTGTTTTCTCACGCTGTGAAAAGTTCCTTAGCTACACACACTTGCACTATGTACACTCCATGACGTACAACTCCGTACAAAGTCTCCTGGAAAACCATACACATTAATTTTTTATGACACCAGGTTTCACACACTTGGTAAATATAAATAGCCTTGTGGTTGGAGCTCCCAGCATCACACGGGACCAAATCTCAGAAAGGGGCTCCTCTGCCTATAAAACTAGGTTGTGGAAACCACATGCTCCAGGCTCCATGTTAACTTGCATTACCACAAGGCCCAGGTGGGGCTGGCAGAGTCCCAGTTTCTACCACAGCTCACCAGCTCACGGTAGCTCCCACCTGAAGGATTACTTCAGATGCACGCACACAGAAACTGGTACCTGTGGAGTGGCCCCGCTTGGGGGCCTGGTCACCGCTCTCTACATCCTGTGCATCGTCACTGGCCACAGTCAGACCCATAGCATTTTCTTGCAGTCGCTGTTGCATTCTCTCTTGCCGTTCTTTTAAAATTATCTTAAAATTAAAAACAAGCAAACAGCTGATTAAAACACCAAAAAACTTGGACCTAAAAGACAGGCTCTTCTGCCTAAGAAATACCCAAGTTCAGATTGCTGAACGTGCCTTTGGAGTGATGAGAGCCCCTCCATGCCACATCTCTCTGGAGACACAAGGCTCTGAGGCCAGTTGTGTGGTATAAGGTCATCCACCACAGACTTTTTTTTCTTTCTGAGACAGGGTTTCTCTGTGTAGCCCTGGCTGTCCTGGAACTCACTCTGTAGACCAGGCTGGCCTTGAACTCACAGAGATCCACCCACCTCTGCTTCCCTAGTGCTGGGATTAAAGGTGTGCACCCCCCCCCCCCCCCGGCCTACCACGAACATTTAAACAGAGGGCACATGGCACAGGGCCAACTGATGAACAGAAGGCCTGCAGAGAAGCCTTCATGTCTGGCTGAGCAACAGGGGAGAAGCAGCATGTGAGGAAGGAAACGCAACTCCCCACGTCTGGGTTTCTGGGTTTCTGTAGCACCACGAAGGAATAAGAGATTTTTTTTTTGGTTCACACACTCTGTCTTGTTAAAAGGAGAGGGTGAAGGATCATTTGTCAGAGAAAACTGACACAATTTGGTGCAACACTGGTCTATAATATAAACCTTAAAAGTCAAAGATGTGTGTGGTGGTAATCTAATTGTACAGAATTATTATTTTGATTGTATGTTAATAAATAAAGTTGTCTGGGGGTCAGAGCTATTAGAGCCATAGCAAGAGTGTGGCGGTGGTGGCACACGCCTTTAATCCCATAAGATCTCTGTGTGTTCAGGGATACAGTCAGCATTGGAGACATATACCTTTAAGACCTAGGGGGCTGTACATTCAGACAGTGACGAGGCAGTCATGTGTTTGGGTTTACAACCAATGAGAAGGCAGAACAACACACGACAGGAAGTAGGTCTCTTTTCGCGAAGCTGGGACAGCAGGAGGAAGGGTGAGATTTTAGCTCTGAGCTCTGACCTCTCGGCTTTCTCTTTTACATTGTTTCTGTGTTTCTTATTTAATAAGACGGTTGGTTACATCTACAGATGTGGGCTTGGGATATGGCTCAGTGGTGGAGTGCTTGCCTACATAAGCAATGCTCTAGTTTCAATCCCCAGAACCACCCAAAAGCTAAAGGGCTGAGAGAGGCAGGCACAGTGCAGAGTTCCTCAGTCTTCCAGGACTCGGCTTCCATGGAAACAGTCCACATACCTTCTTCAGTGAGGTGGGCTTCTTGGCCTTAGGGATCTCCCTCTGCTTTCCCTTCTTCATTAGGGGGGCACTGGAGTCCAAGGGGTTGTGTGGGGTCTTCACCTGACTGGAGCGGCGACCCCTCTCACCCGAGGAGGCATCCTTGGAAAGGACCGGCACTGCTCCAACTGCAACACAATAGGGAAGCCACAAGGGCCCTGCCTGGAGGCCTGGCCAGCTCAGAGCAGGCTGAGGGTCTGGAGGCCTCTCCCATGCACACTCTGATCCACAGCTTTTCTGGCCTTTGTCAAACCCCCTTTGACACCTTCTCCCAGGCATGGATTCCAAACAGTATTTACTCTTTACTTGGTATTTACTTGGGATCACTTTGGGAAGGTCTGTCTATAACTGCAAGGATCACACTGCTTGATTTGTGCTATTTTTGAGGTGGTTTGTGTTTACTACTGGTGGCTCCCAGGAAGGTGTTTATCCCCACACACTTAGCTGGTACTGCCTCCTGTACATGTTGTTTACTGGTTTCTTAGTAACCCCGTTTGTCTAGCTATATTACAATGGCTCTTATAAAATTCTAGTCATGCTTCTAGTGGATTCTTGAGTTTTCGGGACATGTTTAGGCTCTGAATCCTACCACGGACAGTTGGTCTCTCCAATCAATATCTTTGATAACTATTCAACACTGGGGTTTACATTCCTATTCTTCCCCACTTCCTGCCACGGCACTATTCCAAGGAAACAGTTTTTCTGTACTCTACTCCCTTCATGTTTTATAGCCTGTTAACATGGCTAATTTCATATGTTGAGCATATTTCTCCTCCACACTCCCTTTTCTTGCCCCTCCCTGCTCCTGTCAGTCCCCTTAACCCCCCTAGATGATTTTACGATTTCTAAAATACCAAAGGAAAAGCAATGGTAAGCAATAAACCCCCATGTGCCCACCACCTTGTTCCGAGAAGCATGTCTTGGACACTCATTTATGGAGTGTCATCTTAAAGTAACTAGTGTTGATCCATCCAACCTCATTCATACAATACCTGAGTCACCTACACAACTTGTCTAGGTTGGTGACACTATCTTTTCTAGGTGGCTTCTCATTCTGCAGCACAGCAGCTTGCATCTACAGAGCCTTATTCTCACATGGTGTTTGGAACAGGCATATGGCTAGGCGGCCCCTATCTACACCTGCTTGCTTGCCTGGCACCTAATGGTACTGCTGAATCCAGCCCCTCATCTAGACTCCTAAATTGTACAGTTGAAAAAGTTTAACTTCTATAAATTTCTTATCAACAAACCAAAGGGGCTGGAGAGATGGCTCAGCATTTGAATGATTGCTCTGTAATCATGAGGACTGCAGTTTGGATCCCAGCACCCATGTACCAAGTCAGGTATCCTGTGCACATCTGTAATCCCAGCTCCAAGGGGATCAGAAAGGAAGACAGCTGAGGCTTGATAGTTTCCAGCCTAGCTGAGAAGGAAAGGGAGAAACCCTGCCTCAAAAGGAATGGACAGAGTAAGAGATAATATCCAATATCTTCTTCAAGTCTCCAGTACATGTGCATATATCTGCACATCCACAGACCTGTCAGAGGAGAGTCCCATTAGAACTGACTGTACCCTGTCTCTAGTGGTGCCTGTGGTGGTTTGAGTGAGAAGTGCTCCCATATACTCATATATCTGAATGTTTGGTCCCCAGCTAAATGGAATTGCTTGGGAAGGATTAGGAGGTGTGGCCTTTCTGGAGGAAGTTTCACTGGGGTGGGCTTTGAGGTCTCAAAAGTCCATGACAGGTCCTGTGTCTTTCTCTGCTTGTTGCCTGTGGATCAGGATGTAAAGCTCTCACCTACTTCTCCAACACCATGTCTGCCTGCTTCCCCCATGATTATGGACTAATTCTCTAAAACTCTAAGTTAAGGCCCCAATTAAATACTTTTATAAGAGTTGCTTTGGTCAAAGTGTCTCTTTATACCACAGAACAGTAACTTAGACAATATCCCCACCCTACCCCGACACACAAGGGGGATTCACCCATGCATGCAGAATGCAGGGAAGGCCCTGGGAACACAGCACCTCACAAGAGATTTTCTGCCACAGAATCTCATCATAGAAAGGGGACTGGGCCAGCCAGTATGAGCACTTGCTCTGCAAGCCTGACCCTGGAACCCTCCATGCCTGGAACCCATGGCAGGATTAAGAGGGATACCTCTTTAACTTTAAACAGATGGTTCTTGATTCTTAAAGACCATATTTAAATGTATTTGGGAGTTTTTGAGACAAGACTCTCACCATGTAGGCCTGGCTAGCCCAGAACTCCCTATGAAGACCACACTAGTCCATTTGAGCTTGTTTCCATCTATGGGGTGAGCAGACTCATGTCCATGTTTATCTCAGCACCCTCTGTAGTGATAAGTGGCTTTCGTGAAGAAGGAAAGTGCTGAGGTGCAAAGGCGCCTACCTGAGAACACGACAGGCTTGGAGGACGGCTTGGCATGGGGGGCATGCTGCTGCTTCTCCAGCACTGCCAGCATGCCCCCCAGGTCCAGCTGCACTGGAATCTGGCTCTTCTTTCCACCAGTTTTAAAGTCATTCTATAAAGTACAAATTTACAAGTTTACTCCTAATACTGTATTTTACACACCATGATTTACATTTTGCAAAAATAAAAAGATAAAATGAACAGATTAAAAGATTATAAAATTCACATTGCCTGCCATTATTACTGTGGTTGGTTATTCCTCCTATTTCTATTTACATCTCCAACGTGGTTTAACAGCATATATGACAGGTAAGAGATCAAAACTTAGGTGAAATCTTTGGCTACAGGAGTCTGTGAAGATGGGAATGGCATGTCCCTGTAACCCCAGCCAGCCCTTGAGAGGCTGAGGCAGAAGGACTTTTCCAAGTTCAATGCCAGTCTGAGCTCCAGTGTGAGACGACCGTGTCTCAAAAACCTCAAACAAAAACCCTAAACTGAAGTGTTTGTGTGAGGCTACCTGGTTAGAACTCTGGCCTGCCTAGCTCTGTACTGACTGAAAAGGGTACAAGGAGGAATGGCCCCTTGGCTCAGTACTGACGGGGTAGGTAGAAGAGCGCTCCCTCTTTCGTTTCTGGGTAGTGTGTCCCCCTCCTGACAGCAACTGTAGCTACCAAGTCTCATTACAAAAGGACGGGCTGCTTAAGCTTAGCAGTGATCCAGTGGTTCTCCCTGGGAGAGTACATCAGAAGAAGCCCTCCATGAAGACATCTGGAGAGCAGACTCTCTCAACAGTTTGGGCAGCAGGACAGTTACACCAAAAGCAACAGTGACTGGAATCTGAGACTTACCTGCACCTGCTGTTTACTTTCAAGTTTCAGTGATTCTACTCTGTGTCTTCTTTCAGAGGCAACTGACAGGTTGGGGAACTCCTCGGCATCCTGAGGAAAGCACACCGTCAGCTTCCTACATGGGTGATAAGCAGCTGCACACAAGCTCTCCTTGACTCACACCGTTTTCTCTAAGACCCACCCAAGTTCTCAAGGGTGATTACACACATTTCCACAATGCTACCATGGAAGTTCCAACTTGATCTAACTCTTAGAGCATGTTTTAAGACCATAGTTCTAACACTTTTGTACAGATCCAGAGGGATGGCTGTCTAGTACCTAGGTACTGCAGGAGCCCCCAGAACTGACCATACTTCCTTAACATGAGTCTATCAAAAGACCTGTTCTTTAAAAGCAGAGAAATTCAGAAATCCAAAATCAGCAGATTTAAACATTTGGGGACTTCTGCCAAACAGGGCAATAAACAGACAGAGGCAATAAGCCTGCAAAAACTTTTAAAATCACACCATTTTGTTGGAATTCCGTCACCGTTTGGGGTGCCCTGGGATCAAGTCATGTGGGAATTAACAGGCAGAAGCATGACCAGTTCACTGGCCTAAGTGCAACACTCCGCTCTACACCTAACTGTTATTCTGGAATGTTCCAAGACTTCTGGAAATGACCTTTCCAGTTCTGTGGGAATGTCCTGGGCAGTTAGTCCTGGAAGATCTTGTGCCTGCACAAAGAGCAAGGCTCCAAGTCTGGTAGGGGAATGTGAATAAAATAAACAGGCCAGTGTGAAATGCAGTCAGAACTCAGGCTGGCTCTTCAGTGTATTCGAACATGAATACAAGGATCGTTGTAGGACAACAACGAATATTCCTGGAAGTTACTGCATGGGATTCTCCTGGCTAGGGTCTACAAGGAACCTATAGCGCTCTACATTTCCCTTCAGTAGTGAAGCACTTCCCAGGATTCATGACAAGAAAAGGAGGCCTATAAAAGCTGGCTCTGCACAGTGAGTAACACAGCAAAGACAAGAACAGAGGGGAAACATGAAGAGTGTGGAACAGTAGCTATTAAACTCCAGTCAGTTCTCTCGACCATTCGTCTACTCATGAGCTTACTAAGAGTTTGCAAGGAGACAGCTTGGGAACAGGAGGAAAAGGTGACAGGTAATGTTATTCTTTCTTCTTTTTTTGTTGAGAGGTTCTCAAGTGGCCCTGGCTATCCTCTATTCTTGAACTCTCTGCGTAGCTGAGGATGACTTCCAATTCCCAATCCTCCTGTCTCTCTCTGCAATACTCCTGTCTCTCTCTGCCTCCCAACTGCTGGGAGCAGGGGCATGCACTACCATGCTGGAGGATTGTTAAAATCTTTAGAAGCAGGAAAAAGATTACTAAAGGGGGCATCAGAGATCTTCAATTCAGAAGCCAGTGTGAGCCCAATCTAAGAAAACCTCATCTGCACCACACAAGCTCAGAGTAAATACATACTTCAATCCTTGGTGGCTCCTGAACTGTCAGGACTTCATAATTTGATTTAGACTTTTCTTTCTTTTTCTTATTCTTTCTTGAGGTTTCATTTTGTTCAAGTTCACCTCCTTGTGATGCTTTGGCCTAGATAATAACACAGAGAAAAACCTGTGGGATATTACGGTATTTAACAGAATCTTTGACCTGTGTCAGAACAAAATGATAACAAAGCATACCGCTTTTCTGGAGACCTGAGGGCCTGGACATGACTGAGTGCTCACCTTGAGAAGTCAGGCTGTTAGAGAGCTGCTCCAGGTGTCCCATTCCTGCCAGCAAGGCTGGTTTCTGTCATCTGCTTCGCATCAGACTCCCAGAAGCCTCTGAACAAACCACAGCCTGGCCCCAATTCCACAGGCCCCACAACATGCTGCTCCTGCCTGAGGCTGCTGTGTCCTAGTTTGGGGCTCTTATACTTATACCAGGCTAGGGTTGGTCATTCTGTCTGCCCAGCTCAGGTCTAGCTGGCTCCTCCACCTGCCTGGTGACTGCTGAGTTTTCTCTTGAGAGCACCACCCCTCTGCTGTATTCTGTTCCTGCACACTTTCATCACACTTTCAGCCTTTCCCATTAGGCTAGGCTCTCAGCACAGGGATGTTTTCAGAACTACCCTATCCTAAGAGAGTTCACCCATCAGGAGAAAAGTTCAGCAGCTACAGAAACAATGAACAATCTTACCAACCCAAAGGGACCGTCTAATGTTTAAGTGAAAAAGTCCAGTTTTAAGGGATTGTATTATGTTTTGTTTTGTATTATGTTTTGTTTTGTATTATGTTTTGTTTCCTCACTGTAATGCAGCGTGACCAACCACCTATCCCTCCTGCCACCATGCCCTTCCCGCCATGATGTACCCTCCAATTCTGAGCCAAAGCAGACCCTCCTTCCTTAAAAAAACAAAAAAAAAAAACAAAAAAAAATCTCAATAAAAACCTGTTCATCTATAGGGCACAGATCCCTCATTATGTATTAGGAAACTGGCTTAGATAGCAACCTGGAAGCTACAACCAATAACTAGACAGAAGGCTGCTATGCTAACTGTACTAGGTCACTGGAGAAGGTAAAAAAAAAAAAGGCACAAGGGCTCACACTTGCAACCCCAGCTCTTGGAGACTGTTGTGAGTTCCATGCCAGTCTGAGCTACCATGTGTGACCCCACCTCAAAACAAAACAAAACAAAAGACTCTTTAAAGAACTGCATGAATTCAAGGGGGTGGGGGAATCTATTCTGAAATCCTGTCTTACAACAGGTAAACTGAATTAGTATTGTGTCAAGTGGTCACAAAATCTGAAATTCAATTATTTTACTATGATTACATGTAATGGTACATGTAACAGTTCTTTAAATGCAACTGAAAAATGCTGAAGGAAAAAGATGCATCAGCTATGTATCAGAGCATAAACTTAGGGCAGCATCTTTTCTTTAAAGAATTCAAGAGCTGTGAGGATGGCCACGGTAGAGTACTATCACGTACAAGGCACGCTCTCTCTCTCTCTCAACAAATAAAAATATAAACACTCCACATGGTTGTAGTCTTTTAAAACACCTCCTTTCACATAGAAAGGCTCTCTTATTTCCTGACAAACATCCTATTCTCTTGTCAAGGCTCACGTCCACAAATCTCAGGCTGATTAGTATGGAATAGACTGCAGCACTCTCAGTGAGGAGTCGGGAAAGAAGGGGCCCTGTGGTGGTATTGTGTTCCCCAAAATATTGTGCACCCTAATAAACTTATCTGGGGTCAGAGACAGAATAACCACTAGATACAAAGGCTAGAAAATGGTGGCACTCACACCTTTAATCCTAACATTTCAGAGGTAGAAATCCCTCTGGATCTCTGTGAGTTCAAGGTCACATTGGAAATAGCCAGGCGAGATGACACATGCCTTTATCCCAGAAAGTGAGCCTTTAATCCCAGGGAGTGATGGTAGAAAGGAAAGATATATAAGGTGTGAAGACCAGAAACAAGAAGCATTTGGCCTGGTTAAGCATTTGGCTTGGTTAAGCATTCAGGCTTTTGAGCAGCAATTCAGCTGAGACCCAATTCTGGATGAGGACTTAGAGGCCTCCAGTCTGAGGAAACAAGACCAGCTGAGGATCCGACGAGGTGAGGTAGCTGTGGCTTGTTCTGTATCTCTGATCTTCCAGTTCACCCCAATACCTGGCTCAGATTTGATTTTATTAATAAGACCTTCTAAGATTCCTGCTACAGGGCCCAGTTGGGGCCACATCAGATCCACAGACTCAGCAGCGAGGCACACCTCAATGTCGTCGCCCCCCCCCCCATACTACATGCAACAGAAACTCTACCATCCAACCATGCTTAAGTGCACAGGTCAGTGGCACTACGTCCATGCACACATTACTGTAACTAGGCAACTCCAGAGCTTTCTCCAAGTCTGTCACCATTAAGCACTAACTGCCCATTCTTTTCCCAGCCCATGACACTTAACCATCTTAACTGCATTTCTGGAGACAAGGATTCACTCTGTGGCCCAGGTTGCCCCTGAATTTACAATCCTCCCACCTCAGCCCCCCAAGTGTCACCACCCCCAGCCCCATCCTGTCTCTAGTGGTGCATACCTTTGTAGCAGGATGAACACACTTCTCCCTATTGTAAGAAGGCTCTGAAGAAAAAGCCTCAGATGGCACACTAACAGTTTTAGCATTGGCTGATGAAGCAGTCTTCTTTAGATTCGTCACAGAAGTGACGTTTTCAGTTGTTGCTGTTGATCCTGAAGACACTGTCTGCCGAACAATATAACCCATTGGTGTCCAAGAGAACTCTGCTGAAAGATAACCGCAATTACTGAACAATCTCAACAGTAAACAAGAATCCCTTGATTATTCAAAAATGCACCTTGTGATAATTAACTTTTCACAGCATAACAAAAATGATGGTGGCACTTTAAGAGACTATAGCATTTACCAATTAGCTGTCCAGAACATCCCCTACAACTACAGTATTCACCGATTGTCCAGAACACCCCCAGGACTACAGTATCCACGGACTGTCCAGAACACCCCCAGGACTACAGTATTCACGGACTGTCCAGAACACCCCAGGACTACAGTATTCACCGACTGTCCAGAACACCCCCAGGACTACAGTATCCACGGACTGTCCAGAACACCCCCAGGACTACAGTATCCACGGACTGTCCAGAACACCCCCAGGACTATAGCATTCACTCTACCTGTTTTTCTTCGAGAAGAGTGCACGCACAGTCTCTTCCCTTTTAACTTATAAGTTAACTATTTACCTATATTTCTTAATTTGGAGGATACAGACAGGTAGGCAAAAAAGTTTTGGCTAAACAACAACAACCCACAAAATATTCATGTGGCAAACACAGAATTAAAGAGTGAAGACCGGGCTGGAGAGATGGCTCAGAGGATAAGAGCACTGACTGCTCTTCCAGAGGTCCTGAGTTCAATTCCTAGCAACTACATGGTGGCTCACAACCATCTGTAATGAAATCTGGTGCCCTCTTCTGGCCTGCAGTCATACATGCTGTATACATAATAAAAAGAGTGAAGACCCACTTTGGGCCTACTAACCTTGCTCTGTACCTTTAACAGCAGAAGTCAAGGATTTGCAGGCCTGTGCTGTCACAGTGACTGGCAACTTACTTCACACTACAACACAATGTAAGCACACTAAAGCTACTCCTTAGCTGCCCACGAAGCTCTACATATACATCAAACAAAAGGACATCCATCACCACAGAGATGACAAAAGCCTGTCAGCCACCTGACCCACACTACAGAGCTACAGAGACAGCCTTGGCAGTGAAGAACTGTCCTGGGATGCACCATACTAAACCCAGGAACACAAGAGCCCACGTACCAAGGAATGGTCTGGACTTTTTGCTAGGACAAGCTTCTGTAACCACCTCAGAAGTACGATCCCCTCAACACTTTCCGAATACCTGGCTGCCTGGTCAGGCTGCTGAAAGCCCACCAAGTTACAACCATTTTCCAGGCAGGAGAAATGCCCAGTGGTCTCCCTAATTCTAACTCTAAGGAGTGGACTCTGGTGCTCCGAAGGCTGCACGGCAGTAATGGTGGAAGAGCCAAATGCCAACCTGGACTCACGGAGCTATATACTAAAAAAGTGCCAAACAAGGCTTCTCCAGCTATAGTCTTTTAATTATGGAAAAGGTTAATTTTTTTATAAAAACAAACTGATTTCAAATGCAATGCATTTATTATTTTAAGTGGAGGGTCTGTTGTTTGATGAGACAGAGTCTCACTGTGAAGACTAGGTTATCCCAGAACTACTGCTGAACAGGCACCCCTTGAACTTGTGGAATCATCTTGCCTCAGTCTGCCAAATGCTGGGTTACAGGCCTGGCCATAAAGTAGTATTTGTTTTAAAATTTGATTTAATTTTGAATAATGCCAATATTAACAGTTACCACTTAAATATACAGATGCTCTAGGACTCTGACATTTTAAAAGCATACTGCATCACACAGTTCTGAAAGAGGTCCTCATTTTGGGATTTATAAAATTCTCATTTACCAAGACTTCTGTTCATTTAGAATATGGCCTCCTATTTTACACCAAGTCATGGATATGGGCTCCTATATTCTAAACTAACACTGATGCTAGTTTTTAAAATCTCACTAGCTGTCTTAAAGGCAGCTTCAAAGCTAACAACATGTAATGACACTGGTGTGAAATGTGCTTAGAAAACAGCATTTTGTGGTCACTCTTACCTCGGGTACATGAAGGGGAACTGGCAGCAGCATTATCAGTCACAGCTCCAGCTGTGTGACTGCTCTTCACCATTTCACCCTAAAAAGAGCCCAGCCACGATTAGGGAAAAGTCATTTACAACAATACAGAATTGTACACCTTTTAAAATGGCCAAGTTATACAACAGTGACAATCTCAGGTGGAGATGCAGAGCAGCAGGATGCTCGTTTATTGCTGGGGAGGCTCCATATGAGGCCACTGCGGGGGGGGGGGGGGGGGGGGGGAGGTAGTGGCCCACAACTGAACTGACAACACAGATCAGTGCATATTATCAAGGGAAAGCAGCTACAGAACATGTGACTTTCCATGTTCCAGAAGAGACAGATGGCCAGGTGCTGGGGAGAGATTAACAGGTGGAACACAGATCTTTAGGGCAGTGAAGTTACTCTTCACAACACAATGATGGACACATGTCAATCTATGTCTGTCTACCTGCACTGACCCAGATGTTAATTAGGAATGCCAGGGGTAAGAAGTATGCCCATGAAGTTGCATAACTGTAAGACACCACAAAGACGGGCTGACATGGAAGCTGGGGATGAATGGGGCAAGCAGTATATGATTCTGTCCCTACCTCTCCATTTTGTGATCCTAAAACTGCTCTAAAACAGTCCAGTTAAAAAAGCACACAAAACCCAGCCTGTTACTTGCTTTCTGTTTCAAACAGAAAGGAATCACTTAATTTTTAAATTCAGCTTTCTCTGAATTCTTAAAATCTATAAAAACATGCTACTTAAAAATTCCAAATATCAGCCATGTGTGGTGGCACATGCCTTTAATCCCAGTGCTCAGAAGGCAGAGGTAGGAAAAATCTTGAGTTCAAGGTCAGCCTAGTTTACTTCCAGGACAGTCAGGGCTATAAAGAGGTATCCTGTCTTGATTAATAAACAAAAAATTCCAAATATCTAACTACATTATATTACTTTAAATAACATACAACTTTTATATACCATCAACAGTGAATAAAAATATTACATGTGGTGGTGTATGCCCACAAATACACTCACAAATAAATGTAAAAAACCAAATAAACAAATTATACACCCACACACCCCATAAACAGCTTTTCAGGACAGTATCCTTACATATCTATAGCTCTTAATACCAATCGTCCAGCTGGGTGTGGTGGCAAAGGGCTTTAATCCTAGCACTTGGGAGGCAGAGACAAGCGGATCTGTGAGTTCAAGGACATGACAGTCAGAGCTACGTAACAAACTTTGTTTCAAAAAACAACAAAAAACCCTCTAAAACTCAATGGTCTTAAAATGAATGTTCATATACCAAAAAAAAAAAAAAAAAAAAAAATCCATCAAATCAAAATAAAACATCTGAAAAGTTAAGAAAGTCTGTGCCCTCTCATGAAGCAGGCTGACTGTGGGCACCAGATGATGGGTGGTGCAGGATGCAAGGACATCCAAACACACACCAGAGTGATTAGCAGATGGATTCATTGTAAATGTACATGTAAATGAGCTGCCATGTGGGTGCTGGGAATTGAACCCAGGTTCTCTGGAAGGGCAGCCAGTGCTGGTAACTCCTGAGCCACTTCTCCAGCCCTTAAATTTTAGATGATTTTTGGGGTCATATACTTTACAAATTTATCTATTTGCCGTTTTATAATTTCAGTATGTTCAGTAACCTAAATTATAATTATTAGAACATAGCCCAGGCTTAGGGGTATAGCTGAGCAAGTGAGCATTTGCCTATCACTTATCAGTATCTGCGCTTATCCTCAGCAACACAAAACAAAACAAAAGACCTGTGCTTTTCCTAAATATAACTGTCAGCTCACAAAGACCAATGAAAACTACAAGCAACTTACTTATTCAAGATGGTTTAAATGAATTATAGGTAGCAATAGGATAGATTCAAAAGCAACAGTTGTTGTCAAAAAATACTTAATAAACTGTGAAAAAAGCCCCCAAATGATTTTATTTATTTATATATATATATATATATATATATATATATATATATATATATATATATTATTTATTTTTGGTTTTTCAAGACAGGGTTTCTCTGTGTAACAGTCCTGGCTGTCCTTGAACTCACAGAGATCTGCCTGCCTCTGCCTTCCAAGTGCTGGAATTAAACGCGCAAGCCACCACGGCCCAGATCCCCAAGGATTTTAAATATTAAGAACATACAAGCGGGGGCTGGAGAGATGGTTCAGTGGTTAAAAGCACTGGCTGCTCTTCCAGAGGACCCAGGTTCAATCTCCGGCACCCACATGGCAGCTCACAATTGCCTGCAACTCCAGTTCTGGGATATCTGGCATTCCCACACAAACATACATGCAGGGGAAACACCAATACACATTAAAAAAAGAACACACATGCATATGCCTAATGGAAACTCTCTTCTACGTCCACTGTGTATTATCATTGTTATTTTAGAGGAATTTTAAGAAATCTTGTATGTGGCTGAGGCTATGGAGAGGTCAGAGGACAACCTCAGGTTTGGGTTCCTGTCCTGCAATGTTTGAAACAGGGTTTCTTGCTCACCACCGGGAACCTCCTCCAGACTGGTTGGCCAAAGCTTTGGGTGACTCTGTCTCTGCTGCCCATTTCCCCAGGAGAGCCCCGGGATGACAGACATGAGCTGCACCTGGCTTTTTCGCTGCTTTGGGGGTTCAAGCTAAGGTCTTCACTCTGCCTGGCAAGCCCTGTGCCACTGAGCTGTCCCACAGCCTCCCACTGTGCACAGCGTTCTTTAAAAACGCTTGAGTGCAGAGGGGCAGAGATGGCGCAGCAGTTAAAAGCATATACAGCAACTGCAGAAAACCTGAGTTAGGTGCCTGGCCCCCATGCAGGCAGCACACAAACATCTCCAGCTCCTGGGGATCTGATGCACCTGCATTCACATGCACAATTCTATGCACACACACAACTAAAAAATTAAAAAATCAAAATAAAAAGAT
This sequence comes from Peromyscus leucopus, assembly GCF_004664715.2. Taxonomy (NCBI): domain Eukaryota; kingdom Metazoa; phylum Chordata; class Mammalia; order Rodentia; family Cricetidae; genus Peromyscus; species Peromyscus leucopus. Next base: position 12,767,591 of record NC_051067.1, read on the forward strand.
TAAGTGCCAGCATAGTGCTTCATGGTATTTCAAATAATTACTTTTTTTTTTTTTTAAGATTTATTTTATGTATATGGTATTCTATCTGCATGTACACCTGCATGCCAGAAGAGGGCATCAGAACCCATTATAGATGGTTGTGAACCACCATGTGGTTGCGGGGGAATTGATCTCAGGATCTTTGGAAGAGCTGCCAGTGCTCTTAACTGCTGAGCCATCTCTTCAGCTCCCAATTACTTTTTTTTTTTTTAAACATTTCCCCTGTAATTTACACATATTAGTGATATAAAGAAAAAGGGGGCTTTTAGAAGAATAAAAGGTCCTTACTTGTAACTCAGGATAGTATGGCAGTGTGTAAAGTTTCTTCCATTAACAGAAGAACTTCACTTCATTCTTATGCTCAGCTATGTGACACTATGAACAGGTGACCTTTACACAGGTGGTCAGTCTCTCCCTGCTGCTCTATCTGTCCCTGTTACAGTGTCACAGTACCCTATATATTCTGAGGTGCTTACAGAAGCACCAAATAGTCACTGCTGAATTCAGCAGAGGCCCAGGCGGCAGCCACATATGGCCTAGATAAACTATGACTTGAACTATGATTTCATACAGCCACTAATCTGCCTTACTGTGCACATTCTTAACAAACCACTGTGTGATAATACAATAAGGGTCCACACCTAGGAAAGGCAACAGAATGACATATTTTCTCATGTATCAGCCACTGCAAAGCCTTTAGCTCTTTGGATAGGTGCCTAAGAGAATGCCAAGGACATGAGGGGATCCCTTCCTGATAAAGAGGGGATGGGAATATGCGGGGTTTATATTTCATCTTCCTTTGTTTCCGTGCTGTCGGGTACCCTTTTCTCTCCCTTGGGTAGGAATTACCATAAATCATTTCACGGATTTAACTTCTGGCTGGGATCTGAAATGTTATCCCAGAGGCTCACATGCTGAACACTGTCCTCTGAACTGGTGGCACTGTTTTAGGAGACTGTGGAACCTTTAGGACATAGAAACTAAATGTTGGGAACAGGGTCACTTTTCTGAAGGTTATAAGCTGCTCTGGTTCAGATGTGCAGTTTCCTGTCCATATCAAGTGAACAGACCACCGCCTTCCATGCCCAGCACACCTTCCACTATGGTGCACTGTACCCTCTGAAACCGAGGCCTAACAAATCTTCCCTCACTCCTATGTCGGGTATCTTGGTCATACCAAGAAAAAGTAACTAACAAAATAATCTGCCACTTTTTAGTCCCTGGAATTATGAGTCAGTCTTTGGAAAACAAAATGCTTTAATTTGGTAGACTAAAACTTTGAGCCCATTGTAGTAACCACTCATTACTCATTTACTGTTATTAATGAGATAAGACTGAGATATAGGTAAAAAGTCTAGACATTTCAGAAGCTGTATCAAGGTAAGTTTTAAATATTAGTACTTCAGTTTTTAAATTCCACACATTTACTTATGTGTGTGGGGGAGGTGGTATGCAAAAGCCACCGTGCGTGCCTGGAGGTCAGTGGACAACATGCCAAGTCACCTCACCAGGCTGCTTTGAATGGACTATCAGAACCTCCTCCTGAGGCGCTACACTTGGCTTTGCGCTCCCAGGTTTCAAGAAAGCACATCAGATGACTCTCTGGAGACAGCAGCTCCAGATGTGACAATCTTGGTATAATCAGGTCGGCCAAGTGCAAAGCCAAGGCCTCTCCCCAGTACCTTTTCCTTTGCAATGTGATCTTCACAACCCACAGCAGGATTTAACATACAGAGTGTTTCCAGTGACAGAACACAAAGGCAGGCATGTGCAGAGGACAGAGAGAACTGAGACAGACAAGCCTTCCACTCACCTCTACCATCTCTGCAACCGGCTTGCCTACTCCTCCCAGGAGAGACGTGTTACTGGGAGCAGAGCCAAGAGGCCCCCACCTGGGCTGCTTCTGTGTCTCTGGTATACTACTGTTCTTTGGACTCTGCAGTTCAGGAAAGTCCAACCTGCTAAATTCAAATTCAGGTTTGGAGGTAGACGCACTTTTTGCAAGGATTCTGGACTTCCGGTCTGTTCGTTTGTGATAACCATCTGTAATTACAGAATGAAAAGTTGGGATAGAAGTCAGGATACAGCTTGCTCATTAGCACTCAAACCTGAACTTTAGAGAAGCAGGTGGATGCAACAGGCTGCTGCTAACACACTCCAGCTCGGTCCTACTGCTAACCTCTACTGCAGCGCTAGATACAAATGATAAGTGGCATCCACCGGAATGCACATTTCTGGAATAACTTTAAAGCTGGTGGAACTGCCAAGCCTGACTGCACAGCTGAGCATCTAATTACTCATGTTTTTGAGTTGGGCAAACTTAAGGGGAGTCTCACAGACTTCCTGTAAGTAATTAACTTCCCCGTTCCCATTTGCAGGAGCAAAGTGGATGGAGACTGCTGTATAAAGCTTTCATGCTCTTTCCCATACTTCAATGCCGTGGATAGTGAGATAGGTGCCATTCCATGAAGTCCCTCATCAAATTGTAAGTCCAAAGTTAGTACATTTAACGCTGACATTTCCAGTTTCATGTGCCAGGTAGTTCATGAGCAGAGTAGATGAGAATAGAAAAATTTATTTATAAACCAAGTGATAGAATTACATGTTTAAGAGCATAACCTTGGTTAAATACACACACACACACACACACACACACACACACACACACACACAGACACACACACACACACAAAAAAGCTGTAAGCCAGGTGAAGTGGTACACACTTTTAATCCATTTGGGGAGGTAGAGGCAGACAATCAATCTCTGTGAGTTCGAGGCCAGCATGATCTACACAGTGAGTTCCAAGACAACAAGAGTTACACAGTGAGACCCTGTCTCAAAACCAAACCAAACCAAACCAAACAACAACCAAACAACAACAAAAAAAGCAAAAGCTGTAAATAATTATAGAAATAACTGTGAGGGCTGGAGAGATGGCTCAGCAGTTGAGAGCACTGACTGCTCTTCCAGAGGACCTGGGCTCAATTCCCAGCACCACCATGGCAGCTCACCACTGCCTGTGACTCCAGCTCCAGGAGATCTGACACTTTCACACAGACATGCACACAGGCAAAACAATAATGCACATAAAATAAAAATAAGTAATTTTTAAAAAGGAAAATGAAAAGGAATAGTTGTGTCTATGGTCAAACGGTACTAGCAGATGATTTATAGGAGGAACAGATGCATCCGGGGAATAAGAGATCATAGAAAAAGCTTTTCCTAAATATAGTGGTACATGTCAATAACCCCAGCACTCTGGAGGCTGAGCTAGGAGGATTGAGAAAGTTCAAGGCCAGTCTGGTCTATAGAGTAAGGCCTGGTCTGGAAACTAAAAACAACACAGGTACCAGGTAGACTCCCAAGCTTTCAGCCAGGTGGAAACAGCAATTTTCCAGCTGGGAAATGCCTGTGTAATCTCCAATAACCAAAGTGCCCAGGTTTGGTACTCTTTAGAATGGGATTTTAACTAGAGTCAAGTCTTCCCACTACTTAGTGCTCCTTCAGAATGGAGAAACTAGTTCAGGAGCGAGCATGGACACACACTGTGTAAAGAATATACTAAGAGCATGTTCTGAACCTTGAGGTCATCACCTGCATGCTATCTGGTGGTCCTAATAGGCTATGAAACCTTCTGAGTACACAGCGCAACACACACCACACTGTAACAACCCCTCCCACCCCCCACTATTGCCCGAGAGAAATGATGTCTAGAAACCACACTACGTCTGATGGCCTCAGCCGGGCCAGGCTCCAGGGCACATTTCTTGGAGCAGTCATGATGAGCAAGCCCACAGGAATGGTACTGTTTGGGGAAGGTGGGACAGACTGGCATTCTACGAGTTTGTTAGTTTCACCTGGTTTCAAACCACTCTCAGCACGAGTGGAGAGGTGACAGGGACCTCTAGCTGGTCTCATCTCAGATGGCACTGCACTGTCAGCCCCTCTGCTGTTTGACTTCTGCCCGTCACATGTTTTTCTCTCATCAGAGGATTTTTTCTGCAAGAGAGATTTAAAAAAAAAAAAAGTATGAAATAAGAAAACTACTACCACAGAGAAAGAAACTTTAATACAGCCAACCAGTAAGTATTCACAAGTCAAGCATTTAAGGAAAGAATAGACCAAACCATTTATAAAAAGGCTGATTATCACAAAAAGGTAAGCAATACTTAAATATCACGCCACATACTAACATCTTACATCTCAATCAAATGATCAATGTCAGGACACCATAAAACCACAGCATTGCCTCACCTTAAATACACCTTTTGCTTCCTGAGGAGGAGGGCACATGTGCTCATTTCGGGGCTTTGCTGTCCGAAAGCCTGGGTGACACTGTGCTTGGCTGTAATCATACTGCAGGGCTGGCCCTGAGCAAACACTCTGTGCAGAGTCAAGGGCATAAGCGGAATAGGCAAATGGATGCAGTGTTATCTCAGAAGATACGTACTGCGCTGGAAATGCAGGGGCTCCAAAGGCCATGTCTTCAGGATACATTTTTTGTCTAAAAAGTGTAAATTTCAGTTGCAGATTTCATAACACAAACCAAGGACTTTCATCTTTTTTTAAGACAATAATTTAAACTTTCTAATATTTATTTAGGGTCGTTTACTCTAGCATTGGAAACTCCCCTATCAACAACCAAATGAGGACTAGAGAGACGGCCCACCCAGTCAGTAAGGTGCCTGCACAGAAGCACAAGGACGGGAGTTTGGTCTCCAGAGCCTGTGAAAAGAGTGCATGGCAGTCTGCGTGAACGGGGAAGGCCAGATCCTTGAAGCTCACTGGCCAGCCAGTCCAGCTGACAGATGAGCTTCAGGTTTAGTGAAACTGTTTCAAAAAAGGAAGAAGAGACCAGGGAAAGACTCTCAACATCAAGCCCAGGCTTCTGCATGATTGTGCCTGTACCACACATACACAACACACATGTGCATGCACAAACATACATACAGCCAAATAGAACCTTTTTCTTCCTGCAAAGGCTGCTGCTGACTTTCGGTTTAAAACTAATGAACTAGGGTTGGGCAATAGAGCTCAAAGGGAGACAGCATTCATAAAATGCACAAGGCCATGGGTTGAATCCACACCACCACAAAAGGTAATTTAAAGTTAAAAAATAAGTTCACACACCACGCCAGCACAGTAGGACACGTGCCAACGGCCCTGCACCCTACTGCTGGTCAAGTACCTGACAACGACTCTGCAGCCCGGGACTCAGAGCCAAAAGGCCCTTCCTGCCCTTTGCTGAGCAGCTGCCCTGCAGCCTGTACAGTCCTCTCCAGGACCTCAGGACCCTTCCCCTCTGAACGCCTCCACCACATCCTACACTGTGCTGTGAGGGCCGGAGTACCAAGTGGATCTGACAGCACAGAGGCCAGGAGTCACACAGATGGGCACCTTAGTAATCACTCAGTAGACTGAGGGTTAAACCTGAGGCCGCGTGTACGTCAGCAAGAGCGGACCATGGAGCTTATAGCTCAAAGCCTATTTTTTTATTTTGTTTTGAGAAAGGGTCTTGGTAAGTTGTCCAGTCTGGCATGTTTCCCATTGACCCTTCCTCTGTCCCCTTCCCATTTACCCTTTCTTCTTACTATTCCTCTTTCCAATACAAATGTGAATTTGTTTGGTTCAGTTTTGCTTTGGTGGCTCTTAGGATCAAGCCCAGGGCCTGATGAATGGCAAGCGTTTACTGCTGAGGGGCATCCATAGTTTTAATTGTGGACAAATGGACCCTGCGATTACACTTTCTAAGAAGTACAGTAGCCTCTGTCCTCCTTGACTGAATTTTTATAGCACAGAATAGAGTTAACCTATAGACTCAGATCCTTCCGGTTGAAGAACCTCCTTTCCTATTCTACAAGATGTTAATATGAGTGTTTCAGAATATGTGGAGGTATGTGATTACCACTGTCTCCAGGAAATAATCCTTTTTCATAAGGCAAGGCATTCAGAAAATACATACTCAGTCACCGGTGACTCCTGCACAAATGGATAGTAAGTGGCTGCGCAGCCTGGGAAGACACATGCTTCGGAGGACTCTGACCACGCCACACTGAGCCCAGCAAACTTAGGGACAAATGGTTTGACATCAGCTGACAACTTGATGCTATCCTGAGGAAGAAAGGGTGGGTTGGGCTATAACACTCTGAGATTCACTAAATGCAGATAAACAAAAACCAAATCAAAGGTGCTTTATTCTAATAGGCCCAATGCTGACTACAAGGTGCACAGCAAAGCCAAAAATTTCTTTGGCAACAGTATCTCCCTAACGCTTTTTTTTTTTTTTTTAATTAGAAAAAGAAGTTTCCTGGACCTTAAAGTGAAATGCTGACCTTGAATTAAAGTCGAAGCAAATCCAACATTGTTATGTAATAAGAAGCACAACTTGGAATGATTCTGGGGATTTAAACTTGGAAACGGTCATTTTTACCTCTCTCATCTTTATACATGAGATACATAAGAATCCTGGACCTACTGTAGCCAAATACACCCAAGGAATGCTCAAAACTGTAGTTTAAAACACACTGCTGACATTTATTGACATTTAATTTTTCAACAAAAAGCACCAAATATTTAATTTATACTTAGTAACCAAATATAACCTTTGAAGAAAAAAATCATCTCATGCCCGTGAGTCGCTGGAATTCAAAACTGAGCTTTGTTGCAATACGGAGTACGGTTATTCTGACTTCGTTACCCTGTTTGGCCAATTTAGAGCGGAATTCTGCGCCCGCCGCTGCGCCATCTAGCGGTCAGGCAGGGGGCGGACCCGGGTCTGAGGATCCGGGGCGGTAGGTGGCCTCTGTGGCATCACTTCGCTGGCCGAGCCGTGGGAGGGTCGAGCCGCCCAGCCCCGACCTCAGCCCTGGTGGCCCCGCGCGTGTCCCTAGGCCCGCAGCCCGCCCCTTACCTCGCCTTCGGGCTCCCGCGGCCGCTCCGACGCCATGGCGGCCACGGAAGAGCCCGCGCCGTGAAGCGAGCGGCGGGCCCAACCAACGACTCGACGTTTCCGCCTACTGGGGCGGCAGCGCCGGGATGTACGTCACCGGAAGGCGACGGAAGCCTTTTTATGCCGGAAGTGCTTAGCGTCCCGGGTGGACGGGGCCGCATGTGGGAACAGAGGTGCTTTTGGCAGGCCTAAGGGTGCAGCTGAGCTCTGCTCCTGGGCCGGGCCTCCGGACGGGACATCAGGGGGCAGGCCAGGCTCTGGGCGGCCCAGGTAGGCCCTCACTGAGGTGATGCAGGCTCATGGAGGAAAGGGGAGGCCAGGAACATTTGGCAGTGTGCAATCTAGGGCAAGATGGGATGTCAAAGCATGGTGCCGGCAGGCAGGTTTAGAAACCCCAACTACACAAGGGCCGAATGTGTTTAGTTGTCTGAGAAACTGGTGCTGCCTCTGGAGAACAGGAGGCTCAGCAAAACGCACCACAAAGAAACTAAGAACTGTGAAGAGCTCTAAGGACAGAAGAAAGTCGCCTGGAGTCAAAGTGCAGAGAACACTAGCCCCTTATTGGAAGCAAGATACCCAGACAGCTCCTGTTCTTGTTTAGGTAGGCCCCACAGGGTTACATACCACTTACACCAAAGTCACCCTTGTTAATCTAATCAGGGTCGTATGTATGTTACTCGCCATTCATTTATACATTTCTAATGTGTCTGTGCTTAATTTCTTGGCCGACCAAAAAAAAAAAAAGCCGGGCGGTGGTGGCGCACGCCTTTAATCCCAGCACTCGGGAGGCAGAGCCAGGCGGATCTCTGTGAGTTCGAGGCCAGCCTGGGCTACCAAGTGAGCTCCAGGAAAGGCGCAAAGCTACACAGAGAAACCCTGTCTCGAAAAACAAAAAAAAAAAAAGCATACAAATGGTGTTTCAGTGCTTCTTAAAACAGTTCTCCCTGAAACCACTAGTGTTTTGTAGACATTGTGGAACAACCAATGCAGACAGCTGTCTTGGAAATAGAATATCAATAAACCTGAAAACCTATTTTGACTCTGGATTAAATATCCCCAGTAATCCCATCATTTGGAGCTTGATATTTCTTTTTCAAGTATGTTTATTTCTTCCAGGGGTAAAATTATTCAAAGACTCAAGTCAAATTAATTTCAACAACAGTGATAAATGCAACATACAAACTTTATTTAACAAAAGTAACAGGTAAAGTAAAACAGCACTACTTATATTAAGAAAAAAACTACAAGAAAATTTATCTTTAACAACTTAAAATAACCTACTTGCAGTTGCATTGAACTGAGCTCTGTTGCTGTGAAGAATACAGCTCATGCACAGGTATGATGAAAGATTTGTACATTTTTCAAGTATTCACTGAATACTACCATATATACACATATACATTAAATTTGAAAAAGATTAGGTGATCCCAGCTGTACTTCATTTTTGTTGTTCTTTTGGAAGAGGTCGTCTAAAGAGAAGAATATGCGGTTCTGTGGAAAGGAAATATTTATCATAAGTTTCATGCCAACACGTCACTATTTGAAGTGATTAAAATAGTCTCAAAATAATAAACACTGAACACAGGCAAACTATGTTACAATAACATTGCTCCACTATTTTAATCATTAGCCTACTCTGGAGAGATGGTTTCTACCTGTAAAATCTCATTTCCAGGTAAAAGAAATGCTATCTCTTTAAGAAAAGGACATCTCAAAGTAGCTACTGGATTTCATGCTAATGCACTTCAGAAAAATCACCAGAAAGTTGGATATATATATGTATGGTAGAGTGGTGGTATATGGTATATATGGTGGTGGATGTATTTGCCTAGCAAGTACAAAGGTCCAATCTCAGCACACAAGCCACCAGAAAGCAAGGTGTGGTGGTATACTTGTAATCCCTGCACTTAGCTAAGAAAGGACATAGACTTTAATCCCAAAAAATAAAGATAATTGGACCAGTAGAGTTCACCCAATACCTCCCAATTCAGTATGAGGAAGGCCAGGAATCTATAGTTAGATAGATACAGATCCATTGCTTCTGTAGTAGGGAGAATCTTTGAACTCTGAAATATATGTGTCATAATCCCTAGAAAGTTTTAACAGACCCAAGAGTTTAACAATACTGTTTTTTCTTTACAAGTATAAAAAGGTAGCTTTAATTTTATGTTTTTGTAGTGTATGTCTTCAAATTTTGTTTCCAGCATTAGTTCTTAATTGATAGTTCCAAACTAGAACTTAAGATCACAAAGCTTCAGTGTCGTTTACTACTTAATGTCTAGAAAACTTTTGGTTAATACCATACTAGAATAAGATACTTTTAAGTTTTTTTGAGACAGGGTGTAACAGCCTATGAACTAGATTTATAACCAGGCTGGCCTTGAACTCAGAGATCCCCTGCCTCTGCCTCCCAAGTGCTGGGAATTAAAAGTGTGCACCACCACACCCAGAGAATAAGAAACTTATGATACAGGAAGAATTTGTTTATATGCTTATCTCATTTAACCTTAATATGGTAGACAATTCCCTAAAAAGGGCTAACGAAAGATGTACTCACATCTAATTGCATCAATTTCCATATAAGTACAGGATTTAAACACTTGTTTTATGCTAATTAAGTAAGTCATCTTTACAAGTAGATACTATATTACTTTCATTCTTTTGTTTGTTTTTTTCCAGACAGGGTTTCTCTGTATAGTTTTGGTGCCTGTCCTGGATCTCACTCTGTAGACCAGGCTGGCTTCAAACTCAAGAGATCTGCCTGGCTCTGCCTCCCAAGTGCTGGGATTAAAGGTGTGCCCCACCGCTGCCCAGCATTACTTTCATTCTTGTTATCATTTTACTATAAAACAGAACATTATCCAGGGAGTAAGGAATCGGTCATTTACAAAAATAGTTGAGCTATTACTTTTAGTTAACACTCAATGTTTGGGTTTTTAAAAAGTTGACCCTCAACAACTATTTTTTTATTTAGTTAGTACTTTATAGCAAAGCTTACCTGGCTCATGAATCATGTAATGAACCCAACCTAGACTCTGTTGGACACCAAGTCTCCTCCACTCCTCTTCAGACATTAGATGAGTTTTTGGTACTTGTTTGGAGAGTTCTCTGGGTAACATGACATGCCTGTTAAAAAAGATTCAGCCAGATTAGTGCTGTGTCTTTCCTACCATTATCACTTTACACAGGGACCTTTTAAGATACTGAAAATTTGAAGTCATTTCTCTAAAGCAACTCTGGATTACAATACTATTTGTATCAATCTTGGGTATTCCCTATAACCTATACTTTTTTTGAGGGCTTATGTTCAAGTATTTATTAGGCCAATAGTAAGCTGCACAGAAATTAAAAGCATTTTATTCTTTAGGGTTACCTTTCTAACAGAATATTTACTACTGATGAATCTTCCAGGAATAGAGTCACCCTCTCCTACAACTTTTGGTTATGAAAACAACTCTTGGTCTACAAAATATAGGCAGAAAATATTCAAGTACTGAAAAGTATATTCAAAATATACCCAGTCTCCTGTTGGAGAGACTGATGGTAGCTGGATAGCCAGAGGCAATTATAAAAGTGAGCTGCATAGGAAGGAGGAAGGAAGGAGTCTAGTCCTAGGATTAGTTATCACCTTCACCTCAATCTGGGATTACTAAACTTTTAATAAAGGGCGCAGAAGAATGGATAAACTAAGACAATGTATTTTCTGCTATGCAATACTAGATCTGTAATAGATACAAGTTCTTGTATATATTCCATAGTTTGCTTTATGCTTCAGAATTAAAAGCCAAAATACTAACTCATGCTCATGGACTTCCTACAGATCTTTAGTTTCCCAGTAAGTTACTGAATCAGTTCCAGAACTTTAAAGGTAGGCACCTAACTAAGTACAAGTCTTTTTTTTGGGGGGGGGAGCTGAGGATTGAACCCAGATGAACACAGAATTTTTCCTTTTGTTTTATGTAGAAAACCCACAATAACCCTTTTTCTTGGTAACAGATTAAACATTTGATTTAGTGAACAATAAGCTAAATCAGTAATGTAGAAGTATTATACTTGGAATACCATTACTACTTATCAGCCACCACATCTACACCAGTGACTCAGCTGTTTCATGGGGGTAGGGGTGGGGCGCATTCTACTTTTGGGCAGGTTGGTCTCAAACTCCCTATCTTTTTGCCTTAGGCTCCCAAGCACCCTAATTACAGAACCGTGTACAACATCCAGCCAGTTTGTCTCTTTCTAATGAATTGACCATCAGATTTCCAAATTTCTGAAATGGCCAACAGACCATAGAGAGACATTTCTTTAGGCTCCTGCTTGAAGCCAACAGTTCCAGCAAACTGTTGGCCTTGATTCAGGGCCAAAACAAATACATACAATTCTAACAAGTACAAACAAATCTGTACCCTTGCCTGAATAGAGCACTTAATTATCACAAAGTATCTCTTTCTAAAACCCTAATTGTCAGCCTCATTTTACCCTTTCTGGTACTAAGTTTATACAAAATCAGCAATTAGCAATTTTTTTGACCAATAAGCTGTAAGATGACAGAGTGTGTAAATTTAGTTCTGTAGGACATGGAACAATTCAATCCATAATCCTTTCCAGCCAGGCGGTGGTGGTGCACGCCTTTAATCCCAGCACTGGGAAGGCAGAGGCAGGCGGATCTTTGTGAGTTCAAGGCCAACCTGGTGGTCTACAGAGCAGAGATCCAGGAAAGGAGCAAAGCTACACAGAGAAACCCTGTCTCAAAACAAAACAAAACAAAAAAAACCCCTAAAATCCTTTCTAAGCACCAAATTGTCTACAACATAGATTTTAGGATATGGCTTATTATTCCAATGCAAATAATCTTTAAAACAACTTTATGACATAAGGTAAATGACTACAAAATAGTTATGCTTACTAACACAGTCCACTCCCCTCAAACATTTCCAGGCAACTATATAAATATTCTTACTCATACCAGTTACCACTCATTCTTGAAATACTGCTTAGATCATAGTGGAGGCAAGAAGGGTTGCCAAATTTCAGCGCACCTTGTACTATTTTTGAGATGGGAGTCTGTGTAACCCAGGGAGACCTTCAAGGCCTCATCCTCAACATCTAATTTTTAAGACTGTACAAAATATCTTGTGATCTTATATTCCTATGGATAGCCTCAAATATTCAGATAGAAGTTGCTTCTACCTAAGTCATGTCAACAGGTTGCACTTCACCAGGCGTCGGATTATAATCGTAAATTTTTAAGTAGTGTTAAACTCACATGATGACTCTACCTGTATTTTATTACTGACCACATTAAGGAAAACTATTTCCAAAACCTAGTTTTTGTTGGAAAACAAAAAATGCCACATATTACCACTTTATAAAAGTACCCAGAGAGAAAGAAATCCTCAGTTTTCCTTCTGTAAAGACAGACTCCCATGGTGAGCATGGTGGTGTACACTTTTACTCCTAGGACTTGGGTGGCAGATGCAGTCAGATCTCTGTCTACACATCAGGTTCCAGCACAACTGGAGCTATAAAAAAAGACAGGCTCCCACAACAACCCACTCACTGACAAAAACACTAAGCTTCTACCCAACACACATACTTCTACTCTATCTAAACCATCCTAGATTCACACCTGTGTTATATCATCAGTACATTCTCTTTCAAGAGTAGCTCTCTAATTCCTCTTGTTTTGTAAAGGTTGGTGAATGCTCAAACCATGTGTGGTGACACACCCATAATCTCAGCTACTAGGAAGGCTGAGGGAGAATGGCAAGCTTGAAAAGCCACTTAATGAGGACCTGGTTTCAGAATAAAATCTCCTGGGCTCTCCATTCCATTCCTAATACAGCAGCGGGTAGTAAACCAGCTCCTTACTTACATTCTAACAATTACTTCAGACAGGCCAGCAGTTGCTTTCAAACACGTACAACTTATAGCCCAAGTTTAAAAACTACCACACTCCGGCAGTATGTCCTAAAGGAATGTATACAAGCCTATAAACCTTTATGCTAAACACTTAGAATTATTTGCCAAACTTAGAAGGAAGTACAATAACTTTCTGTTGATTATTGGATATCCCCAAGCTAGGCTCTGGGTTACTATAACCACCGAATATGCCAACTTATCACATGGTTACAATTACTAAGTAAAGATACTAATTAAACTTTATAGCTAAGAAAAAACCCACGAGATTTCCTAGTTTAGAACATTCAAGTTCAAGCATTACTAAATTGTAAAACAGACCAGAGAAAGTTTTCCGGCTGTGAAGACTTCTATACTAAGGGCGTGAGAGAATTGGGGGCAGGGGGCGGTTAGGGAATCCACTCTGAGTCTCAAACAGGATGCTGGAGACTAACGGAAAAGGGCAGCAAACAGAAAACATGGTCACTGTTTGGCCAAAGGCGGCATAGGTTTTACCCACCTGGGTATCTTGACCGTGTCCCAGAATGCAACGCTTTAGTCCCAACCCAGTAGGACCCAGCGGCGAAAAGGCCTTTGAAACCACACCCCAGGTCGGCCTCAACACAATAAAGCTAACTGTAATCACCCCCTACTTTCCATAATCCATTTGCTTGTTACACTAACGTAGGCACTACTTTCTAGAGCATCTCAGGGTTCAAAACCCAAAATCCCTCAAAAGCCCCAAACCAGGCCAAAACACATTAGCAGTTGAAGGTAATGGCGGGGGGCGAGGGACGGACAAAACCCTTCCCAGGGTAACCTCGAGGTTTCAACCTGAAGCTCTTTAGTAACGCCCCAAGTTACCGCTTCTGCGGTTACCCCAACAGACACTCGCCAATGCCCGTCGGGTGCACCTCCCTCCCGGGACTTCCCCTCAGCGCCGGACCCGGCGAGCGCCGTGTGCGGTCGTCAACCCCCGGACCAGGCGCTGCCGCACCACCTGACCCCCCAGCTCCTGCGAACCCCGAAGAGCGCGACACAAAGTGCGGCTGTCCGGGCGGATGGAGGCCTCTAAGGGACCCCGAGTCCCGACCACCGGCTCTGACCTCCCGGCGCCGCCCTCCCCGGCAGGCGCTGCTCACCGGTACTCGTAGTGCTCGTCGAAGTACTTGTCCGAGTAGTAGATCTGCTTGTGGGCCATCCTGCCGGTGCGCGGAGGAGAAAACAGGAGCAGGAAACGGGGCGCAAGGAGCTCCACGTCCGCCCAGGGCCGGCGCAACGACTCCAATGAGGCCAACGACCGCGGGCCCAACGCTCTGGATTTGAATCCGACAGCCCGCCGCCGATTGGACGGACTCACTGACCAATCACGCTCCACGCAGACCGCGAGGACAGGTAACCAATCAGAGACCTGTTGCGGGGCTACGAGGGCGGGAGTAAGGCTGGGACAGCGCTGTGGTGAGGAGGGCCCGGCGATCCCTAGAGTTACGAAAGAAGGGCGGAGCCGAGTCGTTGTGGACCTCACGGCGCGTGCGCAGTGGCTTAGAACAGGCCGTTGGGAGGGTGGACCCGAGGTGAGGTATCGCGGGGTTTGGGGAATAAGGCGGGGCTGGGAGGGAGAACTGCCCGCCGCGCGGTGGGCGGGGCTGTAGGCCTCGGGCGTCATTAGCCGAGGAGGCTATCTCTGCGCACTGTGCCCGGCGTGCGGAAGTGAGCCACCCGCCCCCGGCCGCCTCTGCACAGACGGTCGCTCACCTGGTGTGCTGCCCCAAGCAGGGAGAGCGCAGGTGTGGAGACTTCTGGACACAGGGTGCCCTCCGCCGCCCCCTAGAGCACCCCTAATAACTGGCCGGTGCTATCTAGTCCCAGCTTAAAAAGATGGAAGAAAACATGCTAGGATGTAAGTAGAGACTTGACGAATCAAGTTACAGATAACAGCCATTTTCTCCAGCGAGCCGGTGTCAGTTTTTCTGTCCAATTCCGTTTTATGCGAATTGTTAGTTGCAGCACGCAGCGGAATAAAAGGAGTCCCCGTGATCTCTCTGAATTGCTCGGGTGGGGCTACCGGGGTAACAATCTTACCCTTGCCTGCTGGGCATGGTGGCCCACGCCTTTAATCCCTGCACTCTAATGGGTTCTAGAGCTACGAAGTGGGACCCTATCTAAAACAATAAAGACAGAAGTCAACACGACAGGTAGCCTCACTACTGCAAATTTATTGTGTTGTTGAAGGGTGATCAGCTGCCTGGGTAGTCATTCTAACGACAGTTTTCCTTACTTCACTCGGCCCGGTTAAAAAGAGAACACAAGGTCTTCTGACTTCTTACACTGCTTAAAAGTTATTGTTGGTACTATAATAATAAATGTGCTAATTGCCTCCCAACGATATCACATGGGATGACAGGTGGGATTAAAACTTCAACATGTGAATATGAGGAAGTAAATGCGGATATCCTTGAGATCTGAGCGTCTTGTTCTGAGAGGTCTTAATTACTGTCTAGAAGTAAGTTGCTTTCCCAGTAGTCTCTATTGATTGAATCCTTTGGGTTTCCTGCCCACCAGTTACTGCACATTTGCCCACTCGTTTGCCTGTCTGCACTATTTACTCTCCATGCAACAAATGTAGATAGCCTATTTATTTTATTCATTACCCATGTCTAGAGCATAATAGAGTCCCTGTGCATGGTGACTACTCAATAATGAACTATTTTTTTAAAAAAGAGGAAACTTTAAATAAACCGTCAGCATAGGAATACATTCCTAAATAGGCATAATAATGTACTGATAGTAAAGATGTGAACCGGGCAGTGGTGGCCCAAGCCTTTAATCCCAGCACTTGGGAGGCAGAGGCAGGTGGGTCTCTGAGTTCAAGGCCAGCCTGATCTACAGAGCTAGTTCCAGGACAACCAAAGCCATTACACAGTGAAACCCTGTCTCAAAAACAAACAAACAAACAAACAAAAAGATGTGAACAAATTCAAGGAGATAAAAGTTGCTAGCTTACATAGAATCTGGGAAAGAAAAGCTTTATAAGGGATGTATTTTGAAAGAAAGTAGTCAGGCATGGTGGCTCACCTTGTTATCTCAGAGCGCAGGAGGCTGAGGCAAAAGGATTGTTGAGAGTTCAAGGTCTCCCAGGGTTACATAGTACCAGTCAACCACGATTACATAGTGAGATTGTGTTCTCAAGAAATAAATGAGGTATTTTTCAAATATAGAGTAGTGCGATCCACTCCTCTGAACTCAGGTTTAGCAATTAATATTTTGCTAATGTTTTGTCCATCTCCTCCCTCCTACTCTCATAGCTTTCCCCTCATTTTGGAATAGAGTCTAACTGTGTAGTTCAGGTTGGCCTTGAACTCATGTTCCTCCTGCCCTGTTCTGGGATTATAGGCAAGTACCATTGTGCCCAGCTTTAGGAAACACACACACACACACACACACACACACACACACACACACACACCTTTATCACTGAAGAGATTTGGAATGTTTTGGAATGTTTTGGTATTATATGCTAAAAATCAGGGACAACAAATATATTTTTGATAATATCACTGTGTAATTTACCACATCAATACTATAAAGCAAAAAAGAAATGCCACTATTATTGTCTTAATAGATGCAGAAAAATAATAAAACTCACATACTTATAATTCAAACTCAATAAATCTGCCAGGCACTGTTAATACTCAGAAATTATAAGAAGGGGAAAGCTTGTTAACTGGAAGAGTATCCATAAAAATATTAACATAATTCTAGCCAGGCAGTGGTGGCCCATGCCTTTAATCCCCGCACTCAGGGAGGCAGAGGCAGGCGGATCTTTGTGTGTTCAAGGCCAGCCTGCTCTACAGAGCAAGATCCAGGAAAGGCACAAAGCTACACAGAGAAACCCTGTCTCGAAAAAACAAAAACAAAACAAAAAAAAAAAAACACATAATTCTTATGAAGAAACATTACAAATATTCCCTTAATTTTTTTTATTAGCTTTGTTAGCAGCTGGACATTGTAGGCAGTGTATGCTCAGTTTCCTTTCAGAATAATCACAGGGGCCTCTTCCTGTGTCCCTGTGTCCCTAACATCCACCATAGTAAGGAATTTCAGGATAAGAGCATGCACTTGAAGAGAGTCAAATGTTGGTGTTACCGCCTTTACTCAGTAGAGTAGTCTAAAATAACATTTGATTTGAGGCTAGTCCTTAGGAGGCATACACGCATCTACTTTCTCCCTCTGGAGGACTTTGCTCAGGAATGCTATCATCTGGAAGACATAGGGAACTAATTTGACTACCCTTTGATTAGTACCAGCTGCCTTGAACACAGCATAGGAAATGAAGCAGTGGTGTGGTGATAGACTGTGTACTCTAATACAATTTGCCTGAGGATCAGAGGACAGAGCCAGCAACTAGAATAGACATAGAGGCCAGGCAGTGGTGGCACACACCTTTAATCCTGTCACTCGGGAGGCAGAGATTTGTCTGAATCTCTGTGAGTTCAAGGCCACACTGGGCTACATGAGAGAAGCAGAGCCAGGCAGTGGTGGCACACACCTTTAATCCTGTCACTCGGGAGGCAGAGATTCGTCTGAATCTCTGTGAGTTCAAGGCCACACTGGGCTACATGAGAGAAGCAGAGCCAGGCAGTGGTGGCACACGCCTTTAATCCCCAGCACTTGAGATCTTATGCCTTTGCTTGGGAAGCACACATGCCATTAATCCCAAGAAGTAATATGGCAGGGCAGAGAATGGTATATAAGGCGTGAGGAAACAGGAACTCACTCTCTTTAGGCTGAGGATTTCATAGAGGTAAGAACAAGTGGCTGGCTGCTCTGCTTCTCTGATCTTTCAGCTTTCACCCTGGTATCTGGCTCTGGATTTTTTGTTGTTGTTGTTGTTTTTAATTAAAAAACCACCTAAAATTTGACCCAATTCTATGAGGGCCTGAGTTCATTCAAGTCTCCAACACCCATGTAAAAAGCCAGGTGTGGTCATGCACAGCTGTAACCCCGCACTGTTTAAGGAAAGGAGTGGAGACAGGAGGATTGCTGAGGCTTGCTAGTCTCCAGTCTAGTACCAGGCTCATAGAGAGACTTTGCTCAAAGGAATAAGGTCAAGAATAATTGAGCAGGACACTCAGTATCCTCCTTTGGCCCCCATATATAAACACACACACACACACACACACTTTTAGGGCTGGAAAGATGGCTTTGTGGGTTAAGTTGTTTGCCACTAAACCTAACAACCTGAGTCCAGACCAAAGAACCCACCCAAATGGTGAAAGGAGATAATCGACTCCATGTAACACAAATTGCTAAATGGTCTTATTAATGAAAAATCCTGAGCCAGATATTGGGGTGAAAGCTGAAAGATCAGAGGGATAGAACAAGCCAGCCACAAGTTCTTACCGCTAGGAAATCCTCAGCCTAAGAGAGTTAATTCCTGTATACTCACACCTATATACCTTTCTGTGCCCTGCCAGCTTACTTCCTCTCTCCGCCCAGATATATCACTTCCTCTTTCTGCCCAGCTCTATCACTTCCTGTCTGTCTGTACAGACCTCCAGACCTCTATGGTTAACTAATGCTGGGATTAATGGCATGTGCCACCACACCTGGCTCTGTTCCCAGTGTGGCTTTGAACTCACAGAGATCCAGATGAATCTCTGCCTCCCTAATGCTAGGATTAAAGGCGTGTGCTAGACTGCCTGGCCTCTGTGTTCAATATAGTGGCTGGCTTTGTCCACAGATTCCCAGGCAAGCTTTATTTGTTAGAGCACAAATTAAATATCACCACAACTCCACAAAGTTGTTCTCCAACCTTCACTCAGGCCATAGCACATACTCAGCTTTTGCTAGATAAGTGTAAACAAATAAAAATAATTAAAGCTCTTTCTGTGTGCACTGTTACAGAGTTCTTTTACCTTCTGTTCATTAGTGTGTGAGTTAGAATGGCTCATTGCCATTAAATTAATTGCTGTTGTTGGGTGTATGGGTAATTAATTATACGAAGTGATGGGCTTCATCATATTTTCATCCCTGTGTATCAGACTTGCTACTTTGCTCATTCACTTCACCGTTACTTTTGCAACGCAGCCTTCTTGACAAGATGCAATTTGAAGATAAATGGTAAGTTTCACTTAGACAAAGTCAGCCCATTAACACCAGACTGACCTACGTTTGCCTTTTGTGTACTTTCCCCTTCTCCAAGTCTGGCGTAAAGTCTACATTGACCCCATAAAATGAATTTGTTTTGTGCTCTTTTATTTGTGCTCTAACAAATGAAGCTTGCCTGGGAATCTGAGGACAAAGCCAGCCACTATATTAAACATAGAGATCAGGCATTGGTAGCACACGCCTTTAATCCTAGCATTTTGGAGGCAGAGATTCATCTATTTTTCCTCTTTTTTTAGTATTCAGACCACCTTTCTTAGAATGTGATTTACTTTGGTTTTATGTTAATATATAGCTCATTTTTTTTTTCTTTTTTGATTGTATTGAGACAGGGTCTCTATGTAGCCTGGTTCTCCTGAACTCTGGATTGGATCCACTTTCCTCTCCCAGAACCTCCCAAGTTCTAGGACTAATGGTGCATGTCACCACTCCTGACTTAGCTCAGAATTTTAATGCTTTCTTCCAATACCTTTCAGGTGCTACAGAGGTTAGAAAACTTGGAATGTTCCATGGATCTCATCACACCTGTGAGTCTGTACATGGCTAATTATCCAAAGGCTACTTCTCTAACAAATTAAGCATAAAGATAGGGAAGGGAGTTAAAATTGTTTTTATTGCCACCTAACGAACTACCTCCCAAGAGTAATGACTTTAAACAGACTTTTCCCCTTCACAGTGCTCTTACCTGCTGAGTCATCTCTCCATCCCAAGAAGGAGCTTCTTACAAAATAGAACTCTGGTTTTTAATAAACATTATCAGAACAGTGGAGGAAAACTTCATAGATGCTCCAAATAATCCATGGCCAGTATATGGAGAGCTATCTATATGTCCACTTTAAAATTGGAAACAGTGTTAAGGTACATGTTGTTACCATGTGCAATATGATCACATCCTGTGTGCTGTGATGTGAAAAAGATTTCAAAGCTGCTACTGTTGTACCCAAAGCCCTCCAAAAACCATCAAGAGACCAAATCTGATGCAAAAGCATAGAGTCTCTTTATTTGCATTAACTGGGGTCTCTCCATCTGTCTGATGAAGCAGCAGAGCAGGAGAGACCCCGAGTAGCAATGGGGCAGGGTTTTTAAAACAAGCGGGGCTTGGGGTCTACAGGCTACATAGGAACAGACTCAGGATTGGTTTATGCAAGTGGCAATCATGTTAGGAACTTTTAATTGGCTAGGGTTAGTTGGGGGTTACAGTTATCCATTTTGGGGCAGGCCTGGACAGGTCCCAGGCTTTGTCCTTGAGCTGCCCTGGAGGCTGGCTGGCCTAGCACACACTGACTGTGGGGACTGGCTCAGTGGCCCAGGCTTGGTGTGTCCTGTTGTCCTGTCCCTGCTGGCAGGGGCATCAGTGATTAATTGTCTTCTGTTCATGGCCTTCCCAGAAACTGCTTGCTCAAGTCTCAGGAAACTGAACTTGAGGCCTGACCTCTGAGAGAAGACTGAGCAGCCTGTAATGGCGTCTGCTTGGTCCTCTCACTACAAAGTGTGTAACCTTTACACTACAGTGAGTGTCCCAGATCTTTATGGAGAGAGGCAGTGATGAGTTCCAGTGGTCAGCTTGACTGGATTAAGAAACTATGGGCATTGGTGAGGAAGAACACCGGGTATGTCTGTGAGGGTTTTTCCAGAGAGTATTAACTGAGCAAGTCTGCTGTGAATGTGGGCGCCACCACCCAGAGGTGGATGAAAAAAGCCAGCTGAGCACAAGGTTCCCTTCTCCTTTCTCGACCCACGCAGAGGTGAACAAGCAGCCTCATGCTTCTGCCATCATGCTCTGCCTACAGCGTGGACTGCACCCTCACCCCACACCCCCACCCTGCACCCAAACCCCACACCCCCACCCTGCACCCAAACCCGGACAGCCAAAGGGAACCTTTCTTCCCTCAAGCTGTTTCTTGCTGGCTGTTTTGAAGATGGTTAGTTAGGAGTGCCTCTCTAAACCAGTGCACATTCTGGAGAGTACTTCTGTGTTCGTTATCTGTTCCTCATGATAAACATCTTTTTGGCCCCACTTTCCAGAGTGCTGGGATGGCTAATGCATATTACCACGCCTGGCTTGATAATTCTCTTAAAACATTATTAAAACATTAATTTAGGAAAAAAAAGAAAAAAGAAATTCATATGGCCAGAAAGGGGCTGAAGAGATGCCCAGTGGTTAAGAGATGCCCAGTGGTTAAGAGCCCTTGCTGCTCTTCCAGAGGTCCTGAGTTGGGACCATAGCAACCACATCAGGCAACTCACAACAGCTGCAGCTCCAGATCTGAGTCATCCAGCTCCCTTCTCTGGCCTCTGTGGGCACCTATTACCATGTACCATAAACAAAATATTTTTTATTGATACATTTTTTGGCTTTTTGAGCCTGAGTTTCTCTGTGTAGCCCTGGCTGTCCTGGAACTTCCTCTGTAGACCAGACTCAGATATCTACCTGCCTCTGCCTCCTGAGTGCTGAGATTAAAGGTGTGTGCTATTGGTGAAATTATTCAGACCACTCCACGTAGTTAAAAGGGAGGTTTATTTTGTGGGGTAACTCACAAATGAAGGGATAGGCTCCAGGGTCTGGGGAAGACGTAGTGCAATCCGGCGGTGTTCTCTGGAGAACTCTGTTCGGTTTACCTCTAGCGTCCAGGGTCCGGAACCAAGAGAAGGTGGCACATCTGGATCTCAGGTCTTCAGGGCCCTCTCTTGGCCCCGCCTTGTAGGTGTGACAGTTACCGAAGCCTCAGTGGGGGTTAAAACTTCCAGACCAAAGCTGGAATGGCTACCCACTACAGTGTGCTACCATGGCCTGGCTCAAAATAATTTTTTAAAAAATAAAAAAGGTTAGCCGGGCGGTGGTGGTGCACGCCTTTAATCCCAGCACTCGGGAGGCAGAAGCAGGCGGATCTCTGTGAGTTCGAGGCCAGCCTGGGCTACCAAGTGAGTTCCAGGAAAGGCACAAAGCTACATAGAGAAACCCTGTCTCGAAAAACCAAAAATAAATAAATAAATAAATAAATAAATAAAATAAAATAAAAAAGGTCAACAAGATTATGGAAAAAAGTTCATAATTCTTAGCAATCAAGGCATTGAGAGTCTTATCTCAACGTAAAAGAAAATCAAAACTGCATTGAGATGTGTTTGTTGTTCTCTTCTTTTCTTTCTTCTTTTTCTTTTTCTTTTTCTTTTTTTTTTTTTTTTTTTGGGACAGGGTTTCTCTGTGTAGCCCTGACTGTCCTGGAACTCTCCCTGTAGACCAGGCTAGCCTTGAACTCAGAAATCTGTCTGTCTCTGTCTCCTAAGTGTTTGAATTAAAGGTGTGCACCACCATACTCAGCTACAATGAGAGTCTTATCCCTATGAGAAAAACTCAAAATAACAAATGCTAGCCAGGTGGGAGCGTGGTTTGCCAGGGTATACACACAGATGCTAGTAATATAAATTAGAATAGCCTCTATGGAAATCAGTATGGTAGTTCCTCAAAAAACTAAAACTATAACTGGTCTATGATCCAGCCGAATCCTGCCAGTTCTGCACTTGAAGGACTAATTTAGCATATGGCAGAAATACCTGTACACTCTTGTGGCTCCATTCACAACAGTCAGGATATGGAATCAGACTAGGGGTGTGTGTGTGTGTGTGATAAATTTTATTCATTATAAGCAATGAAACTACATCATTTACCAGAAAATGGATGGAATTATAGACCACACTAATCGAAATGACATAGAGTCAGAAAGACAGACACATCCCATGTTTTCTCTTAGGTGGAATCTAGATGTCTTTAAAAGGTATGAACACGCACATATATGATATGAAAGTAGAAAAGAAACTACCTGGGAGGAAGAAGAGGAGGACTTAAGGGCACAAGAAAAGTAATGAGGAATTACAAGGAACAAATTACACGCTACACATTGTAAAGACGTCAGAGTGAAACCCATTATTTTGTATGCTAAATTAAAAAATAAAAATGACTTCTCAAGATATTTCTCAAAGGGTTATAGAGTGCATGCCTGTAATCCCAGCACTCCGGAAGCTGAAGAAGGAAATAGATAGGCATTGAATAGCTAGCTATCAAGGGGACTAAAGATATCCCAGAATAATTTGGCCCTGGCTTGGCAACACCACAACCCTATACAATCACCAAATTCTAATCAGTCAGTTAAGCCCAGTTAGCCTTGTAGAATCTTGAACATAGGTGTCCTTTTTTTCTGTCTTAAAGTTTGAATGAGTGTGTGTGTGTGTGTGTGTGTGTGTGTGTGTGTGTGTGTGTGTCTTGGGGGGGGGGGCGACTCTGAAACTTGAACCTAGGGCCGGGTACATGTTACCCAGGCACACTACCACTAAGTTGAGTTCCTAGTCCTGATACTGGTAGGTATTTAGGAGGAGTTTTTGTACACTCCCTCCCTCCACTATCTGTGGTTTCATAGGGGTTTTCTGGAGCTCACCTCATTGACATGAACAGGAGTATCTGGAAAAGTTTGTCATCATAACTGTCACTTTGTTCTGGGGCTGCTGAAGGAGCCAGAGGCAAATGCCAAAACGAACAAAGCATATCTTCCTCATTCTGGTCAGCTGGGAGATCAGATACCAGGAGCTGTGGGTGCAAAGCAGAAATTCACCATCAAATTATGACTCTTAGGGTACTGCATCTTCCAGTGGCCGCCCACGAAAAAGGAAATGGAGATAGGAAATTGCTTGTCTGTCTTCACTCTCGTTGCCTGGTTCATCTGGCCTGTTGCCGAGACGTTCCTTTGCTGATATTAGAACTTACTTCTTCAGGATTCCAACGTAGGCTCAAGACTGCAAGCTCTTTAGGATTTCCTCTACAGCCAGATTATCACTATTGAGACATCCAGCCTTGCGGACTGAACAACTACTGGATCCTTGGCCTTTCCATCAGGAGACAGCCATTGTTGGATTTCCCAGACCACAGCCTGTTAGCCAGTCTGATAAATCCCATACACATGAAAATAAATTAAAAATTTGTAAAGTGATTTGGAGAAATGACTTTCGGTTTAAGAGCTCTTGGCAGAGCTGGGCGGAGTTCTGTGAGTTTGAGGCCAGCCTGGTCCACAGAGCGAGATCCAGGGCAGGCACCAAAACTACACAGAGAAACCCTGTCTCAGAAAACAAACAAACAAACAAACAAACAAAAAGAGCTCTTGGCAGAGGACCCAGGCTTGATTTCTAGTACCCACATGGTAGTTCACAACCATCTATAGTTCCACTTTCAGAGGATCTAATGCTCTCTCTGCAGGCAGGCAGCAAATGCATGCATGCACGCTCGCACGTATGCAAACACACACTTTCAGGTAAAACACTCATAAAATATAAATTGAATACAGTTATTAAGTGATATCAGCTAAGAATTTAAAAATAAAACATGACTGTTAGCTTCCCTTCCTCCACTCCTTCTCCTCAGCTAGTACTTTGATACTTCCTGGGTCCCAGGCTGGACCACACACACACACACACACACACACACACACACACACACACACGTAGCCCTTCAGCAAGTTCCTAAGGGAGTTTTGGAGGAACGCTGTGACTCTGACAGAGGCAAGTGGAACCAAGACGGAGTAGGCATGTCAACTGTGCTGAAGACACACATCTGTCAGTGAGTGGACACACACCGGGGGTGCATCTTGACACACAACTCCTTCTGAGTGCTGTCTTCAGGGTGCTACTTGTGTGGATCAGGCTACTATGTTTTCCCAAATCCTCCCCTCTGCCCTTGTTGGTACAGTCTTACCAGTTTTAGCTGGCCTGGAACTTGGGATCTTCTTGCCTCAGACTCCCAGGTGCTGGATTATATGCACACATCACCATAGCCAGCTTATTTTATTATTATTGTATGTGTGTTGTATTCAGAACTTCCCTTCTATGTGGCAGCTTCTGAGTGTTGCTTCTGAGGTTTTTAGTGACAAAGCCCAGACTTTGCCAACCCAAAACACTGCTTGGCAAACCATCCCAACATGCCAATCATAGAGAAAAGTAATGTTGAAAAGTCAAGAGAAAGACACTAATGTGTCCAGGGTCAAAGAACAGATAAGAGGCTTCATATGTTGCAGGTTCACCTTCGGGGTATAAGAACTTTAGGTTTAAATAGAGGAAGCGCTGGATCAGCAGCACGAGGCACACACAACTAGGGTGTCCTGGCCAGTGATTACAGATCTTTAGTAAGAGTGGAACCAGATGTTAAACAATTGCTAGCCCCAAGATACACTCGTCTTAGTGCTTTAGGCTTGAGGAGGACTGAGGTTAGTGAATTAGTCATTTGTCTGGTTACTTTGACAAAGTACCTGGCAGAATTAACTTATGGGAGTAAGGATATGCCTGACTCAGAGTTCCAGGGTACAGTCCATCATGGTGGGGAAAGCATGGCAGCAGGAATGGGAGGCATCTGGTCACACTGCATCCACTGTCAGGAAGCAGAGAGGCATGGATGCTGGTGCTGGCTGGATCTCATTTTTTATGCACCCCACAGTTAGGATGGGTCTTCCCACCTCAGTTAACCTAGATAATTAATCTGGATAATATCTCATGGACATGCCCAGAGTTTTGTCTCTATAGTCATTTTAAATCCCATCAAGTTGACAAGGCTAACCATCACAGATGTCATAGTTTCTAGACACTCTGAGTGGTTTACATCCCCGCATGCAGAGGTCAGCAGATGAAGCAAGGCAGAGAAGACAGGTACAGAATAAAGACAGATGCCAGGCTTCCATCCTGCTTTGGGCTACCTTGTAGTCTCCAGGAAGGGCCCAGTACTTTCCAGGCAAACACTGTCTTAAGTGCCTGTTACACGGGGTGTTGAAGGGAGCAGGCAAAAGCACCAGGGCCTGAGCACTGCCATTTTACTTCAGATTCCATTTTACCTATGGGGGAAATAAAGCTCAGGTTCCCAAGGCCCAGGGAAGCTGGGAACTTTCCAATGGCTGACCAACCTCCTCCCTAAACCATAGAAATAGTTGTTATGCATATTTACTTCTCTAGAAAAGTTATGGCTGTTCCTAACAACAGAAAGCACAAATTAATCTGATTGGTTGAACTAAAAGGCATGTATTGTATGTTGGTTGCACACAAGAGAAGTCCCTAATCTTTGGTCTCTGATTGGTGAAAATTGTAACTGTAACTTGGCAACAAATGTTTGTGAATTTTGTGTTTATAAACTCTACTTCTGTCCCTGCTCCCGGCTGTCAGGAGAAACAAGGCTCCTGAGTCCTTGCCCTGCAGCCCTGATTGATCAGTGACCTGCTTATGTGGTGATTTATTACAATCTTCGGAACCCATAGATGTTCTCTCTCTCCTTCCTTGTGGCGCATAGCAGGCCAGGTGGAACAGTGTTTCTGTCATCTGATGTCTTTTTGGAGTTTCATTAAGGCTCACTGTCTCAGTTAGGGTTTCCATTGCTGTGATGAAACACCATGACCGAAAAGCAAGTTGGGGAGGAAAGAGTTTATTTGGCTTACACTTCCACATCACTGTTTATCACTGAAGGAAGTCAGGACAGGAACTCAGGCAGGACAAGAACCTGGTAGCAGCAGCCAATGCAGAGGCCATGGAGGGGTGCTGCTTACTGGCTTGATCTCCAAGACCTGCTTAGCCTGATTTCTTGTAGAACCCAGGACCACTAGTCCAGGGATGATACCACCCACCATGGGCTGGGCCCTCCCACATCTATCACTAATTAAGAAAATGCCTTACAGCCAGATCTTATGGAAGAATTTTTCTCAATTGAGGTTCCCTCATTTCAGAGAACTCCAGCTTGTGTCAAGTTGATATAAAACTAGCCAATCTGCTGTCGGGATATAAAATAAATGAAAAAAGTTAATAAGAAAACTAGCCAACATTCTCAGCGCCTCCCTTCCAGATGACATTTGCATATTCTCTTTTTTGTTTCTAGTTGCCTTTCCTGTCCACCAGTGAAAGTTCTGTCCCCCCACCGCCGCCACCTTCGATGTTGCACTTAGCCAGCATCCTTTCTTGGGTAGCTGACACTGGATTCACACTGCCTCTGAGCCCGAGAACCTGACCTTGAGCATGCTGCACAAGTTCCACACGCTGGTGACATGAGGGCCGAAGGAAAGAAGTGAAGCCATCCAAAACATAATCCAAAGGAGTGGGCCACGAGGTTTCCCTCCATGACATCCTTGTGCTGCCTCCTCTCTGTTCTTGAATTCTAGCCCCTCCCTCCCCTTTTAAAAACAGGGTGTCACTATGTAGTTTTGACTAGCCTAGAACTCACTATGTAGAACAGCCTGGCCTTGAACTTATAGAGATCTGCCTGCTTCTGCCCACTGAGTGCTGAGATTAAAGGTGTGCACCATCACATCGACTCTAGATTTCTCTTTTGATACCATGAACAACCCAATGTCCATTTCATTTTAACTTTGGATTTAAAGGGATTTTAATGGTTTTTGAATACTACCTGTGCAGATTAAAGTGTTAGAAACAATGAATAATCTCAATGGGCAAAGGAACACACAAACAAAGCAAAAGTAACTTGGTGAAGCGTTTATCTAATTACTCTTTATCAATAAAGAGTCTGGAGTCAGATATGGGGGTTAAGAACTGTGGGAGGCCAGCTGGGAGACTGGCTCCTACATTTTACTCTAGAGTACTCTTGAGAGAGGGATAAGAGATTTAGATAGAAGGATAGAGGGGAGAGAAACAGATAGAAACACAGGATAGCCTTGGGAGCGACTGGATCCTTATCCACCAGCCCCTCCTGGCTCTTCTAAAGGGCTATTTATAGGAATGCCAAGGTGTGGAGCAAAAAGACCTCCCTCAGCACAGCCAAGTGCAGACCCTTCCAATCATGTAGAAACCATGCACATGGTCAATCAATCCTCTAATGCAGCTCTGCTGGGTAAAGCAAGCTCAGATCTCACTAAGAAACCTTTGTGGGCCTCTGAATGATCAGAGAATTGGCGGAGAAGTGACCAGTAACCTCCTCTCTCTATCTCATTCCTCAATCCAGGAGGGCCCAGAGTCTTTCTAAGCCCTACCCTACTACTTCCTGTGTCTCTCTATATGCCCTTGGTCCTCCAGAACCTCTATGGTTAATTTTGGTCAGCTAGTAGCTAGCTCCACCCTCTGATTCAAAGCAAACTTTATTGGCAGTCTCGGTAGTATCAGAGTACAATCAAAATATCCTACAACAGCAAGGCAAACCTTTTTTTGTAAAAAGAGTATGCTAGAACCCAAACAAGGGTAGCAAGCGCACTAGGGCCAACATGGCTCCTGTCTTTTATCACTGATGTAAGTGAAGACGAGACTTATCATATTGGTGGGAGCTTGATACACAGCCTGACACCTCCTATAACCTAAGTAACTTCCACTAGAATGAACCTTCTAAAGCTTTCAACACTGTCCCTTTCACTGGGAGTGTCTGGGCTCCTGTTGCCCTTCATGTAGCTTTAATTAGTTCTGTCTTCTGTCAGTATTTAAATTGGACTGTTGATCTGATGGTTTCCTCCCTAAAAAATATACAATCCTTCATCTAAATAAAACATGACTCTTAAAAACAAAGTAGCAACCTTAGATCTCTAAGGCCCTCTAAGACACACCCTAACCTGATGGTTGATGAGGCTCCAAGCAGGCTGTGCAGGAAACAACTTGGTTCTAAAGTGATCATTTTTTCCCCATTAATTTTAAACAGAACGAGATAAGAACCTTGAAAACTGGGGCTTTTTTTGGTTCGTTTGTTTCTGTTTTGGGAGGGAATGAGGAGAACAAAGGCAGCTAGGAAATAATTCACATACCCTAATGCCACAGCTACAAATGAAAAATCATCATAGAAATGTAAGCTATTAGTCATTGGTCCTTTAGACTTAATAACATAGACCCACTTTTTTTTTTTTTTTTTCAAGACAGGGTTTCTCTGTGTAGCTTTGCGCCTTTCCTGGGACTCACTTGGTAGCCCAGGCTGGCCTCGAACTCACAGAGATCCACCTGGCTCTGCCTCCCACGTGCTGGGATTAAAGGCGTGCGCCACGACCGCCCGGCTTCATAGACCCACTTTTAAATAAAATGTATATAGAGCTAGGAAGGGTGGTGCATGCTTTTAATCCCAATACTTGGGAGGTGGGTGAGTTCTGAGAGTTTGAGGCCTGCCTGGTCTACAAGTTTCAGGCCAGTCAGGGCTACATAGTGAGACCCTGTCTCAAGGGACAAAAAAGAACAAGAGAGAAGGAGAGAGAGAGGCAGGAACAGCAGACAGAAATGGGAGGAGGTAACCTTAATTACCTCAAGACCTCATTAGCCTGTCTTTTTTTTAGCATCAGACTTACTCCAATCCTTGAGGGTGTACCATAGCAGGAAGGAAACTGGCCTTCCTACAGGGCTGAACAAGATATGAAGTGTCTCTTGAGTGAAGGAGGTAACCCTCTCACCCATCATGTGAAAGAGGAGAGGAATGGGCAGAGCAGGAGATAGAGGAGAGGGACTGGGAGGGGAAGGGGGGAGGGGAAGAGGGGGAGGCTGCTGCTAGAATGTAAAATAAATAGATGAATGAAAAATAAAAAGAAACCAGTTATGCTCCCAGATGTCCTGGGTGACTTTGATATAGCCTGTAGAAGGGTTAGAAATACGGGTTTGAGCTCCAACCCTTCTGGGCTAACTCATCCCCCAGCTGAGATTTTTTGAGGCGGGTGAGCGTAAAAGACAGTTTAATATGCTGGAACCCCATTTGGTATTGGATTTTGCATCCCTCCTTGTAATAATGCACTTTGCAGTCCCGTTCTTTCTGCATGTCATGTACACACACTTCCATCTACAAACGATGTACCTAGTGATGTCAGGACCCCTCAGCCCTCACCCATTCTTCATGGACTTCATGTACTCCCATCTCTGAAGAGTGGCATAAGTCTTCTCACCCCTGGTAAAGATGGAATTTAGATAATTTCTACTCAGGTGTACTCCCAAAGCATCTGGGTGTGAAGAATAGAAGGGCAAATCTGACCTGAACTGGTTTGGGGTGCATGCACAGTAAAGCAACCTTTCAAGGAGAAGCTCGTATTTGCCATCTTATGCCTATGCATTATTGGGCATGCATATGATTAAACTCAGGCACATTATGGGAAGCAACATGAACAATAAGAAATGATTGAATATGTGACCAATCAAAATACAGAATCACCTAAATTACCTCCCTTAGTAACCAGCCCCTCTGTGCTGGCTAGTTTTTATGTCAATTTGACATGATCCAGGGTCTTCTGAGAGGACAGAAACTCAATTGAGAAAATGTCTCCATAAGATCAGGCAGGCTGCAGGCAAAGCTGTAGGGCATTTTCTTAATTAGTGCTGGATGTGGGAGGTTCTACCCCTGGCTTAATGGTCTCTGGTTCTATAAGAAAGAAGATTGAAAAAGCCATAAGGAGAAAGTCAGTAAGTATCACTCCTCCATGGCCTCTGCATCAGTTCCTGCCTCCAGGTTCCTGCCTTGTTTGGATTTCTGCTCTGATTCCTTCAATGATGGACCATGATGTGGAAGAATAAGCCAAATAAACCCTTTTCTCCAAAAGTTGTTTTTGGTCATGAAGTTTCATCACAACAACAGAAACCCCAAGACATTCTCCTTCTCTTGAACTCCATAAAAGGAATCACTGAACAAGAATTAGGTCCCTTGAGGGGCTGGAGAGATGGCTCAGTGGTTAAGAGCACTGACTGCTCTTCTAGAGGACCTGGGTTCGATTCCTAGCACCCACATCGCAGCTCACAACTGTCTATAACTCCAGTTCCAGGAGATCTGACACATTCATACCAAATGCACATAATAAAGTTAAATACATTTTATATATATATAAAAAATTAGGTCTCTTAAGTACTCTCACTCGTGTGGACCATTGTCAGTCTTGACAGTAAATCCCCCTATAACCTGCTCTATAACTTTGTTGTGAATGAAGTATCTTCTTTGGTAAATCTGTGTGTTTTACAGCCATAGCTCTGCCCTCCTGCGTGCTGGCAGGTGGGTAGCCATCCATGTCCAGGTAGCTACCCCCAGAGTTCATAACTTGTAGCCTCAGCATGAGCCTGGCCACTGCTGTGGCAAATTTGGGGTCAGGGTACAATAAACCCTGGAGGCAAAAGGAGGGGAGTGAAACATCTCAGTGCTGACAGATGTCAGGGCTCACAACAGAGCTCCAGGAGGAGAGCCCCACAACCAACTGAAAGTTTAAAAAGAAAAACAAAGGCGCCTGGGTGAAGATAAGGCCATTTTAAAGACATACACAGCTGAGGTAGCCCATCCTCTTAGGTACCTTTGATGGGTGTGGTGGTTTGAATAGGAATGGCCCCCACAAACTCATGTGTTTGAATGCTTGGCCCATAGGAAAGTGGCACTATTAGGAGGTGTGGCCTTGTTGGAGGAAGTGTGTCACTATGGAGGTGGGCTTTGAGGTCTCAGAAGCTCTAGTCAGTTCTTTCTGTGACACCTGGGGATCAAGATGCAGGACTCTCAGCTCCTTCTCCAGCACCATGTCTACCGTGTCTCCAGCCATAACGATAATGGACTAAACCTTTGAACTGTAAGCCAGCCCCAGTTAAATGTTTTCCTTTTTTTAATAATTTATTTTATTTTATAATTTAATTTAATTTTACATATCAGCCACAGATTCCCTTGTCCTGCCCCCTCCCGTGCCCCCCCAGCACCCCCCCCCATTCCCATCTCCTCCAGGGCAAAGACTCCCCTGGAGATTGAGTTCAACCTGGTAGATTCAGTCCAGGCAGGTCCAGTCCCCTCCTCCCAGACTGAGCAAAGTGTCCCTGAATGTTTTCCTTTATAAGAGTTGCCGTGTGCCAGACAGTGGTGGCGCACGCCTTTAATCCCAGCACTCGGGAGGCAGAGCCAGGCAGATCTCTGTGAGTTTGAGGCCAGCCTGGTCTACAGAGCGAGATCCAGGAAAGGTGCAAAGCTAAACAGAGAAACCCTGTCTCGAAAAACCAAAAAAAAAAAAAAACAAAAAACAAAAAACAAAAAACAACAACAACAACAAAAAAACCCCACAGGAGCCGGGTGGTGGTGGTGCACGCCTTTAATCTCAGCACTTGGGAGGCAGAGCCAGGCGGATCTCTGTGAGTTCGAGGCCAGCCTGGGCTACCAAGTGAGTCCTAGGAAAGGCGCAAAGCTACACAGAGAAACCCTGTCTCGAAAAACCAAAAAAACAAAACAAAACAAAACAAAACAAAAAACCCACAGGAATCACTGGGGGGGCCCTTAAGGCAGCCAGCTGGAGTTCCCCACAGAGTCCAAGAGTGAAGTGAGGTTCCAAGTAAAAGAACAAATAGCAGCTGATAAGGATGACATCATCACATTGGGTGCTCACAACATCCAGCAGACACTGGGTGAGGAGGCTGAGGCCCTTTCTTGGAATTCCTAATTGAGCTTTCACTCCGTGGCTGAACTTCCAGTTCCTTTTCCAATGTAGGCACTTTTACAACATGGGATAAACAATAGCGACTTCTGCTGGGAATGGCTCCCGCCTCCAGCTGCTCACAAGGGCACACTTTGAATGTGCGGGCTGTCTTGCTGTTGTTTCTTTTCGTCACAGAGTTAGGGGGACAGCTCATTCCTGTGCTTGGGGGACATTGTGCCCCACTTCCAGAGCTTCCTTCCTCTCTCTCCCTCTCCCTCCCCTTCTCTTTTTAGTTTATTGAGATTATTATTGTATATGTATATACTATTTTCAAAGCTTTATACAAAGTTTTGTATACAAGCCAGCCTGGTCTACAGAGTGAGTTCCAGGACAGCCAGGGCTACACAGAGAAACCCTGTCTCAAAAACAAATATACAAAATTTGTAATCACTGAGAGCCTACTCATTTATCTTCTTTATTTTAATTTAAAAAATTTTAAACAACTTTTAAATTTAAATATATTTTGATTATATTCTTCCTCTCCCCTAAGTCCTCCCGGATCCTCTCCTCCTCCCTACCCATGCAACTCTAAGTTCATTTTCAAAAAACAAACAAAAACCCCAATAGAACAAGCCCCCCCAAACCCAGAAAAAAATAAATAAAACCACACCCAAAAAGAATACAACAACAGCAAACAAACAAACAGAAAAACAACCCACCAAATTGTAACCAAATAAAATATACACAAAAAACAATGGAGTCCATTAAATGTTGGTCAACTACTCTTGAACATGAGGCTGGCTGGAGTGGTTGATATATATACTCTGTACTCTGTTGGAGAAAACTGATTATCCCTCTCCCAGCAACTATAAGTGACAGTTCAGGTTTTTTTTTTTTTTTTTTTCCTCGAGACAGGGTTTCTCTGTGTAGTTTTGGAGCCTGTCCTGGATCTCACTCTGTAGACCAGGCTGGCCTCGAACTCAGAGATCCGCCTGGCTCTGCCTCCCGAGTGCTGGGATTAAAGGCCTGTGCCACCACTGCCCTGCTATAGCTAAGTTTTTTTTTTGTTTGTTTGTTTGTTTTTTGAGCTGAGGACTGAATTCAGGGCCTTGCGCTTGCTAGGCAAGCGCTCTACCACTGAGCTAAATCCCCAACCCATATAGTTCAGTTTTTAACCTTTATCCTAGTGGCCAGGTTTTCATTCATTCATTCATTTTTTTAAAATTATAAAGCAATAAAAAAATCTTAAAACAGCCTTTATGCATAGACAGAGGTCCTTAAAGAGAAAAACAAATAAATCCCTTACAGAAATCTATGAAAACACAAACAATGGAAGGAAATTAATAAAGCTATTCAAGACCTGAAAGTGGAAATATAATCAATAAAGAAAATTCAAACTGAGGGAAATCTGGAAAGAAAAATATAGGAACTTGAACAGGAACCACAGAGGCAAGCTTCACCAACAGAATACAAGAGATGGAAGAGAGAATTTTAGGCATCGAAGACATGATAAAAGAAATAGAAGATACCTTAGCCAAAAAATAAGTAAATAAATAAAGTTAAATCTAAAAAAACTCCTGGTGGAGCCGGGTGGCGGTGGCACACGCCTTTAATCCCAGCACTTGGGAGGCAGATCCAGGTGGATCTCTGTGAGTTTGAGGCCAGACTGGTCTACAGAGCGAGATCCAGGACAGGCACCAAAACTACACAGAGAAAACGCTGTCTCCAAAAACCAAACCAAAACAAAAAACTCCTGGTGGTGGTGGTGCTGCTGCTCGCCTTTGATACCAGCACTCAGCAGGCAGAGGCAGGTGGATCTCTATGGGCAGGTTCAAGGCCAGCCTGGTCTACAGAGCGAGTTCCAGGACAGCCAGGACTACAAAGAGAAACCCTGTCTCAAAAAACAAAACAAACAAACAAATCATAGAAGAAATTTTCCCTAACCTAAAGAAGGAGATGCCTATCAAAGTGTAAGAAGCATACACCAAAATAGATTGGACCACAAAAGGAAGTCCCTTTGGTACATAGAATCAAAATACTAAACATATAGAACAAAGAAAGAATATTAAAAGCTGCAAGTGAAAAAGAACAAGTATATAAAAGCATACCTATTAGAATTATACCTGATTTCTCCATGGAGACTCTAAAAGTCAGATGTGCCTGGACAGACGTCCTGAAGACTCTGAGACCACAAATTCCAGCCCAGGCTACTTACTATACCCAGTGAAACTTTCAATCACCATAGATGAATAAATAAGACATTCTATAAATAAACCAAATTTAAGCAATATCTATCTACAAATCCCACAGAAGGTGCTAGAAGGTAAATGCCAACCTAGAAAGGTCAACTACATCTAAGAAAACACAGGGAATAAATAATTCCACACCAGCAAAGTAAAAATGAGGGGGAGAAGCATACCCATCTACCCACCACCACCACTACCACAACCACCCCCACTAATACCACCACCACCACCAACAAAATAACAGGAATAAACCATCATTGGTCATTGATATTGCTCAACATCAACAGTCTTAATTCCCAAATAAAATGATACAAACTAACAGGATGGATGTGAAAACAGGATCCATCCTTCTGCTGCATCCATTAAACACACCTTAACATCAAGGATAGACATTACCTCAGGTTAAAGTGTTGAAAAAAAATATTCTAAGCAAATGGACCTAAGAAGCTGGTGTAACCATTTTAATATCTGACAAAATAGACTTCAAACCAAAACTAATAAGAAAAGATAGCAAAGGAAAGAAAAATTCACCAAGAGGACATTACAATTACTAACATCTACAACCCAAACACAAGGGCACCCATGTTTGTAAAATAAACACTCTACAGCTTAAATCACATACTGACCCTCACACAGTGATTGTGGGAAATGTCAATACCCCACTCTCACCAAGAGACAGGTCATCCAGACAAAAACTAAGCAGAGAAATGCTAGATAACTGCCATTATAAACCAAATGGGCCGGGCGGTGGTGTCGCACGCCTTTAATCCCAGCACTCGGGAGGCAGAGCCAGGCGGATCTCTGTGAGTTCGAGGCCAGCCTGGGCTACCAAGTGAATTCCAGGAAAGGCACAAAGCTACACAGAGAAACCCTGTCTCGAAAAACCAAAAAAATAAAACAAACAAACAAACAAACAAACAAACCCAAATGGACCCAACAGATATTTATAGAGCTGACTTCCCAGTGAGCTTAGACAACACATGACAAACCAGTGTAATGTACATATCAGTTACAATATGCTTAGCCAATGTTGCTTGCAAATGGTTTCTGTTAGTTATTAGATGGCGCTGTTTACCGATCAAGAAAAGTCAGGAGGCACAACAAAACCCACTATAAGTTTATTAAGGGAAGGGAACGGAAGGGGATGCTTAGGCCTATTGAAAGATTGTGCAGGAAGAGAGGGGAGGGGTATGCGGGACCCGCTTTTAAGGAATTCCCCCACACATGCAAATATGGGCTTAGGTAGCTACATCACACACGCGCATAGATTACATGATCATGCTGCGTGCAAACTGCAAATTCCATAGGATATAAGGCCCTGAGATGACTGTTTTGCCAGCACTTGAGTGGTTATTGAGGAGTGGCTAGGAATTCTATCAGTTTCTGTCCAACTTCAAGGAGAAATAGAAATGCTAAAATAATTTTTTCTTTTGAAAATAGATTTTTTTTTAATTAGGAAGATGTAAAAAAAACCACTTATTTTTAGGAGTTCAAGTGACTTCACGTAGGAAGTTTCTAACTACCATCAATGAATCATGAGTGTGGTATTTGTAACACTTTATTTCTGTAATGACATTTAGAGTTGAAACATTACCTGTGAAGCAATACAATCTTTCTTTTTTAAAAAATGTGTTTAAATAATGAAGGGCACAATGGAGTTCTACTCAGCAGAGAAAAACAATGAAAGCATGAAATTTGCAGGCAAATGGATGGAACTAGAAAAAATCATCCTGAGTGAGGTAACCCAAACCCAGAAAGACAGTTATGGTATGTACTCACTCATTGGTGGATTCTAGATATAAAATGAACAATCAGACCACAACCCATAAAACCATAAAGGCTATATATATATAGCATGGAGGTCCCTAGGACGACTGTGGCATATAATAAATTTCAGTTTTACTCAATTATTGAAAAAAAAATAGCCAAATGAATGGAAACACATGAACTATGAACCAAAGGCTGAGGGGCTCCCAGCTGGATCAGGCCCTCTGAATAGGTGAGACAGTTGATTGGCTTGATCAGTTTGGGAGGCATCTAGGCAGTGGGACCAAGTCCTGTGCTCATTGCATGAATTGGCTGTTTGAAACCAGGAACTTATGCAGGGACACTTGGCTTAGTCTGGGAGGAAGGGACTGGACCTGCCTGGACTGAGTCTACCAAGTTGATCACAGTCCTCGGGGGAGGACTTGTCCTGGAGGAGGTGGGAATGGAGGGTGGGCTGGGGGTAAGGGGAGGGCGTGGGAGGGGGGAGAATAGGGGAACCCATGGCTGATATGTAGAACTGAATGGTATTGTAAAATAAAAAATATATATCACAAAAAAAAAAAAAAAAAAAAAAAAAAAAAAAAAAAAAAAAAAAATAATGAAGGGCACCTCTACACAGTGCGGGGGTGGGGTGGGGGGGGGGTGGGGGGGAGTGGGGCTCCCTCCTGAACCTGGGGTTAGGCACAAACCACACAAAACACCTGTTTTCACAGAGAGACCTTTATTAAGCAGGGAAGAAAAACAGCAGCAAATGGCCTTGCAGGTGTCATTTTTAAGGGAGGAGAGGGGAGGTCTGTGTTAGGATGGGCTAGGGTGTGGTGGTAGAGGAGATGGGGATGAGGGGGAAGGGGAAGAGGACAAAGGAAAGCGGCAGGGGGATTTGTCTGAAGGACAAAGGACTGCTCTGGATAGAGGGGATACAGACTTTGGCACATGGGCAAATGGCAGTTTATAAAGATAAAATGGGATGAGGTGTTTAGTTTTTGTTTGCTTGTTTGTTTTTCGAGATAGGGTTTCTCTGTGTAGCCCTGGCTGTCCTGGATTTCGCTCTGTAGACCAGGCTGGCCTCAAACTCACAGACATCCTCCTGCCTCTGCCTTCCAAGTGCTGGGATCAAAGGCATGAGCCACCACTGCCCAGCAAAGGTGTTTAATTTTAATTGGGCATATTGATTAGTGATCCAAAAGGGGGTCCTGATTGCTCCACTGTCATAGGTGGACCCTGTAGTCAGCCTCAGGAGGAGGAAGTGGCCAAATAAGGGAATAGACCTTGGTGGCTAGCTTTAGGAATGTAATCTAATCTTTTTTTTTTTTTTTTTTTTTTTTTTAAGCAAGGGCAGGGCCTGCCACACCCATGCTCGCCACATTCAAGCTGGCCAGAGTTGCTTCAGATAAATTCCCCCTGTGTAGGCTCTGGCCAGCCTTTAACTCACATTCATCTGCCTCTCTTGAGTGCTGGGATTAAAGGCATAATCCTTTCTTTTAAACAATGTGTTGCAAATATAAATGTGTATGCTAAGATAGGTCTAGTCTGTGAGTTTTGATTTTTTTTTCCCTCAAAGGATGATTTGTTTTAAATGTTTTAATTCTCTGCTTCAAAATCATTCCAGAAGGTAATTCTAGAAAATATATACAAATTAATGGTAATTTGACCAACTGCCTTGATTTAAATCCTGTTGAGGGTGAGGCCTAGTAGGAGAAATTTGAGTTGTGGGGGGCTGAATTAGTTACTTTTGGTTGGTTGTTTTTTCGAGACAGGGTTTCTCTGCTTAACAGCCCTGGCTGTCCTGGAACTCGATTTGTAGACCAGGCTGACCTTGAACTCACAGGGATTCACCTGCCTCTGCCTCCTGGATGCTGGGATTAAAGGTGTGTGTGACCACACCCACTTAGTTACTTTTCTTTTCTTTTTTTTTTAAATTTATTTATTTTTATGTGCATTGGTGTTTTGCCTGCATGTATGTCCATGTGAGGATGCCAGGTCACCTGGAACTGGAGCTACATATAGTTGTGAGCTGCCATATGGGTGCTGGGAATTGAACCAGGGTCCTTTGGAAGAACAATCAAGCTCTTAACCACTGAGCCATCTCTCCAGCACCTCCCCCCCCCCCCCCCCCCCCCCCCCCCGCTGCAATTAGTTACTTTCCTTAAGGCTGTGACCAAATCCTGACAAGAAGCAACTTAAGGGAGGAAGGAAAGGTTCTTGGGAGGGGGAGAGATTCATGGTACTCACTTTTCTTTTATTCCATCCAAGGCTCCAGCCTTTGGGTTGGTCCCACACCCAAAGGTAGTGTGGGCCTTTCCTCACAGTTAGTCTTCTTTGAAACACCCTCACAGGCCAATCCAGAGGTGTGCATCAGTCTCCTAGGTGATTTTAAATCCAGTCACGTTGACATGATGATCACCCCATCCATCACAGGATGAACAGATTAATGGATTTCTTTCTTTTCTTCTTCTTTCTCCTCCTCCTCGTTCTTAAAAAAACAAAACAAAAAACTTCTATTTATTTTTAATTAGATGTATGTGTGTGTTTGGAGTGGTATGTATGTACTAGTATGGGTCCCGGTAGAGGCAAAAAAAAAAAAAAAAAAAAAAAAAAAAAGGATGTCAGAGTCCTTGGAGAAGAGGTTGTCAGCCACTTGAAGTGGGGAACTGAACCTGGGTCCTCTGCCAGAGCAGTCTGTGCTCTTAATTGCTGAGCCATCTCTGCAGCCCAGTGGATGCCTTTCTGTGTGAGTTCTTCTCTGCTGGGACTGGATAGCTTTCCTGCAGGATGTGTTGTTATGAAGTGAGTCTGGCTTCCCTTAGCTCTTTCTGTGTTCCTCCCTGCACGTGGCCAAAGCCCAAGTGTGTGGGTGAGCAGCCGCCCAGTGTTAGTGCCTTTCTTCTCTTGCTGCGGAGACAGCATGCCCAACACAAGCAGTTGGAGGAAGAGTTGGATTGGTTCACAAGAGAACATTGGGAAGTCGCCATGGTAGGGGCTTGAAGGGACTGGTCACATTGTATCCACAGTCAGGAAGCAGAGAGAAAAAGAAAAGTTTGTGCTCAGCTCTCTATCTCCTTTTCATCCAGTCCAAGACCTCAGCCTATGGCAGGGTACTGCCCGTGTTTGTACTGGGTTTTCCCACCTCGGTGCACCAAGTCTAGAAACTCGTGTCCAGAAGTGCCAGGGGTGTGTTTCCTTAGTGAGTCTAGAGCCTGTCCACGTGACAAGAGGAACCGACCCTCAAAGCAGAGGCTCTCCTGCAGTGTGGCCTTTGAACCTGTGTACCAGCAAGGAGCATCCAG
The DNA here is from genome assembly GCF_004664715.2 of Peromyscus leucopus. Taxonomy (NCBI): domain Eukaryota; kingdom Metazoa; phylum Chordata; class Mammalia; order Rodentia; family Cricetidae; genus Peromyscus; species Peromyscus leucopus. The sequence continues at coordinate 12,807,289 of NC_051067.1, forward strand.
GAAGGAAGAATGGGGGCTAGGTTGCCAGGACCAGAGTACTTGGTGACGGGCTTGAGTTCTGAAACAGTAAGAAGCTGTTGTGGGTATGAAACAGACAGGTAGCCTGATGTGATTGACCTTTAATATGCAGAGCTGAGTGGCTTTTGTTCCTTTGTGGCACCACTACACATGAGAGACACAGATGACTTCCGGTCATACTGTTTTCTTTGACTTGGCCATAGCAAACCATAGCAAATTCATAGCTGTTATAGAAATGATAGGATAACAAGGTAGATAAACCAAAAAAAGCAACTACTAGTTTTAAATATTTTACATTGCTATGTATTTTTTGTATATTGAAACAAATTTAAGGTTATTTTGGTTAGAACATACTGTACATATGTCTACTCTTGTTCAAGGTATTGTACCTATACACCTCATCTAACAATGTAATATAAATTTCTAGTCCTTGAAAGTTATTATTACAAATTATTTAGAATAATAAATGCAGGTTAGTAGTTAGTCACTTTTATAATCAAACTTGTAGTTATGTTAGGTATGTTTTCAAGGTCAAACAGATATATTTTAGATAGACAAGTAGCCTTCAAACACTTCAGAGATCTACAGAATATGGCATTTAAATGTTTTAATAACAAAAGCTTTTTTTTTCCTTTCTTTTTTTTTTCTTTTAATGAGAATGAGATATGTCTGCTTCTGGCAGTACCAATCTACTTCAGAGAAGATGCTGGGCATCAAAGAAAGTTTATATGGAGCTTACTTTCTTTGTGGCAAAAGTTAGCCATTGGACAAGAAACTGCCCTTGCTGTGACTGCTGACAGTATGTTTTCAAGTTGGACAAGCAGGACAGAAAACAAAGTGCTGTAGAACTTTGCCAAGGCAAGGTAGGACAGTCCTTCAAAAATTCTGCTTTACAGATGACTCTGTCAGATATGCTAGGCCTGAGGCCAAAGATGGATGCCCCAACATTGCAGAGGAACCTTGGGTTCCAGGCAGCCAGCTGTTTCTGTCATTTCTTATTTTTGGAAGTCATTTACTCTACAGTTCTTGTTTACTCAGGTAATATTATATCCTTCTCAAGTCTCTGATGGAGCTGAAGACTTTATAGTTTTAGTTTTCCTTTTTAACAAATTCAGAAAAGACACTCACAAAAGAGGTATAAATTATATAAGGTTGAGAGAAGTCAAAAGATAGTTTTGGGTTGGTAATGCAAGTTAGGCTAGAAAGTGAATTAGGTATAACACTTTGGACTCACCAAAGGATAGATAGGATAGATAATGGAGTATTTTCTCTGAATCTGTCAAATGCTAATGGATTAGACATTGTTAATGTAATTATTGCCTATATATTTGTATATAGTTATTGTACTTATTGTATATAGTTTTTCTATGTTAATTAAAACCTTCACTTTTTAGACAAAAAAGGGGGAAATGTATGATATTTTGTTTGTGTTCTGACAAATAAAGCTTGCCTGGAGATCAGAGGGCAGAGCTAGCTACTAGTTAACCATAGAGGCTAGGCAATGGTGGTGCACACCTTTAATCCCAGCACTGGGGAGGAGGAAGCAGGAAGATCAGGAGTTCAAGGCCATCCTGAGCTACATGAGACTGAATCAGTCTAAAAGAGAAACAGAGCCTGGTGGTGGTGGTGGTGGTGGTGCCACACACCTTTAATCCCACACCAGGGAGGTGGAGACAGGAATATAAGGTAGGTGGAGACAGGATCTTGGTGCCCATTCAGACTGAGGATTCGTAGCGTAGAGACAGCATTTTGCCCAGGTCTGAGGATTCATAAAGGTAAGAACTCTGGTGGCTGCTCTGTTGCTCTGATCTTTCAGCTTTCACCCTTGATATCTGACTCTGGGTTTTTATTGTTAAGACTAATTAGGATCATGCTTTACACAGTCTTAAAAATAAATAACAATCTTTGCAAGAAAAACAAAATTTGGGTGGGGGTATGGAGGTATAGGATCACAAAGAATAGGGTTGGGCAGGTTGGGGACAGGACAGACAAGGGAGAATAATGAAAGAGATATCTTGTTGGGAGGACATTTTGGGGTTAGGGAGAAACCTGGTACAAGGAAAACTCCCCGGAATCCACAAGGATGACCCCAGCTAAGACTCATAGCTATAGTGGAGAGGGTGCCCAAACTGGCCTTCTACTGTAATCAGACTGGTGACTACCCTAATTGTCATCAGAGAGCATTCATCCAGTAACTGATGGAAGCAGATGCAGAGATCTGCAGCCAAGCACTGGACCAAACTCTGGGAGTCCTGTTGAAGAGAGAGAGGAAGGATTGTATAAGCCATGGGGGTCAACGTCATGACAGGGGAACTCACAGAGACAACTGACCTGAGCTCCTTGGAGCTCATGGACTTTGGACCAACGGTTAGGGAGCTGCATGGAACCAACCTAGGCCCTCTGCATGTGTATGACAGTTGTGTAGCTTGGTCTATTTGTGGGGCTCCTAGCAATGGGGTCAGGATCTGTCCTTGGCACTTGAGCTGGCTTTTGGGAACCCAATCCCCAAGCTGAGTTGCTTTGCCCAACCTGGGAGGAGCTTGGTCCTGACTCAACTTGAGGTGCTATGCTTTGTTGACTCCTATGAGAGGCCTGTCTCTTTCTGAATGGAGATGGAGGAGCAGATTGAGGGTGTAGAATGGAGGTGGGGGGAGGGAAAGAGAGGAGAGGAGGGAGGGAGGGGAAATGATGGTCAGTATGTAAAATAAATGGAAAAATTTTAATTAAAAAAAAGAAAACCAAAATTTACTAGTGGATGTTTACAATTATTGGTAACAGCGTTTAAATCATGTTCCTTCGATCCTTTGAGTAAAGCCTAGTCAGAGTCAGGTTACATTTAAGGACAAAGACAGCAACACTATCCTAAAGCCTTATATAAAATGTGTTTGGGATGAAATATTGATCTTTAGCCACCAGTCTTCTGCAAGCCTGAAAATAGCCACAAGAGGGTGTAGTGCTCCTAATGTTGATCAACAGCCAACTTTAGAAATAGGACAGCCCACCCTTTCCCTCTCCTCCTCCCTCTCCCCCTCTCTCTTCCCCTTTCCTCCCTCCTTCCTCTGAAGTGTGGACTAATCCCCAGTAGCATTTCCTCTCTGCATCAGTTTCTAACCCATCATATGTGTGGCTCCCAAGATTCCCAATGGCTCAGCCACGCGGAGAGCCTGCTGGCCTGAGCCAGTGCCGGCATCACTGGCTAAGGATGCTGGGTGACAGAAGATAACCAGATTCTGCCAGACAGGTAGAGAGGATCAGAATGAGTTATCCTGTGCGTTGGCTTGTCTCACTAACAGCTTTTAAAGTAGCAAATAAAGCACTGCAAACATAGCCAACAGGCTGAAAAATAGAAAAATGAGAAGGTATGTTTTTTCACATAGCATCAAAGGTACTAGGAAATTGTGTGTTCTTCCTCAGGATAAGTACTTTTAAAATATTGCATTATGTGCATTTAATATCAATATCCAACAAAGGATAACATAGTTTCGACTTGTTAATACATCATAATTAGGTGTATTCCAGAATTTTAGTGGCTCAGTAAGCAACTAATCCACAGGACTTCAGCTAACAGAATGTCTGTTCACTTTGGGGTGTGTGTGTGTGTGTATGTGTGTGTGTGTGTGTGTGTTTGCTCGCGCGCACGCGCCATTGTCAGTGCATGTGAGCATGCAGGTTCACGCTTGTTATTTCAGGATAAGTATAAAGTCTTTAGTTTCCTGGACAAAAAGAAGGAATCGTGTTTTGTTTCATTTTGTTTGAGGCTCAGGCTCATGCTAACCCAAACTAGCCTGGAACTGTCTGTGTGGTCCAGACTGGTCTTGAACTCATGATCCTCCTGTCTTAGCTGCCCAATTGCTGGGCTTGTAGGCATGTACCTCCACTCCCCACTAAGAAAAATCTCCCTGTTTGATTTTTTTTAATTAGATCCTATAAATTATGTGTGTGTGAAATTTAAAACAAAAACAATGAGAACTGAGGAAGAATATCGAGGCAGAAGTAAAAAGTAGTCATTCATTTCGTGACTCACAAACCAGCACACGGATAAGTACTGCCAACGTGGGCGGAGCAGGCCCTGGAGCCCTTAGCATCCCACAGACACACTGATTTTGGCAACCACCCATGGAAATGGATGCCTCTGTGGGAGGCTGGGAGTTCAGCAGAGAGGCTCCAACTCCTCATCAGAGTAAGGAAAAAAAAGGAACAAGCAAATCAGAGGGGGTAGAACAAGCAGGTTCACTGTCTCATAGACCGGCCCCCAACTGCACCATCAGTGACAAGAGCCTCCTCCAGTCATGACTTCTCCCACGGGGAAAACAAGAGCGTAATAAGTGCCTGGTCCCCAACCACGTGGGAGTCCGAGAGACCCGCTTCTTTTGCCTATTCAAACACCGATGGCTTGTCGTGAATAAACAGTCTGGGGTTAGCTAGCAACAGGGGAAAGAGGTGGGGTTCACAGCAACTGGGTCATGGAACTTGAGAAAGGATGATGGGTCTTACAGCTACCTTGGAAGCTCTGTCAAGAGGCCCAGGCATACATCTAGAATGCATCACCTGCAGATGCTCCTGCTCAAAGCCTACGTGGGCCCTGGCAACTCTGCATGTACCCCCATAGCTACTGTTGTAGATGTGCTCTTGTAAACTAATACTGATAGTCAACTTGGCAAGGCCTAGCGTCACCTAGAAGGTGAGCTCCTGGGCATGCTTATGAGGTCCTATGTATATTAGGTTATCCTCTGGGTGTATCTTTGAGGGATTGCCTAGATTAGGTTAACTGAGGTAAGAAGACTCACCCTGAGTGTGTGTGACATCTTCTCACGGGCTAGGATTCTAGACTTAAAAAAGAGAAAGTGAGGAGAGGAGAGCACCATCCATCATTCATCTCTTTCTGCTTCTGGACTGTCACTGCTGTGTGACCAGCTGCCTGACACTCCTGTCTCTGTGCTTTCCACACTATGATGAACCAAACTGTGAGCAAGAATAAACCCTCCTTGATGTTTTTCTGTCAGCTTAGCAGCTGCACATTGGTCTACTGATATTTTAATTATTGTTTGAGGCCTCAAGGCCTCACAGTCAGCACCCCACTGGCCACTCAGGCTGCAGCCTGTCAGGGCTTCTGGTCCCAAGGCCCTGGCTCTACCACAGCCATGATATGCAGGTTTAAATGAAGTCTCTATCATTCTTTTTTTGTTTTGTTTTTTTGGAGACCATGAAACTTTATTTAAAAACAAAACCACTTGGAAAATATATCACAGGCTTGACAGCAAACTGACAAGAATTATCACTGCTTCAAGTAATTAATTGGTATAAATAAAACATAGTGCTTATCCAAAAGATAAGGTGCCATGTTGGGGCAGCCACACTGCACTGCAAAGCCCCAGGCAAAAATGGCATTTGGTAAGTGTGCCTGTCTAGCTCTACAGTGGTCCCAGCTTTCCTTGGCCCAAGCTGCTTACTCTTAGGCTTCCTTGTGCTAGAGGATTACCTCTAAAGGGCCCTGTGAGTTCAAGGGGCAGAGGGAGTTTGGATTCGGTTTGGATTCTGTAAAATTTAGGTTTTCCCAAACCTAGTACTTCTCAACAGTTCCTATTTGACTGTTTATTCTCAGCTACTGGTATGTGACTGACAATCACACTCCCTTGCTCTTCATGGGGATGTGTCACTTTGCCCCAGAAGTCAGTGAAGGAAGCTGTTTCCCATGCACAGTGTGATACTGCCCTGCTTCTTCAGGGGCTTCCAGAATGACAGAATTTGAAGAAATAGACTTTCCCATCTTGAGGGCCAAAACTTACAAGGAACCTTTAGAAGCTATTCAAACTTCTCCCACGCCTGTATCTATCTTAAATCCACTTTGTGCCCTTGCATGTAAGACAAACCAAAAAGATCTAGAAGGAAATCTTTTCTTCCCTCTAAATGACTAGCCGACTGAGTGTTGTTTCAGAGTACATGCAAGGTGTGTGTGTGGTAAACAGGAGCTTGGCAGAGAGACACACTTCTCAATCTTTACCAGCAGGCTGAAGAAAGCTGCCAGCTCGATGTCTCTGTAGTGAGAATCTGAGCCCTTGGTATAAGGGCAATCCCTCCTGCCAGAACAAGCACTGGCCCGCGACAGTTTAGGTCTAGAATTCTCCCCTGTGCTATCTGTGCAAGAGATGAGTTTCTTCCCTTATTCCAGAACCCTCCTCCCCCCAAAAAAGTGCCAAACTCAAGTCTCTGTCCTTTCCTTTCTGTGCATCATCTCTGTCCAAACTGCTGGCTTTTCTGCTGCAAGCTGCAATAATATGAAGTAGGATTTCAGCTGATTATGATAAGCTAATACCGGAAGAAGCCAAGGGCCTTCTAGAGGCCAAGCCAAGGCTCAAGGAGTCTTGGTGATATTGGCTTTTGGTTACTAGCCATTTTCCTGCAATGAAATTTCTTGTTTGCTATTGTAGCTTTTTCATTCAATTCCTGCTCTAAGAACAGTGTGTTGATCATTATTGGGCACCATTTCCCCTCTACTAAAGGAATATTTAGATAACCTTCTGTGCTAATAGCCAGAACCCTAGTTTTAACCCTGTAATTATTGTCATTAGCAGCATCTGACCAGGACCATCCCTGGACGGATGAAAGTATCTTATCAAAGATACCTCTGTACTCTAAGAACAGACCTAAGCATCCAGACTGTCTGTTTGGGAAGGCCTGGCAGATGTGCTAATTAAGCTTGACTTTCTCCCTTTCCAAAGTCTTATGTCTAGTTTTAGATCTACCTTTAAGTATTAACTCAGAACTAAAGGATTTTAATATACAGGTACATCAAGCTGACTCAGGCTGCCCAGCCATCAAGTGCATTCCCTTGCCCTGCCAGAAAACTGCAGTAACCAAGATAGCTTGGGCAGATAAGGGGCCAAAGGAAAATCAGGCAGTTTTATTGTCACTTGTCACTTGCCTTAGCCAGAGCATTGCTATTGCATGGGTATATAACTGTAAACCTCAGAGACATGAGGAGAACATTACTGAGGAACTGGAAGAACAAGATGAAAGATAAGAAAGAGCCAGATGGGGAAGAACTAGGTGGGGAAGAATGAGATGAGAAAGACCAAGGTGGGTCAGAACTAAGATAACGGAATTAAGATAGCTCTTAGAGGGAACAGCAGAAAGATGCAGGGAGAAGCAGGCCAGAAAGGAGCTAAATAAGAGCTGAATAGGAGCTGTGTAGAGGGAGAACTGACTCAAATGAATGAAGTGAGTGGATTACAGAGTTTTGTGCACATAGATTTATTAGAGTATCCCTCAGATTAATCTGCCCCCGGTAGTGTCTCTTCTGGGACTCTGAGAGAAGGCTGTCGAGGGGCTGAACCCCAATAGCCTTCGATGCTTTTCTGTAGCTAATTCTAGTCAGTTAGTCACTGGCTCCACTTCCTGATTCAAGGTTTAACTTTAGTGGCAAGTCTTGGGAGTGTGAGAATGCGATTAAAATATCCCACAACAGCTCTTTCCATTGCTTTGGCCAGGTATTGTATCACCACAATGAGCTAAGTATCCAACGCAGTGTGCATAAGCGTCTGTGTATTGTCTGCAAGCACATGCAGAACTGGGAGCAGGCAGTTAACCTTGAACCCTCAGGGCACTGCTGTAGGGAAAAGAAACAGCTCGCAACTTGGCTTCGCTTTGTGAGACTCAGAGGAGGCATACATTCCCAAGACATTTTCCAGCTGTGAATCTAAGGGGTAGAATGGATAAATCCATAGAAAAGACCAGAGGAATTCCCAGAATCCCTAGCTCAGGTAAGTCAGTCTCTTCCAAGGCCAATCAGTAATGACCGGAGATGCCAGCTTTTCCAGATGTGAAGGTAGCAACACAACTTTAAGAACACAGAAAATCAGAAATACCAGTGAGCTGTAAGGGAACTGTGGTGGTCTGAATAAAAATGGCTCCCATAGGCCCAAAGGGAGTGGCACAATTAGGAGGCGTGGCCTTGTTGGAGTGGGTGTGGCCTTGCTGGAGTGGGTGTGGCCTTGTTGGAGTGGGTGTGGCCTTGTTGGAGGAAGTGTGTCACTAAGGGTTGGGCTTTGAGGTCTCAGAAGCTCGTCTGGCCAGTGTGTCAATGTCACTTCCTGCTGCCTGTGGATCCAGATGTAGAACTCTCAGCTGCCACCATGCTTCCTGCCATGATGATAATGGAGTAAACTTCTGAATTTAAAGTCAACCCCAATTAAATATTTTTATTTATTAGTGTTGCCATGGTCATGGTGTCTCTTCACAGCAATAAAACCTTAACTAAGACAGGAATGCACAGAAAACATGATGAAATCAGTCCATGGGCAAGATGAGAAGTTCAGCAGAGATAGAATTCTTCCAGAAAGAATTAGCTAGACCTTTTGGAGCTGAAGAATACAGGGAGTAAAGTTTAGAAATGTGATGGAGAGTTCCAACAGTAGGCTTGAGTAAACAGGAAAGTGACTCTGTAATCTTGAAAAAGGCCACTTGAAGTTATCTCATCAGTCAGAGGGGGAAAAAAAAGCAGAATCCAGAAGAGTGAAGAGAGTTTATAGGATTTCTGAGACCTCACAGTGTGAGCCAGTATGTGCATTTTGAGAGTTCCACAAGGAAAAGAGAAGTCAGAAGAGAGCTTGTTTGAAGAAATAATAGCCCCAAACTGATAAATCCTCAAAACTTGAGAAAGACTTGGGCGTCCAGGATCATGAATTCAAAGCTCTTAAAATAAGATTACATGCTGGGCGGTGGTGGCACACGCCTTTAATCCCAGCACTTGGGAGGCAGAGGCAGGTGGATCTCTGTGAGTTCGAGGCCAGCCTGGGCTACCAAGTGAGTTCCAGGAAAGGCGCAAAGCCACACAGCGAAACCCTGTCTCGAAAAAACCAAAAAAAAAAAAAAAGATTACATTAATATATATATATGAATATGTATATATACATTCATATAGATATAATTATCAAATTATTAAAAGTCAGAGGCAGAATTTAGAAATTGCCAAGAGAAAAGAATCCTGCCACATACAACAGAACCTTCTTAATGCTATCAGCAGATTTCTGAGCAGAAATCTTTTTTTTTTTTTTTTGGTTTTTTGAGACAGGGTTTCTCTGCGTAGTTTTGTGCCTTTCCTGGAGCTCACTTGGCAGCCCAGGCTGGCCTCGAACTTACAGAGATCCGCCTGGCTCTGCCTCCCAAGTGCTGGGATTAAAGGCGTGCGCCACCACTGCCCGGCTGAGCAGAAATCTTATAAGGGAAAAGAGATAATATAATCAAAGTGAAGGAAAAACAAAGAGGAGGCAGGGGATGTGGGACGTGACTGGGTCATGAAGAGCACATGCTGCTCTTGCACAGGACCTGAGTTAGGTTCCCAGCACCCATGCTGGGCAGCTCCCAATGGTCTGTAACACCCTCCAGAGGAACCTGTCACCCTCGCGTGGCCTCTTTGAGCACTTACACTCACATGTACCTACCTATACACAGATAGACACATATACACATAATTAATAAGGGAAATTTAAAAACACATGTGCAAACAAATGCCCAAACTTTGAATAAAACCAACAACAGCCCATGCTCCCTGGCAAACATACATACTCTACCTGAAGTGAAGAAGAGATAGACTTTCCTAAGTAGATGATGGAATGCATCATCACTAATACAGTCATACCACCAGTGCTAGAGAGGTCTTCAAGTTGCAATGAAAGGATGTTAATTTGTAACATGAAATATGAAAATATAAAAAAAATAAAAGTATAAAGCTCACCAGTAAAGGTAACCACATAGTCAAATTCTGAATATTCTAACACCGTGAAGACAGCACGTGGCTACCTTTCACTTGAGCATCTAAGTTAAAAGACTAAAGTGTTAAAAACAGCTGCAGCTAGGTGAACACAATGACCACCCAACCCCTGTATCTGGTAGCTGAGATAAGAGTTCTTGAGTTTGAGACCAATGTGAACTGTGGATCATAATCTTGTCTCACCAAAAAGTCAGGATAAAGCAAAAACCTAGACACATTATGTGAAAAGATTAAAACTGTGACATCAATAAACGGTAGCAGAAGTAAAATGTAGAATTTTTATATGTAATCAAAATTGAGTTATCAGCTTCAACAACATTGTTGTTAACTGTGACATGTTGTGTTTATGCTTCATGGCAAACATGAGAAAACCCTCCAATGATGGGTACACAAAAGATAAAGAGAAAGGAATCAAATCATACCATCACACATAGAAGAAAGAGAAGAAAAAATTCATCACACATGGAGATACAGAGACACACACATGTGCTCATGTGTATCACATGTGTAGGGATGCCTGTGGAGGCCGGAAGAGGGTGTCAGATCCCCCAGAAATGGAGTTCAGATGGTTGTGAGTTGCCTGGTCCAGATGCTAGGACCCTAGGAACCAAATTCCAGATCTCTCCTCTATAGGAGTAGCAATATTCTAAATAGCTAAGCTGCTTCTCCATCCTCAAGTTCATTTTTTAAATAGATAAAATGGAAAAATATTTAAAAAGAGGTTGAGATTGAAGGCAGGGGAGTAGGAGAACTCACATAAAAAATTATAAACAACCAATATAACAGAAATGCCACCAATACAACACTACTACAGTCATGAACCAACAAATTAGATAATATAAACAAAGTAGATAAATTCCTAGATATGTAAACTATCAAACTGAATTACAAAGAAATGAAAAATATTAACAGACCAAAATTGAGTAAAGAGATTGAACCACTAATCAAAAAGTCCTTGACAAAGAGTGACCCAGGACAAGAGACTTCACTAGTCAACCAATGAATGTTTAAAGAGATCATTTCAGTTCTTCCCAGACTCTTCAAAAACTTGAAGGACAGAAACATTTCAAACTGTATAAGGCCAGCATTATCCTGATATTAAAGCAGACAAAGACATTACAAGAAAAGGAAGCTAAAGGTCTGTATCTTTGATGAACATGAATGCAAAAACCCACAACAAAATACCAGCAAACAGAATTCAATGGCACATTAAAAGGATCATTGTCATAACTGAATGGAGCATGTCTCTGGAATTCAAAGATGGCTCAATATACACCAATTAGAAAACGCAATGCACCACATAGACAGAATAAATAACACTGGTCATCCAAATACATGTAGAAAATGTGTTTAGTGAGATTTTTTTTTCTTTTTTTGAGGCAAGGTCCCTCTTTGTAGCCCAGATAGGCCTCAAACTAACTATACTGCTACCCAGCCATATATATATATATATATAACTTCTGGAGTTATAGGCACATGCCAACCATTCCCAACTAAAATTCAACATTTAAAAAATATATAAAACAATAAAATAAAATAAAAATTCAACAAATTAGTAATGGAAGGAATGTACCCCAGCCAATTATGGTACATCATGCCTGGGTCCCACCTCCTGGGGAAGCAGAAATAGGAGAATTTCTTGAGTCCATAAATCCAAGGCTCGCCTATACAATGTAGGAAGACTGACTAAAAAGATGAACAAATGGAACAGAAAGAGGGAGAGACAGAGAGGTGAGAAGGGGATCCAATGAGAGAGAAATGTATTTTAGTATGAATCTTGAATCACAACCCATAACTAACACTGCTCAATGACAAAGAGCTGAAAGCCTTTCCTCTGTGATCAGACATAAGATATGAGCTTCTTCTTATCCTTCTATTCACCATGGCACAAGAAGTCCTAGCTAGAGCTATTAGGTAATGAAATAAAAGCCATCCCAATTAGACAGAAGTAGAATTCTTTTTCAGAAGACATGAACTGTAACACTAAAGACATCACCGAAAAACACATAGAACCAATAAATGAATTCAGTAAATTTGTATGATAAAAAATCCAAACACAAAAACCAGTTGTGTTTCCATATAGTAATGTAGAATAAATGTTTCTCAGGTCCCACCAAGCCTCCGCAGTCCTGCAGACCACTTATAAAATAATCATTTAGAAGCTTATATTAATTATAATTGTTTGGCCATTAGCTCAGGCTTATTACTGACTAGCTCTTACACTTAAATTAACCCGTAATTCTTATTTATGTTTAGCCATGTGGCTTGGTACCCTTTCTCAGTTTTGTCTTGACATCTTGCTTCCTCTGTATCTGGCTGGTGACTCCTGACTCAGCCTTCCTCTTCCCAGAATTTTACTCATCTGCTTGCCCTGCCTATACTTCCTGTGTGGTACTGGCCAATCAGTGCCTTATTAAACCAGTATACAAAAGCATTATCCCACAGCACAGTAACAATGAACTATTCAGAAAAGAAAATTTGAGAAATTCCATTTACAATAACATCAAAACCAAAACAAAACAAAAACAAAAACACCTAAGGATGAACTTACCTGGGAAGGTGAGATGTCTGTTCTAGAAACTATAAGACACTTCAGTGAGAGTCACTGAAGATTCACATAATGGAAAGACAGCCTACGCTTACAGATTGGAGGAATTAATATCATTAGAGTGTTAATACTGTCCAAAGGGGCTAACCTGTGCTAGCATTGACTCTGGCCAATGCAACATGCCAACATTCTAATGGCATTTCCCACAGAAATAAAAACAAATAATCAACCTAAAATTGCCATAAAGCCATAAAATACTCTGTGTGGTCATAGAAATCTCAAGTAAGAATAGAGTATTTCTATTTAGAAATAAGTCACAGTGATACAAACAGTAATCTAGTGCAATGGGAAGGAAGGGAGAGCCCAGATGGAAATGCTCACATTTATATTCAAGGGATTCTCAACAGCAATGGCAGGACCATGCACAGAAAAGGCAGAGTCTCTCCAGTGAATGGTGTGGGCAACAAGGAGAACCATAAATCCTGGGTGAAACTGACCTCCTCACATCAAGACAAAAAATAACCAGATGTGGATTAATAAGCATAAGGCTTGGCACTGTAAAACTAGTCAAAGAAAACAGAGGAAATGTTTTATGCCATTGGGCTGGGCAATATTTTAAAAATATAATCCCCAAAGTGTAGGCAATAAAAACAAAAATGACAAATGGGATTGCATTAAACTAAAAATTCACTGTGTGGCAAAGGAAAAATTAAACAGGAGACAACCCACAGAAAGAGAAGAACACAAGCGAGACACCCAAACAGTGGGTAATGTCTAAATACAGCAAGAACTCAACTTGATAGCAAAACCCACACAAACTAATTAAAAGGGGACAGAATTTGACAATACATTTCCCCAAAGACATGCATATGAAAAGGTGATAAATATTACTAACCAGAGAATGCATACCAACAAACACTACACATAGTAGACTAACTTTGACCAGTAAGATGAAGGATAATAATCATGTAAATACAATGAAAGAGGTATTAGCTCACAGCTCTGGGAGGTCAAGAACATGGTGCTGGCATCTGCTCCACCTGAAGTGTCGTCCTGGCAAATAGCCCCTAATGGTGAACATGTATACAACAAGACAGGAAGCAACAGACTAGGGAGAGGCCAGGCTTTCTCTTTTAAGGACCCACAGTCTTGGGGACTAATCTCCTCCTGGGAGACTCAGCCAGCTCTGTGAGGTCCAGATCCATCATTACAAGGGTAGAATCCTAGTGATCTATCCACGTCCCACTCACCCACCACTTTCTTAGAGTTTCTGCCCTCTCATAGCCACAGAGGGACCAAGCCTAATGGGAAAAAACCACAGCAGATGCCAACTGTTGGTGAGGGAACCAACTTTTGTGCACTGTCAGTGGGAAGGTGGATACCATTATAGAAAACAGTATGAAAGTCCTTAAAAAGTTAAAAAAAAAAAAAAGGGGGAATTGCTATGTGACCCAGAAAGCTCCAAGAAAATGAATTTGGGGGTTGGATCCCTGCAACCTGTGTTCAGTGCAGTGCTATTCACAGTAGCTGTGGTATGGACTTGTGTACCAATGTATAAATAGATGACTGCATGAGAAAATAGTCTGTGGAATATTATTCAGCCTTGACAATGTGGAACTATTCCATGTATAAAGACATGGCCGGGTGTGGAGGGCACTGTACTAAGTTAAAGAAGGCAAACACAGAAAGGACACATGACTTTGGTTATATATGGAATTAAAATATATTGGACTCAAGAAAGCAGACAGTAGAATGGTAGCTGCTAGGGACTGGAGGAGGAGGGATAAGGTTGGGACTGAAGGCGATCCAGTTTCAGCTGTGCAAGATGAAGGCATTCTGGATACCAAATGTCCAGATGGCTGTCTGTAGCTGGTGTTGCTGGACTGTGCACTTGAACTTGACTGAGGAAGGATCTCTTAGGCATTCCTTACCACATACAAAGAAACAGCAACCATGTAAAGCAATGGATGTGTTAATGGTTTCATTGTGGCAATTATTTCAAATATGTACATAAACACCCATCAATATATGGCATCATACAGCTTAAATACGTATATTTTTGTCTATTACATTTACACAAATCTCAAAAACACACTGTCTTGGAAAATAGAAGCTAGGTCAGTGTGGTATCTAATCAATGTGACCCAACAATGGGAGAGTAGAGCAAATGAAAATGGCAGAGAAGATGATGCCCATCACAGCGAAGGGCTCAGAGCAAGTGCCCATCACAGCGAAGGGCTCAGAGCAAGTGCCCATCCCAGCGAAGGGCTCAGAGCACAGGCCCCCGAGGTATGCTCCCACAGCAGCAACAGCAGCAGCAACAGCAGCATCGATGAAGTCACGAGGTTCTCAGGATGCCAGATCTCTGGAGCAGGAACTCCATGGCAACACCCTGCAAGCCTCCACGGGAGCAGGAATGGTCTGAGAATCATCACCAAGAACACGGCAGACAGAATGCCTCTCCTGTTCTATCGCCCTAAGCTCAATCCTTGTGTTTGGAATAGGAAAATACTCATTCTTTTTAAATAAAATTTCATCTGGAATAAATCTCAGCTATGAAAGGGATTTAATGTAGATACACAATTAAAGGGGGAGGAACATTGACACATGCTCCCTGCACCCAGTTTAGGAATTCGGATGCTCCTGGGTGTCAGAGCTGTCTAATACATCTCAAAGCAATTGCTTTTAGGGATAGAGGCCATTGGGCAGTGAGGGTTTTTTTTTTTTTTTTTTTTTTTTTTTTTTTTTTTTATACAAAATCTCTGTTCTGGGTGAGAGGGTTCAGCAGTTAGGAGCATTGCCTGCTCTTGCAGAGGATCTGGCACACACATGGTGGCCCACAACCATCTGCAACTTCAGCCCCAGGGGGATTTGCCATCCTCTCTGGCCTCCTCAGGCACCACATGCCAGTGATGCACAGACAGACAGACATCCAGACAAAACACAGAAAAGGGTCTCTCTCTCTCTCTCTCTCTCTCTCTCTCTCTCTCTCTCTCTCTCTCTCTCTCAAGAGCACACAGTATCATTTAGTTTTAAACCATTGCCAGGTTGAAGCACAGCTTTGATCTGTCCCACGTGTTCTTGTTTACAGCATCCTCATCTTCATGTATGTTCTACACGAATCAAATTTCCCTAAACACTTCAGATGCCATACTGCTGGTGGTTTTAAGGTCGAAGCGGATTACTTCCAGTTATCCAGAGCTTCCATGTTCTTCTTTTCTTTCTTTCTTCTTCTTTTTAATTCATAGGGTCCTCATTTAAATTCTCTGATTCACGTCTTCCTTTATTTTTTTTTTTCTTTTTGCAGAAATGTCTGGAGCTCAGGCAAAGACTGATTAAACTAGCTATACAAGCATTAAAAGTTAATGCCTTTGTTTCATTTTTACCCACATACCAGTGGTTACCATGGTTACCAAGAAGGGTTCAGGTGGTGCCAACTTGCAGATGTGCAAAATGTTTTCCTGGCTCCGTCTCTTAGTTACTACAACATTAGAGTCTATAGTTTTCAGGGAAAACATTTTTTTTTAAATATCCCAGACTGATTTGGGGGAGTTAGTCTCCAGTTTTATACCCTTAATCCAACCAACTCACTGGAGGAACAGAATAGACGCCCAACACCAGGGAGAATTTAGGAACAGGAGCCCTTCTTCCTCTCATGCACTAATTAGTTTCTCATCAGGAACCATCTCATTTCAAAGGTGCGACGCCATCCCATTGACAAAGTCTGGGATCTCTGTAGGAGTCTTCGAGTTCCTTGAGCTGAAAGCCCCAGGCAGCAACTAGAGAAATGGCTATTTCATGGAACGGGAACCTAGAGCAGGGACGCAGCTGGAACCACAGGAAAGCTCCCAAATGTTTCCTTCTCTTGGTGGTTCCCTGTGATTCCTTTCAATTTAATGTGTAGAATATACACAGCTGACAACTGACCTTTAACACACAGCACTAAGCACACGTGTGTCTTCCACAGCTTCCATCACCTTCTGTCTACCTCCAGAATGCTTTCTTCTTCCACTGACCTAGTCCCTCTCCCTTTTCCAGTAGCCATTTTGTATTTTTAATTTTAATTCAATTTAATTTTTTTTATTTTTATTTTTCAAGACAGGGTTTCTCTGTGTAGCTTTGAGCCTTTCCTGGAACTCACTCTGTAGCCCAAGGTGGCCTTGAACTCACAGAGATCCTCCTGGCTCTGCCTCCCGAGTGCTGGGATTAAAGTTGAGACAGAGTCTTATGTATCCCAAGCTAGCCTCAAATTCACAATGTAGCTGGAGATGAGCTTGAACTTCTGATCTCTCTGCCTCCACCTCTCACGTGCTGTGATAACAGGAGTGAGCCACCATACCCAGTTTTATGTGGTTCTGGGGACTGAACCCAGGGCCTGGTGCATGCTAGGAAGCACGCTAACCAACTCAGGTGAAGTGTGATCCTAATTAGTCTTATCAATAAAAACCAGGAGTCAGACATCAGGGTAAAAGCTGAAAGATCAGAGAAGCAGAGCAGCAGCCACCAGAGAGTTCTGGCCTCCCTCAATCCTTGGACCAAAAAGGAGGGCAAGATCCTGCCTCCATTCACTTTATATTCTTGTCTCCACCTCCCTAATGCTGGGATTAAAGGCATCTGCCACGACTGCCCAGGTTCAATCTTGTGTAGCCCAGGGTGGCCTTGAACTCCTGATCTTCCTGCTTCATCCTCCCAAGTGCTGGGATTAAAGGTGTGTGCCACCACCGCCTGGCCTCTATGGGTAACTAGTGGCTAGCTCTGTCCTCTGATCTCCAGGCAAGCTCTATTTGTCAGAACACAAATAAAATATCATACAACAGTCAGGCTCCCTGCCGTTTTTTGTTTTTTTTTTTGTTATTTCCTTTTGAGAAAAAGTTTCTCTGTGTATTCCTGGCTGTCCTGGAACTCCCTTTGTAGACCAGGCTGGCCTTGAACTCAGAGATCTGCCTTCCTTTGCCTCCAGAGTGCTGGGACTAAAGGTGTGTGCCACCACTGCTGGGCTACCCAGCCTAGTTTTTAAGGCTAATTAACATTCCACTTTGTGGAGGTGCCTAGTTTTGTTGGTTCATTCTTCTATCAGTGAACACTGGGGCACTTCCACTCCTAGGCAGTTGCAAACAATGTGGCTGGACATACAGATGTGAGAATCCTTTTGAATCTCTACTTTCAGTAGTTCTGGGTATATACCCAGAAGTGGAATTAAATTAATTGCAATAAGTAATTTCATTATATATGTGTGTGTGTTGCTGTTGTTTTTCAAGACAGGGTTTCTCTGTATATCCCTGACTGTCCTGGAATTCGCTCTGTAGATCAGGCTAACCTCAAACTCAGAGACCTGTCTGCCTCTGCCTTCTGAGTGCCGAGATGAAAGACATGTGCCACTGTGCCCAGCTCCATGTTTGATATATTTTGAGGAGCTGCCATGCCGTTTTATGGTGGCTCATGTTTCTCTGCATCCTTACCAACCCTTAGCATTTTGCCTTTTGCTGTTACACTGGCTTGACCATTCCTGTGGGTATGAAGTGGTTTTGATGGACCTGCTCCTAGTCGTTAGTGATGCTGAATTTGTTTCCAGGAGAGTATTGCTTTTGCAGAGATGTCTGACAAGACCTTCCCAGTTTTCATAGTGTTGTTGAGTTGTGGGAGTGCTTGGTAGAGTTTTTTCTGTGTCTCCTTTATCAGCTACACAAGTGGCAAATGCTTTTCCACTAAGTGAGATGTGTTTTCACCTTGTTCAGAGTGTCATTTACCTAGTATCAGAGTTTAGTGTTGATGAAATTCAATTTACCTGTTTTCTTTTGCATGTTGCATTTTTCTTTCATAGTTAGGAAATCATTGGCATCTAATGTCATACTCTTCCCATTATCTTTTAAAAATAGATTTATTGTTGTTATTATCATTGTTATTAGATTTATTCTTATTTTATGTGTATGGATGTTTTGCCTTCATGTATGTCTGTGCATTATGTATGTGCATTACCCAAGTAAGCCAGAAGAGGGCATCAAACGCTCTGGAACTGGAGTTATAGATGGTTGTAAGCTACAGTGTGGGTGCTGGGAACCCAACTCCTGTTCTCTGCAAGAACAAGTGCTCTTAACCACTGAGCCGTTTTCCAGCTATTATTATTATTACTATTATTGTGTATGTCATGTGTGTTGAGGGTGCTCAGAAGTCCAGAAGAGGGGATCAGATCTCTTGGAGATGGACTTATGGAGATGTGGGTATTGGTAACTAATTTTTAGTTTGGCTTTAAAAATTTTTTATTAGGCCGGGTGGTGGTGGCACACACCTTTAATCCCAGCACTCTGGAGGCAGAGGCAGGTGGATCTCTGTGAGTTCGAGGCCAGCCTGGGCTACCAAGTGAGTCCCAGGAAAGGCGCAAAGCTACACAGAGAAACTCTGTCTCGAAAACAAAACAAAAAAAAAATTTTTTTATTAGGGGTGTGTGTGTATGTGTTTGTGTGTGAAACACAAAGTTTCTCATCGAGCCTAGAGCTCACCAATTCAGCTAGTCTATCTAGCCAGCTTGCCCAGGGGACCCCTTGTCTCTGCCACCCAGATGCTGGGATAACAGGCAGACTGTCACACACTCTTGGCTTTTTTGAGGGTTTTGGGGATCTGAACTCTGGTCCTTATGTTTGCTATCTGAGCTATCTACTTAGAAAAATATTTTTTTCACAGTCCTGGGGTTTGGGCCTGATGTGTGCTAGGTGAATGCACCTCAGCCTGAATACTGCTGTCTTAATGGACTGCTTATAGACTCAGTGGCCAAGGGTTGAGGCCACTGGACGACTAGGATTCCTTACTAAAAATCATTATTACAGCAATAACAATTCTGTTATTATAATTAGTTACTGTTGTTTTGAAACAGTCTTGCTATGTACTTCAGCTTGCCTCAAACTAGTAATCCTCCTGCTTCAGCTTCTTGAGTGCTGGAATTATAGGCATGCAACACCACATGTTTTTTCCTTTATGGGCTTTTGAGACAGGGTCTTGCTCTACATCCCTAGCTGGCCTGGAGCTTGCCACATAGACCAGTCCTAAACTTGCAGGAGGCATTTCTCTTTTTGCTTCAAAAATGGTAACCATATTATGCTCCCAAGTATGGCATTGGGCAGAGCTCAGCCATCTCTGTTTCCTATCTCCTGTGATGCTGACTGGAGAAGGATCCGGCGTGTGTTCACCTGGCTGGCTGTGCCGCTGGCCATGCTGCTGGCCTTCCTGGAGCTGGTATGGGGTCTCCATGGCACCACTTGGACTTTCCTTTATCATGGGCTCCAAGAGCATGGTCTCAAGCAAGGGAAAGTTTGTCTGCGATTCCTCTCATTTCAAGCCACCCTTCCCCCGTCTACTCTTCCAGGCCTGAGCACAATACCTACCCTGTCAGAGCTCGCACTAACTTGGATTTTCTGGACACAGTCCTCAGCCTTCTGCTCTGACCGACATCTTTCTTGACTCCTGCAGCACAGCTTCCTGGTGATGTTCCTGGCTCATCCTCATCATTAGCTTCCACGTGTCAGGCAACAGTTTGAGTCCCATTTCCCCTGTGATTCCATTACTCTCTTGGTCCAATGTTCCCTTCCTCCCAGCTGATACTGTTTCTGAAGGATCTTGCTTCAACTTTGCATCTCTTCCATGGTGCAGGAATTTGTAAACAGTGATGAAACAGTAGCCATTGTATATAACCAATAGAAAAAGTGTGGGTTTGGAGCCTTGGTTCTAGGGTTCACTTGACCATGTGTCAAGCAAGAAATTCACCAGCTCCTCTCTTAGATTTTTGACAAAAGTCACTAGACTGGAGGACTTAAAACTCCCCATGATCTATGAACCCCCACGGTCTGCACAAACAAATGTGATATTCATAGCATGTTCCTCCCATACAAACTCTACATATTATCCACTCTACACATTCATACCCTACATCCCATAATCATATATCCCACACTCACCCACTCACACCTTTATACTCATACACACCACACACACTCATCTTTCATACTCATAAATCACTCATATTCATACATACCTCCCACATACACTCATGTATATCACATCATACATACTCACACATTCCACATGCTCATACACACTTATGTATTTATACAGTCTACACACTCATGCACACCCACACACTCACAGTGTGACCCATACACTACTTTTTTTTTTTTTTTTTTTTTTTTTCCGAGACAGGGTTTCTCAGTGTAACTTTGCGCCTTTCCTGGAGCTCACTTGGTAGCCCAGGCTGGCCTCGAACTCACAGAGATCCGCCTGGCTCTGCCTCCCGAGTGCTGGGATTAAAGGCGTGAGCCACCAACGCCCGGCTCCCATACACTACTTAACACTAACACACTAATACACACCCTCACACTCACACATCCATACACTCATGCATGAGCACTATAACACACAGACGTTTTACACAAGTGACATTGTGTCAGGTTGACTCATTCACAGACCATGCTTGCACGTGGCAATGTCTTAGGATGTTAAATCTCATTCTATTCACAGACCATGCTTGCACATGGCAATGTCTTAGGATGTTAAATCTCATTCTGCAGCACCTTTTAAAATGGCTGCCTGAAACTTCAGAACACTGATATGGTATAATTTATTTAACCAGCTCTGCTTTGGACATATTTCTGGGTTTTTATTATTTTAAAACACTCCCTCTGGATATTCTTGCATCTAAATATTTAAGTACATGCCAAATATATTCATAGAATAAGCTTACAGAATTAGAGAACCAAGGACGGCTATCAAGAGAGCGGCAGCCGTCGACATGGTTGGGCTGTCTTATATTCCCTTCAGCAGAGTGCACTCCATCAGTTTCTAGACACTCTTATGCGATTAGTTATTCAGAGTTTTTTGTTTGCTTGTTTGTTTTTTAAGACAAAAGATGGACTGGCATTATGGGACAAAGTGTGCTTACAAAATGTAAGACTTTTACATTCTTTGTATGTGTAGATGGTGTGGAAGGGTTGGTGGGGCCATGCGAACAGAGCTCTAATCTGATGGGGTTCATAAGAAGAGGAAGACCCCAAAATGCTTCTCTGTCTCTTTCTCTCTCTGTCTCCACATGCAAGGAAAGGACACATGAGGACAGGGTCAGAACATGGGAATCCAGGGCTCTTTAATTCTGATAGGCTGGCCGGCCAATGAACTCCAGGTATCAGTCTGTCTCCAGACTGAGCCAGACTGGGGTTACAGAGGTCTTAGCCACCTGCACCTCAGAAAATTTAATAAATAGAGCTATTGGAGCCTTGTACATAGATAAGAGTAGACAATCTATAAAATGCAGTGTAACATGAATTGGGGCAAGATGTAACACAAATTGCTAAATGGTCTTATTAATAAAAAAGAATGGAGCCAGATATTGGGGTGAAAGCTGAAAGATCAGAGAAGCAGAACAAGCCACTGCCAACTTAGCTCGCTAACTCCTCAGCCAATTCTGTTCCCATGAATCCTCGGACTGAAAGTCACCCTGGGGGTCTCAATGGAACTGCTGCTTAGTTCCTGTCTCCTCCTCACACCTTATATACCGTTCTCCACCCAGCCATGTCACTTCCTGGGATTAAAGGTATGTGCGCTTTCCAAGCAAGCAAAGGCATCAGATCTCAAGTGCTGGGCTTAAAGACATGTGCCACCACTGCCTGGCTCTGTTCCCAGTGTGGCCTTGAACTCACAGAGATCCAGACAGATCTCTGCCTCCCAAGTGATAGGGTTAAGGGTGTGTGCCACCACTGTCTGATCTCTATGTCTAATCTAGTGGCTGGCTCTGTCTTCTGATCCCCAGGTAAGTTTATGAGGGTACACAATATATTGGGGGTACACAATATATCACCACAATGCAGAATGATGGTGAACATTTCATCATGGCTATGATGTTTTTCAGAACTAGTTGAGGGAAAAATTCTGGTCAAGGAACTCTTCAAATTGTAAAGGCTGTTTATGGTGGCCACAACCACCTAGAAGCCTTTTGACTGTGTATGTGTTGAGATCTGGGGGGAGCTGCATTAGTACCCCTGAAAATACAGAACCTGGCTGCACCCATACCTTTCTGAGGTCCTCACCTCCTCCCTCCCTCCCTGTGGTCTCCTTCCTTTGGATTCTTTCTATGAAAATAGGAGACAGAGGAGGGGATCCAGCTGCTGCAGAGTGATTCTTTCTAAGACTCTTCCCCTTGAATGAGGGTCCAGGGCTGTCACAGCTGCCATGCCACCAGCCCCAGAGCACTGTGTCAGCCTCTGGGGTTACCAGGCCATCTTGTGCAGAATCTCTGTATTAAATTTTCCTATTTACTTCAGTGGAAGATCTCATCCTCTTTCTTCTAGGGCTCTGACCAACATGGCTGACTGAAGAGAAGGCTGGTGGTGACTTTTTTCTCTGAGACCCACTCAGACTGAGGAACAGACATGCACAATATTGTTATGGTGCTGCAGTGAGATGGCCTGTGTACTGACGTTGGTGAAGGTGGGTAATTAGAATGGGATGGTGCAGGGCTTGGGGATGTGGTTCAGTGGGTAAATCGCTTGCTATATAAGCATGATGACTGGAGATTGGATGCTAGTCCACATCAACATCATAGTGGTTGGTCCATTTGTAATCCTAGCACTCATAGGGCAGAGACAGGGCATCCCTGGAGCAAGCTGGATAGCTAAATTAGCCAAATTAGTGATTTGGGGGTTAAGTGGGAGACAGTGCCTCAATATATAAAGTGAAGAGTGATTGAGGAAGATATCAGATGTCAATCTCTGGCTTCCACACACAGGCACTAAAGTGCATCCACACTCACAAACACTTATGCCCCATACATGTGGGCACACCATATGCACCACTTGCACACACAAAAGGAGAGCACTTTGGCATCAACCTCTGAGAGAGAGAGAGAGAGAGAGAGAGAGAGAGAGAGAGAGAGAGAGAATGAGATGATGCATGTTCTGAAATACATGGGCAGTACCAAAGACACTCACTCAAAGAAGAAAAAACATGCATTCAAAGAAGAAACAAGAGAACTGTTTATGTCAATCAACATGGCCACACACATGGATTTCTACATACAAACACACACATAACAGCCCTTCAATAGAGCATGTATTTCTAAGCCTGTCACACCCTTGTGGAGGGCCTTGAGGTAGATAAGGGAGGAGGGGATAGAGAGGCAGGTGGCTCTGTAGGGTATAGCAACAGAAGTAAGACAGGAGCTGCTTCCTCACAGACGGACTCTAATTATACCCCGACACCGGAGAGTGTCGAGAACTGAACTTGCTTCACTGAAAGCTCAAAACCCACACTCTATAAAGACCTGCCAGGTGCTGTTTTAAGTAGCCCATCAATCACTAAATGTCTGTGGTTTCTTACAATATATTTCTTCCAGTATTTTTATTGCTTTTGTGTTTTGCAGAAGCTTCATGCTGCCCAGAGAAACTGGAATGGATTCTTTCACTCTGTGTTATGGCAAAACACATGTTACCATGGTTTCTGAAAACAAAATTCCAATGAGCAGATGGAGTGGCTGAGGGGAGCGTGTCTCATTGGTGTAGAAAAAGGGAGCAGAACTCAAGCTAAAATAGATGCATTTCAAGAAGTCCTGCCATGTAGACTTACACTGAATCACTGCCAACAGTATGGCGGTGCGCTAATTATTGTGTCAAACATTCTTAATTGATATATATCTCATAAAAATTAGCAAATTCAGTACCAACGTTTAGTGTACAATATGCTTTATTTTAGTCAGTAATATTTTTAAACTTAGTGAATGTTGGATAGGCATAGATGGAGCGAAGGGATCAATTTAGAATTCACTGTGAATGCTGATGAACTATGGAACGTTTTGAAATGTTGAAATGAATCGATGGAGACTATCTCAGTAGGATCTGAATTGTTACTTAGGTAGAGAACTTGGAATATTCCGGAGTCACGAAGTGAGAAAGAAAGTTGGTAGCCCATTGTCACCCACACTCTTTTCCTCAGTGTACTCAGTACTTTTAGTGACCGCACAGAGGGAGGGCTGTATTTCCTTGCCTCTGTTGCCACTGTGTATGGTCATGTGGCTAAAGTCACAATGCAGGTCAGGATAGTGTACTTTGGTATGTTTTACACTGTGTGTGTGTGTGTGTGTATGTTGTGTTGTGTTGTGTATTTGTGTATGTACTTCTGTTTGTGTACGTGTGTGCGGTATTTGTGCATGCATGTGTGTGGAGGCCAAGAGTAAATATCTGGTGTCTCTTATCCCTCTCCACCTTAATTAATTAACTAACTTATTTATTTATTGATTTTTCTATGATGGAGTCCTGGCTGCCCTGGAACTCTCTTTGGAGACCAGGCTGGCTTCAGACTCACAGAGACCCACCTGCCTCTGCCTCCCAAGCACTGGGATTAAAGGCGTGCGCCACCATGTCTGGCCTTCCACCTTGATAGAATCTCTCACTGAACCTGGAGCTTACAGATTGGGCTAGACTGACTGAGGAGAGTCACGTCTGTGGGATTCTCCAATCTCAGCCTCCCTGTGTATCACCACACCACCCCGCAGTTTTTATTCTTAATATGGCTTCTGGAACTCAAACTCAGGACTCCATGCTTATGCAACAAGCATGTTCTGTGGAGCCACCTCCCCGACCCCTGCCTTGTTTGAGACAGGATTTCACTCCTCAGCCCAGACTGGCCTTGAGTTTGTGATCTTCCTGTCTCCTGTTTGGTTTCTGGGAAATGGGTGCTGCTCAAGCTTCTGGGTTTGGTTTTGGTGTGAGAAAACCCACTTCCGTCCAGAGTGAGTGAAAACTGATTGGAGTTTGCTTGCCATTTGCAGAGAATCCTAATAAC
This sequence comes from Peromyscus leucopus, assembly GCF_004664715.2. Lineage (NCBI taxonomy): Eukaryota > Metazoa > Chordata > Mammalia > Rodentia > Cricetidae > Peromyscus > Peromyscus leucopus. Next base: position 12,832,440 of record NC_051067.1, read on the forward strand.
TGATGTGTTACAAGTTCTCAGGCTGGGGAAACGGTTGGGGGCAGCGACTCTGTTGGTCAAGTGCTCGTCTTACAAGCATGAGGACCAGGCTTTGATCCCCAGAACCTATGTTAAAAACCAGATGTAGTGGTACAGACTTGTAGCCCCAGCATGTGGTGGGAACAGGTGGATCCCTGGGGCTCGCTGGCTAGCTACCCTTGCCTAATCACCAAGTCCAGGACAGAGAGACACCCTGTCTTTAAACAAACATGATAGATGGGTCTGGAGGAACCACAAGTGAGGTTGACTTTTGGCAACACACACACACACACACACACACACACACAGAGAGAGAGAGAGACAGAGACAGAGAGAGAGTCGGAGAGACAGAGAGAGACAGAGAGATAAAAAGTGACAGAGAGATGGGGTGAGTTGTTATAGATAGTAAGTTACTGTTACAGTTACAAGTGTCAGTAGTGAAACTCATAGTTCACATTCCTAGTTCCCAGTGTTCTGGAGAAATCCAGTCCCAAAAGCACTCTGAAACTCACAGGAGGCAGCCAGACCCAGACATTTAGGACTGTGAAATGCAACTTACTGGGGTCTTACTGCCAGAGTGTGTCTTGGGCAGTAGCAAGACAGGTGGATTCCTGTGGTCTGGGTCATGGAGAAGGAGATTCAAAGGTGACTTTAATCCAAGCTGGAACTATAGTATGGCTGGCTTATTTCAAGTTAACATTCAGAGTACCAGGCAGGGTCCAGCATGCAGCTGAAAGTCCTGTTTACCATTCTAATTGTTTTGTTTAGTGACTGGGCACTGGAAGATGGGAGGGTGGGGTGGAAAGACAGACCAGGGTTATCTTCTGGCAGTCATGGTTGTTACAATTCAAGATGGCTTGGTCAAGCTGGATCTTTACAGTTTATTAACATGCATGCTGTTCTCTGGCCATTTCAGACATGCCCTAGGATGGGAAGGAGTGTCACTGTGGTCAGAGTTGTATAAGGAGCGATTAGCTTCCCCCTTGGGAAGGAATCGCTCACAGTGATGGAGTCCTTTGACATCCATCTCCTGTTGCTTAGCAGGGTCTTCACTCTGCTGCAGTGCCACAGTTGGGGCTTCCAGCATCCGGAGTCCACAGCACCCCTCTTCTCTGAGGATCCTCACCAGTGTCCCCCAGCTAGCACAGGGCATATCAACTTACCCAAGACAAACCAGATACCCAGGTGCCACCCTTGAACTGCCTCAGCCACAAGCTCCCCTTCTTACACCATGGCTCCCCAGAGCCCACACGAATCTGCCTTCTGACAGGCTCCTTGTACCCGCTCTCGTCCACCTCTGGCCTGTCACGAGACACAGTGACCATGCTGTTTTCTGCTCGGAAGGTTTCCACTTGCCATCAAGTCCTACACTCTTCAGTGCCCAAGAGTTCTTGCATGGCTTGTTCTTCTGACCTTGCTGGAGCTCCTCAGCTCTTCTCTCTGTGGCCTGCTCTGCAGCCACATGGGCCTTTTCCGGTTCTTTCTATATGCCAGGGCCTTTGTACGTTTTGCTCTATCATCCAGAAACATTGACTTTCTCCTTCAGCATCTTCAGAACTTACAGGATTCAGTTCCCACATCTCAGGAAGCCTGCCCAGTCCCTTCTAATGGGGGTATGGTTCCAGTGTTAATCTTCCAGAGAGGGGTAAAGGGTGGTTAATTTTGATGCCAGCCTGCCTTCCCTCTGCCTCCCTCTGTCCCTTGGCATGGTGCATTTTCTTTGCTGATGTCCTTGGACACCAGCTTCCAGGTTCTGCTGCCTTTGGACCCCAAGACTCTCAAGAGGTATCAAGCACCAGGCTCTTCTTGGAGCTGTGTCTGAGGCTGCCAGCTTCTTGGGCTGAGCTGCTATTGGCCTCTCTGGCTTTCCAGCCTGCAGATGTCCAGTGTGGAACCGCAGTCTCTGAGATTCTGCAGACTGTTCTAAAAAACCCCTTTCTGTTTATTATTATTAGGAGTTAGTAACTCCTCCTCCAGGGTGCTTTGGCTTTTGTCCCTCTGGCAAGCTTTGACTATCCCAACTGGGGCCATTTTTGCTCTTCGTCTTCTTGGAACCCAGTTAGAGCCAGGTTCTTAACTCATGCTGAGGGATACATTTGGCAACTCTAGGATGATACCAACATTAGAACCCAATTGCCTTCATCATGTATGATTCTGAGGAGTTACATAGGGGTGATGTGCTCAGCTATCATGCTAGGCTCTACTTCCAGCTACACTTTGTGGAAATATAGTTTAGCACACATAACACATCATTCTTCACCTCAGCATTCTGGTACACACAGACGCCAGGAGGAGTCTTTGGAGATGTGGATCACCATTGAATGAATCTATAAACTACCACCCAGCCCCCATTTTGGTGGAACAGCTGTCCCTATAATTACTAAGCCTGGTGGTATCATTGAACATAAGGTACACACTGATCTGATAAAGGACAGCTCCCAAACCAAGTGCCTCTGATGATCAGACTCTGCTTCATGTCCCTTTGATTTCCAGTCAGCATGGTGCTGGCCCCACATTAGACACCAGCAGATATGCTTGAATCAATTTAATGATGGAAAGAACCAGGCTACAAAATATTCTGTCTAATCTATCATTTATCACTGACTTACATTAGTCATCTACAATCTACCTATTATCTACTTGTCTCTCATCTACCTACAAATTACCTAGACTATATTTGATCATCTATTCATTATCCTCTATATCATTTATCAATCCACCTGCCATGTACCTATCCATCTATTATTGGTCTCTATATTCTATCTATCTATCTATCTATCTATCTATCTATCTATCTATCTATCTATCTATCTACCTGTCATCTATGTCTCATCTGTCATCCTTCAATCATCTATCATTTTTCTGTCATCTATCATAGCCGTTTGTCTTAGTGTGCTTTCTACGGCCGTGGCTTAAGTCACTGGCTTTAAGCAATTACCCCTGGACTTAAGCTGGAAGCAGCTGTTTCTGTTTGCATGGACAGAGGGCTGCCTGGCATCTGGGTGATCTTGGCAAATGACACTAGTCAGTCACCTTAGGCTCCACGTATTTAATATCCATGGTGGCTTAAATGCAGGTTGACCCCCATAGACTCCTGTATTCGAGCACTTGGTCTCTGGTTGATGGTGTTATTTGGGGAAGTTATGGAACCTCTAGGTGATGGAGCCTTGCTGGAGGAGGCACCACACTGGAGACAGGCTTTAAGGGTTTATGGCTTCACTTCACTTCCAGTTCACTCTTCCTCTGCTTCCTGTGTGTGGAGAGACACGTGATCAGCCAGCTTCTAACTCCTGCTGCCAGGCCTCCCCTGCCACTGTAGACTCTCCCTCTGGAACTGTAAGCCAAAATGAACTTTCTTCTAGAAGTCTCTTTGATCATGGTGTTTTATCACAGCAACAGAAAAGTAATAGAGCCATGTTTTCCAGCACGAGAGAAGAAAGGCCGTTCAGAGCTGTAGGTGAGCTTGAAGGAACACCCCGCCATCAGAGTCACAGGTGAGCTGGTAGGAATACCCCGCCATCAGAGTCACAGGTGAGCTGGTAGGAACACCCTTCCATCAGAGTCACAGGTGAGCTGGTAGGAATGCCCCAGAAGCAAGGCTGTCTACACTTGTTCTATCAGATGCTCCGCTGTCTGGGTGTCCCCTCAGAACTCAGGGCCTATAGGAAAGAAATTTGAACTTGGCCTTGCAGTGGAGATTATCTGCTTCCAAGTTCAGAGAGCCAGGGAGTCCCAGCTGCCCTCATCCTGCATGTTTTCTTGCCAGGGTATGTCAGGGAGGGACTCAATTCAGAGCATGTCCCCTTCTTTGCCAGCCATGTTGCCTGTGCGTGCAAGCGTGTGCACTCAGAGGCTAGAGCTCAGTCTGGAGTGTCATCCCTCAGGAGTCACCCACCTTGTTTTTTTAAGACAGGATCTCTCACTGTGACCTGGGACCCACCTAATGGCTAGGCTGACTGGCCAGTGACCCCTAGGTGTCCTAGGTCTGCCTGCCCTGCCAGGTCACAAGCACATGCTATCACACCTGCTTTCTTCAATGCGGGCTCCGGGACTTGAACTCACGTCGTCATGCTTGCATCTCCCCAGCCCTGCCTGCAGTGTTTCTCTGAAGATGTCTGTAGATTTGAGGCTCCTGATTAGATGCTTCTTTGTTAACAGACACCTTTTCCCTCCTCCTTTATTCTGCAAACGGGAAGTAAATTTAGGAGAGGTCTAATCTGGGAGAACAAGGAACAGAATTCAATGGCATGAATGGTGTGAAGTAGCTTCCAAATGAGGAACGCTTAAAGCGGTGTTTAAAATAGAGGTAACTGGTCACACAGAGTGAGGACTAAAGAGGGACCGCTTTTTTCCCTGATGGAATCTGTCAAAACCAACTTGTTTCCAAGCTTTTCTTTGCTGCGTCACAGGGGAATGATTCCATCTATTTTGAGCTGTGTTTTGAGAGAAGGTTGGGGTGTGTTAGAATGCCAATGCTTTGGTGTGTGTGCACATTCTGGGGTTCAGGTCTCTTCTGGAAAGAAACGAACTAGTCCTCTGTCAAAAACCTTGGGGCATTTGATCAAAGGAGCCCTGGATTGGGAGAGATAAGACCTGTGGACACGAGATAGCACAGCTTTGAGGAGGAGACAACACTCCTTCAGGGTAAGGACTGGGGCTGTGTCCAGGGGCACAGATTTGTGGTTGGATTACTCTCTCATGGTCTGGCTAGCCACCAGGGAGACTTTGATAATGCCTCCCCATGTCTCCAAGCAGGGAGACCAGCCAGTCCTGGGGGAAGGAGGCCAACGAGGTGACCTATTTATGCAGCACCTGGAAAATCAGGAAATTGAAAAGAAAATGTCCTTTCCCAAGACTTATCCTGTGTCAGAGTCCTTTGCTGGCCGCACTAGCAAGGACTAGGAGGCCTCTTTCCAGCAAGGCTTTGATTTCTTGGTTTCTTTGGAACACACTTGCAGCTTCATTCAGCATATGAGAGATGGCTTTACCCTCCAGGCCCCACCTCTAGGTAAGGCCCGGTCATCCTGGCCTGCCTTCAGCAAGAGTTCCATCAGTGGGTTCAGCCAGAACCCAGCTCTCCTGGTGTTTCCTCTTATAAACTTTATATTCACTGACAAAACCCCCTCCCCCCCACCCCGCCCCACTACCTGCTCTGTGCAACAAATTCTCACTTTCACTATCAGTGAGAATTTCTTCCCTCTGTCCTCCTTTGAAGTGGTCCCTTCATCTTGCCCTGCTGCCTCCCCTAATAGTCACTTGAACAAATGACTGCACACATGTGCTGATTTGGTTCCTCCACAGGTTCCTTTGCTAGAAGCATGATCCTTAGTGTACTGGCTGGAGGCGCTGGAACTTGGAAGAGGTGGGGCCAAGTAGCAATGAAGTTGCTCTCTGAAAGAATTAGTGCGATTTTTGTGGGACCTTGGTTAGTTCTCTGGAGAAAGCTATACAAAAGCAAGACTGGCCCTTCCTTGGTCACGTGGGCATCACATCCAATCATGTGATCTCACTGTCTTGTGAGCACTCCTGCCATGAGGTGTGACCTGAGAGTTGTAAGCTGAAATAAGCTCTCCTCCCCAAGTTGCTTTTGGTTACGGTGTTTTATCACAGCGCTAGAATCCCTGACCGAGACGGCTTTCCACCATGCCGGTCCCTATGCCGTGAGGCTGTGAGCCAAAGCTCTTCCTCCCTTGAGTTGCTTTGTCTGGTACCTGGCCACAGGGAGAAGAGAACTAACACTTGGAGGCTGTGTGAGGGATTCCTCCCCTGACCTGGCATCCTCCCTCATCTTCTTTTTAATGTCTTATTCAATACTTACACTTGGCAACAGCCTCCTGGTTGCTGAGAGAAGGAGGAGGATGTCTTCGAAACCATGGGTGTTTAGGGGCTGGAGCACATATTTGCTCCTATAGCCCTGGATTCAATTCCCAGCACCCACAGTGGGCAGCTTTCACAACCACCTCTAACTCCAGCTCTAGAGCATCTGACACCTTTGGCCTCTGAGGGCACCTGCATTCATGTACACACACATGTATTCATGAACACACACACACACACACACACACACACACACACACACACTCTAAATAAATCTAAAACCAAGAAGTCTTTAAGTTTCCCTGGGTGCTCCACACACCTAGCATCCTCGAGCCAGGTAGGTCCCTGCAGACTGCTTCAGGAGGCTTTCCTAAACAGCATCAGGAAACTCTGTTAGAGATGAGACTCCATGCCACATGCAGTGGGGCACTGTTGGCACAGAATGCCTTGGCTCTTAAGTTTTACCCTTTCACCTTCATGGAGTATAAGTTCTCACTACTTCATAATACAAAATGTTAATACCACCTAACTCTGGTGACCCAGTTATAACCACAACACCTTCTACAAGTGTGTTCAGGTTTCCTTGTTTGGCTGTCTACAGGCTCCAGGGTTTATTTCTGAAGGAGACTTGAATGGCCCTGTGGCCATTTCTCATGGGGAGGGCATGTGTGGAGCGTGGGGCATGTGGATGGGTCACTAGAGGGATCTTGGAGAGCATGTCTTCAGGGAGGTGCAAGCAGAAGTCAGGGAGAGCCAGCCAGGTGGCAGATCTCCAGGTGTCTTCCTTGGGGTCTGGAGCCTGAACCCAGTTCTGGGAGAGTGTCTGTTCTAAGTGACAGAGTTCAAGAGTCAGGGAGGAGAGTATTATCCTGGTGTAGCTAAGGCTGACTCAGAAGTGCAGAGCAAGAAGTGCAGTTAGGGATGGTGAGCCATCCCCCTGCAAGCTGAATTTTCTCAAGGGTAGTCTACATTCTCCATTGTATACTACTTGTTTCTTTTTTGTTTTGTTTTGTTTTTGAGACAGCATTTCTCTGTGTAGCCCTGGCTGTCCTAGAACTCACTCTGTAGACCAGCTTGGTCTCGAACTTAGAGAGATCTGCCCCCCAGTGCCGGGATTAAAGGTGCACGCTACCACTGCCAGCATACTACTTGTTTCTTTTCTTTTTCTTTTTTTTGGAGCTGAGGATTGAACCCAGGGCCTTGTGCTTGCTAGGCAAGCGCTCTACCACTGAGCTAAATCCCCAACCCCACTACTTGTTTCTTAAAGCTGCTTGAATGAGTCCATTTTCTGTGGCTTTAATACCCCACAGCTGGGTACCTTATAAAGGAGTTTGTTTAACTCCCCGGGGCCTGATGAGGATCTCTGGCTGTTTTGTATCTGTGGAGAAGGCGAGAGGACACAGACAGGGGTATGTGCACCAGCAAGGAAGCCCGAGACTGTGGGGGAGCCAGTCCAGTCAGCCCATCTCCACCACATACAACCCACTGCTGTGAGACAGCACTCTTCATTCCAAGATGGGGATGTCCCTCAGCTGATTATCTCCTCCCAGGCTCTGCCTCTCAAAGGTCACCAGCTGTCAACGTCCCCTCACTGAAGGCCAGGTTTCTAATGGGTGACACAGAAGGCCAACACCATCCATGCCTGAGCACATCCTGGTGAGAAAGCAGCTCTCTCTTGAGAATTAAGGTGAAAAGGCTGAGACAGGCGATGGAATGGACAGCAATGCAGGGAAACTGAGGCAGGGATGACTTTAGTAGAGCTGTCTATCCACACTCCTGGCATTTCTCTATCCCTCTAGGATCTAATTTTTTAACTTCTGGATTTTCAAAAATCTCAAAAGAAAAAAATAGCTTTTTCTCAGTCTCCAGGCACAATACTGCTCGAAAGGCTACGTTCTTATCTGTTTGGGCATTTGTCTATCAGGCACCTAAGGTGGCTAAGATGAACAGGCGTTATGGATCCACTGTTCGTGATCCCTGGTAGAGGCTGGAAGAGCAGGAGTTGAAGGCCAGCTTTGGTTACATAATAAGATTGAGGCTAACCTGGGTTGAGACCCTGCCTCACCACCATGACCCCATCATCTTAAAAAAAAATAAAAATAGGTGTGGAGAAATGGCTCAGATGTTAAGAGCACTGGCTGCTCTTCCAAAGGTCCTGAGTTCAATTCCCAGCAACCACATGGTGGCTCACAACCATCTGTAATGAGATCTGGTGCCCTCTTCTGGACTGCAGGCAGAACACTGCATACATAATAAATAAATAATTGTTTTTTTTTTTTCCATTTTATTTTGTTGCTTTTTTCTCTCTCTCTTTTTTAAATTTATTTTATTTTACAATACTATTCAGTTCTACATAACATCCACAGATTCCCTTGTTCTCCCCCTTCCTGCCCCCCTCCCCTTCCCCCAGCCCACCCCCCATTCCTACCACCTCCAGATCAAGGCCACCTCCAAATAAATAATTCTTAAAAATAAAAATAAAAATAAAAAAGAATAGCCAACCAAAACAACAAAAGCAGCAAAAGAAATTGACGGATGCAGGGATTCCTCAGACAATGTGGAATGTTTCAGCATCCCTGTCTCAGGGGCTCATGGAACTGGTACTTCTGTGGAAATGATTTTGAAGGGACTGGGGATTTGATGTAGTGCCTGGACTTGTGTGGATTCCAGAGAAGGACATTAGCTGCTGGAGACAGGGGAGATTCCTGAAGCTCATCACGATGGTCTCCCTCTTCCCTCTGGGACTAGGTGTACTTCTAGGGAGTGAGCTGCTGTGTTAGGGAAGTTTTACTCTGGTAATTGCAGTTCACTTAGTGCACATTTGCGTAAACGACCCAGACATAATCAGGGCTGTTGAAAGGGGCATGACTGGGTCCTACCTCAGCGGAGGATGCTCACCTTTCACTTCTAAGAAAAAGTCCAGTTGTCTTCTTCCTTGGGTGAGGATGATGGGGACTGGGGACGGGGACTACTGAGTGCTTTGATGGCTGGGTAGGGGACTCACTAGGCTGGCCCAGGGTGCCTCCATGGAGAGGGGTGGAGAGACGCTGGGCGATTTCCTATGCTACAAATTCTTGCTCTGGAGCTTCAGTAGCGATTCTTTTCCTGTTCCGGATCCACGAACCTCACAGACAGTAATTGAAATGTTTCCTGGGGCTCCAGGGGTTTCTATGCATTGGGGACTGCCTCCTTCTCTTGGGTTGAGACTCCTGATCTGCCAGTGTCTGCTCGCAACACCCACGCCCCTACAGCAGTCACTCGCCAGCAGCAGCCACATGAGCCTGCGGCACCCACGCCCCTATAACACCCACGCCCCTACAAGCAGCCACACTCCAGCAGTCCCCATGCCTCATACACTACACCAGCCACGCACCAGGAACACCCACGTGCACCTGCAGCACCCATGCACCTCTACATCACCCACGCGCGCCTGCAGCAGCCACCTACATAAGCCCAGCTTCGCCACTGCCGCGCCACCTCAAAGTGCGCTGGAGAGGATGCCATAATCCGCAATAGTCACGATGCGGAGGATTGGCTACATTTACTGAACCACGGGGCTGCAGAGGGAGGGTCTCAGGACACCGAGCCAGAGGGAGAGAGCCAGAGAGCCCAGGCGCTTATCCCACTGAATTTACAAAAGAGTTTTAGGCTCCTGCTGATGAGGAATTGGAGGGTGGGGCTGGAGCAACCCAGAACTGGTCCCTGTGGTGACTGGCGCCTCACATTGCTAGAATTTAAGGCAGACAAGAAGGGGAAGAAGTCAGACCTGAGGGCTCAGCACAGAGATGAAAACAATCGCTGCCTTTCTTAAACTGAAGCCACAGCACTGTTATTAGCAGGAGAGAAAAGTCCAAATGGCTTGCGACAGTTTAAACTGTTTTGCATTCTCAAGTTTATTATTTCTTCTTTCTTTTAATGAGGTGGCTGGTGAAATCCCTTTCAACGATTTAAAAATAGACTTGCTTTCAAAATGTATTTTAAAATGTCTGCCTAATGTAAACAGTGTTAGAATTTAGTACTATAAATAGCTCTTTGAATTATTTATACTTCCAATTTTTTTTTCATTGTAATCTTGAGGTTAGTCTGTTGGTTTGGGTAAGAAGAAAATAAGTAAAACACAAGTATTTCTCCTTAAAATTGAATATGCAGTATTAAAACCCAAACAATATATTAAGAGGTAAAGTTTATGTGCCTGTTACAATATCAACCTGCCTGGCAAGATGTGCCCACCTGTAAAATACTGGCACTAAGATTATGGAGGTAACCAACTATTTTCTGACTATATTTGAGGCCTGTGCCACAGAGGGGAATTCAAGCCTGGTCCTGATTAAAAGTCCATGGATCAAGAGGTCACAGGTTCTAGGGAGGAACCTTCTACTGTTGTTTTGCTAAACAACATGTTGTCAAACTATCCCTACACTAGTACTGTTCTCAACTTTGGCCAAAGAGGCTTCTCTCTGCAGTGTGCAGTGCTTAACACGGAGGTAAGACTCACAAACGGTCGAGTGCTGAGAATAAGTGACCGCTGAGAGCCCAGCCCTAGCGGGACATCTATCTGTAGCACCCTCCAGGCCAGGCTCTGGGAAAATCTGGGAAGAGGGGTTGGGAAAAATATAAGAGCTACATTTTTTAATAAAAGGGGGACCTGTAGGTCCCTGGCCCCCGTTTTGGGTAACTGTTGCCTTGCTTGCAGACCTTGATCTTGATATCCTCCCAATGCTAATTCCCTGCCAGGTTCCACCCTCCTGAATGCTTAAGGGAAGTTCCTTGTCTGTGTACCCTGCATAATGGGCATTAACAGCTTAGATGCAAGATTGTAAAGCATCAGTAGCAAACTTCTGCCCTCCAGGGTCCTCCCATTGTGCTGTAAGCCTGTATTTAAGACCTCCTACCCCCTTCAAGAAATGACATTCGACATTTAAAATTTATATATATATATATATATATATATATATATATATATATTTGAATGAATACTGCGAATGTAATCTATGAATACCACAAATATGATTAATATCATGAGTGTAATTTAAAAAATAAATAAATAAATAAAAAATATAAGAGCTAAAGGATACAGATGAAAGCTATACAATTCTGTATTCAGGGTGTGACTCGGCCATTGTACTCAAGAGCTTACTGCAGCTTACTGCAGCTGTGGTTATCTGCACGTGTTTAGTCAACATCACAGCAGGCAGCACTAACTGAACTCAGTAGGACACACACACACACACACACACACACACACACACACACACACACTATGTAGTTTTTGGGTGCCTGGGAGATTAGGAGGAGAGAGTTGTAGGTAGATGAGATCAAGACACATTGTTTACATGTATAAACTTGTCAAAGAACAAATAAAAGATACTAATAACAAATGTGAGGTTTAATCCATGTGTTTTCTTCTTTAGCCTGTTGATACAATAGGTTAAATTGTTTTTCAGATACTGATTCAGTCTTACATCCCTGTAATAAATTCCACTTGGTAGTATTCTACAATTCTTTTCACACATTGCTGGATCCAGTGGAATATTTTATTAAAGGGCTGTGCTCATGAGGTATTCATAAGATGAGAGAAGTTGGGTGTAGATTTTCTCTACTGCTTTTTGTCTAGTTCTGGTCTCAAGATGGTAGAATTAGTTAGAAACCATTTCACTTCATTTTTCTGGAAAAATCCACGAAGCATAAATTTTAATTTAATGATTGCACCAGTGAAAATATCTGCTTTGGCGAATCCTTTTCTGAAAGTTTCTTAACTACCAATTCAAATTCTCTTTCTTTCCTTTTTTTTTTTTTTTTTTTTTTTTTTTTTTTTTTTTTTTGAGACAGGGTTTTTCTGTAGCCCTGGCTATTGGTGAAATTATTAAGGCCACTCCACGTAGTTAAAAGGAAGATTTATTTAGTGGGTGACTTACAAATGAAGGAATAGGTAGATTGCGGGGGGTCTGGGGAAGGTGTATTGCAGTCCAGCGGTGTTCTCTGGAGCTCTGCTCAGTCAACCTCCACCGTCTCCGGTCCAGGCACAGAGAGAGCGCTCGCCCATCCAGGTCTCCAGACACCTCCCTTGGCCCCGCCTCATAGGCGTGACATTTGCCAGAGTCTCAATAGGGGTTGGAACTTCCAGATCCAAGCTGGAATGGCTACCCACTACACCTGGCTCTCCTGGAACTCACTCTGTAGACCTGGCTGGCCTTGAACTCAGAGATCTACCTGCCCCTGCCTTCCGAGTGCTGGGATTAAAGGCACTGCCTGACTCCAATTCAAATTCTAATGGCGGTAGATTCATCCAATGCTCATCATCTTACCTATGCTCACATTGTGGGTTTGAGGAATTGGTGTATTTTATCTAAATCATTAAATATATGAATTTAAAGTTGTTCGTAACACATTTGCCTCTTAATGGCTGGGGTAACTGTGGAGTGAGCCCCTGCCTCACTCCATGTGCTGATAATTTGTGTCTTCTGCTTTGACTAGAAGCATACCAACTTGAGTGTTTTTTTTTTTTTTTCTTTTCCCCCCAAAGATCTAGCTATTGGCTTCATCCATTTTCTTGGCCATGATCAAGTTCATTGGCTTTATATTGTCTCTTGATCACACCTTTTGTCTGCCACCATCACATTTATTTTGACCACCATTTATCAATAGCTTCTTGAGAGAGACACCAAGATACAGGAGACCTTATTTCCTAATGTAATCGTTTGGTGTTAGGAATTGAACTTGGCATTGTTAGTCACGCCTCATCAGTTTTGCAGACTTTGTCGCTAGCTCAGTACGTAGCCTGCTTCCATAGTACCACAGATGCAGCAGCTTCTGCGTGCCTTGGGAAAATACCTGCCTGGATGTCTCTGCTTGCGCAGGGTGTCTTTACAGTTAGTTCTCTTTGTCTGGTCATTCTCTTCTAAAGACCTCAGAGCACTCAGTGGATGGATTCTTAGCCTGAAGGACCTTTCCTGCTAGCTTGGGGCAAGGCAAGTGGCTTCTCCTTAATGGTGCTAATCTCCTGAATAATTGCAGTTGCTTTGTCCTCAGCAGCTTTGTCTGTGATGCCATTCAAGCTCATTTCCTTGTCAAGCTGCACATTCCCCGCATCTTTCTGCTCCATTTTCTGCTTTTAGTTACTATAAATCTGACTAAGAACAGTGAGTAGTAACTTTGTGACAGTTTGGCTGTTAGGCTGTCTTAAAAATTCTCCTGAAAAAAAAAAAATTAGTCTATTTCTTTGGATTCAACCTTGTTCAAAAAAATTAAAATAACTTACTCATCTACTTATTTATATTGTGTGTGTGCACGGAATGCCATGCTTGTGTGGTAGTCAGAGGTTCTGGAGACAAGGAGAGGGCTTTGGAACCCCTGGAGTCCAAGTTATTGGCAGCTGGAGCTGCCTGATGTAGGTCCTGGGATCCAAACTCTTAACCACTGAAGCCCAGCTCCTGATGGGGTCCTGGTTCCTTTCCGAAACCTCCACAGACCGAATTCCTGTTGGGATCTGTGATGGCTGTTCTTAGTTGTCAACTTGACTACATCTGGAATTAAAACCCAAATGACTGAGCACACCTGTGAGAGATATTTTTCTTAATTAAATCATTTGAAGTGGGAAGTCCACTTCTAACCCGGACCTTTGAGGTGAGAAGATCCACCTTTAATCTGGACCACACCTTCTCCTGGTAGCCTGTATAAAGCACACAGAAGAAGGAAGCTTGCTCTCTCTTTGCCTGCTTGCTCTTGCATTACTCTTGCTAGCAAGTCCACGCCTACATTGGCATCAGAGCCTGCTTCTTTGGGATTCTGGAGTACACTGTAGACCAGCTGAGACACCCAGCCTCTTGCACTGATTGGATTCTTGGACCTTCCATTGGTAGACAGCCATTGTTGGACCAGCGGGACCATAGCCTGTATGTGGACATGTGCACGTGTGTGCAGATGCCTGGAGGCCAGAAAAGGATATCAGATCCTCTGGAGCTGGAGTTATAGGTGTTGTCAAATGTGGGTCCTGGGACCTGAACTCCAGTCCTCAGGAACATCAACAAATGCTCTTAAACCATTGAGCCATTTTTCCAGCCCCTATTTTTAAAAAATACCTAGATTTTTTAAAAAAATAATTTATCAAATTTGGATTTTAGCTTCTTAGGCTGAGCTCAGGGTATTAGTTCTTTGAATATCTTTTCAACACTTCTCTCATGTGACCCCAGAAATGTTAATGCTAGACTTTTTGTTGCTACCTCACAGATGCCTGAAGCTCTGTCCATTTCTCAGTTTGTTTTAGCTCTGCCCTTCAGGCTGACCACATTTTGTTAATCTGTCTTCATGTTTATTGATTTTTATCTCGTTGTCACTGTTCTACTTATTACTGAGTCCTCCTGGCAAGTTAACATTGTTTCAATGAGTCCTGTTTTTTTCTTGAGTTATGTTTTTCATATAAGTACCTTTGCCTCTTTGTATAACTTATATTTCTTGGTTGAGATGTTCTATTGTGAAATTTGATTTAAAGATAATTTGCAGCGGTTGACATTGGCTCTTGGTTTGCCCGACAATTTTCATTTTTGTGCTGTGTGGAGACATGTTCAGTCTTGCCTTGCTCCTGACCCTTGTCAAGCCTTCCCTTTCACTGGACGGCCATCTTGTTTAGGTCTGATCAGCTTTGGTGGGCTACAGTTCCTAGGGCAGTTTTCAGAAGCTTGAAGTGACACTCTGGTTTGCCTTGTGCCACTGGGCTTCACAGTGGCCCCCGTTCCTGTCATCTGTAGGAGAATCCTCCTCTGCAGCAGTCTGGGGATTCTGGGGTCATAGGGGATGTCCCTGTGTCCATGTCAGTGATAACTTCGGCTGGAAAGTGAGGAGACGCTGGCTTCACCATTTCTGGCCCTGTGGGTGTATTGTCCCAATTGCTTGTGTCCCAATTGCTTGTGCCTGGCTGTGGAATTAGTCACTGAGGCTCTGAAGCTGCTAAAGTGAACAGAATCAGCCACTTAGTGCTACAGGAGCACCCCCTCCCCCCACACACACCATGGGTCCATACTAGGTTATTGGGCATCTCTTTTCCTGGTTCTTTTGGATGGAGAGAGTAGGAGTATTATGTTTAGTCCACTTTATTGTTGTCTTATTTTTGGTTTCTTCTTTGTCTCCCTCCCTCCCTCCCTCCCTCTCTCCCTCCCTCTTTCTCTCCCTCCCTCCTTTTTTATATCAGCTATCAGGTGAGTTCTTTTTCCTCTCATCAGTTAAAGAATTAAAAGACAGGAACATGGCTTAGTGCAATGTGAAAACAAGGTTATTGACAAGCATTATGGATTTCTTGAGTACAGAAGGGGCCCCAGAGCTGGAGAAAACACCAACCCTAAGGAGTTTGGATTTTTATTTGGGTTTAGGGTGTCCTATTGGTGATTCCCTCCTCTCTCTTTTTTCTGTTGGTGTAAAGCTGTCTACGGGGCCCCTTCTACAGCAGGGATTGGATCTGTCTCTGTAATTGATGATTGGCTGGGCTGAGAGTGGGCACCTCAACCTTCTCTGTTCTTTGTGGTATAACAAGTACCGAGAGACTCACTGTGTATGAGACATGGGCTACATTTCAGAGAAATAGAAACTTATTGCTGGGCACGAAAAACCCACAAAGACACGAAGGCTTACTGCCTATTGCTGGGGGCAGAAAGGCATAACAAAATCTCAAACTGGGATGTGTATGTTCCTTCTTCTTCCATCCTAGATCCGACAGCCTCCCCCCTCCCTCCCTCCCTCCCTTCTTTTTTTCTGTCTGTTGGTTCTTGGCTTCAGGCCTCTTCAGCATCCAGCTGACCCATGTGAGGGCTAAAAATAAAACACAGAGGCCTCACCACTGTGTTATCCCTTAGCCTCTGAAGTCTACAGTCAATTTTGAAAACATTTGTTAATGGACTGTAAATCAGCTATCATCCCTTTTCCTTGTTTTTTCCTCTCCCACTTTTAGCATCTTTTCTGGCTACCTATAAACTTATATCTAGGGTCTGAGCTTTGTTTAGGAGTTGTGAGGGAACATGCTACAATATTATCTCCTGAAAGTGGAAGCTGCACTTGACGTTTTAAAACATGGATTATTATCTAGTAATGTGTGGCCCTTGTGCTGGGTTTCTCTCCAGGCAAAAGAGCCTTAAGAAATAGCAGGTTTCCCTGAATGGCTTTCAGAGTTGATCCTAGGCTCTCATGGCCCGGCACCCTGGGAGGCTTCAGTACATGATCAATTGTCTTCATTAATTTTAGCCTGTGGTAAGACAGCCTATTATGGTGGTGACAGATCCAGGTAGACTCAGAAAACCCAAATTGGCTTGACCATGCAGCCAAATCTGGGGTTTCTTGAATTCTGTACTGATTTCTTTCCTAGAGTCTGGCCCACCTGAGACAGTGTACTCCAACTGTACACACTGAAGATTTGTTTGGGGTAGAGACTTTCTCCACAGTCCTGTCGCTCCCTCTACTCTGTGCATCTGTTCAGAGATAAGGGCCCCAGAAATGACTTAGCAGTGTGTATATGTGGTGTATATGTGGTATGTGTGTGGTACATGATGTGTTTGTAGTATGTGTGCTATATGTATAGAGTATATGTAATATGTGTGTGTTGTGTGTATGTATGTGTGGGGTGTGTATGGGCATATGTGGTATGTGACTATGTATCTGTGTATATATACGCATACAGATGTATGCATGTGTACATTGTATGTATAGTACATAGTGTATATGTAATAAGCATAGGTGTATATGTGTGGAATGTATATGGTTATATGTGGTGTGCATGCTATGTGTGTGATGTGTTTGGTACATGCTCTGTATGTAGTATAGGTAGGTGTGTGTGGTGTGTGTATGCATATGTGAGGTGTATATGTGATATGTATGTGGTTTGTGTAAGTATGTATGGGGTGTATGGGTGTGATACAGGCTTTGTGTATAGTATCTATGCTTGTATTGTTTATGTGTAGGGATGTATATGAGTTGTGTATATTGTGTGTATGTATATGTGGGGAGTGTGGTAGTATGTGGTGTGTGTGCATTGTGTATGTATATAGAAGGTGTGTGTGATACATGGTGTTGTGTGTGCTGTGTATGTATATGCGTGTGGAGTATATAGGAGTGTAGGTGGGCGTATGCTCTATGAATGTGGGGATGTGAAGGTCACCACACACTCTATCTGCACACAGGAGGTGGCTGTGGCTCTGGACTGTTTCTTCTTAGTATTTGAACTTGGAACAGCTATGTGAGCTTTTATATCATTTGCATGTCTCCTGCATGGGCCAGGTGCCCTGGTTTCCTCAGCACTGTACCTCTGTAGTGTGGGCCGTTGACTAGGAGCCAATCTTATTCTGAGGTAGAGCTAAAACAAAGGTAGGTACTGGGCATGGTGGCATATGCTTGTAATTCCAGTACTTAGGAGGCTTAGGCAGGAGATCCTGAGTTCAAGGCCAGTCTGGGATCCATAGGGAGAACACAGTAAGACTTTATCTTTAAAAGGAGTCTAGCCGGGCAGCGGTGGCGCACTCCTTTAATCCCAGCACTCGGGAGGCAGAGCCAGATGGGCACTCTCAGCTCTTCGGCTTAAGGGAACCCTGTGGGGTAAACATGGGAGGGCTCCACAGATGACCTGCTGCACAGTCAGTTCTTGTCAAGGGGTCGCTGTTCTTAGTTTTGTTTAGGGTTGGTGACAAGTTCATGAAAAAATGGGGTTCCTAAATCCATGCAGGTGAGATACAAAGCCCACCATGTTCCCTCTCTACTCACCCAGTGTTTACAGTCTGTTAGGATGTAGCCAGTTGCAGCCCTGTCCTGAGGAAGCATCATCCTGTAGCTAGAGTTTTCCTGCCTGGCCCACAGTCAGGACAAATCTTTGTCACCCGCCAGTCCCACAGCCGCTCAGACCCAAACAAGTAAACACAGAGACTTATATTGCTAACAAACTGTATGGCGGTGGCAGGCTTCTTGCTAACTGTTCTTATAGCTTAAATTAATCCTTTTCCATAAACCTATACCTTGCCACGTAGCTCGTGGCTTACCGGCATCTTCACATGCTGCTTGTCCTGGCAGCGGCTGGCAGTGACTCTTTCTGCCTTCCTGTTCTTTCTTTTCTCCTCTCTGTTAGTCCCGCCTATACTTCCTGCCTAGCCTCTGGCCAGTGTTTTATTTATTGACAAATCAGAGCAACAAGTTTGCCATACAGAACATCCCACAGCATCCCTCTGGTCTTTCACTGGGAAGACATCCTTGTCCTTCCTCAAAGTCAGCAGCGTTGTGTCGAGCCCGAGGGCTGGCATCCAGTGCTGAGCACTGAAGTGACCGGGCAGGGTGCATGGTGCAGGGGCTGTCCCACAGGACAGGCTTGCTACAGTGGCACACTGAATACTTTGCTCTGAGGGTTGGGAAGAGCCAGGTGATGAAAAGAGAGCTTCTGTGCAGACCCTTCACCCTATTCTCCTGTACTCTGCAGCTGTGTGGGTGCTGGGATCTGAGTGACATGGAGGAAGGACAACACAGGAATAACCAAGACTTAGCCGAAAAGACAGGCCAGGGCCCATGGAATCCTACCAAGTACGGATTCATTTTCCAGTGGGAAACTCAGAGACGCTTTCTGAATCCTGGGAGTCTCTGGAGTGAAGTTTGACACTTACTGGGATGGTTGATGTCCCCAAGAACGAAGGTCCTGCCGTGTTAGCTCTCTGCTCTGTGCTCTGTGTTACACTTTGCAGAGTCCTGGTAGGTAGGGGGTGAAGAAACAGTTCCTGAAGCAAGGAGGAGGAGGTGGGAGGAGCAAGTCCCCAGGAGCCAGTGTTCTTTCCGGGCCAAATGAGGGCTAATCTTGGCACCTACCTTGACATCGCCTGGGGTGCTTGGGCTTGCCTCTGAGGCTTTACCCCTTCTGGTCATATACACCCTGCCTTCTCAAGCTGCACCATGGGACACAAGGCAGGCCCTGTAGGGGAGAGGTACTCTGGTGCTTTATACTGTAGTCACCTTCTGTGACTGAGAGAGTGGCCGGAGATTTGAGGGTAGGGCCAGCATGGTGTTCCAGGGCAACGTGCTTCCAAGACAGCACCCTCCCCGATGTGGGCAGCGATGAGGCTCTGCAGGAGGAGTTTTAGGGATCTGTCTGTCTCCATCTTCCCCATGCTGAGGTTATGGTCGCCACACTTGGTTTTTACATGCGTGCTGGGGATCCAAGCTCAGGTACTTATGCTGTGCAGCAAGTACTTTGCTCCCTGAGCGCTCTCTGCTCTCTCCTCTGTTCTCCCTCTTTCCCCCTCTCCCCAACAGCAGCCTTCCCAACCCTGGCCAGGGACAACTGCCTTGGTTCTCTCAGCATGGCCCTTTTTCTTTATGTGGCACCAGGAATTGAAGAAACAGGAATCTGGACACAGGCCACTTAAAGAAATTACTGACAACGAATGAAACAGTTAGTGAAAGTTGGCTTGGTAGAAGGTTCTGGACTGCAATCAGGATTTCTGATGGAATGTTACAATCTGCCTGCCAGGATATGATTTCCGAGACATTGAAAGGGAGACTTCAAAAATATTTTGATTTGCTTCATTTGGGGCTTTCTAAACATTTACTATTTAAAATCTTTCAGATTAATGATTCAAAATGCCGCTTGTTGCAACGACTTATGTTTGGTGTCTACTTGCCATTTATAAATGTTCAACAAAGCGGGTCTCATGTGGCATTTTGGTGAGGTTTGTAATTGCAGTTGTTGGTTTGTCTCAGGATTCTAGTGTCAAAGACATAAGAGGATGATGAAGGCCCTTGAAAGGAAAGTTAATGCTGTTTCAAGGGGACAAAACACAATGGATAATGGGGGACAGTCCTTCTCTCTCTGGTCCACAGAGAGAGACTTCTCTAGTGAATGCATTATGAGATGGAGGTAAGGGGTCTAAATGAAATGTAAATATGCCTGCCAATACGGCCTCTCAGGCTAACACCCTCTCCAGGCTGCAGACACCACACTGATGTACTTATGGGGTCCCCCCTTAGCAACAGAGTTTCCATGGAAACACATTGTGACTTGCTGAGAGGAAGCAAGCAGGAGGAGTCTGCAGGAATTTCTCATTGAAATAATTACAGTCGCACTCCGTGTGCTGGGGAGATGAATGCACCATGACTTGTTTTCCAAATTCCTTTTCAATGCATGTTTGTGACAGCCTGCACCCGAAGGCTTGTCACAAATGCTTGCTATTTTAAATCTAGATTATATTGTATTTTTTGAAAAAAAGCACATCACAAGCACTTGGTGGCCAATTAGCATTTTTTCCTAGTATGGAGGGAGTCATATAAATTTAAACATTTGTCCAGTTAAGAAAATCCTGCAGTGTTTTTCATGCATCACACACACACATACACACACACACACACACACACACACACACACACACACACACACAGAGAGAGAGAGAGAGAGAGAGAGAGAGAGAGAGAGAGAGAGAGAGAGAGAGAGAGAGAGAGAGAGAGGGAACACTATATGTGTATGCAACCCTAAAGAATTTGATAGAGTTTTGTGCTTTGGTTCAAATTTCATGTATAGTGATAATTAAAAAAAAAAAAAACTTCATATATCACAGCAAAGTAAATCCTATTTGTACTGTAACTTTTGATTCTTTAGTAATTTAGGAAATTTGGGGCTGTTGCAAGAGGTTTTGTTTGTATGCTTAGACAATATCTGAAAAGGGATTGAAAAGAGAAAATGGCATTTAGTGAATTACCCCCAAGTCTTTGCAGTGAGAACTAGATTGTTATTTATGCATTTATTTTTGCTCTCTCTCTCTCTCTCTCTCTCTCTCTCTCTCTCTCTCTCTCTCTCTCTCTGTGTGTGTGTGTGTGTACATGCACGGACATGCACATATCTATGTACACATGTGTGTGCTGGTGTATTTGTATTCATGGATGGACTTTCATTTGGAAGTCAGAGTCTCACACTGGCTCACCAGCTTTGGAGCCTCTTCTTTCAGTCTCCCCAATGCTGGACTACAACTGTGCACCATCACACTGTCTCACTCACATAGACTTTGAGTATCAAACTCAAGTCTCCAGGCTTGCAAAACAAGTAGTTTACCAAAAAAGAGGTATCTCTCCAGTTTACAGGTAGGCATTAACATTCTTTTTGTATTCATTTTAAGATATGTTTGTGTGAGCTTGTATGCACCACATGTGTGTAAGAGCCCGTAGAGATCAGAAGAGTGCAATAACATCCCTGTGGAAATGTGAGTTTGTATGCTTAGACAATATCTGAAAAGGGATTGAAAAGAGAAAATGGCATTTAGTGAATTACCCCCAAGTCTTTGCAGTGAGAACTAGATTGTTATTTATGCATTTATTTTTGCTCTCTCTCTCTCTCTCTCTCTCTCTCTCTCTCTCTCTCTCTCTCTCTCTCTCTGTGTGTGTGTGTGTGTACATGCACGGACA